>NC_044549.1:67281801-67890504 GCF_007565055.1 Rhinopithecus roxellana | reverse complement strand
TGTATAATTTTAACATATTTGAGACAAAGTCAATCTACTTTAAATTGACTTAGAATTATGAGCTAAATCATAGATACTAATGCTGGTATGGAAAAATTATGACATTTTATGTGAATAAATGGTGCCAAGAAAGCATGATTTTAACCATAGTTAATTACCATTTCTCATGGGAATTAAAACAGTTGTGTATCATCGTCAATGTTTGAGGTCCCCCTAAAGCCTATCTTGAGACAATAACTTGAATTCTAATAGTTTATTTGGGAAGTAACTTCAGAGAGTGCAGTGGGAGAGTGGGAAAGAGAGACATGGAAGGAGGGAAAGGCAGTTAAGACACGTTGAGGTTGTAATTTCAAACTCAGTCACACAGAGGACACACTGATAAACTATAGCATACACTACAGCATTGCTCACTGAGGGCAAGCAAGCTCAAGTGTTTATCCACATCTTCCCACGTATCTCTGGTTAATGGTTGCTCCTGGGGACATTCATTTCCTGGCACTTCTATCCTATCTTGAAGAGTCCACATGAGCTTTCTGGACAGATTGTGTCCTCATGCAGAGAGAGATCGGAAACATTCAGTGGTGTAGGAAATGAGAGACACCCTGACAGCATCTTCTGTAAACTTTGCTCTAGATGCTATTGAATTGCTTTAAAATGGGTTTTAAATGACCAGTGATGCATGGTTTATTTTCCAGAGGTTTTATTTTAAAAATTGCATTCAATTCGAGGGAAATTATTTTTACCAATATCATATAAATGAGACAAATTTGTTAACTGTACTATCCTCAACTAGATTGAATCAACAAGAATTGAATCCTATTTTGTGTTTTGTATCGTAAATGTTTGAGGAACTGGTAGATGATGAGTTAATACTTACATATCTCATATGGCTATGCATATATTGACATGTTGGGCTAAATTCGGCCTGGAAATTTAACTCTGGAAATTAGGAACAAGAGACGAAGTTAGGTATTTGGGAGGAAAAACAAAGACCACATGGTACATAGCTCCATTAGTATCCAAAGGGGTTTTTAGGTCATCACCTTTTCAATTACCCTTCTGCCATGAAATACTTGTTTCCTCCAGATCCTTTTGTTCAAATCCATTAGTATTTACTTTCCTAGGCTTAATCCCGAATCATTTTTTTGCCAGCCATCTCTAAGCAGCTCTGGTGCCTTTTTTTTTTTTTTTTTTTTTTTTTTTTTTGCTGTGCACTTCTTAGAATACACACCACCTCCCCATTTTTGTCATATGGCAGGTTAGTCTATCTCTATTTTTACCTTCCAGCCAGCTGACAATAGATAAAAGTCATGGCTTCAAGCTTTAATTTTTCAGAAATTTCAGTGTTACTTGGAATATAAGTATATATCTCAGATCTTCAGTTAAGAAAGCTAAAGTGCTACTTGGGGTTTAAAAATTGATCCTACTTTAGTGAAACAGAAGCTTGCAGCTAGAGTATGGGAGGCCACTGGAGAAGTGCCCTGTCACTTTAAATATGCCCCATTTTGTACCACTACTACCAGGTTCTCACTGAGAGCAATGACTGGAGAGAAAAAATACGTTTAAAAACAGTAACTTGACTCCTTAGCCATGCTTTGGCAGGGTGCTTCACTATTGATCAGAAATGGAATTGTAGTCTTTCTTCTCAGTGCAAATGTATTTTTACCCCTGCACAGTCCTGTAGCAAGCTCCAATTTAGAATTGCTGCTGTAGCTCAGCTATTTCCTCTGAGGTATCAGTACTGATGATCACTCTAGGAACATATTTTCTTTTGCCTTTTTACTACTATTCTTTGTGTAAAACCAAAACTGGAGTTAATTAAAATGCACTAGGAAACTGCTGCATGCACACAGATCCAAAATGAACCATATCCATTCTTAACTAAAAAAACACTGTGATTCAAAGAGCAATGCTTAACTGGTAATTGTTTAGGAGCCCGTGGAAAGCTAGAATCTACACATGAGGGGGAAAGAATGCTAGCTTTGAACATTTCTATGGCCTTTCTCTTTAATTCTTAAGTCTGTAAGTGAGAATTGACATTCATTGTAATTTTTATCAACAACAGAAAACATTCATTGAGAGTATACTCTGTGATGGAAAGTATTTTAGGAACTGGAGATAGGAGATCAATTAAGAATGGTTACTGCCTTCAAGTTGTGTACAATATCCTCATTTGGGAAGGAAAACACAAAGTGGTTTATTCAGTGCATTATGAGAGGCTGAGAGTCTTGAAAGGAACACAGAGAAGGGCTTCACGTGCCACAGGTTGGGGAACGTGAATGGGCCTGCTTCATTTTTAAAGCCTGTAGAACAGCAAAGGAGCTCAATGAGAGGCTACAGGTAGGCGAAAGGGGAAAACAAAAAGGTGATCATTGTAGAAATAATTGTTCCAACCACAAGCAGGGCAGTGGAGGATATTCTTTCTCTGTCCTTTATTCTATAAATATTTACTAATCTTCACTATGTGCCAGGGACTCTGCTTCATTTTAGAACCAATAATAAGGATCTTTCACAGGGAAGCAGAAAGAGTTGGAAAAGTAACCTATAGATTAACAGACATGGCAAAGACTTAGAAACCTGTCATACGGGATAATTTTTGGATCCCAATTCAAACACATTTTTAAAGTTCATTAGACAATTGGGAGAATTTGAATACTGACTAGCTATTTGAAAATTTGTTGATGAAGTGTCGTTTCATTTGTGTTCAATACCACTATTATGGCTGTATTTTCAAAAAATCCTTCTCTTTCAGAAATACACCCCAAAATATTTATAAATAGAATGAGATCAAAAAATAAAATAATTTTTAAAGTTAGAATCTTATCCATCTTTAGGTATCTCTCCAATCATATAGTGTTTATTGTGATGCAGCTGGTTCTGGTTTGAAAACCATAAGCAGTTAATTATTCTGGCTTGTCATAAATGTTTATGGGCTTTTACTACGGGCTTGGAGTAAACATGCAACAATACCCTCCCTGTCACCCCTCACACTGCTTTCTTCCAAACTCTTTCTGTGCTTTTCCATGTTTATGGGACTCAATCATGTCACTTCCCATTTCCAGTCTCCCATTCTTATTATCTGAATGTCAAAGCAATATCCATTTTGGACAAGTGCCCTTTCATTGGTTACCTGCACAAGTGGAATGAATATGATGTGACCTACACACAAACACAATAAAGTGTTTACCCTCTTTCAAAACAAATGACAAGCCCCTTTGAAACCATTTCTCTCTTTCTAAAACATGAAAAAAGAAGTGCTGTCTTAGATGGATGTCTAAGGAGGTGAAAGTCTTCCACCAGTCAGAGGAATGGATTTTAAAAGATGCAAGATCATCCTTGAAAGCCATTATGAATGGAACATAAGAATTCCATTTTTCAGCATTTCTCCTTTATAAATGCAAGAAAATGGATTCAGAAAATAAACCTAAGCAAGCATTTATCACTGATAAATCTCCCACTGCTTGGGAAAAAAGTGGTCATTGTCTTGTAGCCTGAACATTATTTTTTTCCCTTGGATGAACTAGAATTCATTTGCTTTATCAATAGGGCCTAATCGCCTCTTCCTCTTCTCTGCTGGGATGATGCTTTAGTTCTGTCTGATTATACTGTCATTCAGATCTGAAATGAGGATGGCAGAAAGAATAAGCAAAATATTAAACAAAGCTAGTTATAAAGAACTATTTCCTAGCCTTCCTATCAGGAGATGAACAGAGGCATCACCCATACAATTATGAGCCAACCCTATTTATACCACAAGCCCTTTCTCAAAGTGCTCTTTCTTTACTGTTGAAATCATGCCAAATGGCTTAGTGTCGCTTGAATAAATATTATTTACTTACCAGGTTGCCTTGAAAATAGTTTGGGAATTAGTTCTTGATCCATCAATGGGCAACAAGAAAACTGCAGCTACTGAAAGGTCTGTTAACATTCTCCCCCGCAAGCAGTCCCAGAAGTCAGAGTCATTTTCTACTGTAAGAGGTGATTAATGGGAAAAGAGCTCTTGTGCTAAAGTAAAATGTCAATAGTTCTGACACCGAACAGTGTAGCTAGACTAGTTTAAAGAGGTTTCTTTCTCTCTTTCTCTCTCTCTCTCTCTCTCTCCTTTCTCTCTCCTTTCTGTCTCTCCTTCCCTTCTCTCCTTTCTCTCTCTCCTTCCCTTCTCTCCTTTCTCTCTCTCCTTCCCTTCTCTCCTTTCTCTCTCTCATTCCCTTCTCTCCTTTCTCTCTCTTTCCCTTCTCTCCTTTCTCTCTCTTTCCCTTCTCTCCTTTCTCTCTCTTTCCCTTCTCTCCTTTCTCTCTCTTTCCCTTCTCTCCTTTCTCTCTCTTTCCCTTCTCTCCTTTCTCTCTTTCCCTTCTCTCCTTCCCCTCCTTTCTCTCCCTCTCTTTTTTCCCTCTTTTTCTCTTTCTCTCCTTCTTTCTTTCTCTTTCCTTTTCTTTTTCTATTTCTCTCTCTGTCTCTCTCTATCTGTCTCTCTCCTTTCTCTCTCTCCTTTCTCTCTCTCATTCCCTTCTCTCCTTTCTCTCTCTCATTCCCTTCTCTCCTTTCTCTCTCTCCTTCCCTTCTCTCCTTTCTCTCTCCTTCCCTTCTCTCCTTCCCTTCTTTCCTTCCCTTCTCTCCTTCCCCTCCTTTCTCTCCCTTTCTGTCTTTTTTCTTTTTCTCTTTCTTTCTCTCTTTCTTTCTCTCTTTTTCTTTCTTTTTCTATTTCTCTCTACTTCCTTCCTTCCTTCCTTCCTTCCTTCCTTCCTTCCTTCCTTCCTTCCTTCCTTCCTTCCTTCCTTCCTTATGGGCTCCAGGTTAAGGATAGGTAATGCAAAATGAATACAATACACTCTTTACCCTTGCAAACTTTATTGTGTAGATAGACAGATAATACTATGCAAGATGTGTTCAAACCATGTATGATTCAAACGCAACTCTATGATAGTACTTAGGACACTATATTTTATTTGTATACATTTATATATTCTCCGTGGAGTTATGCATGAATGCCCAAGGCATGTATCATTTTTGAATGCCCAGTGCCTTGGACTGTATTCAGCACATAGGTTTTCAGCACATGTATTCTGAATATAGAAATGAGTAAGATTTCCAGGAAAACAGAACAATATTGAACAAGGCTCATAGATATGCATGTAAATATGTTGTTTGAGGAAAAGTGAATATTCCTCCAGTTAAATATAGAGTACCAGGATTATAACCAGGGAAGGCAAGGAAAGGAAGAGATAAGAGTAGAAAGGCAAGTTGGAATCTAATTTTAAATGAGTTTGGCCTTCCATGCAAAGGCAATAGGGTATAGGATGAACATATGGCATAAGTTGTGCTGGTAGAATGATAATTATCAAGTCAGAGATGAGTTAGGAAGGGGACCAGTTCCAGCCTGAAATGAAGTTGACTAAAAAGCCTATGGCTGGGATGAAGGTGAGTGAATGGAAGGAGACTTAGAGAGTGAAATCAAAAGTATTAATGACTCATAGGATGAAAGAGATGCTTCAGAGAGAGAAACAGACTAGAAGAGTGACCTTGGACTTTGAAGGATGCTTGGAAAAAAAATTCTATTATTAGTGTGATAAGTATTTCAGATTAAAAAGAAAAACAGAAAATTTTAGGTTCCCCCAGAACAAAACGAGAAAAAAAATTTGTCCCCAGATTTCTCAGGTGTTCTGACTATTAAATGTCTAAGACTTTTTCTGAGCCACTGAGTCTGAAATTCCAGAGCATTTTTTTTTTTTACCTTAAAGATGGCCTTTCTTGTGTCATATGTCCTGGATATGCAAACATGGCCAATTATGTTCTTTTAATGTATATCTTCTATGAAAGACCACTGGAATTTAAGGGAACTACTGAAGAAACCCCCAAAGTCATTATGTGGTCTAAATACCCTAGAGGGAGCACTCAGACATTCTGTGTCCTCGCCACAGGCTTGTAGTGCTGCCCAGCATGTCCATCTGCTGAGTTATCTAGATCCAGGAATTTCTTCCTAGACAATCCATTTCATAGATTATGGCTGTGTCAGCAATCAGAAAATAACAGAAATCCCTTCCCACAGGGACTTAAAAATAAAGACATTTATGACTTCCTATTATTGTGAGTTCAGAAGTAGGGTGTGTATCAGGGATGACAAAATATGCTTGCTCAAGTGTATTTTTCTAGAGGTCTTTTGACCCTGCTTTCCTCTGTTGGGACTGAAATCTCCGGGAGGGTGATTAAAATAGCTGTAGGAACTAAACATGGGACAGTGTTAGGAGAAAAGAGAGAAGCTACGGGAAAGTGTCCCAGAAAATGAAAGCAAAATAATCCCAGACTTTACCAGCAAATGTTTCCTGCATTCTCATTGGCTCGAAACATAAAGTATACCTATGCTTGAACCTATCACTGGCAGTAGGATGAGATTAATTTTAGCATCAGTCAGTTCCCTGGAAGGAAAAAGAAATACAGAGATTCGGTAACAGAATTATTACAAGAGTGGAGTGATCAAGGAGTCAGAGAAATTAGCCAGAGGCCAGTAACTGCAATAAGCCACTATTGCCTTGCCCCCTATCCTTGCAAAGAAAGAAAGGGGGCAGGTGGTACAATGCTGGGTGTAGGAATTGGTGCTGCTTCTGATGAAGATCCTGCTCTGTCACTGGGTAAGAAAGCAAAAGACCTCTGTCCCATTTTGTGTGCTAGAATCTATAATCATCTACAGGTTCTTTCAGCTACTGAATAATTTGCCAGAACTGGAAGCAGGAAGACAATAGCTTTTCCATCCCTACCCCTTCTTATTTCCTATCCAGTGCCTCTTAATGACAAGACCCAGCTGACAAAATACTCTAAGAAATGTCATTTGTAGGCTACCATTCCCCTGCTGGAGCATGTAGAAAAAAGACTTTGGGGTTAAGTGCCTACATACAAACAATTAGCACCCCCTTAGAACACACAGGCCTGCATAGGGAACTCAGGAGGGTGGTGGATGAGGATAGGGTTATAGCAGGTAGTAGTTTCTCTGAAGCACATAGGTTAAGTGGGTAAGAGAGAAATACCTAAACAAAAATGGGTTCTGTTAACAGCGAGGAGTAGGGGATGAATACTGGACAGACTCCAGTATAAGAGAGGCTGACAACCAATCCCAAAATTCATTTTCAGTAACTAATCCAAATTAGTAGAGACTTTGGAAAATATCCCTTGAATTCAAATTGCTTGAATAGCGTTGTGTATCTCTTGATAGTCTAAGAAGAGTGCTGCTATTATTTCTGGTTCTATCAGAGAAATACCCCACATGGACCAAGAAGCAGCATTTCTATGGGGGATATTGTTATCACTACAACACAAGAGCTACAAGAAGTAATTAATGCATTAACCGAGATCACCTCATTAAGATGGAATGTGTTAGACATGCTCACACACATTATCAGTAAGTTTGACTGTTTTATCACTTAATTGATGCTAACAGATTTTCTTCTGAAAGTTTTCACTTCATATTGGCTCAGTGGGAGTCCAAGCATCATTACCACAGGGCTGGGAATGAAAGATTTTGTCAACTCTTTTCCCTGATGAATATGTCATTTAGGAGGACTTCTGGAGGGCAAGACAATCTAGGTTTCCAGTGCGGCTGGAGTCTCATGCTGTAGTCTCACCAGACCTATTTTCAGTTGCTTGGCAAGACATAAGAGATTGCTCCATTAACTTACTTCTATCCTCCTTGACTTCAAGAAATTTTTAAACTTTGTTTCTTGTCCAGCACACATTCTGCTTAATGACTCTTCTTTTTTTTTTTGACCATCAATACAACACAAATGACTAGTCAGCCTTTTATGAAATGGGCACCTATACGCATATTGCACATCTACCTGTGATATCACAACATCTATCTGCTTTTTAATACTAGTCTTTCAGTCCTCTAATTTCTTTCAGACAATAGGGTCTGGCCATGTCTGCTTTATTTTAACGATTTTTCTTACAGAATGTGCTCCTTCTCTCCTTTTGGATGCTCACTCAGTGATACTCATCATAATTATATTTACATTACTGTTTAAAATGTTTTTAAACTACAAAGAAATGTAAGCTAATTTTAACACTTAAAAATAATAGCAATGTTGAAAATAAAAATTATAATCTCCTTACTCTCAAATTCCTGCCCATTTTGTGAAATCATGCTTGGTATCTCCCTCTAGATATTTTATTTAATTCAACAAGAATGTTTATATATGAAATATTTCATCATGCAGAGAAACATAATGAAGATTATTAATTTATGTTAAGTGCTCAGTAAAGTGCCAGGCATATAATAAGTGCTATTAAAGTTTTATTCAATTAAAACATAAGTCCATTTATTCACTGTCAAGATATTAAGTATGTTCCCATTTTTCTTTTTTTTTTTTTTTTGAGACGGAGTCTTGCTGTGTTGCCCAGACTGGAGTGCAGTGGCTGGATCTCAGCTCACTGCAAGCTCCGCCTCCCGGGTTTACGCCATTCTCCTGCCTCAGCCTCCCAAGTAGCTGGGACTACAGGTGCCCACCACCTCACCCGGCTAGTTTTTTGTATTTTTTAGTAGAGACAGGGTTTCACCGTATTAGCCAGGATGGTCTCGATCTCCTGACCTCGTGATCCGCCCGTCTCGGCCTCCCAAAGTGCTGGGATGTATGTTCCCATTTTTCTATATTTACTTCAGATCACTTTGTGCTTAAAAAGAAATAAAGCCTTATGGATTCATTAAAACCTCAGGCTCACAGCTTTCCTTCCGGTCTCTCCCCCTGTATCTTCTCTGAATGGACCTGTTAGGTTGGCAGAAATCTTACATCTGCTTCTTGGTGTGTAGAATCTCCATATATATTTTTTGGCAACATTACTAAATATCTACATGTCTATAATTAGTATATGCTATTATTTGTGCATTTTTTTTTAATTTACAAAACGGATTATATTGAACACATTTTAAAAAGTTACATTTCCCCTTCTCATTATGGTTTTGTGATTTATTCATTTTAATTCATATAATCTTGTTCACTTAATTTCTGTATATTTTTCAATTGTGTGACTAACGGATATTTACTCACCTCTTATCGGTAGACTTTCGGGTTGTGTAAACTATTCGCTGTTACAAAGGGTGCTAATATAAATGGCCTTGTTTGTGCTGCCTCAAGCTCTCCTGCAAGAGTGGCTTTAGGGGAAAGACCTAAACCTACAAGCTTCCTGGATGGTAGTATAAATGCATCTTCAATTCACTTGGTATTAATAAATTATTTTCTAAATTAGCCACATCAGTTGACAATATTACTAACAAAGTAGGAGTATTTCCCTCTTTCCTACATTCTCACTAACAACTGGTATGCTCAGACATTTTAACTTTTACCAATCTGGGCATAAAGTGACATCTAATTTTTATTTTGGATCCTTTGAATATTATTGAGAATATATATCTTTTTATATGTTGTTAGGTGATTCTTACCTTTTCGTGAATTATCCTTTGCTCAGTTTTCTATTGGGTCATTCATAATTTTTATTGTTTTCACTATTTTTTATATAAACTGTTTGTGGGTTATTTACATTCCAAGTACCTCCTCTAGTATGTAGCTTATATATCTTATCTCTGTTTATGGTATCTTTAATTTTAATGTAGTGAAATTTCTCATCTTTTTCATCTTTGTTGGTTTGTTTTCCCTGTTGTAAATGTTTTTTATGTTCTCTTTTGAAAGTTTTAAAGCTTCTCTTTTAATATTTAGGTCTTTAATCTGTCTAGAATTCATACCTGTGTAGGTTATAATAGAGTTTTTCTATTTTCCATATAAATAGCCGATTGTCCTACCATCATTTATTAAGAATTCCATTCTTTTGCAACTTTTAGGTATCTTGTTACATGTCAGATTTGTGTTATACCAAATTATCATTTGTTCAGCACATTTGACTTACCTCACTGTTCAAGTTATCTCTTCTATTTTTCTATACCTCTCTTCTATTTTCTTTCTGTAATACCACTAGATGCTAATTTAAGAATTATTGTCTAGACTGCATGATACCAAGACTTTCCTATTAAAAGTGGCTTTGTGTTTTGTTTCTAGCATGTCTAGTTGTTTATAGTGGAATGGTATTTTGCCTACAAACTCTTGGCAGAACTAGACTTCTTTGTGATGTTTATAAAATACTATATATTAGAAAAAAAATTGTAGTATATAATCCTACGAATTTTTAGCCCAGTCAATCCTCGCTGTTGAAGCAGCTAATGATTTCTACATTTGCTGTCCAGGAGAAGGGGTGACACAGAGAAAGAATATCAAAGCAGATTCTACAAACAGTAGAACCAAAGGTTTAGCCTAGACCCAGAAAAAACAGAAGGCAGAAGGGGAAATTTTTATTGTATATATTGTTATGCTTATGGATGGAACTGCTTAAGAAAATTTGGAAATGGCAGTACTTATAAATAAAGTATATATTTCTTTTATTAAGCATTAGCTTCAGCAATCTGGTCAAAGTTATGCAAACTCTTTTCTCTCATTGTTCTCTGTCAATAAGTAACAGTGCAAACATTTTGGCTTTATAGCATGATCTAAGAAACAAGCCATATGAAAACCACCATTCTCTTTGTACTCACTGAGGCTAATTTGCCCAGGTTACTTTTTAGTAAAATATGAGATATGATCATGCTACTGCACTCTAGCCTGAGTGACAGAGCAAGACCCTGTCTCAAAAGTAAATAAATAAACTGGAAAATACTTTGTAATTCTACAGTAGCTAGCTTATAGGAACAGAACCTATAAACATAAAGGGCTTTGTATTCTGGAAACTATACAATATATACAATGGCCCTCTCTGCTTTTCTTTGGATTGTTTGTGTTAACCTTGGCCTGAAGTGAATCCCAGGCCCCCAAACCTGCCTGGTTTTGTCATTTTTAGCTGGAAATTAATGGGAAACCTTCACCTTTCCCTGGCGGCAGCAGCAACAGAGCCAACAACAGTCACATTAGCCTCCCAGGAGCTCTGAATCCTGCTTGGGGCTGGGGCCAGGCTGAGACAGGCAGCCATTGATGCTGCTCAAGTGGTGGAACCAGGGTGTTGAGTATTTTCTGTCTTTACCTTTGCAATTCCATAAAACAATTTAAAGTTATAGTATTCTATTTTAAACTGATAACAACTCTACTTCAGCTGAGGGTGCTTTTGCATCCTTAAAATACTTGCCAGTCTCTGGAGGCATGTCTGGTTATAACAACCAGTAGCTTCTACTGACATCTTGTCAATAAGCATTGCTATGACGCACAGGACTGCCACCCTTCCCAGTCAAAGAATTTTCTGGCCCCTAAATGTAGAAACTAAATTATCAGTAAAAGCTTCTCCCTTATGTAAACAGATAGGGAGGATCTCCAAGAACTATAGAAATTTAGTAAATTTGAACAATAAACCTGTTTTACAGACTCCTACCTTGCGGCCTGTTTTTTTTCCCAAACCCTGGATGGAATGAGATCGCCTAGTCGGTTGGAAGCAGTTCCTCACAGACCCTGGCATCTTACAGATGAACCTAAGTGAACTTTCCTCATCACCATGCTAAAATCTCCAGCCTGGGAGGAACTAGATCTTCTTCTATCTTCTTTCTTCTTTCTTCTTCCTCCTCCTCCCTCCTCCTCCTCCTTCTTCTTCTTCCTTCTCCTCCCTCCTCCTCCTCCCTCCTCCTCCCTCCTCCTCCTCCTCCTTCTTCTTCTTCCTCCTCCTCCCTCCTCCTCCCTCCTCCTCCCTCCTCCTCCCTCCTCCTTCTTCTTCTTCCTCCTCCTCCCTCCTCCTCCTCCCTCCTCCTCCTCCCTCCTCCTCCTCCCTCCTCCTCCTCCCTCCTTCTTCTTCTTCTTCCTCCTCTTTCTTCTTCCTCCTCCTCCTTCTTCTTCCTCCTCCTTCGTCATCTTCCTCCTCCTTCATCTTCTTTCTCCTCCTTCTCCTTCCTCCTTCTCCTCCTCCTCCTTCTTCTCCCTCCTCCTCCTCCTTCTTTTTTTTTTTTTTTTCTTCTTTTTTCGAGACAGGGTCTCACTCTGTCACCCAGGCTGGAGTGCTGTAGCATGATCTCGGCTCATGGCCACCTCTGCCTCCTGGGTTCAAGTGATTCTTATGCCTCAGCCTCCCGAGGGGCTGGGACTACAGGCGTGCATCATCATGCTTGGCTAATTTGTGTATGTTTAGTAGAGAGAGGGTTTCATCATGTTGGCTTGGCTGGTCTTGAACTCCTGACCTCAAGTGATCCACCTGCCTTGGCCTCCCAAAGTGTTGGGATTACAAGAAGGAGCCACTGCCCCAGCCGAGCTATAGCTTCATTACCATCTCATGGCACCCATGTGCTGGCATAATGACTCAGTGGGCCTGCACCACTGGGACCCCTCTACATGCAATGTTGCACCCTCTGCCCTCTCCATCTGTCCCATAGCACCTTTCTGTCACTTTCCCTTAGGGACACACTGCTGTGAAGAATCGTTTCAGGGCTCTCCTTACCTGTGATAATAAAATTCTTATTGATGAAAACATGCTTCCTTGTGGAGAGTTGTTCGTTAATCACCGGGTGAAAGAATCCTTGTTTTTTCAGGTAATGTTTCCTCCACGGACTCCTGTCTCTACAATAAAATTCTGTGTATTCTGGAAGCTGGGATGGGAGGAGAGTTAGAGATGAAGTGAAGATTGTTTAGTGGTGGGTCCCCAGAGAAGGGTCATTGCACTGTGATTTCTTTTAGCCCTCTTCCTAGTAGCAGGTGATGGTAAGAGATGGAAGGAACATCAGGTTGGCTTGGAGTTCCCAAGGGAACCTTCCAACTGACTGTGGTGGCATGAGTATTCCAATTTCTCTTTATTGCCAGTGTGTCACTGGAGTGGAACAGCAGAAATGATTCTGTGCTAGATCTCTGAGACAGTGAAACCTGCACCCCTTATGAAGTTTCCCAAGGCCCCAGAATTGAGCGTGAACAGTAAAGTGACTTCCCACGTGCCGAGAACTGCAAGAAAAGATTGAAAAACTTAGGATGAAGCAGGTTTTCCATTTCCTATTTGTGGCTCTGGAACTATAGAAATTTTGGTGGTGGTAACCACAAGTGCCTTCTGGATATGTAGGAATCAATGAAGTGGTAGAGACTGGCATGGGCTAAGACACAGAAACAGAAGTGAGTTCTTTGTGCTTTGAACCACCCAGTGCTGCTCCTGGTACTGCAAACAATGGCATCCTGCACCTCCACCTCCTTTCTGGGAGTTCTACATGTCAAACGCATTGGGATTGAATAGAAGCCCCAACAGGGGATCATGGTTATTTTTGTAACTCAGTAGTGTGGCAAAGGAGGTGGATTCAGAAATTAACTTCAGGATGCCAATGACCTTGGATCTCCTGTTGCTTTCCTTCTCATGAATTTAATTAGATTATTTTTATGTATGATTTTTAAAAAATAATTCCCCAAAAGATTGAAAACACCTTGAGAGGAAGGGTAGTGACTACCGATTGACTGCTCTGTCCCTAAGTATTGTGCCTGGTACATAAAGAGTGTTTACCAAATACTTGTTGAATGAATGAACAAATCATACATACACACGAATATATGGCTCATATGTAGTTATCATGGGAAAAATTCTAGTATAGGGTTTAGATGTTCTGGATTGATCCTGACCCATTCACTAATCATGGGTCACCTTGGCAAGTCATAACCTTTTCAGAGCCTCAGTTTCTTCACAGGCAAAATGGGAAGTTTAGAGTTGAGAAGTGGTTCATGAACTGTGTTTACTCTGGGAATATGTTTGAGAATGGAATAGGATTTGTGCAGTTGGCCTGCTCAGTACTTCTTGCCTTTACTTCAGTGAGAACAAAATTAGTTTGTTTTAAATATTAGGCTTAGCATTTAAAGAATGTGTCTTTGGCTTATACACTCCCCAAACTCTGCCCACACACTGCCCCCCACCACAAACCCATACGCACACATACACTTGGGAAAAATACCTCTAAGTTCCTTTACATGTTCTTTTTTAAAATTTTTTATTTTTTAAATTTTCAATGCTTATGGGTACATAAGTGTATATTTTAATGGGTACATAAGATATTTTGATACAGGCATGCAATCTGAAATATCCATATCATGGTGAATGGGGTATCTATCCCCTCAAGCGTTTATCCTGTTTTACAAACAATCTAGTTATACTTTTAGTTATTTTAAAATGTACAATTATTATTGACTGTAGTCATTCTGTTGTGCCTTCAAATAGTAGTTCTTATAATTATATGTTTTTATTCATTAACTATCCCTACTTTACCCCTACCTACCCCCCATTCCCACTACTCTTCCCAGCCTCTGAAAACCACCCTTCTACTCTTTTCCTTTCCTTTTTTTTTTTTTTTTTGAGATGCAGTCTTGCTCTTGTTGCCAGGCTGGAGTGCAATGGCGTGATCTCAGCTCACCGCAACCTCTGCCTCCCAGATTGAAGCGATTCTCCTGCCTCAACCTCTGGTGTAGCTGGGATTACAGGCATGCGCTACCATGCCTGCCTAATTTTGTGTTTTTAGTAGAAATGGGGTTTCTCCATGTTGGTCAGGCTGGTCTTGAACTCCTGACCTCAGGTGATCTGCCTGCTTTGGCCAGTATCATGTCAAGGGCTATCCTGTTTTCCCAAGCCATTTGGCTGGTAGAGCCTAATTGTTCAGCTATTCCTTTAATGGCATCTCTTGTGTAATTGACAAACCACTGTTGATTATGGTGAATGTAATTTATCCAGTCTACATTTTTGTTTATAGTTGGCCACCAGAATAATAAAGATTCAAATCCTGCGGCTATTTAATTTCAGGCTTTAAATGTATTTGGCATCCCTTGGGGAACTCTGATAGCATCTATATAAAATTGAGGGTCAAAAGAACCATAAGAGGCACTTCTTTTTCTGTGACCATCCTTTTTTACTTGGTTGGTGAAATGCCAGAGTGAAAGGGATGGCCAATTGGATTAGAGGGCAAGTGCCACTCCAGTTACTTGGCAGAGTACCCAATAGTGGTCCTTTGTAATACCACCATACATCTGCTTGGGAATGAACAAGGGTAGACTGATTGGTTAACTTCTGTAAAGGCTTAGATTCATTGCATCCTGTTAGGCTTCCAAGGAATGCCAAGTTTTTCCCCTTGTTTTGAGAGACACGAGATGAAATTGACCGATAGCTGGAGGTCGGATGGCCCTCAGGGGCTGACCCACAGGGCTTTTAAATTCTGGAAATATCAGCCAAAGAGTTTGATATGCCTTATTGCCCCAGGCTGTGTGGTTTTGGAAGAGGGCTACCATACAGTCCATGCCCACTTGGTCAGAGGACCATCCAAGTGGAAAGGGGACAGTTTGGGTTTCTGGCCTGCCCACTGTACAAGCGTAACAATTGCTTTTGTTTAGTGTGCAGACAGAATATTTAATCCATTCCAGCCAGTCATTTGCATCTTGGTACCCTGTTTCAATGGCTAAAGTTTGCTTTAAATCTTTAACTTCTATAATGTCAACTTTGGCGTTGCTATTGGGTAGGGAAAGGATAGTAGTTTGGTTAGAAGGTTTAGAAGGAGAAGAGAGACACAGAAGGGGATGAGGACGCAATGACATGCATTTTGAAATGTCCTGTAGGGTCTGCTCCTGTGACTTCTGTTCCCATACCATAAAAACAACTTAATGAAGATGAAAAATCTTGTGAAGTTGAGATAGTAATGGAAATTTGTACTGAATTACATTGGTTTTGTTGGCAATTGGGGGGGGGGGGGTGCTTCCTTTAGTGAAATGAATGTATGGTTTTAGGGATACACAGCTACTTGTTGGGGAGGTCCAACCTTGAATTTTGGTAGTCCATAGAACATTGGATCAGCTATGGCAGAGAAGCTCTGTCCTTGGAGTACAAGATTCCTAGTTAACAGAATCTTCTCCAGAATCTTCCCAGTCTAAGGGAGTTCAGTTAACAGAATCTGCCCAGTCTCAGGAGCTCCAAGAAGGGCAAAGATACTTTTCTGAAGTAGAGAGCTGCCTTTGACTTTCCAAGTCTCCACAAGGTGTAACAAGACAAGCATCAAAAGTAATGGTTTGAGGTGAGTTTGACTTAGTTACATTAATAATAAGATGTGGGGCAGCTAGAGGAAAGAAAAGAGGAAAAAGGGACAGACAGATTAGGCTTTTCTCTTTAATGTTACTCTGGTGAGGGTTGGTCAGGGGGTGACAGTCCATGAGTTTGGAGATGGTGATGCCTTCTTGACTCGGGTATGGTGGGTCTACCCCTTTTCAGTGGTCCAGACTGCCATCTCAGTCATTTGGAGCACCAGATAAGGTCCTTCACAGGTGGGTTTGAGCTTTCCCTCTCTCCAACTTCTTATAAGGATGTGATCTCTGGGTTGGTGTCAGTGAATTTGAAGGGGTGGACTTTGCGCTAGAAGGCCTTGAGTCCTGAGGGAGGAAAGGGTGGAAGACAGACCAAGTATATAGTTTTTAATAAACTGATCCTTTGTTTCAAATGTAGAAAGGTCAGTTGCAGAATTTAGGTAAGGCAGCCCATAGAGCATTTCATAAAGGGACAGACCAAGGTCTTTCCAAGGGACAATTCAGATTCTTAGTAAGGCAATGGGAAGGCATTTTGTTCATGGTAACTGGGTTTCCAAGATTAATTTGGTGAGGTGGTTTTTTTTTAGGAGTCTGGTTCATTATTTCTAACCTTCCTGATGAGGGTGTATGTCAGGGAGTATGGTATTCCCACTTTATTTCTAGTGCTTGGGTTAGCTTTTTAATAATGAGCACAGTAAAGTGGGTCCCATTGTCTGAATCAATATTCTCTATTAGTCCAAACCTGGGTATGATATGTTCCAACAGAGCTTTAACTACATTACTGGCTGTTGCACTTGGAAAGGGGATGGCTTCTACCCGGTGGGTAAGATGGTTTACTATTACTAATAAACATTTGGGGTGACCTATTGGGAGCATTTCAGTGTAGCCCACTTGGATGCTTTGGAATGGCCTTAGTCCTGGGTTTCTTCCTCCAAAAGGTTGCTTCTTTAAGGTTTGCTTATTAGTTTTACTGCACACTATGCAACTATCTGTAACTTGCTTAGTGAGGGTATAGATCCCTATACATCCATAAACCCTAAGGACTGCATCACACATAGCTTGGGGACCCCAGTGGGTTCCTTGATGAAGCTGTGACAGTATTTTTCTCATGAGGGTTTCAGACAACATTTCCCTTCCATATGGTAATAACCATTTTCCCTCTGATCTTTCCTCAGCTCCTAAATTTTTTGGTTTTTCTTGGTCTATGTGGGAAAAGATGGGGGTTGCAGCTGAAGGGGGAAGACGGGGGTTAGATAGAAAATTGGAAGAGGCAGCTTGCTTAGCTATTTGATCTGCAAGGTTATTTCCCCAGCTTTCAAAGGATGTCCCAACCACCGAGGAAATACTTGACACCCCACAGCTTTTCTTACTTTGGTCTGTGCACAGAGTTACCTGGTTAGCATGGTACCTATGTGTAGACCTTTTCTTCCCACGTTACTGAGAGTCTGAGTTTATTTGTCATGCTTGGTGGGTCTCGATCTCTCACCCGAGGCCACCACAATGAGGCAGTGGGACATGTCTTGTCATGAGAGATGACTGAAGACCATTCCCCAGAGGAGAATGGGATCCCAGACAAGCCCCCAGATTGTTAGCAACAAGTGCTTGGTGCCACAAAGAACTAGCACTTAAACCGAAAATTTCTCGGCAAAGCAACTTTACTTCTGCAGGAGGGTGCTGCCTGTGTTTAATGCAATTGCAAGAGCACACTGAGCAGGGTAGGGCAGAGGTTTTTCTCCCTAATGGAGCTCCTGTTTCTGTGTTCTTTCCCCATTGGCCGGAGTTGGACTGCACAATCTAAGCTGACCCGATTGGCTATTGTTTGAAATTGAATAGGGCCAATTAGGTGGGAAGCGAGAGGCTGTCCGTTACCAATTAGACAGGAAGGGTTGTTTACAGAACCAGAAAGGCAAGGAAGTTTGAAGAGGAACTTATTGTTTCTGGCACTCCAAACCATTTTCCATAGCAGTTGTCCTAATTTACATTCCTAACAACAGTCTATAAGGGTTCCCTTTTTTCCACATTCTCACCAGCATTTGTCCTTGCCTGCCTTTTGGATAAAAACCATTTTAGCTGTGGTGACTTGATATCTCATTGTAGTTTTTATTTGCATTTCTCTGATGATCAGTGATGTTGAGTGCCTTTTCATATGCCCTTTTGCCATTTGTGTTATCCTTTGATAAGTGTCTATAAAAATCTTTCACCCATTTTTTTATTGGATTATTAGATATTTTCCTATAGAATTGTTTCACCTCATATATTCTGGTTATTCGTCCTTCGTCAGATGCATAGTTTGCAAATATTTTCTCCCAACCTGTGGGTTGTCTCTTCACTTTGTTGATTGTTTCCTTCCCCATGCAGAACCTTTCTAACTTGACGTGATCCTGTTTGTCCATATTTGCCCTGCGTGCCTGTGTTTGTGGGATATTGCTCAAGAAATTTTTTTCCAGACCAAACCCTTACATATTCTTAGGATAGACATGCCAGTATATAACCAGAAAAAGCAATCCAGTGTATTTCTCCATCTTAACTTTGTAGTGAGTTAAAAGCCTGCAAGCATTGTTAAGAATCTGGATTGTTTAGCTAAGAATTGGTAGGAAAATAGGTATACCTGGGAAATCACATTAACATGCTGTCATCTGTTGTTCAGTATCCAGGAATGTCATATATGTATTCGACTAATCAGAAAAAAATATGTGTATGTATAAATACTTTGAGCCACCAAAATTTGAGAGAGGTCTTAGTTAATTTAGAAAGTTTATTTTGCCAAGGCTGAGGTGACACAGCCTCAGGAAGTCCTGATGACCTGTGCCCAAGGTGGTCAGGGCACAGCTTGGTTTTATACATTTAGGGAGACATGAGACATCAATCAATATATGTAAGAAGTACATTGGTTCGATCTGGAAAGGCAGGACAACTTGAAGCAAAGGCAGGAAGACTTGAAGCAGAAGTGGGGAGGGAGCTACCAGGTCACAGAAAGGTGATACACAAATGGTTATATTCTTTTGAGTTTCTGATTAGTCTTTCCAGTCCTTTGGAAAGGATTGGATGTCAGATATGCATCTATCTCAGTGAGCAGAGGAGTGACTTTGAATAGAATAGGAGACAGGTTTGCCTTAAGCAGTTGCCAGCTGGCTTGAGTTTTCCTAGTGATTTTAGGGGCAAGATATTTTCCTTTCACAAGTGTTTGGTGTGTGTCTCTATGAATGCCCACAGGCTGACATTTTTGCAAGTACTTAATGTGTACCAGGTATTTGACTGATAGGTAAAAAAAAAAAAAAAAAAAAGCTAATGAAATATAGCAGTACTATAAAGTAGGTAAAAATTATCATCCAGTTTTATCTTTCTTCACTCAAAATGTTTATTCAGGCTGAGCATGGTGGCTCACACCTGTAATCCCAGCAGTTTGGGAGGCCAAGGCAGGTGGATCACTTGAGGTCAGGAGTTTGAGACCAGCTTGGCCAACATGGTGAAACCCCATCTCTACTAAAAATACAAAAAATAAGCTGGTTGTGGTGGGGTGCACCTGTAATTCCAGCTACTCAGGAGGCTGAGGCAGAAAAATCACTTGAACTCAGGAGGCGAAGGCTGCAATAAGCTGAGATTTTACCACTGCACTCCAGCCTGGGTGACAGAGTGAGACTTCATCCCCCCACCCCCACAAAAAAAGTTTATTTAGTGTCTACTGTATCTCTCATAACATTCAATGTAATGGGCAAGGGATATCAGTGTAAAAACAACACACAAGGTCCCTGCTTTCATGGTGCTTATATGAAAAGCAAATGGGAAGGGCAGAAAATAAACAAATTCATAGGAGTCTCTGAGATAACAATGTGTTTCTCATCCTTATTATTTTAAAGTGTCTCTGAAGAAAATAAAGACAACAGTTGTGATGGTTAATTTTATGTGTCAACTTGGAAGGTGTTTTTGGATGAGATTAAAATTTAAATCAAAACACTTTTAAAAGTAAAACATGTTGCCCCCATAATGTGAGTGGGCCTTGACCAATCAGTTGGAGGCTTGAATAGAACACAAAGACCAGCCTCCTTGAGCAAGAGAGAATTCTCCAACAGATTGCTTTTGAACATCAACTGTACCACTGGCTCTCCTGGGCGTCCAGACCGTTGGCCTACACTGTAGATTATTGTGAGTCAATTCCTTATAATCAATCTCTTTCTGTTTCTATTGGTTGTGTTTCTCTGGAGGACTGTGATGAAGTCAGCAGTAGAATATAGCATAATGAGGGTGGAGTGGGGTGAGAAGAGAAGCTATATTTGAGGGTATTCTTGGGGGAAGGTCTCTCTGAGAAGGAGACATTTGAGCTGTGATCTCAGTAATGCCTGAGAAACAGTTATCTGGAGAACAGCAGCTTGAACAGCCTTAGGGCATAAAATAATTTGGCATTTGGAAGGAACAGAAAGAATTAAGAAACTGAGGTACAGAGAGGTTAACTATTATTCAGAGAGAAGAGGCGTGGTGGGAGGTGATTGGATCGTGGTGGAGGATTTCTGCCTTGCTCTTCTCTTAATAGTGAGTGAGTTCTCAGGAGATCTGGGTGTTTAAAAGTGTGTAGCAACTCCCACTTTATCCCCTCCCTCCTGCTCCAGCCATGTAGGATGTGCCTACTTCCCTTTGGCCTTCCACCAATGATTTTAAGTTTCCTGAGGACTCCCCAGCCATGCTTTCTGTACAGCCTGTGGAACTGTAAGCCAATTAAACCTCTTTTCTTTATAAATTACCCAGTGTCAGGTAGTTCTTTATAGCAATGCGAGAATAGACTAATGCGCAGATATACAGTTAATATCCATAAAACAGGCCAGAAAGCTTCTCAGGATAAAAAGATATGTGGTTTTTTTTTATGTTGTGAAAACATTTAATGACTTGAAAGGAACTCTTGAACAACTGAGAGTGTCACAGTGATATGAAAAATAGCAGTCAATTGTCCTTCTGTATTCATGTTAAGAAAAATCCTGTAAAATGTCCCCTGCCTGCCAACTTCACAGTTGTCGGTGAGATGAGGTACCTTAAGACAAGGATATGACCAGGTAATTGGCACTGCAAATTGATGACAATTAGATCATTTGTACTTGAATAGCAGCAAACAATAATTGTAATTGACAATGGGGTAGGCTGTAATTGATATCAATGATTCCCAGGACGAAGGGAGTAGAAGACTAGAGGGAAGGCTTAGATTGTGTTTGTGGGCGCAGCAAAAATTAGCAACAATGTGTACTTCGAAAATAGGGTTAGAAAATTGGGCATAAACCACAAACCTTAAAGTACTTAATTTGTATCTAGATTATAAACTCCCAGGGATAAGGAGTGTTCCATTGGATGCTCCTTGTGATACAGCACAAACTTACCCTTGCTTTTGAGAAGTTAGAAAATAATTTTAAAAGCAGAAAATTTCTACAATGCTGGGACTTTTGCCATAGTTCTGCTGATTTTGTTTATACAGTTTTTCCCCCATTTTCAAGCTCTAAGGGTTTCATGAATCTTAGGCTCATTAATTTTTATAACATGCCTATGTTGTTGATGTCAAACTTTATATTTTTACCCAAATATGAGAAATGTCACCCAGAGTGGTTATAGAATTCACTCTTTATCAGAAAGCAATTGAGAAAAGCCTAGAATATTTCAGTCACTAGTTCTCACTGATTATTTTGTGTCACATTGAGCCATTTGCGTACTCTGCCTTTGGGCTACAGAGGAAGTAGCATCTAAGGCAGAGTGATAGAATCTGCATGAAGTAAATGGCTTGATGAAACACATTCACAAAAATGGCCCTCTGCAATTCTCCATTGATAAAATTTCTTTGGTTACTCAAAATGTATTTATCCTTATTTCAAAATGCATTCATATTTGGAAAGTATATGTAAATGAGTGGGGAACACATCACTATCCAGTGTCAACAGTATTTTCATCTGATATTTTTTATGATTATTTTTTATTCGGGCATTGAGATGTTATTGCATACACTCTTCTGTTTCCTGCATTACAGTTCAGAATGACATAGTAAATATTTTACCATAGCATTATAAACTTCATAACTAAACATTCAGTGACTGTACATCATTTTTCCTAGTGCTAGTCTCATCTTTTTCCATTTTTGTGATAATTATTTGTATCAAGGAATATCTTTGTGATGCTCTTTGCATTTAGATTATGTTGTTGTGACTTCTGAATTGGGTAAAAAACGTGATAATATTTTAAAAGTGTAATTTGGCATTGACATCCTAGAAATCCTAGAATGCTAAATCTCAGATGGCTAAAGAAGTACTTGTCAAATTTAAAATACACATTAAGTATTTTTAAAATTGGAATTCTGATTCACTATGTCTGGGGTGGGGTCTAATATTCTGCAATCTAATAATCTTCCAAGTGATGTTGATGATGCTGGCCCTTGCCTTACACTTTGATGGGAAAATGCTAGCGATTTTTTTCCCCTAAATGTGTCAGTGATCGTTATGTTTCAATGTCCATGTGTATCCAAGAACCCTTTAACCTCACTGCCATGCAGGGAAGATATCATGACTGCATGTACGTTTTTAGGTTTATGTATTATTTGCCAACAATTCAGTAGTTAAATCCCTTTCCTTTCTGGCATTTCTTTTGTAGAAGAGTAGCCTGAGGACACCTCACTCTGTTTTCATTTGTGGTTAGATAACCTCTTACATTCCCCACCCTGTGTGTTTATAGGGTCATAATTCAATAACGAAATTCAAGCAGCAGGGCTAAGTGAGCTCTAGCAGGACAAATCCTCCTGCTAACCACAAACTCTAGACACAATACGAACAACTGTGTGAAAACACTGGGGAGTGAACAAGAGCATTGAGATTTTAGAGGGGAATTGACATGCAGAAAAAGGAAAGAGCACAGAGTGAGTTTCTGGAGTTTATAATTTTTAGTTTAAGGGCAGGTCATAGTCAGTGTCACACTGCCAATTAAAACTCCCGCAGAAAACCTGCGGCCTTTTTGGCAAGAAGAACTGGAGGTTAGAGCTTGAAGCAAACACTTACTCTCAGAAGTCTAAGGGTAGTCCTGGAAAGGAGAGGGAAAGGGGGACCCCTAAATCTGTGTATTAACTCTCCCCATATCTCAAGGCTACAGCATGAACCGTGAGTGTAGAGTATACTGCTAGCAGCTCAGCTAAGGGTGAAAGACATGAAGTAACATTTTTGATGCCACCTATAGGGGAACACGTTTTACAAAATATGTATAGTGCCTAGTTACCTACTGAAAGAAATTTAGAAGACTTGAAGAAACAGAGAAATATACCATGTTAATAGAATAGAAGACTAAATATTGTTAAGATGTCAATTTTACCTCAAATTTATCTATAGGTTCCATGTAATCTCTATCAAAATCCAACAACCCTGCTTTTAAAATTCATACCAAAAATTAAGGACCTAGACTATCCAAAGCAAACATGAGAAAGATGAACAAAGTTGGGAGACATATAACTATGTAACTTCAAGATTAGCTATAATATGCTGTAATCAAATTATTATTTTACTAGCATAGAATTAATAAATAGATTAAAGTAATAGAATGAAGGGCTAAAAACTAGAGACACACTTAAATGTCCATTTGATTTTTTGGTCAAAAATTCAATAGGAAAATGAATAATCTTAACAAATAGTGTTAGGAAAATTAGCTATCCCTTGGGAAAACAATATACCTAGACCCTACTTCACACAAAACACAAAGATTAATTTGAGATGTATTATAGACTGAAATATAAAAACTGTAAACTTTAAGATAAAAAAATATAGGAGAAAATCTTTGTGACCTGTGTGTAGGCAAATGTGTCTCAGGACACAGAAATTAAAACCACAAAAGAAAAAAATGAATTAGATTTTCTCAAAATTAAAAACTTCTTCATATTAAAAATGTCACAACTTTGGCAGGAAGGTATGCATAAAATTTTTAAAATGCAAATAGTCAAACAGCAAAGAGGTAGCTCCCACTGGCCTAAGCTAGGACAATGTGAACATCAAAATAAGAATAATGGATGATCATCCTTTAAATTAAAATGATCTGTGAAACTGCTGATAAATACATAAATAAGTAAACAAAGTAAGTGGAGGTGTGGAGGACCTATTTCCTACAGTAGAATGACAACCAGTAAATGTGGAAGCAATGATAAAATTGTGAATCACTATTTTGCAGCCATCATAGTAACAATTATTGCAGACAACACTTATTAATAGATGCCCAAACCAGTGAGTGAATTTTAATGAATTTAAATCAAAAAGAGTGTATGTATACAGTCTTAAATATCTATGCACAGATTACTTATAAATCACAAAGGCAAAATGGTAACTTTACAGCTGAGAAATCTGGCAGACTCTACCCTGGATCTAACCAAAAGATCAAAGTTAACATTAGTAGTAACGGGAAAAATTGATAATATTTACTTCTTGATGTGACACACTGAGAAGAACATACATCATTTACAGTATTTGTGTCGAAAGTGCATAGCCTGACACTGATCATGAGGAAACCACCAGACAAAGTCAAATTGAGGAACAGTCTACAACAGACCTGTACTCTTCAAATGTCAATGATGTGAAATTTTTCAAAAAAGAGTGAGAACCTATTCCAGATTAAAGCCTAAAAAACCATGACAATGAAATACCATGCATGATGCTAGATTAGGTCATAAATGGGTCAAAGAAATCCTATTAAGGACAGTTAGTGAAATTAAATAAAAATTTTATAATTAGTTTTATCAATGTTAAATTTTCTGAATTTGATCATTTCACTTTGGTTATGTAAGAAAATGAATGACCTTATTTTTGGAGGAAGAGGAGAGAGAGAGAGAGAAAACACAGCCTATAGTAATAGTGTACAAGGTAACAATTGCTGAGAGGTGTATATGGCAATTAATTTTATTATTATTGTGAATTTTAAGTTTTAAATTCTTTTAAATGCAAAGTTTAAAAGCCAAGGCAAAAATACAATTCAAACGTTTTGCTGCTGTTTATTGAGGGATTCTCTTTGTAAATAGATTCATCTTTATCTGTGATTTAGGGTCTTAGGACATGCAGATTTTCTTTACTGGTATCATCTGTCAATTATCATTTAATAACTTTTTTCAAATGTTATTCTTTTTTATCCTCCTTGAGAACCAGGTATATCTTTTATGCTTTTAAGAGGTACATGTTGCCAGGACCTCCTGAGGCTGTGGCATGGGCATGTCCTTGACTTTAGTAAAATAAACGTTCTAAATTGATTGACACCTGTCTCAGATACCTTTTGGTTTACAATCGGTACTTAGAATCTTTCTCTTTTATTTTTAATGAATAGTTGTTTTAAATCTCTTTATCTAAATTGTCTGCATTCTGGTGGATCTTTTCAAGAGGATTCTCCAAATTGCTAATTTTGTTTTCCACAATGTTAATTTCATTTTGTTCAGCTTCCAATTCAGATTCTATATTGTGTAGACTCTTTCCCTGAAAACTTTTCCCTATCACTTAACATTTCATCTCATTCTGTTTTCTGAAAATCCTTTCTGCTAATTTTTTTTTTTTTTTTCATAGAATCCAAAAAGACTCTACCTAGAGCCAAAAGACGATGCCATTTTTGTCTAATACTACTTCTGTTCCTTTGGTAAATCATTATCAGGGGGCTTTCTTTCTGTGAGTTTTCAGGTCAAGCTTCTTTTATGTATACTGCAGTAGTTTGTTTTCATAGATACCATGCTAGCCTTTTTTACTGCGGACTCATCCACAAACAATGGAAGGGCAAGGAAGCCTGTTATTTGCTGATAGACGTCTAAAGCAGAGCTTTAAATCATTCAAATGCTTATAAATTAGACTGAGATGAGATTTCCTCCTCCCCCTCCCCTATCTGGCTCCCTGATATATTTATACATGGGGAGCGGGGAGGAGGGTGGGGTGGGAGGATAGGGTTGGAAGAGAGAGAATTTTCTTTTTTCTTTTTCTTTTTCTTTTTTTTTTTTTTTTTTTTTTTTTTTTTTTTTTTTTTTTTTTTGAGATGGATTCTCACTCTGTCGCCCAGACTGGAGTGCAATGGCTCCATCTCGGCTCACCGCAAGCTCCGCTTTCTGGGTTCACGCCATTCTCCTCCCGAGAATGTAACTGCCTCCCAAGTAGCTGGGCCACCATGCCCGGCTAATCTTTTGAATTTTTAGTAGAGACAGGGTTTCACCGTGTTAGTCAGGATGATCTCCATCTCCTGACCTCGTGATCTGTCTGCCTCAGCCTCCCACAGTGCTGGGATTACAGGCGTGAGCCACCGCGCCCGGCCTGGAAGAGAATTTTCTAACTCTCTCCATAAGCTGCTCAGTAGTACACTTGTAAGGTTAGTAGTACACTTGTAAGGTTACACTTCCCAGTATTCAAAACACCAGCACAAATTCCCTCTCCTTACATAGTTATTTGTAATTTTTTTTATGTTATTCAAAGTCTAATCATTTTAACTAAGTTCCCTTGTTACTTTGGTCTGTAAAAAAAATACGTTTTTCACTAATAGTACAATCAACTTTTGGACAAAGCAAAGTTTCAACTTAGAGGAAGTAAGATACATCATTTTAATCCCAGTGATAAATGTCTATTTTTCCTTCTTAAATTGAATCCTTTTTGTTTCTTGGATATGTTTTTCAAAAGTCATGTTTTGTGCTGTGCAGTAACTGCAACGAACAAGAATAGGAGCATGTTTTTTTATTTTGACAATTACTTTGAAGGTCTATATCTTAAAATAAATTAAGATATTATGGCCGGGCTCGGTGGCTGACGCCTGTAATCCCAGCACTTTGGGAAGCCGAGGCAGGTGGATCACCTGAGGTCAGGAGTTCAAGAGCAGCCTGACCAATATGGTGAAACCCCATCTCTACTAAAAATACAAAAATCAGCTGGGCTTGGTGGCATGTGCCTGTAGTCCCAGCTACTCACGTAGCTGGGAGACTGAGGCAGGAGAATTGCTTGAATCTAGGAGGCAGAGGTTGCAGTGAGCTGAGATTGCACCATAGCACTCTAGCCTGGGCGACAGATTGACACTCCATCGCAAAAAACAAAACAAAACAAAACAAAATAAATACTACTTTTGTTATTGGGTTGTTGTTGTATAGTAGTAAATCATAGCGAACGAGGATGGATTTATTTCTACTTTTAGAAATTTATTGGTGTTTTCTTTATGGCTTGATATATGAGCAATCATTTTAAATGTTCCATTGGCCCTTGAATAGAAGGCGCAATACTTATATAGGATTTAGGATTTGAAATACAGTTACACATAAAATACACCCTATTAATATACTGGGCCCATTTTTTGTTTACTCGTTCTATCAAAGACTACGTTTAAAATGTTCAATTAAATTTATGTTTCTGGCTATCTAACTTTAAATTTCTAATATGCATTTTAAAATATTTAAATCCTCAGTTAAATGCTTAAAGATTTGCTACTATTTCTACATTTCATATGCAATGGTTTGTGCTTTTAGTATATATATATATTTATATAGTAACTACATATATACACACACATATATTAATTATATTCTATTTCCATTTATTTCATTTGTCAAAGCCTGAAAGGTTGTGTTAAAAACTTTTAGGAAATTATTTCTGACTTTATGTCTAAATGTTTATATATTTACATATTAGGTTATCAAGTGCCAAAAAAATCTCACCACAGTTTTATGTTTGTTATTAATTGTGTGTTTCACAACAGAGAGCAACTTTATCTACTGAAAAGCTTATCTTGAACTCTCCTTTGATATTATTATTAGAATCTTTGCTTTACTGTATTTTTATTGTCTCTATTTGTCCATCTTTTTCCTTCTAGTCTCTCCAGGTCACTTTGTTCCATGTATCTTGTTGATAGCATGTAATTGGTACATATATGGTGCGTATGTGTGTATTTATTTATTCCAGACTATAAAAATAAATGATAAAAATAATAGTTAAAATTAAGAACTGTATTGAAGTATGACGTACATACAGTGCAATACATGCTTCTTAAGTGTACTGTTTGGTGAGTTTGGTGTGTAATCAATACACCCATCAAGCTAGAGAATATTTCTTTTCCACAGAAACTTCTGTCTCATGTCCTTTCCCAGTCAACCCACTTCCTTGAAGAACCTCTCTTCTCATTTCATAACCATAGGTCAAGTCTTTCTGTCCTTGACTTTTACATAAACATAACCTTACCCTAACATATCTATGTGGCCTGGCTCATTTCCTTCAAATTAATGTTTTGAAGATTCACTTATTTTGTCACTTTTATCAGTAATTCACTATATTGATTTTTGAGAAGCATTGTATTATACAGATATAACGTAATTTTAAGCATGTTTACCTGATGCTGAACATTATTTGCTTCTAATTTTCAGTTATAATGGATAAGAAGCTATTATGAATATCCATGGACAAATCTTTTATGGACATATTCCCTCATTTCTCTTGGATATATTACTCAGAGTAGAATTGCTGAGTCCTAAGGTACGTAGGTAAAATTTATAAAAATGCCACATAGGCTGGGCGTGGTTGTTCACACCCTCCTAGCACTTTGGGAGGCCGAGGTGGGCAGATCACAAGGTCAGGAGATCGAGATCATCTTTGCTAACATAGTGAAACCCTGTCTCTACTAAAAATACAACAAATTAGCCGGGCGTGGTGGCCGGCACTTGTAGTCCCAGCTATTCGGGAGACTGAGGCAGGAGAATGGCGTGAACCCGGGAGGCAGAGCTTGCAGTGATTCGAGAATGCGCCACTGTACTCTAGCCTGGGCAACAGAGTGAGACTCCATCTCAAAAAAAATAAAAATAAAAAATAAAATAAAATAAAAAACCAAGAAAGAAAAAAGCCTCATAGTTTTCAAAAGTGGTTCTACCATCTTAAATCCCATTTGCAATAGAACCACTTGCTTTACATCATTATTGAAGTGGAACACATGTACTCCTGGGAGGTGGGAAGCACTCCTGAAACACTTTTGGGGGCTAAAAGACCAGAAGTATTTTTATAATAATGCTAAGGTGTTACTTGTCTTTTCCTTCATGTGCACATTTGCATGGATGCAACAAAAGCAATGGTGGATAAAAATAAATCAGCTGGCATTTTGGCATGATCGAAGCAGTGGCAACAAACTGCACTAATAGTTATTGTTTTCTTCACTGCTGTGTACTCACAGTGAAAAACAAAAGGAAGAAACAAAAAATAAATAAACATAACAGCATCATATAAAAATGTCCTGATGAAACAGTAAAAATTGCTAATTTGACTGAATTTCGACCCTTGGGTACACTCAATTTTAATATTCTTTTTGTAAAAATGGGCAGTCCACATAAATCACTACAGGTGCATTCTGAAGTATAATGGCTATTCTGACAAATAGAACACTTAAATTGTAAGTGAACTTGGCTGCATTTTCCGTAGAACAACATTTTTTGCTTAAAAAGAAAGACTGTCTGTGGTTATTCAAATTGGGTATTTTTTAGACATTTTTCAAAAATTAAGTGTGTTGGTCACTTCAAGGAAAACAACTGACAGTATGTGTTATCAGGGATAAAAGCTGAACTTTCAGGGAAATATTTGAATTTTGAAAATCTTGTAACCACCAACTTCTCAATATTTACAGATGTATTTGATAAGACTGGTGTTGATAATATATGTGGCTTTTGATATTACACGATGAAATGTGTCAACATTGGAATCTGAATAACTTAACCAATGTTTTGCACATAATGAATGATGTTACAAAATCATGCTTGAATGAAAGATCTATTCAAATTTCAAGGTAGACCAATGGATTTTAATGTAACAGAATGTGAAAAGTTTATTGGTGTGTCTCTTTTTCTGAGGGCTGCTGCTACAAGTTACCATAAACTTGGCGACTGGGAATAACAAAAAACACCTTCCTTTTCGAACTACATATCCTTGTGAGACTGTTTTATTCAGCTATCTCAACCAACACAACTTGTCACAATGAATTGAATGAAGAAACAATATGAGAATCCAGTTTCTATTAAGTCATACATTAAGACATGTGATACTGAGTACCTTATTAGTTTATTTATATCTTTTTTAAAAGTTTAATTTTCCTTGTAATATTTGATCTAATGGACATTTAGAAGTATTCAAATATTTAATTTGGAAATTAAATTCCAAATATTTAGAATATATATATCTTCATTATTTAATTTATTTGTGTTGTCATTAGAGAACAGACTGTATTATGTCATCATTTGAAATGTATTGATACTTATTTCATGACTCTATCTGTGGTCTTTTCACATCTTGGTAAATTATCCATATTTGGACTATGTATTATGATTTTTTTTTTAAATAGTCCCATATTTCCTTCCTCTACACTTTCCTAAAGGGGATCTGATCATGACCCTCTCCTTCCTTAAAAATTGCCGAAAGTTCTTTAGTGCCAAATTCCATGGAGATCTTTACCTACTTTTCCAGATTTATCTCTAGTATTGTTAACTGTACATTTGAGGTTCTCTGAACATACCATCATATTCACACCTCTGTAACTTTTCAGTTCTACTCACTGTATTTTTAGTACCTTGTCTTTGTTATAGACCTTGTAAAGTCTCACACCCAAGACCTTCAAATGTCATTTTTTGTCTATGAGTTATATAAATACCAATTTGGCCACTGGTTCATATTATTGTTTAAATGTTTTCTATTCTTATTTTCTTGTCTTCTTATTTTATCAGTAAAAAATAGCATGAAAATCTCTGTATGTAATTACGGGTTTGTTCATTATGTCTCCCTCTAGTTCTACCAGTTTGCATAACACGTTTAGAATTTCCTTTTTGAATTGCATATGCATTTCAAATTGTTATGCCTTCTTACTAAATTTAACCTTTTATCATTATGAAAAGATTTTCTTTTTCTCAAAAAACTTCTTGTCCTAACGTTGACATTTTCTTGTGTGAATAAAACCACACCATATTTTTTATTTATTTTTCTTGTTCTTTTTTTTTTTTGAAGAGGCAGGGTCTTCCTTTGTCAACTAGGCTGGAGTGCAGTGGCCCAGTCATAACTCACTGGAAACTTGAACTTACAGGCTCAAATAATCTTCTTGCCTCAGCGTCACAAGTAGCTGGGACTAGAGGCATGTGCCACCATGCATGGCTAACTTTTTGTATTTTTTGTAAAGAATGGGTCTTACTATGTTGCCCAGGCTGATCTTGAACTACAGACCTCAACCAGTCCTCCCAGTGCAGCCTCCCAAAGCACTGAGATTACAGGAGTGAGCCACCACACCATGCTCACCTGTTTTCTTAATGTTTTCATGGTATATACTCTTTCATTGTTTTACTTCCAACATTTTTGTCTCATATATTTAAATTGCATATCTTGTAAATAGCTTATAGATAGTTCCTGCTATTTCTACCCAGTGTGACAATTTCTATGTTTTGATAAGAATGTTTTGTCCGGTTTTATTAAGTGCAATTTTGAAGAACAGTATGTTTTTCTATTTGTCCCATTTGTTCTTTGTTATTTCCTGCCTTTGGATGTATTGAGTATTTTTATGATTATATTTTATTTTTTCAAATCTCACTCTGTAGCCCAGGCTAGAGTGCAGTGGTGTGATCTTGACTTACTGCAACCTCTGCCTCCCAGGTTCAAGTGATTCTCCTGCCTCAGACTCCTGGGTAGCTGGGATTACAGGCATGCACCACCATGCCCAGCTAATTTTTATATTTTTAATAGAGACAGGGTTTTGCCATATTGACCAGGTTGGCCTCAAACTCCTTACCTCAAGTGATCCACCCGCCTTGGCCTCACAAAATGCTGGGATTACAGGTGTAAGCCACCACACCCAGCCTTAAATGGCTTTTTAACTATGCATGTTATTTTGGAGGATATGGCTTAGCTTATGAAAGGCTGCCATGAATTAGGATTATATGACTTCATACACAGTTGAATGATTTTATATGATTATATATGATTATTCTATTTATTACCTCTTCTTTGTGCTATTATTTTCATAAATATATTACTTCTACATGTTACAAAATCCCAGAATCTCATATAATATATATATATAAAATGTCAAAATAAGAAAAATAATTAGTCATTTAAATTTCTGCATGTATGTATTTCTGGTGCTATTTACTTCTTCTATAGACATGATTTTTTAATCTGGTATCATTATTTTTTCAGCTTAAATTTTTCCTAGTGTTTCTTTCATGTTGTTGAAAATTCTCCCGGGTTTTATTTATCTTACAATATATTCATTTCACCTTTTGTTGAAGGTTATATTTTTGCTACATACAGAGCTGTAGGTTGACATTTTAAAATTTCTGTCAGCCGTTTAAAGATCTTATTGTATTGTCTTTCTGACTCTTTTGTTTCTGATGAAAAGACAACCATTATTTTTAACCATGTTCCAATAGGAACAAAATAATATGTAACATTTCTTTTATTGCTGGCTGCTTTTAACATTTTTCTCTTAACGTTGGTGTTCAGCATTTTCACTTTTGATGAGCTTTCATTTGTTTTCCTTTCTATTTCCCATACTTGGGATTTGCTTAATTTCTTGAAACTTTAAATTTGTGTTTTTCACTGAATTTGGGTAATGTGCAGCCATTATGTCTTCGGATATGTTTTTCTGTGTCATTCTTTCTTTACTCTTCCTCCGCTACTCCAATCACACATACGTTAGGTTGTTTGATATTATCCTACATTTCACAGGTCCCGTTCATTTTCCTTCAATCTTTCTGGGTTTCATTCCTAATAACTTAAAGTTTACTAATTCTTTCTTTTTTATGTAGACCAAGTTCATCTAATACTTTTTAAAAAATTTTTTTTAAATCTAGAATATTATCTGGCTTCTGATAGCATCATTTCTTTAATGTTGTTTCTTACTGTTTTATAAATTCTGTCCTATTCTCTTGTAAAAAATTAAACCTATTTATAATAGCCACTCTACATCAGGGGTATCTGTTGATCTGCTTCTACTGACTAAATTTTTCTCCAGATTACAGGCCATATTTTTCTCATGCTTTGTATGTGTAGTAATTTTTATTGCATATTGGACATTGAGCCTCTGGATCTTACCTGCCTAAAAGATACAAGTTTTATTTTTGCAGGCAGGCAATTAAATCACAGACAGATCACTTTGATTCTACAGAGGCTTGGTTTTAGGGTTATTTATGATGGTTATATTTTAGCTTTATTCTTAACCATAAGGTGTACAGTTCTTAGTCCTGGGCTCATTTGTAAGACAAGGCCCTGCTGTGATGTTAAGGGAAAGCCCAGTGTGTTCACCAAGCTATACTAACTTGACAGAACTTGACTTATAAACTGTCTTCTTAGCATCAGGCAACTGCTGAAATCTCTGCCTCCTAACTACTTACTGCTTCCTTCTAGGTTTCTTGAATTTTTCTTCTGAATACATGTTATTTAATATTATCCAAGCATTTGAGGGACTTACATGCAGAATTTAAGGTTATTCCTATGTGTGCCCTTCTTTTCAGGAGCTTTCTCCAATTTCCAGATATTCTGGTTACCATAAACTCTGACTTCTGTCTCTTCAGCTCAGTAAAGCTGCTTTCTGTTTGGACTCTAATCTTATTCTGTTGCAGGAAACTAGGAAATCTCTTTCAGGGAAAAGCTGTTTAAACGAGGCATTCTTTCTCTCAAGAACTGTGTCCCCTACAGTTTTGTCTGTTTTTGTTGTCTTGTCAATAGCTTTAGGCAGTTTATTTTAATATCTTGTGGGGAAATTAAGCATGTTAATGGTCACAGAATTAATCCAGCACAATCTTTTCTGCCATTTCCAGAATTGGAGTTCCCCTGCTGATCAGAATAATTTTCTTTTAATAAGAATGTTAATAACATTACCAATGAAAGTAACAAAAATATTTGATTTGTTATTTTATATTTTCTGTTTATACAGTTTCTTAACATTTTCAATTTCTTAGATTTTCAATTTAATTTGTTTTTCCCCCCACTTTGGTAATTTGGTAGTTATTGAAAATGGAAAGTTCCCACAAACTTTAGGAAAAGATGGAATCTTTGGTAGTCATGCTACAGGGAGGATCAAAATCAGTTTAATTTTAGTTTAACTTAATTTATTGTTATTATTTTTTGAGACAGAGTCTCTGTTGCCCAGGCTGGAGTGCAGTGGCATGATCTCGGCTTACTGCAACATCTGCCTCCTGGGGTCAAACGATTTTCCTGCCTCAGCCTCCCGAGTAAATATAATTATAGGCATGCACCACCATGTCTGGCTAATTTTTTGCATTTTTAGTAGAGACGGGTTCACAATGTTGGCCAGGCTGGTATCGAACTCCCAACCTCAGGTGATCTGCCCGCTTTGGCAAAATCAGTTTTAAAGCTGTTCAGGTGATCCATAACATTTATAGCCCATCAGTGACAAATTATCAGTGACAGATTCTTGCTACCAAAAGTTAGCCAGTCAGAAACAGATTCACTCCAACATATATGCCTTTGGAGGATCAGGCAATCAAAGGCATTCTCACCCAAGTTAACCATATTTTCACTGATGATGTCAACTCCTTATACCTCTGAAAACCCACAAATCTCTGAATGTCGTGCTTTCCAAAAACCCTATGTATGATTAGAATTCTTTTCTGCTTGGAAAGACTGTATTTGACTGTCAGTGTTCTTCTTTATGGTAATAAGCAATAAATTCTGCTTTAGAAAGTCTGTCTAGTCGGTGGTTGGTCTTGCCATCCTTTGACAGCACAAAGCCTGTTTTTAATTCTACTAATTATATATCTCCATCAGTGTCAGAATGATTCCCTTCTCCCTTCTATCCCAGTGTGGTTGAACTACCATTTTTTTTTTTTTTTTTTGGTATGATGTGGGGTCCACTTTATATATGTATTTGATTATTTTATTATATGCAAATATGATATTTTATAATTTCCTTAAGAAAAGAGCTATTTTATATCCATATTTACAGAAGTTACTTACACGTAATTTTCTGCTTAACTTGCTTTAATTAACTTCTTTAAACTTTTATATTTTGCTGCTGTGTCTTTATTTGTGAGGTCTTTATGTTGAATTATTTTTTAGATTACTTGAAATTTGCCCTTGAGTGATTTTTTTCAGGAATGTCATCTAGTTTATTTCCTGAACTTTTGTACATTTAAGATTTGTTTTTGCCTTCAAACTTTATGGATAATATCTTTAAGTATAGAATTCGTCAATTACAACCTTTCACCCATAACACTCTGCAGACCTAGCCCCTTAAATTGTAGAGAGACCTTGGATAATGATAACCTATTCTTATTTTCTTATTTTTATAAACTTATTTCTTTTTTTCTGCCATGCTTGATGCCTTTAGGATACTGTTAAAATTTTCTAACTTTTGTTTTAAGTACAGAGGTACATGTGCAGGATGTGCAGGTTTGTTACTTAGGTAAATGTTTCTCATGGTGGTTCGCTGTACAGATTATTTCATCACCCAGGTATTAAGTCTAGCATCCGTTAATTATCTTTCCTGATCCTCTCCGTCCTCCCACCCTCCACCCTCCACCCTCCAATTGACCCCAGTGAGTGTTGTTCCCCTCTATGTGTCCATGTGTTCTCATGCTGTAGCTCCCACTTGGAAGTGAGAACACATGGTACTTAGTTTTCTGTTCCTGCATTGGTTTGCTAAGGATAATGGCCTCCAGCTCCATCCATGTCCCTACAAAGGACATGATCTCATTCTTTTTTATGGCTGCATAGTATTCCATGGTTTGTATATGCCACATTTTCTTTATCCAGTCTGTCAGTGATGGGCATTTAGGTTAATTCCAAGTCATTGTTACTGTGAATAATGCAGCGGTGAATATACACCTGCATGTGTCTTTATAATAGAATGATTTATATTCCTTTGGGTATATGCCCAGTAATGGGATTGCTGGGTCGAATAGTATTTCTGTCTCTAGGTCTTTGAGGAATCACCACACTATCTTCCACAATGGTTGAACTAATTTACACTCCCACCAACAATGTAAAAGCATTCCTTTTTCTCTACAACGTCGCCAGTATATTTTATTTTTTGACTTTATAGTAATAGCCATTCTGACTGTTGTGAAATAGTATCCCACTGTGGTTCTGATTTGCATTTCTCTAATGATGAGTGATGTTGAGCTTTTTTCATATGTTTGTTGGCCACATGTATGTCTTCTTTCGAGAACTGTCTGTTTATATCCTTTGCCCACTTTTTAATGGGGTTATAAAACCATCAGATCTCATGAGACTTATTCACTATCACTAGAACAGTATGGGGGAAAGTGCCCCCATGATTCCATCATATCCACCTGGTCCCGCCCTTGACCCGTGGAGATTAGTACAATTCAAGGTGAGATTAGGGTGGAGACACAGCCAAACCATATCAGCATACAAAGTCTTTCACCATTTGATCACTCACTGTCTTTTATATTTTTCTTTTAATGAATCCTTCCCCCTTCCTGTCTAATACTTAAAAACATAGACCTCTGTCTAAGTACTTAGTCCACATCCACGATCAAGAGTTATATCTCGTGTAAGCCTTTCTACAATTTTTAGATAGATTTGTTCACTGTCTTCATTGTACTACCATTTCCACATTATACTACCACCAATTCATATTTTATCAGAGCACATGTAACACTATTGCATTTACATGTGCACCCCAATAGACTGTGAACCTTTAGAGGATAAGTAACCCATCTGATTTATCCAAGTGTCATTTGTATTTAGCAACAGTGCTTGCCATGGGAAGTGCTGTTTAACAAATATTTGTAGAATGAATGAGTGGACATGCAATTGGCATCTATTTTAAGAATGCTGGTCAGGAAGTCATAAAGGCGGGACTTGTTTTTTTTTTTTTTTTTTTTTTTTTTTTTTTTTTTTTTTTTTTTTTTTTTTTTTTTTTTTTTTTTTGAGATGAGGTCTCACTTGGTCACCCAGTCTGGAATGCAGTTGCATGATCTTGGCTCACTGCAACCTCCACCTCTTGGGTTCAGGTGATTCTCCCATCTCAGCTTTCCAAGTAGCTGGGATTACAAGTGTGCTCCACCACACCTGGCTAATTCTTATATTTTTAGTAGAGACAGGGTTTTGCCATGTTGGCCAGGCTGGTCTCGAACTCCTGGCCTCAAGCGATCCATCCACCTCGGCATCCCAAAGTGCTGGGATTACAGGTGTGAGCCACTGCACCCTGCCCTAAAAGTGGGATTTAATCAAGCTTGGAAACTTACCAACTACTTGAGTTTGTATCTCTGTGCTTTTGTGGTCTTACTTGTACAATGATGTGTTGTTAGGTAATCAATAAATCCTCTTCCAGCTCTGAAATGTCTTGACTTTCTAAATTCTTTTATCCAATCACCAATATTTCTTCTGGAGAAAATGGTAGGTCTATTGATAATTTCAACAAAAATTTTAGTGTATCCAGGAAACCAAACACTAAAAACATAGCTTTTTCTATATGTGACACATAATTGATCTCATTCATTGCCCATAACACCCCAACCATGTAGATAATATTATTATCCTTATTTTACTGATAACTACCTGAGACAGAGATTATGTAATTCTTCTAAGTTCACAAATCACCTGTAAATGATGAAATTAATATTTGGAACTAGGTAAACTTACATGAGTTCTCTGCTTTTAACTAGCACATTATATGGCTTCTTACGGTTCTGTGCAGCTAGAATTACCTTTAAATGTAAATTTTGTTTCCAGTAAAGGCCATTATTCATTGCTCATAGTAGGTGCTCACTATATATGTTTGTTGAATGAATGAATAAACTTTCATAATTTATCTGACAAGGTGTTGATATAGCAAACAAACTAGAGCTGCAAGCACTCTGTAAATAAAACAGAACATATCTAATTGGCTGTCTCGCACTTTCCCATATTTACATGTAGTGAATATTAAAATGTAGTTGTGACCTTTATAAAGCAGCAAAAGCAGGGTTTAAGAAGAAGAAAAATTTAAAAACAAATATTTTGCAAGTTCTTACATTTCAGCTAAGCATTACCACAAATAAGGGCATTATTTATAAAATACAGCAGTAATAATGCTTCCTGCAGATTAGCATGGAGAATGTATATCAGTAATAAAATCATAAATGTACTAGGCAGGTGGAATATCCTCACTGTGTTTAGTATTATCAGGATACAGTGGTACTCGGATCTAAACAGAAATTCTGATGTTAAGGTTGTCTTTAACATATGACTTTTGTATTTTAAAAATTAGCATAAAATATGCTGTAATCATGGATAAAACTCTTTAAAACCTCTTGATTTGTATAGTTTAAAATTAAAAGTACATTGTATTACTATATAAAATACAGAAAAGACTGACAAGCAAAAGTCTGAAATCTATATTGCCACCATTGAAAAAGAACCCCTGGCAACATATCGTATGAGTAGGAGTGTGTGTGTGTGCGCACATACGTGTGTGTGTGAGAGAGAGAGAGAAAGAGAAGTTAGACTGAGAAAATCTGAATATATTCCAATATTGTAGGTAGGGATATGTTAGTGATGACAGTAATATTCCCAATGCAATGTCTCCTGCTCCCTCATGTTCTTGAACGACACTCACTCTACCTCTTGCACATCCCCAGTAAGTATTTTGGGAACTCCTAGCATTTATTTTGATTCATCTACTGTTTGTTTCCCATTTAAAAATATTCTCTGTTCAGGGCCACTTGGTGCTGCCAGTGCTCATGCAAGTTGACCTCTAAGTCTATGCCAAGAGTGTCCTTCTGTTGTTGGGTTCCATGCAGATACTCTGTAGCTCACGTTGTTATCTTGGGCTGACAGTCTGGGCTCTACTCCTCTATGTAATTTACATAGGAATTCATGCAGACACCTCCTTAAGGTTCTGTCCCTAACTGCCCTTGCTACAGAGACCCCAAACAAAACTCAAAGGAAAACGGGTCAGATGAGGAATGAGGTGCTAACAAATCCATTTTGTTTTCTTGACTCTTTTCTGTATGTAAAAATGTATTAGGTTTCACTATATGAAATCATCAAATATTCAGGCATTTTTTGCATGTAAAATCAGCGTTTAAAAAAAAATTAGTTCTAAAATATATGTGCTGAACCTGCAGGTTTGTTACATAGGTATAGATGGACCATGGTCGTTTGCTGTATCTGTCAACCCATCATCTAGGTTTTAAGCTCTGCATGGATTAGGTATTTGTCCTAATGCTCTCCCTCTCCTTTCCTCCCACCCCCCGACAGACCGCAGTATGTGACATTCCACTCCCTGTGTCCATGTGTTCTCATTGTTCAACTCCTACTTATGAGTGAGAACATGTGGTGTTTGGTTTTCTGTTCCTGTGTTAGTTTGCTGAGGATTATGGTTTCCAGCTTCACCCATGTCCCTGCAAAGGACATGGACTCATTCTTTTTTATGGCTGCATGGTATTCCATGGTATATATGTGCCACATTTTCTTCATCCAGTCTATCATTGATGGGCATTTGAGTTGGTTCCAAATCTTTGCTATTGTAAAATCATGCAAAATCAGCATTTTCAAATGCTTTAACCTAATGACATTCACTCCTGTTTTAATTTCAGCCAGAATTCTGTGGCCAACTCCTACTTTTTCTCCATTGACTATTTTTTTATTTTTCCATGTGGCAATGAAACTCCTTTTAATTTAATAAATAGAAAAATAAATTATTTTAGGATCTCACTCTGTCATTCAGGCTGGAGTGCAGTAGTATGATCATAGCTCACTGCAGCCTCAAACTCCTGGGGTTGTGGGGTTCTCCTGCCTCAGCCTCTCAAGTAACTGGGATTACAGGCATATGCCACCACACCTAGCTAAGATTTTTTTTTTTTTTTTTTTTTTTAGAGATGGAGTCTTGCTATGTTGCCAAGGTTGGTCTTGAACTCTTAGCCTCAGGTGATCTCACCTCAGCCTCCCAAAGCACTGGGATTACAGTTGTAAGCTACAGCAGCCAACCTCCCTTTAATTTTAGTTAGACATGGCCACACAGGTAAAAACTACCTTTCCTTCTACCTCCTCTAGCATGGCACCTAATATACATATGACACTAATATCCACTGTGCTCTGCTCAGCTACTCAGGAAATTACATATTTATTCTGGATCCTGAGTCAGAAGATGGATTTTTCTCTCTGGATCTGTCAGTTCCCAGTCAGAGGACATTGCGAATCTCACTAAATTATCTGAGCTCAGGATCTCTGTCTTAAAGTGTGGCAGCTAGACCAGATGACTTATGACTTGCCTTCAGAAAGTGGCTGATTTCTAATATCTCTTCAAGCTTTAAAATTCTGCCACCCTTTAGAGCATACAGAGCCTGTGTTCCAATTTTTCCAAAATAGTCTATCTATATATGTAATTTCATTTACTCTCTTTGGTTAATTTTGGCAAATCTTGATTCAGTGCCTATTGTAAGTATAAAACTATTTTATATGTTACATGTAGACATATGCCTCCTTTAAGAAGTTCATTAAGGGTGAAAAGTCTGTCCTATGTTTTGTAGTTCTTATAGCATCCAGCAACACAACTCATTAAATACTTGCCAAACTCTATTTAATTCATGATAAGAAAATAAACCCTTGTCTCCTCAATATAGAGTAGAAATTGCATATGAAAGTTAAGCTGTGTTAGTTCTTACTCATAAGTTGCAGTTGATCAGTGGGAACACATGGACACAGGGAGGGAAACATCACACATTGGGGCCTGTCAGGGGGGTGGGGGCAAGGGGAGGGAGTGCATTAGGACAAATACCTAATGCATGCAGGGCTTAAAACCTAGATGAGGGGTGGATGGGTGCAGCAAACCACTATGGCACATGTATACCTATGTAACAAACCTGCACGTTCTGCACATGTATCCCAGAACTTTAAAAAAAAAAACAAAAAAACAGGCATGGTGGCTCACACCTGTAATCCCAGCACTTTGGGAGGCCGAGGTGGGCAGATCACAAGGTCTGGAGTTTAAGACCAGCCTGGCCAACATGGTGAAACCCCATCTCTACTAAAAATGCAAAAATTAGCCAGGTGTGGTGGTGGGCACCTGTAGTCCCAGCTACTCGGGAGGCTGAGGCATGAGAAACACTTGAACCCAGGAGTAGGAGGTTGCAGTGAGCCAAGATCACATCACTGCACTCCAGCCTGGGTGACAGAGCAAGACACCATCTAAAAAAAAAAAAATTCCATTTTCTCCTGGAAAAAAAAAAAAAAGTTAAGCTGTGAATTCTAACAAACGTTGCCACTGCATGAAAGTTTTAAGCAACTAAAGTTTTGTTAATAATATTCTGCATAATGGTTCTAGTTGTCTCCTTGTAGCCTAAAATGAGTTTTATGTGGTTTCTAAGAAATGATAATATTAACACCATGGGTTGTAATATGTCATTTTATGTAACATTAAAATAGAAAGGGTTTCCAGAAAAACTATGCTGTGCCATTGGCTGTAAGAAGTATCTTGATTTTGGAGAGATAAAAATGTTAAAACATGCCTTTTTATCACAAAAATATGTGACAAGTTACTGAAGTAATAGATACTAGTAACCACAGCAACAATGTGGTTATACTCTGTTAGGTTAGGTAGTATAAGTGCCTTATATGCATGACCTCATTTATATATCAGGTTGATGCTGTTATTATTCCTGTTTCAGAGAAACCTATTAATTTTCCCAAGATTGAATGTCTAACATGTGGTAGATCCAGGAGAAGAACCCATTTCTACCAGACTCTATTGAATGACTTCTTAGCAACTGCAATAAGATCTAGGTGTTGTGTAGTTTCTTCAGAAGCAGGCACTTCTAACTTTAGAAATTATTGGGCTTAGACTCTAAGTTTACTAGCATTTATACATCCTAAACATTGGTTAATTAAATTGAAATCTCACGAGGATCCTGTTCCACTTATTTTTCTTTTTTCCGTGGATTGTAATTTTTCTGTGTTACTGAATTGGCTCGTTTTCTTTCATTCTTGTAAACAAAATGCCAGGGAGATGCAGTATTATCTGTGGGATGAAGTTCAAGTATTGTAGGGATTTCCCAAACAAAATATATTTCTGTGGTTGTTAAGCAATGTGTAAAAGATTTTCATCAGGGCTTCTGTACAGATGAAGATGAATGAAAATCCCACAATTTCGCATTCTTGGAGGTATGAAATATAATTGGCGTGCTGTATTAAAATAGCTAACAATTAGATCTCTTGGTTTTTGATAAAGGACATGGCTTTTGTCTATAAATCAAAGATTGCAGCATTTTTGCCCCAGAGGGAGGAAAAGACAAATTTATGCTGTCAGTTTTATCTGGGTCCTGATTATTTAGTTTTCTGCTTCTCCCTTTCCTGAGGTGAAGCCCCATAGCACATTTGAGATCTTTAGTACCCTGACAATGCACAACTTGAAGAAGGAAAGATGCATCCAAATCACATAATTTCAGCTCGTTAGCATGTCTTGAAGAGTTTAGATGAATGGAAATGAAAACCATGTGAATATGAGCAGACTACCACAGGTCTTCTACATGAGTCCCTAAGGCTGGTCATCAACAAGCCAAGGTGGTAGAATTTGTCATTTATTCACTAGGTGACCTTCGATCACATATGTATCTAGCAACCTCACAAAGTTTGTGTGAGGATCAAAAATACATTTGCATTTTATAAACTGGAAAGTATCTTAAACGTTTCAGAGCACCTTATAGAGAAGAAATTTCATTCCCACTGACCATTATCAACCTGCAATTTGTCTATCCAGCTTATTTCCAGTGTCAACATCACCTAGAATGAAACTGGGTACTTTAGGGTAATGTTTTTAAAGTGATTATGATACAAGATCATTTTTAAAACATCATGCGTTGTTGACAGATAATTTGATAAATACTAAAAAATTTATTAGAGAAAATGATAGAGAAAAACAAAGATATGCAAAATATGAATTCTAATTGTCATTAAATTCAATGGACCTAAAATCAGTGGGTCAGATTGCTATAAGAGATTCTACAACCTTCATCACATGACTGAACTTATTTCATTTTATATTGGTTATCAATGTTTCAGGATCCAGAACTGTTCTGTGACGACACTTTGAGTAGCACTGGATGGGGGAGCACATGATAATGGTACTTACGGGATTACAAGATTCTGCAAGACTTGGGCCCTGCTTACTCTCAACACTGAACTTCTCACAGTTCTTTGAGGGTGTCACCCTCATTCCCTACATCAAGATCACCAAGATTTTATTTTGCTACTCCCTCTGCCTGGCATGGTTGTACCACCCCTGTTTGCACAGATAATACCATTTTATCCTTTAAATTTCAGATTAACTTTGCTTTCTCAGGAAAGTCTGGCTTGAACCCTCAGACTCAGTTATGTTACTTTGCTATAGGTCTTCATTACGCCTTGAATTTCCTTTACCTATATATGCTATTTGTAATAATTTGTTACCTGTTACCAACCACATACTGAAACCTTCTCTGGGATAAGGACTGTGTGAAGGCGTATCAATTTCAGAATCCCCAGCACTAGCGACTGCACACCACACAGTACGAACTCAACAGATACTGTTGGCTGACGGACTACTCTTCTGAGCTTGATAAATCTAAGAGTTGTTTACACAAAATAATTATCTTTAAAAATAGTTAATATTTGCCCCCTTCCCTAACACAGAGATAGGTATGTCATTTTTAGCATTGTCAACAACAACAACAAAATCTCAGGTTCATGTAGTGAATAATATAGAACAGTCATAGATATTTTTAATATAGTCGTGACAACTATTCATTGAAGAACCACTTTAAAAAATCAATTGGTAAAAGATTTTATGTCATTTTCATGTAAGCAGTCGAAATTTTCTTGACAGAGCAATATACTGCGGGAATGACTTTTACTGCTATTTGGCATCTATTTTACATCAATGTGGTATTAATGGTAAGAAGCCAGGAGGTTCAGTTTTGTGATAGCACTGCTATTTATATCATCACAGATGAAACTCGGAAACCTAATTATATATCGGTTAAATATCTAGTCCCAAAAAATTATATATAGTAGTTTTTTATATTTACTCAAACAGGCATATATTTCTATTCATGTCTTTAAATTCCCATATAACACATATATATATACCTTGATGTGGTTGGCTTAGGACAGTAGTTCATCATTTGCTTTGTATCCTAATAGATATATATACCTTGATGTGGTTGGCTTAGGACAGTAGTTCATCATTTGCTCTGTATCCTAATAGATTAAAAGTATCTATTAATTTGTAATTTAAATCCATTAATTAACCTATATGATCATTTCCCAAATTTTTCTTTTCTGTTAAATTTCCTGTCCATCAATTTTTCATCATTTATTCACTTACCAATCTATATTTATATAAGGGTGGAAAAAACCTATACGAAATATGCTAAGCATTTTGTGTAGTTTTTCATGTTCTGTAGTTTAGAAGTGAGATATTTGGTGAATTGTGTATGAGTGAGTGATTATCTTCAACCTCATATTTATAAACTTTAAAATCAAGCAGTTAGACTTCTATTGCATAAAATATAGTAAGTAGCTAGAGAAAAATCAGGTACACTAAATATATAAATTATTATATGTATTTATATGTTTAAGGTATTAAGGAACTGAATAAGGAAGATTAAATAAAGTAAAAGTAGTTTACTAAATAAGTAAAAATAGTTTACTATTGCTGTGTAACAAATTACTGTCTTATCCTTAGTGGTTTGAAACAACACCCATTAATAAGTCATAGTTTTATAGTTCAGAAGTCTGTGCCCAGCATAGCAAAGTTCTTTGCTTGGGGTCTTACAAGATTAAAATCAGATTGTCAGCTGGGGCTGTACTTCTCATCTGTGGCTTGGAATGCTTTAACAGTCTCATTGGCTGTTCTGAGAATTACTTTTCTTGTGTTTGTAGAATGCAGGTCCTAGTTTTTCCGTAGCTGTTGGCTGGAAACCACTTTCACCTCTTTGAGGCGTACCTCTGTGTTGTCTGTTTACAACATGAGTTTTTGCTGTTTTCCAATTGTGGCCAGGTACTTGTTTCTGACTTTCCCTTCTGCAGCCAGCCAGGGAAAACTCTGTGTTTTTAAAGGACTCATGAGATTACATAAGGCCCACCTGGGTAATCTCCCTTTCTCAAAGTTAACCATGCCATATAACATAACCTATGTATGAGTTCATTTTCACACTGCTATAAAGAACTACCTTAGAGTAATTTATTAAAAAAAAAGAAGATTAATTGACTCACAGTTCTGCATAGCTGGGAGGCCTTAGGAAACTTACTGTCATGGCAGAAGGCAAAGGAGAAGCAAGGCACATTTTACATGGCAGGAGAAAGAGAGAGTGAAGGGGAAGTGGCACACACTTTCAAACAACCAGATTTCATGAGAACTCCCTATCACAAGAATAGCAAGGGGGAAGTCTACCCCCATGATTCAATCACCTGTCACCAGGCCCCTCCCCTCATACATGGGGTTTACAATTTGAGATGAGATTTGGGTGGGAATATAGAGCCAAACCATATCAGCCTAGTCCCAGGAGTAAAATCCTTCATAATTAAGGGCCTGGAGATAGGCAAGGCATGTGTACCAGGGGTAGGAGAGCTTGGAGGTCTTCTTAAAATTCTACCTACCACAACTTCCAATGAGAGAAGACATTCATGTAAAAACTAACAATAACCAACTATTTTTACCTGTGAGAATTTGCTGTTTCTCAATTTGCACTAAGTATAAGTCTTGGTCCATGAAGAGGATTTATCATGGAAAATATAAACTAGTAAGAGGCTGGCTTGATGAATGAAAAGCTAAAGGAGAACCAAACTTAGGACCAGTTATCTCTGCAAGATGTTTTCTGAGTTCTCGGTGGCTGGGGCCACAGAAAAGCAGAGTAAAATCTGCTGTTATGTCTTAGTACTAAGGAAACAAAGTTCCTATAGAGGGTGAGACTTTCCTTAAATGAAATGTTTGCATATTTTGAAGACCACATAGGGTAGGACATAAAGGGCTAAGCTCCAATCTATAAAGGCAATCTTGTCATTTTAGAGCTGAGAAGATAGAGACATGCCAGGTTCACAAACAAAAGCACCACCACACCTGAGGAACAGAGACATACCAGTGTTGGACTAAGTCTTACTAAAATTGCAGCATACCCCAACCCAGCTCAATCCTTTGGTGGATTAAATGACCACCCCTCTCCTCGCTGCTTAATAGAGGAGAGTTGAACTATTAGTTGGTGGAAGATAACATAAGTCTTTGTGATTCACTTATATATAATACATGGCATAAAATTTAATTGTTACACATGAAAAGAGATGTAAATGTGAGTATCAAGAAATAACACAGGCTGGGCAGGGTGGCTCATGCCTATAGTCCCAGCACTTTGGGAGGCTGAGATGGGTGGATCACCTGAGGTCAGGAGTTTGAGACCAGCCTGACCAACATGGCAAGACCCCATCTCTACTAAAAATACAAAATTAGCCAGGTGTGGTGTCACATGCCTGTAATCCCAGCTACTCTGGAGGCTGAGGCAGGAGAATAACTTGACCCCGGGAGGCGGAGGTTGCAGTGAGTGGAGATGGCGCTATTGCACTCCAGCCTGGGCAACAATAGTGAAACCCTGTCTCAAAAGCAAGAAAAAAGAAATAACACAAACTTTGGATGCCCACAAATGAAACATATTAGAGTCAGAAGCCAGAGAATTTAAAATAACTATGATTAATATGGTAAATAAAAGCATGGAAAAGAGAGACAAAATGAAAGGGTAAGCAATGTAAAGACATTTCATGAATATACAGTTATTTGAGATATTTCACATTCTTATTTCATACTGTCTTCTCAATTCAGTGTGTATTTTGCACTTGGCATGCATCTCACTTTGGATTAGCCATATTTCAAGTGCTCTGTAGTTTCATGTGACTAGTGCACAGTACCATTCTGGACAAACACATAAGGTAGGAAAGGAAAATATTTCTTTTTTTTTTTTTTTTTTTTGAGACAGAGTCTCGCTCTGTAGCCCAGGATGGAGTGCAGTGGCCGGATCCCAGCTCACTGCAAGCTCCGCCTCCCGGGTTCACGCCATTCTCCTGCCTCAGCCTCCCGAGTAGCTGGCACTACAGGCACCCGCCACCTCGCCTGGCTAGTTTTTTGTATTTTTTAGTAGAGACGGGGTTTCACTGTGTTAGCCAGGATGGTCTCGATCTCCTGACCTGGTGATCCGCCCGTCTCAGCCTCCCAAAGTGCTGGGATTACAGGCTTGAGCCACCGTGCCCGGCTGGGGAAAATATTTCTTAAGGTGCCAAAAGCTCAACCAAAATAAGATTGATAAATATTGGAGCTCATCAAATTGAGAACTGTTCATCAAACATAACATTAAGAGGGTGAAAATGCAAGCCACAAAGCTGGATAATATTCCCAATACCGAAGACTTGTATTCAGAATCTATAAAGGCCGCTGATAGATCACTGAAAAATAAAACAATAATAGAATGAGTTGGCCGGGCACGGTGGCTCAAGAGTGTAATCCCAGCACTTTGGGAGGCCGAGACGGGCGGATCACGAGGTCAGGAGATCGAGACCATCCTGGCTAACACGGTGAAACCCCGTCTCTACTAAAAATACAAAAAACTAGCCGGGCGACGTGGCGGCCACCTGTAGTCTCAGCTACTCGGGAGGCTGAGGCAGGAGAATGGCGTAAACCCGGGAGGCGGAGCTTGCAGTGAGCTGAGATCCGGCCACTGCACTCCAGCCTGGGTGGCAGAGCGAAACTCCATCTCAAAAAAAAAAAAAAAAAAAAAAAAAAAGAATGAGTGAACTGGGCATAGGTAATTTGTGTGTGTGTGTGTACTTTTTGTATTAAAATATGATTTTAGATTTTTGCCTCAAAAATGTAAGAGCATTTTACTACATTTTTCTAGGAAATAGTTTTAGATTCATTATTTTGATATTTATCATATCAAATTTTTTGATGTATGATGTGGTACATATGGATACTTTTCCATAGTCTTATTTTGTATTTACTAGACATAAATATATATTTCTGTCTATTTGCATATTTCTAGTTATCTCAGTATATATTTTTCATAAATGTGAAATACAACTATATTATAAAATCATTATAATGTATTTATGTATGATCATTACCAACCTAATTATTTAATGGTATTATGGATTTCATAGCTTAATAGTTAAAGTTTTTTATTCCTTAGTGGTGCATTCACTTTTAAAGTGACAGCAACCATTTTAATCTTACAGATAAAAATCGGGAAGTGATACAGAAAGCATACTGCAAACAGTCAATTGAAACTAAGAAAATAACCACTGGAGGGATAGTCCAAAATGGAATTTTGCTGTTTTTATTTAAAAAAAAAAACACATTTGCAAAAAAAAAAAACAACAACAAAAAACAAGTTTTCCTCTGAATAATATTAAAAATAACAAGATTCATGTGATTCTCAGTGTGAGGTTATCTTAGCAAAATCAAATAAAATGTAGACAATTGAATTTCACCCAGTAACAAATATCATTGGTCCCTAAGAATATTGCACTCAAGATTATGGAAGTTTTTTAAAGCTCTATAAAGTTCTATAAAACATTCAGGGAAAATAAAGTGCTATGAACTGCAAACAGAATGGTACATGTTAATTGCAAGATGATTCAGTAAGTAGTGTTTAAAATACATTTTGAAATTTTGAAGGCTTACATATGGTTTTGCCATAAAGACCATTTTTTGGATGACCTAGTTACCCTGGTATTTTGGTACCTAGTACTATGGAGCTTGAGCCTAGATGAAGCAAGAAAAACAGCAGTGTTTTGTATAATCAACCAGGTAAGATTTTTTATGGTAGGAAAAAGTGATCTGATGAATTGGTGTAAAGAAAGTCAGATCCCAGTTCTATACGTAATTAGTCGTGTGAACTTGGGCAAACCACACACATTTATTTACATGGAAAAACTGAAATCATATGCAAACAGATGATAACAATTTTACATTTCTTCTCATTTGGAATTTTCACACTGAATCTACCTTGTTAAAACCTACAGTAATCTTGCCACTGAATCTACGAACCAAGAATTTTTTTTTTTTTTTTTTGCTCTAGCAAGCCTAATACTGGTGAATTTTACATTTTACAAAATGTAAATATACAGTTGTATATCTTGTATATCTTGTATATCTTGTATATCTTATCTCACTAGATTATTCTAACAAGCCAGGGATTTAGGAAGGCATGAGATAATTAACAGTTTACACATATTTATGAACAGCATGAGCCAAGCTACATTATAACTAGACCAAATCCGTGTTTGAGTACACTTTGAAAAGAGAGTTTTGTTATTCTGGTTAGAATTTAGTTTAGTCAAATGATGCAAAACAAAGAAAACCTATATTCATATCATATAGGCTCATCTGTATTCAAACTACCTTTTTCAGATCACAAATATCAGCAGGGATAAATATGTAAGAATAGTTCCAGGAGTAATGGAATTATGCCTTGCTGTTTGGCACTGTTGGAAACTCCATCAGAAATACAGGCTCTGGGCAAGGAGGAAGAAAGCTTTTTCACATGGGGAGAATAATGATAATTGGAGTAAGGAGGTTCTCATTACTTCCTACAGACTGTATGCCGGAGTTTCACTCAAGTGAACAATGAACCTGCTTACGTTTTTTATGGCATCTGAACCCCTTGACCTACTTGTTAGAGAGCTGGGATCAAGAAGGACTTCTGAAAGCCCAAGGGGAATACAGAAATGTTAGGCAGGCTTCCTTTTCAGTTCTGTCAGTCATGTTCCACGTGACCGGTCTCCTACTCTTTAACTGTTTATTGATTTGTTATCCTGACAGTCACAACCTTGAACCAGTCCTGGAAGTCTAATGTAGCTTGGAATTCGTGCTTATTGGAAAATTTCTTACTCTAAAAAAAAAATTCCTTTCATGTCCCGTGTTTAGTTTTCTTTTGATATATCTTCCAACTGTAATGATCTTCTCCCACCCCAACTGTCATCTGTTAAAATTCTATCTTATTTTCATGGCCCAGTAACAGTCAGTTCTTTTAAAATTCTAACCAGATTCCACAAGCGAATTTGATAGTTCGTATAGCAGTGTTTGTAGCTCTCTGCAACACTTGTCTTCTGCCTTGTTTTAGATATACTGCCTTATTCCCTTGCTCCCTAACTTGATTGCATATTTCTTGAAACTTGCGATTGTGTCTCATCTACCATTTGACCCTATATTTCTTCAGCAGTTTTTTTTTTTATTTTTCTTTTTGTTTATTTTCGTACAAAGCAGGTATTTGATATTTACCTCCTAATGAATGCTTATTATCTAAGTATTCAGATTTGGGCCTATTAAAATCAAGAAGATGATTAAAGATTAAAATGCATTATCTTTCTTTAGAATTACCTTTTTATTCTATATATTTATACAACATGGAAACATTTCCAGCAAAAACAGCTCTTGCATTTATATTTTCTTCCTCAAGTGAAATCAAAACCAAAAACTCAGTTTTTCTTAAACTCATTTCCTTTTATTGTCTTCCTTAGGTGATTTAATAGATTTTATGGAATTTAATAATATATGAGTTGGCTTTTCCTTTTCTCAGCTTAAATCTGTGGCTCACTAAGCAATTCAATGTATGGGTGGGTCATATTTATGAGTCCCCCTCCCCAAGTAGGAGAGAAGTATAGGTGACTAAAATGAATCCTTAATATACATTTGGAGCTGACTTCCTCATGATCGGCCTTACCAACTATGCCATAAAGATTATAGTTGCCAAAATACAGTCAAGCAAATAAATAGGACAGAGCTCCGTCTAATGCAAGGGGGGTCTTGCATATTTTATTTCACAATGTGGTTATCTATGATTTATAACCTTCCCTTTTTCATTCAGACAAAGTTGCATGTATTCCATGAGGTTATAAACTTTCATTTTTTGATGCATAGTTCAATCAGCATTATTTACTACAGACAACAACACTTGAGGGACACGTAAATTTTACTTTATCTTCACTGGCATAATGATTTATCATGCACACAATAAAAGGGGGAAAGCACTCAAGCCATGTACAGTTGTTTGGATATTACTTTCTTCCCATAATAAATCTCTGGTTTATAATAACCTGTGCATAAACTTGGTAAACCAATACACATTGACACCATGCTGATTCTATATGCAAGCATTGCCTGCCACACTGTTGATATAAGTAAGGGAGCTATCAACCATTGAAACATACCTTCAGTATTCCAATGGATCTGACTCCACCACTGCATTTATTTCAATTCAATGGGTCTTGATAATCTGGGACCAGTAATTTGGAAACATCAACTGAGAAAAGCTGATATCCACATGATTTACCTCCTCCATTGTATTCAAAAGAAGTGAAATAATTTTAGGCTTAGGGTGACAGAGTTGCCCAAGGTCAGTAATATTTCATATGTACCTATGATATAGAACTTCAATTATTGTCTAGACATTTCATTGTTTTTTGGATCAGGTATGCATTGATAGGCTACTTATTGTGAATTTGGCTAATAATTATACTAAATAAAAACTATTGAGTGACTATTACTGTGCCAGTTTAAGATTAAGGATCATTTAGTTAGTTCTAAGAACCTTCTATGTTGGAACTGATTCATCCTGGCTCTTGAGGGCTGATTCTGTGCATCTCTTCCCAAGTCCTCATTCATTGATGTTACATTGCTAGCTTGAAACTCACCATGGTATGAGTATTACACCATGGAATTGACAAACGCTACAAATCAGGGCTTTTCGAATTTTTGGTTTAACAGCACATGATTATATCCTTTGGTGGTATTATTTTCATTTTCTCAATGGAGTAATTAAGGCGCAAAGAGATTTTACATAAGTTTTGTTTATAGTTGGGGCTATCAGTATGGACATTTTAGGCTGAGGATTTGAATCCTGTTCTATTACATTCCAGAAACCATGCTCTTCCCATTATGAGTAACTCGCTGAGGCTGCATACACACTCAACCAGGGTTAATCATTGTGAATAAACTCTTCAATAAATTCAGCTGAGCATTCGCCTTCCTTAATATTTTGACTATATTGAATTTTTGTAAATGTAAATAACCAATTATCTTAGTAGAGATTTTGTATAATCAACTAGTTTGTTTTCAAAGAAGTGTGTTCTCTTATGGGAATGATGACTGCTAGGATAAAATATTGGCACCTTTTTCTCTGAGTGATATTGACACGTCAGTACTGATATTTTAACCTTCACAGTCCAACTGGCAAATTTAGCAGGAAGCACAAGGGGATGGAATGGCAGGAAGAAAAGATAGGTGGGAAAGGAATTTAAAAATGTATAAAGATATCAGGCACAGCATAACTTTTTTAAAAAAGCATAAGAAGAGTAAATTTCGAAGTCGTAGTGGTTTTACCTTCAATGAATTATTGACAGTAAAAAAAAAAAAAAAAAGATCAGTAGTTTTTCTCTCCACAAGCAGGGTACAATTCCATGTCTGTCTTCGTAGTGATCCAGAGCTGTTTTTAAATTCAAACCATTTTACTTGTTTGACTGCTTGTCTTGTTTCTGAAATCTGTTGTTATAGAAATGACTGAGATATCAAAACATTGTTCAGTATGATCCCACAGGGGAAAGAGAGGTTCTAGGAGGAAAACTCTGAAAGAGGTTTAGAGGCAAACTGAAAACAAATTTGGACTTTGCACTTAAAAATCAAAACACATTTTTTGCTTGGCTGTGCTTTTATTTTTTCAAAGATTTTCTCCCCTGTGGAGGCTTAATTCTCTAGTTGGTGAAAGGGCCATGAAGCCCATTTTCAGTTGTTTACCATACACTTGTGAACCCAAATAAGTCAATGATACCATTTTGTGCTTGCACACCAGGAATAGTTTAAACATTTTGAGTGAACTGACAAGCTAATATAAATGAAATGAATCAAACCAGTTATTACTTTTAATGGTAAAGCTGCAGTTACTTTTGCACCAACCTAATTATTTGGAATAATGGATAGGCTAAATGACTGTTTAAAAATGTTTGCACATTTTTTTGTGAATGTAGACATGTACTGCAAAGGTCAGCTTTTTATCAAGTGTACATCTGTTGTCCTGAAATGTTTATTTCAAAGCTCAAATGACTTTCTCCAATTTTAGTATATGCTTTAAAATAAAAAGTTTCAGCTTCAAACACCATAATAAGAAATGTGTTCATGTAAATAAATGCATTTATTCTCTTTCATCTTAGGGTTTAAGGGGATAATTGCATTACTACTTTCAACTTGCCATTGTCTGGCTTTTGTAAATATTGGTCACGTTAGTTCTTTGTAAATAATAGACCTAAACCATTGACCGAAAGATAATCTTTCATTCCAAACAAAATATTAAAATTATGGAAGATAAATTTACTACCATGCTAAACATTTGAGAAAGCTGGGTTATTTGGTGGGTAGTTTGCATGGTGGAAGAGAGAAGAAAATTTACTTTCTCCCTTTTCATCCGAGCTTGAGCACTGCTGGGATCCCCGGTTTGAGGATAAGAAAGATTAACAGGGAGCATGAGAAAACATTTTCTGGGGTGCAGTCATCAGGTTGCCATACATCTTTTAGAAGGGTCAAGCTTGACATGCCCAAATCTTTGGGAACAGCGTCCTCTTCTGTGGATCCTATCAGATGTGCAGTAGCCACTAATCTGGTAGTGCCACTAATCTGTCAGTGTGGTCTGCGACATGATAAAGTCATCTGGAGTTGAGTTTCCCAGTGGTGGTGACCATGTCAGTGTTATTTAGCAATGCATACCTGGCAGCCAGCATATTGCATTGGCATTTAGCAGTTCCACAATTAATGCTTGTGGAATGGCGGTAGTTGTTACATTCAGTTATCTATAAAATGGGAATGGAGCCAAATGTGACTCAAAATGGGGATGTTGAGAAGAAACAAGTGATGTATGCGGAAGTCTTTTAAAAAGTTAAAAGTTATTCTCACAATATATATTAGTCACTTTACAAATATAATTCCTTTTCTAATGTTTTATGACATAAAATACGTATATAACATACATACATCTTCACCTGGAGACAACTAGTTAAAGCAGTTGTTAGAAAAATTTAATATCAAAATAAAAATCCATATTTCAACACCAGGCAATTTTTTTCAACTTTGGATATTCCTCATGCAAATTTGGTGGTTAATTTTGAAAAATGGAATTATTTCTGTAATACTATGAGCTTGCAGGCACTATTACCTTAGGCACTTCAAACTTACTTCTAGATAATTAGAGTGTTCTATTACTTAACTGTATCATGTTACTGCTCCCTTTGCTGAAACAATGTTATGTGGCCTTACACCCTGAAATTCTCCAGGTAATGCTTAAATTTGCATCTTTGCATATCTTGTATTGAAGCTGTCTCTGTAAATGTTGCGTCCACATGTAATTCCTCCATATCTTTCTTAGCTTAGTCAACTCTAAATAAGCCCTTAAATCTTCCTGCTCCAGTCCTCAAAAAGAGAATCAATCATAGGCTTAATGTTGATGGCTTAATTTGATAAACTTAAGTTATGCAATTAACAGTCTATTTTATACTATAGAAAAGGTATAAAGTAGAGACAGATTGTATTTTCTCCTTGCAATTAGTGTTATTGTGATATACTAGGAATCTCCAAAAACTATTTTTTAAATTGTGCCACAATATTATTCTTTTTGAGAAAATGATTTTATTTAAAATAGTAATGAACCCTTCTTTAAAAAGATAGAACAGATGTATTTTGAAATGCATAATATTATGTGTGGAAAGAGAAGGAGAAAGAACTAATGCTTGTTAACATCTACTGTGTGCTATGCACTGTGATAGGGAATTTATGTGTATTATAATCCTCGTAGCAGGATTATTCCAGTTTACAAATAGGAAAATGATTCTCAGAGAATTTAAAGTAACACAGTTGATATCACAGTTATTAAGTGGTGGAAAGCATGTATATTTTTAAAATAAACTTTTAATTTTTGAATGGTTTTATATTTACAGAAAAGTTGTGAAAATTCATATACCCCACACCCAGGTTCCCCTATTTTTAACACCTTGTATTAGTGTAGTACACTTGTCAACTCATGCACCAGTACTGAGGCACCAATAATCTTGGTGGAACTAATGCACCAATATCTTGGCTGTGACAGTTTCTCAGTCTCTCCTTGATTTTGATGACCTTAACAGTTTTGAGAAGTGCTGGTCAAGCATTACATAGAATGACCTTCAATTTTGATTTAGCTAATGTTTTTCTCGTGGTTAGATTGATGTTATTGTTTTATAGAGGAGTACTATAGAGGTAAAATGCCATCTTCACATCACATTAGGGTATGTGCTATCAACATGACTTATCACTGTTAATGGTCAAGTTCATCATCGACTTGAACTTGACCACCTGGCTGAAGTAGTGTTTGTCAGATTTCTCCCTTGTAAAGTTACTCTTCCAACCCGCCTTTTCCATATTGTTCACTCTGGAATGATGTCACTATGCTCAAGCTGTACATAAGGGGTGAGGAGTTCTGCATCATCCCCTTGATGAGAGTTACACATAAAGCATTTGGGGTTCTTCCATATGGGAGAGGCGCCTTGTCTTCCCTATTTATTTGTGATGCAATCATTTATTTATATCAGCATGGACTTACAGATATTTTATACTTTGGGTTATAAAATAATGCCACGTTATTTATTCTGTTCAAATTGTCCCAGCTTTGGCCACTGGTGGTTCTTTAGGTTGATTCCTGTGTCCCTTTGTTGTGTGTGTGCTTTAGTACTGCCTTGCTTTCTAGCCCTACGAAAACCCTCCGGGTTCAGATTATATAGTCCCTGTTCTGGCCCTAGAATCAGACATTTCTTCAAAGAGCCCTAGTCCCTTTAATTGATATTAGAAACCAAAATCTTAGGTTCATTGTCGCTCCTAGGGTGTGGTTGATTCCAGGCCCTTTCAATTGACAAGTGTGTGTGTGTGTGTGTGTGTGTGTGTGTGTGTGTATGTTTCCATCTATACTTATATTAAGTAAACGTGAGTTCATACTGATGTCTCAAACTGATGTAGTATCACATTAATTTTCTAGCCTTCCCCCTTGCTTCTCTGTAGCCTTTCCTTCCAACAATGAGAAATGTATCTCCTACCATCTGCAGGCAATTTACTTAATTGTTCCATTTCAGCGTACATATATAGTGGTTTCAGAATAAACTGAACCCCCATAGAAAACAATTTTACTACCCAGAGTACAGTACTTGTGAAAAGTTTTTTGCTTTTAGTCTTATAGTTTCTACTTATTTACAAAGTTACTTAAGTCAGTATCTTTTCTCCTCCTCTTCAGTGAGGTTATTCCATACTTTTTAAATACAGTTAATTTTTTTTTATTTTTTTGGTCAGTCTGCATTCCATCTTGGAGTCCCTTAGCCACCTAGATAATTTTTTCTTTAATTTTCATTCTTTGTACTGTAGAGTTTTATTGATTTTGAAAAATGAACTCTTTCCTGTATCCACCATTATAGTATCATAGAGTACATTAATTTTCCTAAAAAGTCTGCCTCCCTTGTGTTTAACCTGTTCAACCCTCCCTGTGACCCTGACAAGCACTGATCTGTTTACTTTGTCTACAGTTTTGGCTTTCCCAGAATGTCATATACATTAGACCATATAGTGTGTAGCTTTCCAGGCTGACTTGCACTTCACAATTGTGTTAATTCATTATATTTTTGTCTGGCTTGATAACTCATTCCACTGCATGCATAGACTGTAGTTTGCTTATTCATTCTCCTCTTGAATGACATCTTGGTTGCTGCTAGTATTTGGTGATTATAAATAAAGCTGCTATAAATATTGCATGCAGATTTTTGTATATACATAAATTTTCAAATAGGTGGGATGAATACCTAGGAGTGCAATTGTTGGTAAGTCGATTTCAGCTTTGTGAGAAAATATCAAACCATCTTCTAAATTGGCTTTACCATTTTACATTACTGCTAGCAATGATTGAGAATTCCTGCTGGTCTGCATGCCTGCCAACAATTGGTAATGTCAGTTTTTTTGGATTTTAGTCATAACATTTTTTCTGGAGAGGTGTCTGTTCAGATCTTTTGACCATTTAAAAATTTGGATTGTTTGCTTTTTTTTTTATTATTATTAAATTTTGAGTTCTTTTTTTATTTGGGATACAAGTTCTTTATCAGATATGTGATTTTTAAATATTTTCTCACATTTGTGACTTGTTTTTATTATCTTTTATGGGCTCTGGATTTTTAATTTTAATAAAGTCCAACTTATGAATGGTTTCTTTCATGAAACCTGACTTTTGTATTGCATCTAAATATGCATCATCACCCAAGGTCATGGAGTTTCTGCTTGAAGCTTTACAATTTTGCATTATATATTTAAGTCTATGATTCATTTTGAGTTAATTTTTGTAAAAAGTGTATGATCTGTGTCTAGGTTTTTTTTTTTTTTTTTTTTTCTCATATAGATACCCAATACTTTCAGCAGCATTTGTTGAAAAGACTGTCCTTTTTCATCAGATTGCCTTTGTGTCTTTGTCAAAGTTCAACTGATTATATTTATGTGGGTCTATTTCTAGGTGCTCTTTTTTCTATTCTGTTTTTCTATGTGTTTATCTTTCATCAACAGCTTGCCCAGGGGAGGTCAGTCTTTGTTACATTAAGGCCTTCAACTGATTGGAGGCAGCCCACCCACATTGTGGATAATCTGCTTTACTCAAAGTCTACCTATTTAAATGTTAATCTCATCCAAAATCACCCTCATGATTACACCTGCTCTTTCTACTTCTTTGAAAGGTTTCCTTTTTTGTTGTTGTTATGAATGAGTTTGAATTTTGTCAGATTCCTTTACTACATGTATTGGTATGATTTTATGTTTTTCACTCTGTTAATATGATGAGTTACACTGATTGACTTGTAAATGTTCAACCAATCTTACATTACTTGCATGAACTCTACTTGGTTTTTGTTATCCTTTTAATATATTGCTGAGTTTGACTTGCTAACATTTTGTTCAGGATTTTTGTGTCTACATTCAATAAAGTTATTAGTCTGTAGTTTTCTTGTAATTTTTTTGTTATTGGGGCAATGCTGGCTTTACTAAATGAATTGGGAAGTATTATTTCTGCCTGTAGTAAGGGCAGAGCTTGTGTCTTTTAGCTAAAAATGTCAATGTGCTTGAATCCTTCAGCCACTGACTTATTCTCCAATCCTGGTTGACTCATCTCATCTCTAGATATTTCTCGCACTGTGAAATTAAGGATTAAGTCTAGATAAACTAAAATGTCTCTTTCAGTTCCAGAAACAGGATATCTATTTTTACATATAGTAAAAATCCCTCAAATTAAATGACTATTTTATATTTCATAAAATACTTTCCTGATCATTGTATTATTGTATTCTCCCAATCCTGTTGAATAAAGCAGGTAGTGTTTTTCTCTTTACAGATGAAATTACTGAAACTCATAAAAGGTACTTAAGTTTTCTAAACTTACAGTTTCTAAGTGGTGTTGTAAAGATTCAAACTCAAGTTCTTTGGGCTAGCATGCCAAATATCTCCATTTTTGCAAGTACACAGGTTTAATGTATTAACCAATAAATTCATTCTCCTTACACATTCTTCCAAAGATCATTCCTACCCTTTCTTAGAAACTTCCTCCATATCTAGAAGCCAACAAGGGGGCAGAAAATTCCCAGTGTAAAAAATGGGATATGCTCAGAAAATTTGCTTGCTGCTGCTGCTTCTGCTACTGCTGCTGTTGCTGCTGCTGCTTCTCCTTCTCCTTCTCCTCCTCCTCCTCCTCCTCCTCCTCCTCCTCCTCCTTCTTCTTCTTCTTCTTCTTCCTCCTCCTCCTCCTCCTCTTCTTCCTCTTCTTCTTTTCTTTTCTGTGATTATTAAAGCTCAGTTTTTTGCTGTAGATAGAACTCAGATTACTACATTAAATTTTTTTAACAAAATACAGCCTGGCCTAACCAGCAAAAGTATAATTGTTCTGCAGCCCAAATTGCACAATTGGTATGAGATAGATATAATTAAATAGCAGGGGAGAGAAGGGAGTGCTCTCAGGCCGTGCCACAAGGAAAACCAGAATAAGTTCACAGCTCTCTAAATTTGCCATCACACTGATATCTTTGTCTCCTGTTAGCTACAAAGACTTCGCTAATCATTGTACTGCACAGTGATAACAGACTTATAATAAATGGATCACATCCTGAGGCTGTCTGTCAAAGGAGTCTGTTAATATGATTTTAAAACAGAAGTCGGGTCTACAGAGTCTCTAACTTCTCACAGAGATGATGTTTGGCTTTTCCATTTTAAAAATGTCCCATGCTGATCAAAGTGAGCAAAGTTGTCCTGAGTCTGGGACTTATTTGTCCCTGAGAGGAATCAGGCGTTTTTCCTATAGGTTTTTCAGGATGGTTGTAATTGTTGTAATGTTACAAGGACCCTGGTTATTGTTTGTGGTCGATATAACTGTACAAAATAGGAGAAAGACATCATAAGTGTTGTGTTAATAGAGGGTTCTGGGTTTACCTGCATGGGTGGAGATTCACTAAGAAGTAGCAGTTATTTGCAAGTCAATTATCAGATATTTAGGGTAAAGCATGGAATCTTTCGTAAACTGGGAACACAAGGTTTGTGATGGGAAAGGAGGATGGTTAACATAAAATAACTTGGAAACACCCAAGGCGGGTGATCTGGAGGCTTATAAAATGCTGATCAGACAGGATAATAGGAAAAGCTGTTTTTGAAAAAAGAGAATCCACTCTGAGGCCACAAAATTGTGATTAATCAAAAAGATCTTCCTTTTATTTGCTTATGTGTGGGAGATGACTCAAATCGTGACATATAACCACCACCATAGAAACAATTAACATTATTGAGTGCTGTGTGCTAAGAATTCTCAAAAGCATGTATTAAGGCAGTAATTCTCACACTCACCCTACAAAACACCTACAAATATTGTTCTCATTTAACAGATGAAGAAACTGAAGTTCAGAGAATTTCAGTGGCCAAATGACATAGAGATAGTAATTGGCAGAGCCAGGGTTCCAGAGAGGTCTGCCACATTCAAAATCTTCTCTTCATCTGAGCATTATTCTGCTTTGCTGTCTGATCAAACGTGTCAGATCTGGATGACGATGCCTGACTTACTGAAACCAATGCATGATTAATTTTGTATACCAAATGAGACACAACACAGTAAAGTAGGGAAAACAAAACAAAAACAAAAAGAAATAAACATAGGCTTTGGAATCTGATAAACTGGAATCTCATCTTCTAAATAACTAACCAAAATAGCCCAAAGGACGATGTTTTCAAGATACAATAATAGGAACTCTTTGCACAGTTTTGGTATATGTATTAGTTTTCCATTGCTGATATAACAAATTACCACATACATAGTGGCCTAAGGCAGCACAATTTTATCATGTTAGAGTTTTGTAATTCAAAATCGCACACAGGTCTCACTGGTCTGAAATCAAGATGTCAGGGTTGGTTCCTTTTTGGAACCTCTAGGAAAAAATTTGTTTCCTTGCCAATTCCATTTCCTACAAACCTCTCATATTCTTTCTCTCATGGCCTCCTCCCTCTGTCTCCAAGACAGTAATGTTACATGTCTCTGACAATTTTTCCATAGTCAGATTATTCTCTCACCCTAACCAGGAAAGATTCTGAAATTGTAAGGACCCAGGTGGTTAGACTGGGCCCAAATGAATAATCCTGGATAATTTGTCCATGTCAAAGTCCTTAATTTCATCCTACCTGCTTAGTCCTTTTTGCAAAGTAGCATAACATATTAACAGTTTCCAGCATTAGGACTTGAACATCTTTGGGGAACCATTATTGTGTCTGCTAGAGTGTATAAAGCTAAAAACATGGTAAATACAAACTGAGATCAAGTGTGAGACTAGAGAAGAAATGCAGAAAACATTGTAAAGGTTAACCTCAGAGGAAGATCATTTTCTAAACATTAAAGGGATGTGTTTTCAATCTTGTCCATCTTTCTCATCTTACAATTGGGAAAATATTTTCCATACCTGGAGCTTGATCAAGTCTTCTTTTTCTATTCTTTCCTGTGAGGTGTCTGCAATGTTAGAAGCTGGGACAGAGGGACACAAAGACAGCAAGGGTCTCATCTTTCCAGATCCTGAACAATTCTCTCTTTAGGCTGTGAAGCTTGCTTCTCCTGGAGGGATAAAAGTCCGTGTCAACTGATCTTTCTTGGGAATAAATGGCCTTTCAAAGTTTAGAGGGAGCAAGATTCTATGGATAATTTTACCTGGCTCAGATCAATAATAGGCAGCATGTTCCTCTTCAAAGAACACCTTTTCCAGTATTCACCCTTGCATACCCATACAAAAAATAATTATTATTATATTAAGTATCAATTTAGTCTTAGAAAAAAGGAGAAAGAAGGTTGTCACTAGAAATTACTAATAGGATCTAACTGAATTCCACTTCTTTTAAGCTATGATTAAACAACAACAACAACAGAAAACACCCAAAGAGTTCACAGAATAAACGCTGACATCCAATTCTGAGTGTTCTCTTAGGGATCTAAAGCACAGGCACCCTCAAAAACACACAAACGTGTTCTCTCCAATCCATCCTCCATTCAAACAATGAATTGCTAACCTTTTCATTAGGGGGTTTGTGTGTGAAATACGAATGAACCCGTTCAATTTATCATCCCAGAATAAACCTGTCATACTGTCACAGGAACAGGGAATAGCCAATTGCTAATATCAAACGCAGTAAAAAGGGTTCAACTTAGAGTTCCTAGGGAGTGACCCATTTTTACAGCAGAGCACAAGTAGGCAGAAAATTATGTTGGAACAATATCAGTAAAGTGTTGAACTCAAAAAATCCTGCTTGGACAAAGGAAACGACCCTCGTGTAAGTATGTGAATTGAAATATTCAGAAATATATCTGAAATATTCACATGTCACAGGTTAGGACCCAGAAATGTCTTCCCCCTTCGGGTTGTAATATTCTTCCAATTTGGGCAGGTTATCTCAATTGCTGAGAGCCTACAAAAGAGGTCAGGGGTGAAAGAGTTACCTTCATATAAGAGAAAATTTATGTTCTATCAAGACAGACTATTCTGTAAATCCCAGCAAGTTACTTTGCAGAAGTCTGTCATTATGAGGCTAGATATGAGAATACAACATAGTAAAATAAAAGATTTGTATTACTGCTTTAGTCAGGACAATCTAGGTTGCACTGGGGTAATAATCACCAAAATAGCAATGGCTTAAGACAATCGAAAAATCTTTTTAGAAGTCTGAGTATGGGTGACTCTCCAGGACAACTCTCTGCCATGTGGTATTCAACATTCCAGGTTTGTAGCATCTCCATTTTGCAGGAGACTGTCACATTTTGCTGTGACAGGAAAAGAGGGCCTTGGAGAGACACATATTGACATCTACATCCTGCCATTCCCAGCCAATTTTCTAGAACCAGGCACTGCAATGCTTCTGGGAAACGTACTTTTTATATACTAGAATTAAAAACACTGGTGAGAGCTAGCATTGTCTACCACATACAGGTAGATAAAAAATATGAGGTTCTGAAGGTCATGGCATAGGCTTGTGTGTGAACATTAATCTGTGAGAGCATTATATTGGGATATGGTGGGCATTCCATGGGATAAGGTACCAAGAGTGGACATCTGATTAACCAACTTCCAATAGTGTAGGTGTTATTCCTTCATGCACAATTTAAATCTTTCCAATTCTGGTGACATGAAGTGACATGAACTTTGATCATCAGTACATAGTTAAGCAAACACCAAGTCACTTAATAGTTGTGTGTAATATGTTGATGAAGACCATGTCTGCAGAATTAAATTGCAAAAAACTGGTCTCTTTGCATAGCATACTGGTAGCTTTAAATCGATGCTTTGTTTGCATAAATGCTGAAAGGCTTTAAGTTACTGAGAAAGTATTATTATAAATATGAGAGGCAAGTTTTGTGCTAGCCATGATAGAAATAAATGAGTGACTAAAAGCCAATTGGAGTTTTATGGTTATTCTTAGGTTTTACTACTTTGCAAAACTTAGTGTCTATTATTAAAGTTATTCATAAAAATAAGTATTTAATCTGAAAAAGTTTACTTCTACAAAAATGAATATTAGAAACATTAGGTATGCATAGGTCAAGATCCTGCCCTTAATATATGACATTTCTACTTCTTTTTATTAACCTTGAGTTAGTATCTTTTGTTGGTTAATTTATTTGCCATTGATACATTCTTCAGCCTTACAACATTTCATCTGTCTTTTTTTATGGTTAGAGTTATATATAGAGTTACATTCCTTTAATTCAAGTTACGTTAAATGTGAGCTTCATTTGTGTAATTTTTAATTTATTTAACTTTTTTTCCTGGCTATGAGGATATGGAGGAGAACACAATATAACTTGCATAATTCTAAGGAAATGAGAGTGCCCACATCCCTCTGGAGAATTTTGGAACCTTAATGGGGAGGTTCTGGGTAACACAAATATGCCGAGAAGACATAAAACAAAAAGATGAAGCTATCGAGTGAGACCATCAGGAAAAACATCCTGAACTCAGTGCAAAGTTCATTTTTGCAGTCAGGCTCATTCTGTGTCCCACAATCATGGCTACTGATAGGGGCAGGAGGAAGTTGGAGGTTATGTGCAGAGCTTAAAGAAAATTGTGCAATGTGGTAAGAGGGTAATCTTCATCTCTATGTGAAGCTTTTTATAACTTTGCTCCTTTGAGAGGATTTGAGATATTTCATTATTTTGCTCTTCAACCTCAGTGAGCTTCATGATATCAGTAAGTTTTTCTATGATTCTCTGTCAATAGTCTCTATTAACTGTGAACAACTGAGAAAGTTTATGGTGTCTGGGAACAAGGAGTGGGTCTTGGAAGTAGAAATGACATTCTCGTATTACAAGGAGCACTCATTTATTTAATAGAACGTTTTAACCCCCTTCCTTCCTCATTCTTTTTTCTTCCTACAACAAAATATTATTTAAACACTTACTATGTGCAAATCACAATGCTAGGTTAATGGAGTGTAATGAAGTTGGGTTAGATATGGTACCCAATGTGACATAACTTATATAGGGATCTTGTATCCACAGAACTGCTATCTATCTTCTGCCCTAAAGCCCTGTTGTGATGTCACAGATGGCCTTTGGAATTTTACCTGACATTTTTTCTTCAAGGATAGATTCACTGACAATAATAAAAGGACAAGGATGTTGCTGTGTGGCTATTTTTGTTTTGGCAGTTCAAAGTGTAGTGTTTGCAAAAGTCTCTGATTCCTGTGCCTGTATTTTTAGCAGAAAATCCATGGCACCTATATTTCTCGAACATTTTGAAATAATATGCTTTACTCTGTAAGGACAGAAATAGCTTCAACTGCAGACTACCTCTAGGCATTTTTCTTGTGTTTTTTTTTTTTTTTTTTTTTCTTCCTCTCAATACTTTTAAGCAACTTTGGCTTTTAACTCATATACCATAGAAGAACTTAGTCAGTTGAAATAAAAAGTGATTAACGACATAACTGGTCAATAAACATCCTACAGTCATCCCTAGGCAAAGAACATGTTCAGCTCACTTTCCCTCCATTTTCCTCATTTGGAAAGACTGACCATACTGTGGAAGTCCAGTCAATAGTTGTTAGCATTTCTGAAAGCTAACCAAGTGAATTAGAGAGACAAAGAATTCTTTGGCAGAATTTCAGAGTCCCAAATCCACTAAATAACACGGAGGTTACTCTAGCAAAACCTTATTTAAGAATCATGTCATTTTCTCCTCTAGAAGACTTGTTTTCTTTAGCTATTCTTTTCTCCCCCATTTTAAGGACTTAAGAACTTATTAAAAATGAAACCAATGTTGTCACATATGTTGGATTAGTCACACAAAGCTTAGAAAAGCTGTACAGTGGAATATGGCAACTTCAGAACTTGACATGAAATCCAAAATGAGAATCTTTCTTAAACTATTTTTAGGAGAAATAAGAAAAAAGATATGTACAAACATAGAACAATTGTGAATTGTCATCATTTTCTTAACACTGATAATGTTTTTGTACCATAACTCAAAAGGGTAATGTAGTAGTCTGTTTTCACACTGCTATAAAGAAATATGTGAGACTGGATAGTTTATAAAGGAAAGAAGTTTAATTGAGTCACAGTTTTACATGGCTGGGGAGGCCTCAGGAAACTTACAATCAAGATGGAAGGGGAAGCGAACATGGCCTTCTTCACAAAGCTGCAGGAGAAAGAAGAGGTGAGCAAGAGAGGAACTACCAAACACTAATAAAACCATAAGATCTTGTGAGAACTCACTCACTATCACGAGAACAGCAGAGGGGAACTGCTGCTATGATCACCTCCTACCAGGTCTCTCCCTCAATACCTGGGGATTACAATTCAAGATAAGATTTTGGTGGGGACACAAAACCTTACCATACCAGGTAACTAGAATGTAGGACCTGTTGCTAGGTATAGATGGCTGTTCGCATTTTGACTATTTAATAAGGGGTATTGCTATTTATCATTCATGAATCATGGTACTTACTATTGTCATAACATGGAGGCCACAGTAAGGTGCTCCTGTTAATCTGAAACTAGGGCTTTATGATTATTGTTTTGGATGTTAAACTATAAGATCATTTCATTATGGAATAGTCAGTGTTTCTTGAACTTTATTGTGCAAATGAGTCACTTGAGAATGTGGATTTGGATTCAGTAGATAAGGGGTGGTACTTGAGAGCTTAACAGCTTCCTAAATAATGCTGATGCTGCTGGTCAATAGATCATATTTGAGTAGCAGGGGACTAAATCTTATGTGAGCAAAGCCGTGCAAAGAGAAAACACTCCCTGAAATAGCAAGACTGGGCTGTTTGGTGAATAAACCCAGTGGAAGTCTTACTTGACAAAGAAGCACAGATTTAATACTACAACTAATATCACCAGTGCCCATCTAAGCATTCATTGTCTATTGTCCAGTGAACCTTGTGCAATACACTCCAAGCATTCTGGTTCCATTACTTCGACCATCTGTATTGTATAATGGATGCATCAGGGTAACTCTGATACAATTCACCATTTTTATATATTTATTCCATTGTCATCTGATTCTCTGCTCACTAGGAAATTTTACAATCATAATTTCCCATGTACTGCATAAAAGGAGAGAATGAAGCTAATGGAGTTTAAATAATTAAGATGAGAATTTCCCTTTGAAAAGAAATCATTGACTTACCATAGTAAGATAATCTGCTGATTAAAGAATGTGAGTTATTCCCATACCTCTGACAATAGCTTTTAATTAAAAATTAATAAAGTGGCATTTTGGTCAGTATCATGGTCTTGGTTGATGTGGGATCATGAGACATAGTTCCACTTGAGGGTACTAATCAGCAGTTCTCATTCTGAAAAGTTGATGGTTGACTGTAGAACAAAATAGATATAAAACATCTGGAAACAAGCAAAAATCTTAGGAGAGATGGGATGGTTTTTAAAAGAGGGAGGTGAGGATATTTGCCCTATTAGATATTACACTGTATTATAAAGATAAAATAACTGAACATTCCAGTATCTATGCCACTATAACATAGCTCTACTGCTAGCTGACAAAGGGGCCTAAATATATATTTTTAAATGATAAAATACTACACTTTAAACTAGAATGAGAAAGATTGGGTTAGTATCATAATAAATTTGAGACAATGTGCTAATCATTTGGAAAGAAACAAAGATATAGTCTCCCCTATAGTTTATTACCAAAATGAATACTATATGGATTAATCAGGGAAATCATAAGGAAAGTTGTTCTAAGGGTGGCATCAGGGCAAACCTTCAAGTGTAAGGTTAGCCGTGCCTGGTGGCTCATGCCTGTAATCCCAGCACTTTGGGAGACTAGGGTGGGAGGACCGCTTGAGCCTTAGAAGTTAGAGAACAGCCTGGGCAACATGGCAAAACTCCATCTTCCCTGCCCCCCAAAAAGTTAGCTGACCATGGTGCTATGTGCCTTTAGTCCCAGCTACCTGGAAGGATGAGGTGGGAGAATCACGTGAGCCTGGGAGGTCAAGGCTGTAGTGAACCTTGATCCTGCCACTGTACTCCAGCCTGGGAGGAGTGAGATTCTGTCTCAAAAGAAAAAATATATATATAAGATTAGGAGACATAACTGGTTTGAAATTAAAGCACTAATATGGCAACACATTTATCCATACCTTTGCTATTACCAAATTAAGAGTCAAATGATAAACATATATGCAATAAAATTAAATATTAATGACACTATAAGGAGCTTTTATAAATCAAGTAGAAAAAGAGAAAAAACCCTCTAAGAAAAAGAGCTAAGCATAAGAATAAGCAATTATAAAAGGAAAGAAAAAAAAAACCTGAAATGGTCAGTAAGCACATAACAATGTGTCTATTGTAAGCTACCAAGATTATTTAGATTATTTGGGAAAAAAATAACCTATCAAACATCTTAAAAATATGCGTAAGCTTTCACTGTAAGTGTGTGAACATGAGGGTGCAGATTTATATATATATACTGATATGAGAATATGCTCCTAATATAGTTTATATGAAAAAGGCAGGGTCCACATTAGCAGGTACTGTTAGACTTCATTTATTATTTAAAATATTTATGTATGTATATGCAGAACAAATATCCTAGGAATATATATCAAATATTCACAGTGATTATAGCAGCCTGGTGGGATTATAGATAATTTTGACTTCTATCTTCACATTTTAGGTATTTTCAGATTTTTATTTATAGTAAACAGTTAATAACTTGATAATATACATCGGCAAGGCCATTTCCATTTTTAAAGATGATGGGAAGTAGTACCACTCCTCAGTGTATCTCTGGAAATCCTTTTCTCTGCAGTAACACTTTAAGGTCATTGCCATGTTGCTGAAAGTATATTTATTTAGAAACTCTATAAGCAGTGTCATGGGTTCTGATTAGTTCAGTGTAGGTAGTTTCACTGCAAATTCAATTTTTTTTTTTTTGGTCCTAGATATATTAGGACATCTTACCACTAATTATGGTCTTTGCCACATGAGAGTGGTAGCAATACAAATAGACACTAATGATAAAAGCAAAAATAATAAATTTTTGGTGTAATCTTAGCATCAGGATTCTGATTTCTGGTACTCCTCTTCTCATTTTGTGCCTTTATCTTCATATATTCTTCCAAATCCATTAAGTGTATTATTTTTCAAATGCAGGTGCATGGTTCTAGTCCAATTGAGTAGATGATATTATAATAAATCTTAATGTAGATTCTATAGATATTATTAATTTAAAAGGAAAGATGACTTGTAATTTAGGAAAATGATGAAAATCTTTTTTTTTTTTTTTTTTTTTTTTTGAGACGGAGTCTCGCTGTGTCACCCAGGCTGGAGTGCAGTGGCCGGATCTCAGCTCACTGCAAGCTCCGCCTCCTGGGTTCACGCCATTCTCCTGCTTCAGCCTCCCGAGTAGCTGGGACTACAGGCGCCCGCCACCTCGCCCAGCTAGTTTTTTGTACTTTTTAGTAGAGACGGGGTTTCACCGTGTTAGCCAGGATGGTCTCGATCTCCTGACCTCGTGATCCGCCCATCTCGGCCTCCCAAAGTGCTGGGATTACAGGCTTGAGCCACCGCGCCCTGCGAAAATGATGAAAATCTTAATGGGAGGATACTATCTTTACTATAGTATACATGGATAATTTTAATGAAGACAGTAGGAGATCTGACATTCCAGCTTACAGGGACAATAAAATATCTATTAAGTCACAAGAAGCAATTGAAATATTTTGAGAAGCCTGAGAAAATTATCAGACTATGATTTAGTGTGCAAAAGAGCATGGATTGGACTGGAAAAATGAACAATTTTAGATAGGGAAGTTACTCTGCAAATTATTAAATTAGTTGAAATGTGGCTAGAGAATGAAAATGAATTCTAAAGTTATCACAGACATATAACCAAAACTATGATACATGATTAGATATGGGAGAGAAGAGACAGAGTCCTCTTATACATGGGTATTTGGAAAGATAACAGAAATGAAAACTCTTTGCAAGAAGCTTAATTTATGGGGGAAAAGTTCGGTTTGGAACTCATTTCAGTTGAGTTACAGAGGTGCAGCTGTTATCTAGACATTGGCACCATTTTGAAGGTGGAGAATATTGAGAGATGAAGGACATATAGATGTAATTTTGGGTGTCTTTAGCAAAAAGGAAACCTTGAGAAATGAGAGAATGGATGAATGAGGTGAAATCGGTAGATAGCGCCAAGTGAAAAGAGGAGGCCAAGGGTAGAAACTTGGAGGGGCAAGTACATTAAAGAGGTTTAAAAGGGCAAAACAGTGCTTGGGAAAGCTGAGATTTTTGCATGTTTTGTTCACTGCTGTATTCCTAACACCTAACATTGTGCCTGGCACATAAAATATCTCGATATAGGACTTTCTATGAATGAACTAATGTATAAAAGAGAGGGTTTAAAGATAAAGGGACTTGTAAACAGTATGCAATAGCATCTCAGAGGGAGAGAAAATGAGGTCTGAGGACAAAAGGGCATTTTGTGTTCAGGTCATTGCAGACCTTTGAGAGACAGATTCAGAGGAAATGTGAAGGGGCAGAAATAAGACCCTTTGGCAAAGCATCCTTTTGGTTCCAGTCTCTTGTTTTGAGTATTTATTCTATCATTTTAAAACTTTCTTTTTTCCTGGTCTATAACATCTAGGATCTAGGATAGGCATGATAGTATTTTCATTTTGTCAGCAAATTGTTACTCTTGGAGCTTTATGCTTTACTAGAAAAAAACCTCAAAAACTCTAAAAAACTCTAATTAAACCCAAGAAACACTACTCCAACACACAATTCAACGTACTAATTCAGTCCTTGCATAAAGTGGGCTTTGTCTCAAATGCTTAAATGTTGATTTCACAAGGAACAATAAAGCCACTTTGAGTGATATGTAGAGCTAATTATTTTTACTTTCCCAAGCATTACATTGTGAGACTTGTGTATATATGTGTGTGTGTATATCGGAAAGGTGGTGTTTGTGTAAGTTACAGATTTTGTTTATGTGGTAGATAACAAATACATTTTAGGTATCAATGCAACTAATCTCTTTAAACAGGAAAGTTTATGGGGAAGATGCTTAGTCTTGTGATGCTTAGTCTTTTCTTATACTACACTTTCTAGTATAAGAAAATGCATGTGTACCACTTAGCAGTGTGCTTTGCGTTTGCTGTTTACTTGCACGTTTTGGTCAGCATCATTGCATTAAAGTACATTCAACCTTTGGGTTTACCAGAGAAAAGTAACAAAGGCGTAGCATTAAGAAAAACAATTTACTCAGCAGGTACCAGCATTGTGTTTATTTCATACCCCAAAATGAATGGTTGTGTGGTACTCATTTTAAAGCACATTTTATTACAAGGCCATGGGATAGATTTTGTTAGACTGGATGCTTTGTCAGTGCAAAAGATGAAAAATATGTGTAAATCTTATCATCATTCACTCAAAGTTAAAGGATGACTAAGGTAGATGACCTATTGCAATTATTTAACATTAAAAAGTGACAGGAAACTGCAGCAGCGGAGGGAAAAAAAGCTCTGAATTCAGTCCTGAAATCAGCTTACTTCTCTCTTATCACTGTGTGTCCATAGGCAACCCACATAAACTCTCTGATTTTTTCCTCATTGATATAAAAGGTCAATATAATAGACAAGAGATAAAATCTTATCAAATATGTATACTTGGAAAGATAATGAAAATACCAATTTAGGAGGAAGGTTCGCTTACGGGATACACTCAGTTTACTTTGTTGAGTCACAGAGATATTGACATATCCAAGCAGAGGAATTGTTTTGGGGGTGGAGATTGTAAGGTTGAACACAAGAATAACAACAATAATTTATGCAGTTGCCATTGTCTGAAAGTTTGTGTCCTCCCACCTCAAAATTCATATGTTGAAACCTAAGCCCCATTGCAACTCAGTAGAGGTGGAGACTTTAGGAGGTGATTAGGTCATAGGGCTCCATGAAAGGTAACCATATTCATTATAATTGCCCTTATAAAAGAGGCCTATGTGATCTTGTTCATTTTTTCTGCCACGCGAGAATGCAGCAAGAAAGCACGATTTATGAAGTAGAGAGCAAGCCTTCACCAGACACCAAATCTGCTGGCACCTAGATCTTGGACTTCCCAGTCTCCAGAACTGTCAGCAATAAATTTCTTTTGTTTCTAAATTTCCCAGTCCAAGGCATTTTATTATAGCAACCCGAACAGATAAAGACAACATACCACGATAAATACAGGTATTATGCTAAGCATTTCCTTTGTATCTTATAACTAGTATATAAAAAAAGAATTGTTATAATCCCAATTTTATTTATTAGAAAACTGAGGTTCAGAGAAGTTGAATGACTTACCCATGGTCATGCAGATAAATGGAATCAGGGTTCAAAACAGGACTGTTTGAGGCTAGACTGCTAACTAGCATCCATGCCTCCCAAATTCAACAATGCATGTGAAAGTGCTCTTTAGAATAAAAGTACCACCAACATATAAAGTGATGTATTTAATCACTGGATATTGCACATGAAGACTGGGTTAGTACAATATTAATAAATTTTGTCATTCATTGCATGCTTACTATGTGCCATGCAGCTCACTCTACATAATTTCCATTAGTCATTCATGTATTCCTCACAGGAACTTGGTGACAGATTTGGCTTTAGAGTCAGCACTTTCACCCATGCCGCCTCACCTGTGCATGGTGATGACAGCACTGATGGGCAGGGATTTTCTCAGTGGCTGAGGTGAAATATTTTGAGAAATGTAGCTTCATCAGCAGATCGTTGTCTTATAAGAGGAAAGGCTACAATCTGGAGTCAATTTTTTTTATGGGAGAGAATGTTCTGGTCGTAACAAGCTAAGCGGTTTATTTATTTTGGTTTGGTCTTATTTTGAGCTAAGGGATCACCAATTGACACAGGATTAATAAAAGAAAACTGTAGCATATTCTATGAGAAGAAAGCAGCAGAAATTTTGCCTCACATTTCGTCACCTTTCTGGACACTGCAATTAAAGAGCTTAATGTCAAAATGTGGTAAATGGTTTTAATGTTTATGTTGGCTGCAAACCCTGGGGCAACAGAGCGCTCACATTCCTCATGTCTACCTTCCCATTCTCAGTGGAATGTTTACCCCTCTCTATCACCCTTCCTCCTCTCATTCTTATTTAATGAACAAAATATACAAACTCTCTACTACAAATATCAACAGTTCTTGGTTTGTGTGTTGTAGAAAACTTTAGGAAACACAGAGGAGTATACACTTTTAAAACATTATAAACAAGTATTTTTTTGTTCTTAAGGCATAGAACTTATTAAAATAAATAATCTCTTTAGCTTAGGTTAGAAACATTCGTTTCTTTAATCATTCATGTGTCAATTTAACCCTTAACTATGAGTCATGCACTGAGCTAATTACTAGGCACATTAAAATAAATTGAATCAATTTATTGATTTATTTTAATTGATTTTAATTAAAATCAATTAAATTAATCTTGCTTCAAAATCTTATTTAGATCTTTATTTCAAAATGGTTAGTTTTGCTTCTATTTTCCTGTTTACAACTCTTTTTAAATGTTATTACAGCATTTTTCTATCCATCATCTATCTATCTGTTTATCTATTTTTCCTCTTTTATATCTTGCCATGTTTTCTAATAAATGAGTAGTGCCAATGGATTCTGTCTCATTTTTTGTTGGAGAATTTTAGGTCTTTCCTAAGTTTCGACTGTCCTTTAACTGCTTTTGCTTTATTTCACCTGTATTTCTTTTTTTTTTTTTTTTTTTTTTTGAGACGGAGTCTCGCTGTGTCACCCAGGCTGGAGTGCAGTGGCCGGATCTCAGCTCACTGCAAGCTCCACCTCCCGGGTTCACGCCATTCTCCTGCCTCAGCCTCCCCAGTAGCTGGGACTACAGGCGCCCGCCACCTCACCCAGCTAGTTTTTTGCATTTTTTAGTAGAGACGGGGTTTCACTGTGTTAGCCAGGATGGTCTTGATCTCCTGACCTCGTGATCCGCCCGTCTCGGCCTCCCAAAGTGCTGGTATTACAGGCTTGAGCCACCGCGCCCGGCCACCTGTATTTCTTTCTAGTTATTTTTGTAATAGATTCAAATCCCGTAGGTTCTAAAACCGGTCATTTATTCCCCTCTGAGTACAGAGAAGAATGGTGCTTTCTCCAGTAGCCTTAGTCCTCCTTGGTGATAATAGACAAGGAATTCATAAAATTATGCAGAGAAGAAATGAAACACCTGAAAATAATGTGCATCTCCAAAAACTGAAGTCTACCTTAAATTTTCCCTATTAATGTTATAATTTTAAAAAAATTTTATGAAACTCATTAGCATTTGAATTTTGAGCAGCTTAAAATCAACAGTGAGTCATGATGAGATTTAGGAGTTCCTTGTTCATATTTCATGGGAAGGGAGGACATTGACGGCTTTGACAAAGCATGTGCCAGCTCTGGAGGCACACGGTGGTGAGCCTCGAGAATTGTTTCCACTTGAATGCTCAGGTATTGTAAAATCCATAACTTCCATGATGATTTTCAGATATCAGAATTAAGGAGCATCTGCAAAACTTGTCATGATTTACAGTGCTTTTAAAGGTAATGTTTCACAAACTAATCACTTCAGAGGTACACATTTTCCTTTCCAGAGCACAAACTAATCATGGACGATTTTGCATTTCTAGTGCCTCTTTCCCCTTTTCCAGCATGTGAAAGAAAAATTGCCTATGATGCACTAATGTAGCTGATGACCCAATTCTGTTCTTCAGGTAGAGATATTGGTGCTTCTTTTAAATGGCCTGTAGATACGATGTTTGCCCAACTAATTTAGAAGTTAACTTGACCTTTGAGACAACTGTCTCCAATAGCAGTGGGGAAAAAAATGAAGAGAAAACTACAGCTCCTTTAATGCTGGTTTACCTGTAACATTAAAAAGACAAATGGAGCAATTAGAAAACATGCAGGGTAGTGATTATTTTCTGAAAGGAGGTCAGATGAAAGGATGTGTTAGCAAAGGCTTAATGGTACAGAAATAGCCTATAGACCTAAAAAAATTTACACATGTGTGATATTTTTTAAAATTGCTTTATAGAAACAGAGAATGTTCAAAATAGAAGAGTCTTAGGGACCACTGAGGACAAACTTAGAAGAGAGAATGAATACTGAGTGTCAAAAGCCCTGCTCTCCCTCATGTAACCAAGTAGGAAGAAGAAGTTAAATCTTTAGATTCATGGTCTCTCCACCACCTATAGGTCTATAGTCCCAAGATCCAAGGTTAAGAATCCTATAGCTACCATCTAGCATAGGTCAAAATTAACCTATTTGTGTTATTTACAAAATGATAATAGTAATGTCCACCTCTTAGGCAGACAAATGCTTACAAAATGAAAAACATCAAAAATTGTCAACCGTTATAAGCAACAATAATGGGCTTTATGGCAACACAAGTGGCCATTGCATGTGCATCAGAACAACAGGCATAGTCAGCCGGGAAATGAATGAGAGAAGGGATCATTTATGCAGCTTGGGTTCTGCTACCCAGTAGCAGTCTGAAAACTTGCTGTTAATAAGTGTAGAACTCCTGCCTGATCATATATTGCTTCCTTTCTGTAGCTCATCTGGGACTTATCTGGAGTTCACAGAATGGGTAAAGTGCCCCAGACTGTATTAAATTATTTTCAGTGTTGCTGTTAACATGGGGAAAGATAGCCACAATTAAGTTAACCCAACTCAGCGCAAGGTGGGCTTGATATAATGAACTCTCTGACTTATCTGGAATTACTAAATTCAGTAGCATAAGCTCTACATGGAAGAGAAAATGTATTTTTCCTCTGGACATGGAGGAATGAATATTTCACTAATGAAAAACAGCGAAATTCTGGTCTATATTTCAAACACAAATCAGAATGTTGGGTTATCGTGAAATTTTGTCTGTAAATTGTAACTACCTTGTGAAATTATGGTAACATCATAATTTATTCTCTTTGCCACAGTTTATGAATAAAACACTCATTTTATGAACTCTGTAAGGAGGGAGGTAAGAAAAGAAAATGTCTCAAATGTCAAATAATTAAATGAGTACAGAATTTATGACTTGATTTAAAAGTGACTTATCACAGAAGGACCATATAAATAACATATATGGTCCGTATAAATAAGGAAGATGGTATAAGATGCATATAAAAACAGAGAAAACTAAATGACAACACAAGTTAACCTGGCTTGTGCAAATGAATGTGAAACCCATAACAGCATTCCGTTTGCTTCAAGGACTGCAAACCTAAAATCTGTTTAAAGCCCTATCTCTTCTGTTTATTCTTCTGCTAATATTCAGAACAATATTTTGACTTTTTGTCTTCTTCACTATGAGACTACATACTTCAAAATAGATATGCTCATTGTTTCTTTTTAAAAAATCTCATCTTTATATAATATTTGCTAACACTGGAACTGGGCTAAATTGACAAGCCACATCTCTTAAAGCAAGATTGTTTCTTAGAACTTCATGTGTAATAAAGGGTTATTGGCAAAATTCAAGCTTTGACTTTTGGGACAAAATAATCTGTTAATTAATACAGCTGCATAACAGTTTAAACTCCACTTAAGAGGGAACTCAATAAGAAAGACAAGTAAAATAATACTTAAATACACAAATATCTAAATACCATAAGACATATATAAGTACCGCAGTTCACATCAATACATCAATGACATTCTTTAAGATGTAAATTAAGAATGTATCATGTTTCCCTAGGGTATAGACATTTTCATTAAAAATTGCATGTGCTTACTATGTGTACCAAATTATGTTAGAATGAGAGGGAACAAAGCTAAAGGTTTTAAATTTTCTTTTTTTTTTTTTTTTTTTTTGAGACGGAGTCTCGCTCTATCGCCCAGGCTGGAGTGCAGTGGCGCGATCTCGGCTCACTGCAAGCTCCGCCTCCCGGGTTCACGCCATTCTCCTGCCTCAGCCTCCCGAGTAGCTGGGACTACAGGCGCCCGCCACTGCGCCCGGTGAATTTTTTGTATTTTTAGTAGAGACGGGGTTTCACCATGGTCTCGATCTCCTGACCTTGTGATCCGCCCGTCTCGGCCTCCCAAAGTGCTGGGATTACAGGCGTGAGCCACCACGCCCGGCCAGGTTTTAAATTTTCAATGAGTCACCAAACGTACCAAGATAAAATTTATTAACTTTTAATGAAATGACCAATAACCAACTATGTTCAAGTTACTATGCTAGGCTCTGGAATAGGGCAGTATACATGAGTCTACAGGTCTACAGTGGTGTAGATGAGCATGTATGTTATACATGTAAAAGCAAGATTGTAGCTGTGAAAACTGGTAGGAACGAGAAGTACGAGGTTCTTTGAGAGCATATGATAAGAAGAAATGGGCCTAGTTTGAAAAAGAAATTATTCTGAGGACATGATGATTGGACAGAGATGTGAACTAAGAGTTCAGGTTAATTGGATGAAGGGAACTGGTGGGCAGTGTTTTAAGAGCAGGAACTGGATGTGAAAAGTTCCATGGCAGAAGAAAGCAAAGTTAATTCAAAGAACTGAAAGGAAACCTGTGTAGCTGTGTCACAGAGTGGGGAAGAAGCATGGTAGGAGGGGAGGTGCTGGACCACTCAGGCCAGGTAGGTCATGTGAAAGGTTTCATTGCTTGTCCTAAGACCATTGGGAACCTATGAAAAGCTTGTAATAGTCCATGACCAGATTAGTGCTTTAGTCTGGTTCCAGTGTGGTAGTGGGTTAAGGCAAAAACAGGAGAGGAAGTAAGGAGACCAATAAATGGCTCTTGAAGACGTCCGGGTAACTAGCAGAGAAAATGGAAACTAACCAGATTTTTGGATGAAATAGATATAGGGGAGGAGTAGAGGGAAGAGTCACAAATGATGCCTGGTTTTCTGGTTCCGTCCTTCCAGGGAAAACACATAGAACAGGGGTGCCATGCCCCAGGCAATCTAGGCCTCTTCTCACTTGATTCTAAAGATTCTTAGTGCCAAAGTGGATACAAATCTGGTTCCTGTGCCTAGTCCTTTATGCTCATTAAAGCCTAATCTACTTTTAACACTTTGCTGCTATTAAACTCCAACTTATAAACTCATTTCTTTTTGAAATGTTGTTAAAATTGGTCAAATCCTTCCATTTTGCTTCTGATATTTAAATAGAACATACAAGTAGTTCTCAAATAACTGATAACCTTTTTCCCTGAACTATCACAAATAAACTTTCCATTTAAAAAAAGGTCTCATTCTCTATGTAAGATGACACAACAGCAGCCACCTCTAATGTATTTGGTTTGCCCCTGTTGGCAACTCCTGTCAGAGGTAAATAAGATACAAAAACTGGACAGAAGAACTCTGCCTACTCAGAAAGTGGTGTTTCATCACTGTCTGGGCCAAATTATGTCTTTTTTGGAGTACAATTAAAAATGGCTCCATGAACATTGTTATAAAAAATGAAAAGTGTCAAAATGTATCAAATCATTAGCAAGCGGCTGGTCATCCAAAACAGCATTTAAATTACACTTTTTAACATACTCGTTTTGAATATATTAATACAAATACATCTAGAAGGCTGGAAGTAAATTAGTGCTTGCTTATAGTGATTGGTGTGTTCAACATATATCATATGGCATTTTGTTTTACTCTGTTGCACTGATTGTTTTCAACTTTTATCTCCCTGTCTTGGATCCATTACAAAAGTTTAATTGTTACTCTTCATCTACTTTGTGGGGATTAAAAAAAAAGACCTCTATAATTCTCAGAGTACTCTTAAATCCTTGCAGTAAGGCCCTGTAACATCACAGGGGACAGTTATCTGCCATTATTTTAAGTCTATCTTATCAAAGCAGCATAGGAATGAAGATATTTTCCAGTGCCAATGGTTCTATGTTATATCTGGGTCAAAAGACTATCTGGAGAATCACATAGGGCCAAATAAAATCGATCATGTTCTATGTAGATAAAATGTACATGTGTATTTGAATGTGAGTTTTGAAATATGCAGTTAAAAGAAACCGTGTTGGATGTCCAGGAACATCCATGAAGGATGCCTTTTTTTTTTTTTCAATCTTTGCAGCTTCCAGTCAACAACTGACTCATATGAGTAATAACAAATAAATGGTTGTGCCTCTATATTCTCCTTTATAAAAGGAATTTGAGAAGACATAGCCTGCCTACTCTTAGATCTGTAATTAGATTTCAAATGTAAGATAATTTGCATTAGTATTAAATAAAATCATTATGAATCTGTATTTCATTAGTCTTCTTTTCTCTCTGCATTAGTCTGCTAAGGCTGCCATAACAAAATACCACAGACTGGGTAGCTTAAACAATAGAAGCTTATTTCTCACAGTTCTGGAGGTTGGAAGTCAAAGGTCAAGGTGTCAGCCTATTTGATTTCTCCTGAGTCCTCTCTCCTTAGTTGTAGGTGGTCATTTTCTCGCTATGCCCTCACATGGCCTTTTCTCTGTCCTTAAGCATTCCCAGTGTACATGTGTATTTGAATGTGTGTTTTGAAATATGCAGTTAAAAGAAACCATGTAGGAATATCAGGAACATCCATGAAGGATGACTTTTTTTTTTTTTTTTTTAATCTTTGCAGGTCCCAGTCAACAACTAATTCGTATGAGTAATAACAAATCCTATGGAATTAGGGCTCTACCCTTATGACCTTATTTAAAATTAATTAAAGGCCCTATCTCCAAATATAGTCAGATTGCAAGTTAGAGCTTCTTCACATGAATTTTGGAGAAACACAATTGAGTCCATAATGCCTTCCTTCTTATTCATATTTTGCGGTGTGTGCTTAACATTCAGGCATACAGCATCACATATTTTCGCCAAAACCTGAATATAAGAAAGTCTCAAAACCTGTGTATTGCCGAATGAAGGCAGGGATATAGCAAAGTTTACTTCTCTTTCTTTATCTAGCTAAAGTTAGAAGTAGGGGGTAGCTATCCAAGGTAGACTTGCAATGGAAATGCTGATGCTCATTTAGTCCTAGTCCAAAACCAAACACACTAGGAGATCCTATTTCTATGTATCTCTGAGAAATAAGGCAGGTGTTTTACAATTAAATGTCTGGGAAAAAATGTAACCAGGAAGAATAACACAGCAAGAACTCTTTGTTGAAATCATGCCAATGAATTGCTCTCATTTTCCCATGTTTCAGCAGTTGTATGTTTGGAGTAGACCAATGTGAAATTCTATATTTAGTAATGGTACACAGAGTACAATGTAATAAATGTAGAATTATTCTTTTTGATCCAGGATAATTTCAGTAAAGTGGCACATTATAATTACAGACAACCTACAGTGTTGTTATAGTTTAGAAAATGTTCTTTTATTTTAAAAAAAGAAAAAATCATATAATTGTACAGTTTTTATTTTGGAGAAAAAATTACTTTTCATTTACTTTAACTAAAAAACTATGTGCAGATATTACAATTCAATATGGGCTTCTTCCAGGTGGTTCCTATATTTCTACATTTGTATCCAACCTTGAAAACTCCACATGACTGAATGTAGGCTTGGAAACCTAGTAGCTATAAACATGCAGGGTACAAACAGGGTGATCTAATGAGAGGGAATATATTTGTAGATTTTGTTAATGGAATTGAGCAGCAAAAGAAAGTTTGAACGGTGATAGTGAATGAGATCAGATTGTTGAGTGATTGATTGATTTATATAAGTAATTTTATTCCAGAAGATTCAAGGTGGCTTACAAGGATACCTAAAACATTACAAGATAAAAAAAAAAAAAAAAAAAAAAAAGGCAGAGGTGAAAGGAAGATAAAAAAAGATGAGAACAGGAAATGAGACTAAGAAAATGGCATATTGTGCTGATCTTTACATTTGCATCAGTATGCAAATTTGGGCCAGGCTTCCCAGCAACCTAACTTCAAGGTCAAATGAAGTCAGTTGTACGCTCCATAGTCTACAAAAGATAAACCAAACCAATTAATTGTTCAGAGAAGTACAATTATTTCTAAAATTAGAAATTTCTCCCGTGGATACGCACGAAGGAGGCAATGTAGGATTTGGCAACATCCTGTTAATAATTTGTTATACATCTTCAATTCCAGGTAAAATACAGTATTTTAAACAAAACCCACTGAAGAGGGAACTGCTTGCTTTTTCAGGGTGCCTAGGATACATTTTGTTAGATGTACAACCTGGTTTATGACACTTGCCCCATTATAATTATTCACAGTACCAAAAACACTCCAAAATATCCCAGTTAGGATAATAGATTATATGCTTACTCTAGTTCAAAACGCAATGCTTTCATTTTTTTTTGGCAAAATTTATGTGACATTGACTAAGTCACATTTTCCAGGGCTTCAAACTCCTCATCTCTAATATGGATTATGCAGAGGCTAACTGTCACTTGTTTAGCTGCCCAGTGTATTAGTTTGCTAGGGCTGCCATAACAAACCATGTCAGACTGGGTGGCCTAAACAATAGAAATTTATTTTCTCACAACTGTGGAGGCTGGAAAGGTGAGATCAAGATGTTAGCAGGGTTGATTTCATATTCATATGGATAAGAATTCATAATCTAAATTTGAGAATTCAAGTTATTAGAGAATCTTCAGAAACTGGCTCTTCATGGACATAAAGTCTATGAAACTGAATGTCCCACTGGCTTGTGTCCAGGAGAGCCTCCTGGTCTTAGAGAGCTGATTAGAATGGAGAACTGGTCCTCGATATTTCTTTGGTGATTTTCAAGCAAATCTCAGCTTCAGAATTGGATTCTGTTTGGGAAATAAGAAATAAATGAATGCTGCATCTGTTTTAATGAAAAAGTCATAAAATACATAGGTTCTAGCTTTAATGCTATTGTCTTTATATCCTACATATTTCTCCACATACCTTCTGATCTCCAGTGCATGACTCCCTTTCCCAGGCATGCCTTGTATTATGGTTAGCTGAGTTTTTAGAAAATTCTTACTGGATTACAATTCCATAAAGAATAAAGGTGGTGTCTTTTATATTTTATGTATCTCTTCTCCGATCCACTCCCCATCCCCCAATCCTTCTCCTTCACTCTAAACAAATAACAGAGTGTTAAATGCCCAGCATCCTGCCCAATAAATGGTTATTGAATAACTCTAGTTATTTAAATGGCAGGCAATCTCCATTTAGGCAAATGACAGGCATTTTTCTTTTACGTATCAGTTCCACCAAATTTTCCAAGGTAAACTTCATGTTCTCCATGAGCCATAGTGGCCCTTTCTCTGTCACTGGAAAATTCAATGTTCATTTATATCTCAGAACTTTGCATTTGTAGTTTCCTCAGTCTGGAATGATTCTTAAGTCTCTCTACTGGTAATACACATCTCAGTTCAATTGTTACATTTTCAGTAGCCCCAGTAAAAATAGTTCACCTATTGTGTCATTACCCTATTGTATTTTTTTCATGGTATTTACTACTTGAATTTATTTATTTTTGTTTATTTCATTAGTTTGCATTTATTTAACTAGAATGTAAGCTTAATGAGGGTTGGAAATTTCCTGTCTTACAATCAGCATAGTATATTTCAGGTACTCAAAAATATTTGATGAATGAATAAATAAAAGATTCTTATATTTTATGTTATGTACCTTAGAGAGAGATACTATATATCCTTCTATCTTTATTTCATTTTGATTACAAGTATATGATAAAAGTAACAACGTTATAAATTTTTTTCAGTTAATGAAGACTATGTTTAGGCAATATAAAAACTGATTATATGCTTCTGAATATGCATCCTGATACTCTGAAGGATTATCCCATTATCCCATTTTCAGGAATGACTGCCTGTTTTCCATTTGTATGAATGTGGTATGTGTGTTATTAAAAAAACAAAAAAACACACACAAAAAAACTTACGCACCAAGAGAAAAAAATGGATGAATTAGACTACACCAAAATTTAAAACTTTTGTGCATCAAAGGACATTACAAAAAAAGTGAAAAGGGAACCTGCAGAATGGGAGAAAATATTTGTAAGTCTTGTGTCTTATAAAGGTCTTATATCCAGATTATGTAAAGAACCCTTAAAACTCCAACAACGGAAAGACAACCCAATGGAAAAATAAGTAAATGCCTTGGATAAACATTTCTCCAAAGAAGGTATAAGAATGGCCAACAAGCAGATGAAAAGATGCTCAACATCATTATTCATCAGCAAGATACATATCAAAACCAGAGTGAGCTGCCACTTCTTACACACTGGGATCACTATAATAACCAAAACAATAATAAAAACGGACAATAACATGTGTTGACAAAGATGTGGGCCAATTGGAGCCCTCATTGCTAATGGGAATGCAAAATGGGTCAGCTGCTGTGGAAAACAGTGGCAGTTCCTCAAAAAGTTAAACATAGAATTATCACATGATCTTGTGATTCTATTCTTACATATATACCACAAAGAACTGAAAGCAGATACTTAAATAAGCACATGTACACATGTTTTTAGCAGCAGCACTTTTCACAGTAGTAAAAAGGTGGAAACAGCCCAAATGCTATTCGTGGATGAATTTCAGCAACATTATGTTACCTGAAAGAAAGCAGTCACCAAAGGTCACATATTGTATGATTCCATTTTATATGAAATATCCAGAATAAATAAACTGCTAGAGACAGAATGTAGTTGGCAGTTACCAGGGGCTGGTGAAAGAAGAGGTTGGAGAGAAAGTGCTTAATAGATAAAGGGTTTAGCTTTGAGGTGAAGGAAATGTTTTAGAACTATTAATAGATTGACGTGGTGGTTGAACAACATTGTGAATATACTAAATACAATGAATTGTTCAATTAAAAATGGTTAATTTTATGTTATATGAATTTTACCTCAATAACTCATTTTTAAAACTGATAGTTCTGATGTTCCAGATAGCAATATTTAATTACTTGATATATACATTATATAAGTCTCCTAAAAATAAGTAAAATGTAGGATATAACTCTAAGTTACATATTCATGACTATGTAAATATATATATTACTTAAATCCTATACCACCACCTAATGTCAACTGTCTATTTGTCTTTAGAGAATGAGGATGTTCATTTCTTTTTAGGATGAGAAGATTTCTTGCATTACAAAGAAATTTGCCAATTTAATTTCTTATCTCAACCTCCAGTAACCACAGCATTCCCTTTTGGACAATATTCAAAACTCATAATAGGCACATTAGGATATTCAACATGATTTTCTTGATCAGTAAGTATTCAAATGAGGCATTTACAATTAATTATTGAATTCTTTTCACTAGGTATTCTTTGGATCATTAAAAAAGCAATCCCAAATGTTCAGGAAGTACCTTATTCAGCTGTACCAAGGTATCCCATGGAGACCCGCAGGGACGAGTACATACAGAGTCTAGATGGCATTCAGAGGTAGGGTGCTGGAGAGCAGATTCAACTTGGATTCATGGGCTGGGGCCATCCCAGCCCTTTATCCCAAATTTTTATCATCATGCATGCTCTCAGGATAAGTGAAGAGTGTGGACAGCTCAGTCATTTCTGGGCCTGTGGTCTCCACAAGAAGACAGAATAAGGAACCCACCTAGCCACATTGACACTTCCTATCATGGGTTGAATTATGCCCTGAGAAAAATTCATTTGTGGATCCTAACCCCTGGTACCTCATCATGTGACCTCATTTATTACTCGATTTGCAGAGGTATTGAAGTTAAATGACATCATTACAGGGGGCCCTGGCCCATCTGACTGTTTTCTTTATGAAAAGGGGAAATTAGGACGCAGAGATAAGCATGGAAGAAAGATGATATTAAGAGACATGGAGAAAGATGGCTATCTACAAGCAGAGGAGAGAGGTGTGAAACACAGCCTTCCCTCGCAGCCCTCAGGAGGAACCAGCCCTGTCCACACCTTGATTTTGGACTTCTACAATGTAGAACTGTGGCACTTTGTTACAGTAGCCCTAGCAAGGTGATACAATTCCAAATCATTTTCTCCCTTGCTTATTTTCCCCAGACATACTGAAAACAACAACATTAACAGTAAACCCATGAAGTTAATACTCATTTTCATAACCTTCATTTTGGTAGGGAAGACAGTATTGATTAGCAATGATTGATGTCTAATAGATATAAGTGTAAATTTAACTTGATTTAGCAAAATGAATGGGGAAACCTGTTGGGAAAGCTTTAAGGAAAACTTGATTTCCTGATAAAGCTATCAGATGCCACTAGCTCCTGTTGTTTCTTGTGTCTTATTGCCTTAAGCCAAATAGTAAGTCATGGGCTTCAGCAGTCACCTTGGCAGCATGGGGTGAGAAGTCAGCCCATTAAGGATGTTGGCATGGTAATATATAACATCATTGTTGTACACTGATGAGAACATCATTGAGTAATTACATGAAATGTTTTCTTAACTACCACAATACCCTTATTAAGCACGCAAAAATTCTTTTTTTTTTTTTTTTTTTTTTTTTTTGAGATAGAGTCTCTGTCGCCTAGGCTGGAGTGTAATGGTGCAATCTTGGCTCACTCCAACCTCCGCCTCCCAGGTTCAAGCAATTCTCCAGCCTCAGCCTCCTGAGTAGCTGGGATTACAAGCATGCACCATCATGACCAGCTATTTTTTTGGTTTTTTTTTTTTTTTTTTTTTTTGTATTTTTAGTAGAGATGTGGTTTCACCATGCTGGCCAGGCTGGTCTCGAGCTCCTGACCTCGTGATCTGCCCCCCTGATCCCGGCCTCCCAAAGTGCTGGGATTACAAGTGTGAGCCACCATGCCCGGACAAATTAATTCTCATTATAAAAAATCGGCCAGGCACGGTGGCTCACACCTGTAATCCCAGCACTTTGGGAGGCTGAGGTGGGTGGATCACCTGAGGTCAAGAGTTCGAGATCAGCCTAGCTAACATGGTGAAACCCAGTCCCTACTAAAATTAGAAAAATTAGCTGGATGTTGAAGCATGTGCCTGTAATCTCAGCTACTGGGGAGGCTGAGGTAGGAGAATCGCTTGAACCCAGGAGGTAGAGGTTGCAGTGAGCTGAGATTGCACCACTGCACTCCAGCCTGGGAGACAGCAAAACTCCATCTCAAAATATATATATATATATATATTTATATTTATATAAAATCATTGTTAGTTTAGGCATTGGTTAGCTGCAGTCAATAGTTCTGATATATCCTCTTAGAATCTTTCTCCAATGAAATAAATAAATACAAACCTTATTCTACTTTACTCTCTCTTTTCTTTCTTGTCAACCATATTTTCACCACATGTTCTTCTTTGTCATCCCTTCGGAATGCTCTTCACATCAAATAAATAAATCTAAATCAATAAATATGTTTATCGAAGCTGGAAGGAAATGCCTCTAAATCTTGGCAAGAGTTATACTTGTGCATGGGAAATATTGGTGCTTTTTCTTCCTATGCATTCTGTATTTTCCAAGCTTTTTTATACGTGTTTTAAAAGTTGCGTATGTTACTTTTTAAAATCAGAAGAAAATAATGTTATGTAAAAAAAACTGAGGCAATGTTTATGTTATAAGAATAGGGAGACAATAACCATATATGAATGTTTGCTTAAATATGCATTTATTATTAAAGTGTTTCTTATCATGTTAAGAATTTATATTCAGTTAAGTATTCCATATTTTCCCACTCAATTGTGATGTGATTTTAGATGAGTATCCAGTTACCATGACAATAAATGACATAGGAATGTATAGATTAAATTGGAACAGAATCAAATACAAGATAAATTCAGAATCTATGCAACACCTTCATTACAGACAGGAACTTTTTCTATTCCTCCCATTCTCATAAATGGAAGCCAATCCAAACAGTCTGTCCTAAAAATAAGAAAGAAAAAGGAAAGGAAGAAGGAAAATGTGAACCTAAAATACACATTTCTCATGGTTGGGATCCAACAAAGTCACTGCAAAGAGTTATGGTGGGATTTGATATAGATCTCTTCATCATAGTTTTTCTTTTTAATAAGATATTTTTAATAATAAAATTCTGATTAAATAGTACCAGAATTCTGTGGCTGAGTGAGTTTTCCAGATTCTTGTAGGAGGAGTTAAAACCTTGTATCTCTATAGAGATAAGTAGAATGTGGAGTTCTATTTATCCATCAAAAATGTATTTGTATGATGTTATTGATAGTTTCTCTGCCAAAATGATTAGAAAACCTTAAGTAAACCTTTGAGATAAGATGGTTCAAACCCCTGTAGAACTGGTTTTATTTCATCTATAGAAGGTATAATTCTTAGTTTAAAAGACTCCCAAGAGGGAAAAAAAATAATTTTGAGTGAAAATGAAACAATTTTCTCATTTTTTATTATCTCAACACTAAGCATTTTTTGGTTATCCATGTAGATAGCAAATGATTTGGCAAAGTGCTAAAATTATGAGTTTCCCTAAGTAATTCACCAAAAACTATTTTAATTGACTATAATTTGTTATAACAACACACTTTTATCAAAAGCTATTGAAAAATACTTTGAAGTGATTTAAGGCTCAGTGTTTGACTAAACTATAGGTCTTTTTTTTTTCTCTCAAGAAAAGACTATAAGATACTGTTAAAAGTTCATATTCCCAGGGTGGTTTCCCCTGCCCATAAGCAAATAGTATTTCCAGAGAATAGTTGAAATCTCCAGTGGTTTGACTGGTTGATCTTCTAGTCGTCTTTTTGCCGCAAGTCATGGGAATATTGGCAAACATTGTTCAGTACAAAAAAAAGTAATAATCTTTATGAGAATGTCTATACATGACTAAACCTATAAGGTCTTAAGCACAAAGTGACTGTGAGCACAGGTCTCCAGGGTTAATAGCTGGGAATCAAATGCATTAGGAAGTCCAGCAGGAAGGGGCTGATAAGAAAAATTCTTTGTTCCTTTGGATATAGCAATACTTAAGATAAAACTAGAATATATTTTAGAGTGTGTCCACGTCTAACTTGAGAATAAAACACACAGTGAATATTGAAAAGAACAGCAGGAAGGCATATAATTTTTTTCTCACTAAGCTAAATATTTTTAGTTCAAAAATAAATTATTTTCTAGTCATATTAAGGACTCTTAGTTTTGAACTGCCATTCACATAGAAGAGCAATTGTTAGATGACTCCTAAAATAGTCACATGGAGCACCCAATATAACAAATATCTTTATAAATATATGTAGTACTGGCTGGGCACAGTGGCTCATACCTGTAATCTCAGCACTTTGGGAGGCCAAGGTAGGCAGATCGCAAGGTCAGGAGTTCGAGACCAGCCTAGCCAGCATAGTGAAACCCCTGTCTCTACTAAAAATACAAAAATTAGTTGAGCATGGTGGCACATGCCTGTAGTCCCAGCTACTCGGGAGGATGAGGCAGGACAATTGCTTGAACCTGGGAGGCAGAGGTTGCGGTGAGCCGAGATCAGGCCACTGCACTCCAACCTGGGCAACAGAAGGAGACTCTGTCTCAAAAACAAAAACAAAACACAAAACCAAAAAAAGGTAGTATTAAGTAAAATTATTAGAATTGGTTGCTATGTGAAATAAACTATATGAATGCACAGATGAATGTATCATGTTATTTTTATTTTAGTCATTTGAATAATAAAATACATGCTGTCCTATATCCCTGATGCATACATTCTTAACAGTGTGTGGCCTTTTTATGTTGTTTATTTAAACATATGCAATTGTGTATGTACTCTTTATTTTTACAAACAATATTGTTCTTTTCAGAACTGGAAATAAATGAAGACCAACCAAATCAGAACAAGGAAATACTGTTTATTCAGAACTTGTCATGGCAAGGGTGTGAGCCACAATCTTTTATGTTTTGGTAGACTCCAAGCCAGGCAGAGGAGTGGGCAAGCTTTATAATGGGAGAAGAATAAAAGGAGGGTTTCAAATGTGTCTTTATTGGAGGCTGTTGGCATGTGCAGACTGTAGGCAAACTAATGAGAAGCAGGGTACCCTATATGATTGATTAGGGCTGCATATTTGACTTTCTCTGAGTAGTCCTAATTTGGAAATGAAGAAAACAATGAGGATAATTGTTAATTATTAGTCAGCTCCAGCTGTTTTGAGCCTATTGTTACAGCGGTAATTGTTGACTTTCTGAACTAGTAACTACTAACTAGAAATTGCAATCTGACTTCTTTAAGTGTGACAGAGCTAGCAGCCTCGCGGCCTATAGCTAACTAATGAGTTGGTTTCCTGGGCTGGCTGCTACAGGTTGTGGGGCAGAGTTGTAACTCAACTTACTCAATAACTTGATATTTTTACCGAACAATGCATTTTTTTCAGACCTAGAAGACAACGTACATGTTTTCCTCTTTCTTTATAATAGTTGCATAATATTCCATAGTAAAAATAGACCAAAATACATTTAACCATTTTAAAGAACATCCAGATGGCTCCTAATACTTTGCTATTTTAAATAATATTGCAATAAATGTCTTTAACTAAACATCTTAACTTAATGGTATCATTAACAATATTGGTCAAATTCCCAGAAGTGGATTTGCTGAGTCAAAATGTATAATTATTTGAAATTTTTGCACATATTACACTGCATCAGTTTAAGTGCTTTAAATAAATTCCCTAGAGAAGCCATCACTGTTAAAAGCTGAGACCCCTGTTGCTCTAGTTCTTGAGCTCTTGCAATCAATAGAGATTAGATGATAGATGATCATTTCAAGGTGGCAAAACAACCACACCTGGAAGTTCCATAGTACTCGATCCCTAAAAGTCACACTCTTAAAATAAAAATAAAAATAAAAAAGGCGGCTGGGCATGGTGGCTCACACCTATAATCCCAGCACTTTGGGAGGCCGAGGTGGGTGGATCACGAGATCAGCTATTCAAGACCAGCCTGGCCAACATAGTGAAACCCCGTCTCTACTAAAAATAAAAAAAAGAAAAAAAAGTTAGCTGGGCATGGTAGTGCATGCCTGTAGTCCCAGCTACTCAGGAGGCTGAGGCAGGAGAATCACTTGAACCCAGGAGGTGGAAGTTGCAGTGAGCCGAGATCACACCACTATACTCCAGCTTGGGCGACAGAGTAAGACTTTGTCGCAAAAAATGAAAAATTAAAAAATTTAAAAAGCAAGAGAATTATGGCAATTATGAGCAATTATTGGTAAATAGAAACTGAGCAATCTTTGGGAAGTAGAAGCTGAAGAGCATAATTGCAGCACAAAAGATCAAGAAATATTGTTACTTTAGATGGGATATTTCTGCAGTATACAAAAGTAGGAGGAGGTTTAGGAGCAACTAATTCCCTGGGTCATTGGAGCAATTTGATAGTTCAACCTCTGTCTGCTTCTTTGGACAGGCAGCAGAAATCTACGGACCTCGCCCCAGGATGGAACAGTGAACATGTGAGTATACCTTAGATACTCCGGGACATGCCTTGGTTATCTGGCAATGAATGTCGGAGAGCAATGAAGAGCATTACAGGAAACTAGTGTTCAGTCAGTGGGACTAATTCTATATCTTCTCACTTCTCACTGGTAAATGGCAGAAGTTCAGGCCACAGTTGGAGCTGGTAAGTTGTGCAAAGAATAAAAGAGACAGTCTTTTTTGTCTTTGGAGCCACGGTATTTTATTCCACAACATGACTAGGTGGATATAAAGAAGAACCAACTAGAACTATAAAAATTAAAAAAAAAAAAAAACAATTGGTGAAATTTATAGGCCAAAGTGCAAAACATATATGGCAGTAGAATTAATTAGCTGAAACTAAAGAGAGAGAAATAATAAAAGGGAAGAGAATTGGAGAACGGACCCAGAAGTTCCAAAAAATCATCTAAACAGAGTTGCAAAAGATTAGTCATAATACAGAGCCGCCAATATTTTAAGAGATAATAGAGAATATTCCTCCATAAAGAAATAAAGTTACGAGATTAGAAAAAAGAGCCCATTCAGTGTTAAGCAGGATTTACAAAACCAAATTAAATCAAATGGAAAATAAAACAAAAATCCAAAGCAATTTATTCCATATATATGAACTTTCAGAACATTAAAGTTAGAATACAAATTCTAACAATTTCCAGAGAAATTAAATTATAAAACCAGGATAAATAACTACAATTAACGTATAATTAATGTAGCTGGTGTGTGTGCTGAGAGGCTGCCCCATGGCGTCCTATCTAGAACAGTGCATTTGTAAGTCACTCTGAATAGGCTGTGGTCTGCATCTTTATCTCCTTGTTTCTCTGCTCTATTCCATATGGTTCCACATCTCTGGTAACCTGTCACTTTCAGTTCATTCTTAAGTTTCAGTTTACCTGCTTTTCTAACCTTTGACTCAGTGCCCTATTTTCTGTCTTCTCTCCTTCCAAACGAATCCTTCAGCAGAGATGTATTGTTTCCTAATAATACTTTTCTAGGTTAGCCTCATGGACTGTGCCTATGGCAACCCCTACAGGCATAGCAGGGCCTCCCTAAAAGTGACCTAGTCCCTGCTAGCAGTGTCCTAGTAGTCTGCTGTCAAGAAGTTTGTGTCCTGAAAACAAAGAGAGGAATTTAAAAATACTCGAAGTTAGATTTATACAGGCAGCTCATATTTGAGACTTTAAAGATTATTTGCGGCTCTTTAAAATTTGTATTGTTTGAATACATTTTAAAACTATGTATTTTGTACCTGAACACATTTTTAAAATTTACAAACTATTTATTAGTATAATCTTCTAGCATAAATTAAATTATTAACAATAAGGCAAAAAAAAAATCTGTCTTTGGCTGCCATCTTTAATATTGGTTTCTTTTTCCATCCCTAGAGTTACTAACCATCTCAGTTTGGGATGTATCATTACAGACCTCTTTCTATGAAACTATCTACATATATCTATAAAGAAATATATAATTTTTATGTGTTTTAACAATATAAATAGTATCTTAACTGTATATTTTGTCTTGCAATTTGTTTTGTTCGCTCCAATACCTTTCCATATTAGTGTTTATAGGTCTTCATCATTTTTAAAACTATTATATATTATCCTATAATCCAGATATATCAATATTTAGTCGCCATTCTATTCATGAACATCTAGGTTGTTTCAAAATGCTTGTTTTTATAAATAATTCTTCAATGGACATCTGTGAACATCATAAACACTTGTTATTCTAGGATAGAGGAGCAGTAGATATGTTGGGTTACAGGACCTGCATGTTTGAAATTTTAATAGCTACTAATAAATTCCCCTCTGGGATAACTGTACTAATAGTGGGGGAGAGTCCTGTTTCCCCAGACCCACATGGACACTGGTATTATGAACCTTTTAAGTGTTTGCTAATTCATTGGATAAAAAATAAAATCCCATCATTTTAATCTCAATTAACTGTTTTATCCCATTTTCTTCCGCATCATTGTGCTTCTTCATGGGAATGAGCCTAAAATTACTATAGTATATAGTCCTATATCTATCTATAAGAACCCTGAAACCTGAAAGCCATCATTTGTTTCTATATATTTGGAAGTAAATTAAATTTTGTTATGACATTTTCCATCAAAAATCTCTCGCTCATGTCTAAATAAGGGAATGTTCTTACCATAATAAACAACACTTGTAAGTCACCAAAAATCATTTAAATCATAGAGCAAAATTTAAGCAAAATGCAAATTCAGACATTGATATGTTCCTAAAGTAGTTGCCCACATTCAGGTTCTGTTTCATAAACAATTGCATTCTAGAAGCACATTTGCATTAAATTTGCATTACTGACATTTTATGATTTGTTTTCTGTTCATTTCTTCTGTTTCTCTTTCCTCTGTTTTTCATATATTTCCTTCTAGTGCATTTTTGAGCATGTTTAAGGCTTTGATCTTGATTTATTTGAGTGTATTGCTTTATATAGTTTTCTATAATTTCCTGAGTATAACAATAGACGAATATGAGTTATGACAATCTGCTGGTATCATCCTTTAACACCTTCAAGTGGAGCATCAACTTCCCTTTAGGTCCCTTTAAATTCCAAACTTGAAAGAAGAGAGTTGTTTCAAGTATTTTCTCTGCATACATTAAGTGACACAACAGATGTTATTTTAATTTTTATTTCTATCATCAAATATGATTTAGGAGACTCATCAAGAGAACAGTAGTCTATTATATTTACCCCTGATTTTACCACTCCATTATTCTTTCCTTTCTGAAGTTCTTTGCCTCCTTCTGCTATCATTTCCTTCCTGTTTGGAGAGTTTCTTTTAGATATCCTTTAGAGGTATGTCTATTTGCAACAAATTCCTTAGTTTTCCTTCAACTGAAAATGCCTTTGTTTTTCATTTATTTCTGAAAGCTATTTTTCCAGATATAGAATTTACATATGGCAATTCTTTCAGCACATGAAAATGTTATGCTAATTCCTTCTGACCTCTATAGTTTCAGATGAGAGATCTGTTCATTTGATTTGTTCTGTTTCTGGTGGGTTTAAATATTTTTTTCTTTATTTTCAGAAGTTCAATTATATGTGTTTTGGTGTGGATTCCTTTGTGTTTACCCTATTTGTGTTTGCCTGGGTTTTGACTCTGTAGTCTTATTTATTCCACAAATTTGGGAAGTTTCAGCCATTATTTCTTTGAATACCTTTTCAGCCCCAAATTCTTTGTCCTCTCTTTCTGAAACTCCAATAATATAAATGTTAGCTCTTTTATTATTTGCCAGTTTTCTGAGGCTCTGTTCATTTTGGGGATGGTAATTGTGGTGGGAAAGTGTGTGCTTCTATTTTCTCTTTATTATTCAGATTGAGTGAATTCCATTGTTCTGTCCTCAAATTCCTTGATTCTGTCTTCTTTTAACTTCACTTTACTATTGAGCCTATCTAATAAGTTTTCTGTTTTGGTTAGTGTATTTTTTAGTTTTACATTCCTGTTTGGTTCTTTTTTATAATTCCTGGTTTTTGCTGGTGTTTTATCTTTTTTTTTTTTCATTTCTCTCGGGAAATTTTAATTACTAGTTGAAAATAATTTATGATGAATGCTTTAAAGTGTTCATCAGATTCTTTCAACATTTGATTCATCTCAGTATTGCCATCAGCTCATAGTCTTTTCTCATTCAGACTTCACTTTTCTTGGTTGTTGATATAATGAGTGATTTTTTAATTGTATCTTGGATATTTTATATATTAAATTAGGGTATTTCGATCCTATTTAAATCTTTTATTTTAATAGGAAGTTTCTGTTTAGGTTCAGCATGTAGGTTGTGAGCTACTTTTCTGCGTTGTATCCCAATAAGAACTTAGTTTTCAAATTCCTTGCAGTGCAAATCTGGTTTGCTTGGCTCTTCTGGCTCTGTCTGAATGCCCACTAAATATTTGCTGGTTTGCTTTGAGGATGGAGAGTTCTTGCATAGGCCATTGTGTGGAGGATGATTGGAAAACATCTCCCTTGACCTATTCTCCAGGTACCTAGTGCCAGTGGGTGTCACATTCTGTCTCTGCTGATGCCTCCAAGGAAGGAAAGCTAGGCTTATCCTTTCATAGTCCTTTTCCCAGAGAGAGCAAGCTTTGCCTCTTTCTTCCTTTCCTTTCCTCTTTCGTTCTCTTTTCTTTTGTTTTCATTTCTTTTCTTTTCGTTTTCTATTTCTGTTGGCAGTTCCAGATTGCAGCCCTCTCTGGTACCCAGTCTAAGATATATGAGATATAAAGAAAAAAATCCAGGAAATTCACTGTGGTGTTATTCCTCAAGTCTTGAGGATCTTTTATAGTTTAATGTATTCTTTCCACCATGTCAGTCTTTTTATGATTGGCTGTTAAATTATTTTCAGAGTATTTAGATGTATTTAGAGGGGAGGAACAGAGAAAATTAAGTCTATGTCATTTTGTCCCTAGAACTAATGTTTACAGTTTTCAATACACTTTCATGTCTATCATCTTAGTTTCTCACAAAGCCCTGTTGGAGGTTGCTTTTAAGAAGGTGTAACTTGGGAAGAGGCATAAAAAGATGGCAGAATAAAAGATTCCACTGATTATCCCCCCTGCAAGAACACCAATTTAATAGCTACATACATAAAAGCGTCTTCATAAGAACCAAAAATCAGGTGTGCACTCACAGTACATTGTTTTAACTTCATATTGCTGAAAGAGGCACTGAAGAGGTAGGAAAAACAGTCTCGAATCACTGATGCCACCCGTCTCCCACCTCTCAGCAGTGATACTTGGTGCAGAGAGAGAATTTGAGTGCTTGGGGGAGAGAGAGGGAAGTAATTGTGAGACATTGCATTGCATTTATTGCTGCCCTGTTATAATAGAAAGCAAAACTGGAGTGAACTCAGCTGATGCCTGCCCATGGAGGGAGTATTTAAGCCAGCCCTAGCCAGAAGGGAATCACTCATCCTAGAAGTTGGAACTTGAGGTCTTGCAAGTCTTGCCACTGCAGGCTAAAGTGCTATGGGACTCTAAATAAGCTTAAAAGGCAGTATGGGCCACAAGGACTGCCATTCCTAGTTAGTCTTAGTGCTGACCTGGGCTCAGACCCAGGAGACTTGGGGGACATGTAATCTACTGAGATCCCCATCTACTAGCTGGGATGTCTAGGGGAGTGCTGGTGCCATGCCTCCCCTAACCCTGGGCTGCACAGCTCATGGTACTAAAAGAGACCCTTTCCTTCTACTTGAGAACAGGAGAGGGAAGAGTGAGGAGGACTTTGTTCTGCGTCTCAGATCCCAGCTCAGCCACAGCAGGATAGGGCACTGGTTAGAGTCATGAAGCCCCCTTTCAAGGCCCTGGCTCATGGACAATATTTCTAGACATACCTGGAAGCAGAAGAGAAACTGCTGCCTTGAAGGGAAGGACTCAGTTCTGGCAGATTTGATCACTGGATAACTGAAGAGGCCTTGGGCCTTGAATAACCAATAGTGATACCCAAGTAGTATGTTGTGGGCCTGGGGGGACTCTGAAACTTGCTGTCTTCAGGTGAGACTCAGCACATTGTCAGCTGTGGTGACTATGGGGAGAGATTCCTTCTGCTTGAGAAAAGTGGAGGGAAATGTAAAGGAGACTTTGTCTTGCATCTTAGGTACCAGGTTGACCACAGGGTGGTAGAGCACCAAGCAGGCTCTTAGGTCTCCGATTCCAGGCTTTGGCTCTTGAAAGGCATTTCTGGACCTGTCCTAGGCCAGAGTGGAGCCCACTTCTCTGAAGGGTGAGTCTCAGGCCAGCCAGCATTCACCACAAGCTGACTGAAGAGCCCCTGGCCCTTAAGGGAATATTGTTGGTAGCCTGACAGTACCCTGTGGGCCTGTGGTGGCAGTGGCCATGGGTTAAGGTTCCTCTGCCTTTGGAAAGGGGAAAGACTGCATTTTGTGGTTTGAGTGCCAGCTTAGCCCCAGTGGAACACCAGGTAGATTTCTAAAGTTTTTGAGTCTAGTCTTTGGCTCCTGGATGGATGGTACCTCTGGACCTGCCCAGGGCCTGGGGAAACTTGCCAACCTGAAGGGAAAGACCGAACTGGCTGGCTTTGTCACTTGCTGATTATAGAGCCCCAGGGCTTTGAGCAGACATAGGCAGTAGCCACGGAGTGGTTACAGCAGGCCTTGGTTGAAACCCAGTGCTGTGCTGTCTTCAGGTTTGACTCAGTGCAATACTAGTGGTGGTCACAGGCATGCTTGTGTCACTCTGCTCCCAGCTCTAGGCAGCTCAGAGAGAGACTCTGTTTGGGAGAAAGGAAGGAAAGAGAACAAGAGTCTCTGCTAGGTAGGTAATCCAGAGAATTCTCCCAGATCTTGTCCATGACCATCAAAGTGGTGCCTGTAGTCTATAAGAACCATGGCATTATTGGGTCTGGGGTGCCCCCTAATGCACATACAGCTTAGATCACAATGTCCAAGTCCTTTAGAATATCTGGAAAGCCTTTCCAAGAAGGAAGGGTACAAACAAGCCTAGACTGTGAAGACTACAATAAATACTTAAGTTGTCAATGCCTAGACACAGGTGACCATCCACAAGTATCAAGATCATCCAGTAAAACATGACCTCATCAAATGTACTAAATAAGGCACCAGAGACCAATCCTGGAGAAACAGAGATATGTGACCTTTCAGACAGAGAATTCAAAATAGCTTTGTTGAGAAAACTCAAAGAAATTCAAGATAACACAGGGAAGGAATTCTGAATTCTATCAGATAAATTTAACAAAGAGATTTACGTAATTAAGAAGAATGAAGCAGAAATTCTGGAGCTGAATGATGCAATTGACATACTGAAGAATGTACCAGAGTCTTTTAAGAGCAAAATTTGTCCAGCAGAAAAAAAATAGTGAGCTTGAAGACAGCTATTTGAAAATACATATCCGAAGAGACAAAAGTAAAAAGAATAAAAAACAGTGAAGCACACCTACAGGGTCTAGAAAATAGCCTCAAAAAGGCAGATATAAGTTATTGGCGTTAAAGAGGACACAGAGAAAGAGTTAGGGGTAGAAAGTTTATTCAAAGTGATAATAACAGAGAACTTCCAAAACCAAGGTAAAAATATCCAAGAACAAGAAGGTTATAGAACACCAAGCAGATTTAACCCAACGAAGAGTACCTCAAGGCATTTAGTAATCAAACTCCCAAAGGACAAGGATAAAGAAAAGATCCTAAATGCAGCAAGAGAAAAGAAACATCATACAATGAAGCTCCAATATGTCTGGCTGCAAACTTTTCAGTGCAAACTTATAGGCCAGAAGACAGTGGAGTGATAAAGTGCTGAAAGAAAAAATATATCTATATACCCTATAATAGTATATCTGGCAGAAATATTCTTCAAACTTGAAGGAGAAATAAAGGCTTTCCCAAACCAAAAGCTGCAGGGTTTCGTCAAAACCAAATCTGTCCTACAAGAAATGCTACGGGGATTACTACAATCAGAAAAAAAAAAGGAACGTTCATGAGCAATAAGTAATCATCTGAAGACCTTAAACTCACTGGTGGTAGTAAGCATACATAAGAACACAGAATATTGGAGCACTATATGTGTGGTGTGTAAACTACTCTTCAATTTTAGAAAGACTAAATGATGAACCAATCAAAAACGATAACTACAACAACTTTTCAAGACATGGTACAATATGATATAAATAGAAACAAAAATGTTAAAAGTTGAGGGATGAAGTTGAAGCATAGAGTATTCATTAGTTTTATTTTTGCTTGCTTGTTTTTTATGTAAATAATGTTAAGTTGTTATCAGCTTTAAACAATGCATTATAAGATAGTATTTGCAAGCCTTATGGTAACCTCAAATCAACAAACATACAATGGATGCCAACAAAATCAAAAGTAAGAAACTAAATCATATCACCAGAGAAAATTAGCTTCATTAGAAGAAAGACAGAAAGGAAAGAAGGAAGAAAGATAAGACCGTAAAAACAAACAACAACAAAAAAACCAGAAAACAGAAAACAAATAACAAAATGACAGGAATAAGTCCTTACTTAGCAATAATAACATTTAATGTAAATGGATTAAACTCTCTAATCAAAAGACATAGAATGGCTGAATGGATTAGTAAAACAGACCCAGTGATCTGTTGACTACAAGAAACACACTTTACTTATAAAGACACACATAGACTGAAAATAAAGAGATGGAAAAAGACATCTCATGCCAATGGGAACCAATAAAGTGGAGGAGTAGCTATACTTACATCAGGCAAAATCGATTTTGAGACAAAAACTGTAAGAAGAGACAAAGAAGGTCATTATATAATGACAAAGGGGTCAGCCAAGCAAGAGAATATAACAATTTTAAATATATATAGGCCCACCCAACACTGCAACACTCAGATGTATAAAGCAAATATTATTAGAGCTAAAAAGAGCAATAGACCCTAAAACAGAAATAGCTGGAGATTTCAACACCCCACTTTCAGCACTGGACAGATCTTCCAGACAGAAAAACAACAAAGAAACAGATCAGACTTAATCTACAATTCATTTCAAAATGCCAGTGACATTCTTCACAGAAATAGAAAACACAATTCTGAAATTTATTTAAAACCATGAAAGACCCAGAGTAGACAAAGCTATTCTAAGCAAAATGAAGAAAACTGGAGGAATCCCATTACTTGACTTCAAATTATACTACCGAACTATAGTAAACAAAATGGCATAGTACTAGCATAAGAACAGACACATAGATCAGTGGAATAGAAAAGAGAACCCAGAACTAAATCCATACATCTACAGTGAACTCATTTTTGACCAAGATTCCAAGAACGTACATTGGGGAAAGGACAGTGTCTTCAATAAATTGTGCTGGGACAACTGGATATGCATAAGCAGAAGAATAAAACTAGACCCCTATCTCTTGCCATATGCAAAAATCTAATCAAGATAGATTAAAAATTGAAATCTAAGACCTGAAACTATAAAACTACCACAAGAAAACATTGGGGAAACTCTCCAGGACATTGGAGTGGGCAAAGACTTCTTGAGTAATACCCCACAGGTACAAGCAACTGAAGTAGAAATAGACAAATGAGATCACATTAAGTTAAAAATCTGTACAGCAAAAGAAGCGATTAACAAAGTGAATAGAAAACCCATACAATTAGAGAAAATATTTGCAAACTACCCTTCTGACAAGGGATTAATAACCAGAACATATAAAGATCTCAACTTGACAGAAAAAAAAAATCTAATCCGTTTTTAAAAATGGGCAAAATATCTGAATAGTCATTTCTCAAAACAAGACATACAAATGGCAAACTGGTATATAAAAAGGTACTCAAAACTGATCATCAGAGAAATGCAAACCAAAACTACAATGGTGAAGTATCTATTTCACTCCAGTTAAAATGGCTTTTATCCAAAAGACAGGTGATAACAAATACTGGTGAGGATATGGAGAGAAGAGAATTCTGGTACACTCTTGATGGAAATGTAAATTAGTATAACCACTATGAAGAACAGTTTGGAGGGTCCTCATATGATCGAGCAATCCCATTCCACTCCTAGGTGTATACTCAAAAGCAAGAATATCAGTATGTTGAGGAGGTATCTGTGCTCCTACGTTTATTGCAGCACTATTCACAATTGCCAAGATCTGCAAACAACCTAACAGTCTATCAACAGACAAATGGATAAATAAAATGTGGTGCATATACACAATGTAGTACTCTTAAGCCATAAAGAGAATGAGATCCTGTTATCTGCAACAGCGTGGTTGGAATTGGAGATCATTAAGTGCAATAAGGCAGGCACAGAAAGATAAACATTGCATTTCTCCGTTATTCTGGGGGGCTAAAAGTTAAAACAATGGAATTCATGAAGATAGAGAGTAGAAGGATGGTTATCAGAGGCTGGGAAGTGTAGTAAAGGTGGCAGGGGGTTGGGGAGGGAAGTGGAGGAAGGTTAATAGATACGAAAATATAGAATGAATAAGACCTAGTATTTGCTAGCACAACAGGGTGATTATAGTAAAAAACAATTTCATTGTGCATTGAAAAACAAAAGTATAATTGAATTGTTGGAAACACGAATGGTGAATGCTTGAGGTGATGGATGCCCTATTTATTCTGATGTGATTATTACAGATTGCATGGCTGCATCAAAATATGTACCCCATAAATATATGGATCTACTATGTACCTACAAAAATTAAAAAGAAATAAAAAATTAAAGAAGCTATAATTCTTCTCCACAAGATAAAATTCAAAAGCTTTGAATTGTCTTTAAAGACACCTCACTTTCAGGTAGTAAGAAGGTTAAAAAACAACTTTTACTGTAAAACAAAACAAAACTTACTAGCTTGCAAAAATCATCTATTCAGCTCATGATTCTTTGGGCAAATTGGAACATTCTGATTTTGGCTACCTTGACAATTGTCTACTGGATCTGCAAATGTGTCTATGATCACTTATTAGGTTTGGAAGATTTCACATGTTCTCACTCACATGTCTTACCATTGTTGTTTGTGGCTGGTATGACAAGGAGTGGAGCCACATGTCTTTTTTCAGCAGGCTAGCCCAGGCTTCTTGACATGGTAGTGGAAGAATTCCAAGCAGAACAAAAAGAAGGCAAGCCTCAATGCAAAGTGCTTGCCAAGTCTCCACTTGCTGTTGTCCCATTCGTCAAAGCAAGTCACAAGGCCAAGCTCCAAGTCAGTGTAGGAGTACCTCCTGAGGGGTGTGGATGCAGGGAGAGTAGAGAATAATTGGTAGTCATTGAATAATCTGCCATAGGCAAAGTCAAGTTCAGACCCATAAGCAATCACAGTGTAGCTCATATTTGCATTGCATTTTACAGTTTAGCCATGTATCACCTCTATTATCTCATTTGTTTTTTATAAATATCTCATGTTTACTTTGCAGGAAGACATAATTGTTCTCCCTAATACAAAATTCAGTGTGACCATGGCTAACTTAACAGTCTAATAAGTGAATGAAAGAATAAATGTATGTTTGATGTACATTGAATTAGGGCATTTTCCAGGCTACACAATGTGTTAGGTATAATGTCAGATCTGATATTGTTTTCCTTTATTACCTCTTCTAAGCTAAAATGAGTATCTTCAAGTTCTTTTATTCTAGGCCTTATTGAAAAATCCGTATCTATTTTTATCATATTTTCTATGACTTTATAAGTGGGGAATAAATCCTTCTATGCAGATGGAAAGAATTCTTATTTGTAGTCTATTTGTGTGTAAATATTCTTAAATTTCTTGATCATATTTATTTAATGCAAAAATATTATAACTTTCATTATGCCTTTTACAAGAGACAGTCACAGGAATAAAATCTTACAGGTTTAGATTTAACATAATTCTGTTGGAGGTTAAGAGAATGCTGGTTTTGGTTGTTTTTTTTTTTGGTATTGTTATTATTATCTGTATTTTATTCCATTTAAAAATATCCTTCTTGATATTTTCTGTCTTTGGAAATCATTGGTCCAATAATTTCAAATTTTAAAAATCATATTAGCTCATCTCCATAGTGAAAATGGATAGCTTAGTATTCTTTCATAAGAATTATTTCAATTTTTCTTTAAATGTACCACTTAACAACTGCAGTAACAAGGCTTATATGTTGTTTCTAAGCTCTCCCTTATATCCTTGTGAGTTCTTTCCACAGCTTATCCTCATTCGCCTGTTACTATCCAGAAGAACTCAATGTAATCTGCAAACTTGCATATTCCATTTTACGTGATTTCTTTTAGACCAGTTATTATGCGAGAACCTGAATTACTTTATCAAAATGTGAAGCAAATCTAGACACAACACTTATTCCCAGGTACCTTACTACAAACACTTCTCCATCCTTAATATTGATAAGCTATCCCTTCCCTTTGTTTTCCTTCTCTGCCTCAAGTATGTATTCATTAAAATCTCTGCCCTTTAATGTTTAGTTCTTGAGTGGAGGGAGATTATGTTTAGTAAATGTACAAGAGAGTCTAATACATTGCCAAAGACTCACAAAACCCAATAATTGACAGCTATCCCTTTGTTTCTTATCTGTACCTTTATTTATCCTGTTGGCAGAATCTGGTGAGGAAAGATTTATACTATCTATCCTTACAGTAACAATGTAGCATGCCCCTTACCCCCTCCTATATAGGTTATGCTTCCTTAAGTGTGCAATGAACCACTCTACATTATGTATTGCGCCAATCGGCTAGGTATGCAAGTGAGAATTACGGGTCTGAAATTCTAAGGCTTTTCACTGTGCATTTTTATGGATGGTGTCAAAACAAAGGCAAGCTCAAAATAAATAAAACCACCACTCTCATTTATAATGTTGGAGCTCAGGACAAGGAGCAACAGGAACAAACATACCAGTATATTTCAATATACACTTCCTTAGTCATTAGTGTTAGTGTCAGCCACAGTGTCAGGTTAGCTACATCTCATTGCCTAATTGACACATATGATGCAGGAAGCTTCCTATTAGGGGTGATTACCTCAGTTCTCTGGAATCTTTGTTTATGCAGTGGTTTCCAGCTAGGGGCGATTTTGCCCTCTTCAGGACATTTGGCAATGTCTGTAGATAGTTTTGGTTTTCACAACTTAGAGGTAGTGGTGCTATTTTCATCTAATGGATAGGGGCCAGGGATGCTGCTAAGCATCCAACATTGCACAAAACATTATCTGGCCCAAAATGTCAATAGCGCCAAGATTGAGAAATGCTGGTTTATGCCATTTTATTTTGCATATGTTCACTCATTTGGCTGGCAAGGTTCTGTAGAGTGTTGACAAATGTTCACCGTAATCATAAACATTGACATTTGTTTTGCTAAGTATCATGCAGGACATAATTAATATTTCAGTTATATATATGATTTCACTTTAAATTTTAATCTGATTATTGTTACGTATCATTACTTTGTAGTGTATTATCTTTGGACAACTTCCACAAATTCCTTCAGTTTTCCACTGACTCCTGGATTCCATTATAATTAAAAGCCTTCTCATCATACCTAAATGAATTGCAACACTTCTTAGTTATGGTATTAATATCCAGGTTCAGGATAAACCTGATTCTGAAATTATCCCCACGAATGCAATAGTAGTCTTGATTCCTTGGGTTTCATAGTGAGTGTCACACTTGAAATCCACAGCCCATAGCTTCTCCAGCTGCAAAAATATAGCATAGAGATAGATCCAACCAGAATATCAACATTTCAAAATGAATAATTACTTCCAAGAAAACCTGACCAAAGGGAAAATAATTGAGAGGTAGAAATGATCAGATGTCTCAGGTCCAGTGCTTTAATTCATTTAGGCCAAATTTAATTTCTTTCAAGCTAAGGAATATGGGTAAATGCTAATTTGCTTGGGTGCCTTAGCAGTAATGTTCATTAAGACTCTTATAGTTCATTGCAATGTCAAAAGAAACTCCTTTTTCTTTCCTTTTACAAGTTTATGTATATTAATGTGAAACTTACTGACCCTCTTTTTGCTGTGTGTGACCCATACGAGAATCACTAGGATAAAATCAGCAATTTCATAGTCCTTATTCTCTGTCAAACAACTGCACACTGACAGATTCTTCAAGTTTGATTCATTAGTCAAGTTTTTTTTCCATATGTAAAGCTAATACGCCATGATTTTTAGCTCTGAGTAAATGTAATCACCGTACCATTTCCGTGTGCTTACTCACTTTATTTCACTTCACAGGAGGCATATGTGCTTTAAAATATACTACCATATGTGTGCAGAATAGAGAATTTTTAGAGCTGGAAGGAAACCTTGGGATCATTTACTCTTAATCTTGTCATTTTACAGAGTAGAAACTGAGGCATATGATGGATGCCAGACTGTGAATTAATGAATCCGACTGTGAATTTGTAAGCTCTTAGCTCAATATTGAATGCTCTTTGTGCTACCATTTAACTTCCATTATATGACTTCAAAATTAAATTCAGGCCTGATTTTTAATGTGATTATGATTTTCCTACCAAGAACATCCAAATAATCATTTTACATTATGTATTACAGTTGGTAACTAAATATTCCCACTAGTAAATATAAACTTAAACATTTTTAAAAATAATTATTTTATACAAATCATCCTTTACTGTCAAAAGAACCCTAGGAATAATTACAGTCTTAGGTTTTTTGAGCTTGTCTTCTATCTGCTATCTTGTATAGTAAAAAAATAATGAACATATTGTAAAGATTTTTCAATTATTCTATTATTTTCGCATTTTGGACAAGTCACTGAGCCTCAGTTTCTTTACCTTGAAATAAACAAACAACATTTGATTATCTGTGTAATGAAGTGTTAATGAAGTAAGGTTAATGAAGTAAGTGTTAATGAAGTAAGGTTAAAGTGAATGAGATCACCATTATCAACTACAAACATGAGACTTACATATAAGTTAACTGTCTTTACTATTATAATATTTTTCTTGCTCAGATGCCAAAACCAATGACTTCATGGCTCTTTTATTTTCCTATTTCTTAGTTTTGTTATTTGAACAATTAACACTGATACATCCTAACTGACTTATTTATAAATACATTTAAAAAGGTAATAGTTGATTAAATCTTACACAAGACTTTTTAACTAGACTTTATTTTTTAGAGGAGTTTTAAATTCACAGCAAGATTGCATGAAAAGTATAAGGTGTTCCCATATATTCCCTGTCCTCTCCCCTCCCACACACAGCCTCTTCCATATCATCATCCTACAGTGGAGTGGTTGGTTCATTTGTTACAATCAATGAACCTACATTGACATATCATTCTCACCCAAAGTCCATAGTTCACATTAAGTTTTCACTCTCAGTGTTATAAAGTCTATGAGTTTAAAAACATCTATGGCTTTTGACATGTAACCACCATTATAGTTTCAAACAGTGTATTTTCACTTCACTAAAAATACTCTATGTTCTTCCATATTCATTCCTGCTTTCCTCTAACTCCTGGCAACAGCTGACCTTTTTTAACTATCTTCATAGTTTTGTCTTTTCCAGACTGGCACACAGTTGGAATCATATAGTAGGTAACCTTTTTACATTAATGTCCATTACTTAGCAATATGCATCCAAGGTTTTTCCATGTCTTTTCATAGCTTCATAGTTTATTTATTTTTTAGCACTGAATGATATGCCCTTGTCTGGATATACCAAGTTTATTTCTCCACTCACCTACCAAAGGATATCTTGGTTGCTTCCAAGTTTTGTCAATTCTGAATACATCTGCTCTAAACATTCACGTGTAGGCTTATGTGTGAATATAAGTTTTCAACTCATTTGGGTAAATACCAAGGAGTGCCATTACTGGATTATATAGTAAGAGTATGTTTACTTCTGTAAGAAACAGCCAAACTATCTTCAAAGTGGCAATACCGTTTTGCATTTTCACTGGCAATGAATGAGAATTGCTGTTGCTCCATATCCTTACCAGCAGTTAGTGTGGTCAGTGTTTTGGATTTTGGCCATTCTAATAGCTGTGTAGTGTTATTTCATTGTTGTTTTAACTTGCAATTCTCTAATGACATGTAATGTTGTGTATCTTTTTAGATGCTTCTTTGCTATCTATGTATTTTCTTCAGTAAGGTGTCTGGGTCTTTTGCCTGTTTTAAAATGAGGTTTGTCTTTGTCCATTTGGGCTGCTATAACAAAATACCATAGACTGGGTGAGTTATAAACAACAGAAATTTATTTCTCACCGTTTTGGCAGTTACAATGTTCAAGATTAAGGGCATAGCAGATTTGGTGTTTGGTAAGGGCCCACTTCCTGGCCCGCAACTTTTCACTGTCTCACATTGTGGAAGAGACTAATTAGCTGTCTGTGGTCTCTTTTTTGAGGGTACCAATCCAGTCGTGTAGTCTCTGCCCACATGACTTAATCACCCCCAAAAGACCTCACCTCCTATGATCACATTGGTGATTAGTTTTTCAACATACGAATTTAGGTGGATGGGAGTGGGGGACACACAAGCACTCAGACCACAGCAGCATTATTCATTTTCTTATGGCTAAGTTTTAAGACTTCTTGTATATATCAGATAACATTTTTGTATCCGCACTGAATATCCAGCAGTTTGTCAGTTGCATTTCAGATTTTCCTATCACGTTACTAGCTTTTGCAAAAGTTTTGTTCATGGGTCTCAACTCTGATAAGCTGTGAGTACCTGAATCTGCCTGTCTGCTCCCCTGATTATGGGGAGAGGCAGTGGTTTACCCTATGATCACAGTTCTCTGCTTGATGTAAAAAGAGTTGTTGAGTTTTAGTTAGTTCAACTTTTTATTTGTTAGGGTGAAGTGATAACTTTCAAACTCCTTACGTGTAGGAGGGAAAATCAGAAGTCTTACATAAGATTTTATAGGTAAAAATAAAGTAAAAAAAAACAGAGTTACTCAGAGGAAGAAAAATAATTTTAAAAAATACCATGTGACAGATAATTGCTTCCCAAGTATTTATGTGCATATAATCTGATTCAGCAAATCTAGGGCAAGTGTCAATCTATAGTTCTAGCAAGCTCATAGGTGATGCTAATGTTGCTGCTCTGTGAACCACACTTGGAAGTGGTAACGTAGTATACAGTATCCGCTGACCAATAATAATTATTATGTGGGCTTTACAGGCATATTCCAAAAAAAATTATATATACACACATATATCTATATGTTTGTGTGTGTGTGTGTATATATATATATATAAAACATATGTATATAAAACATTAAGTTTTGCTTTTTATATTTTGAAACTGTCTTACTAGGGGCATAGATGTTTAGAATTGTTTTTCTAGTTAACTATTAACTTTCTACAATCCTATAAAATTTCTGTCTTAACTTTTAGTCTTGTATTGATACGTACCTGAGCTTTCTTTTGGATAATACTTGCCTGCCTGCTGCATGTGTGTATATGTATATATATGTACGTATTTTTTTTCCTTCATTCTTTTACCATTAACAGCTCCATAGCCTTATACTTTTTTTTTTTTTTTTTTTTTTTTTTTTTTTTTTTGAGAACGGACTCTTGTTCTGTTGCCCAGGCTGGAGTGCAGTGAAACAATCTTGGCTCACTGCAACCTCCACCTCCCGCGTTCAAGGGATCATCCTGCTTCAGCCTCCTGAGTAGCTGGGATTACAGGCATGAACCACCACACCTGGCTGACCCATATACTTTTGATCTACTTTTGCAAAGAGCACAGAGCTAGATTTACTTTTCTTTTATCCAATTTGTCTTCTTTTCACTACAAGATTTATTCATTATGATTGTGAATATATCTGGATTTGTTACTAAAGCCTGATTTTTTTTGCTTTTTTATTTTTATTTTATTATTTCCTTTTGTTTTAAAATGTAGGTCTTATGATTACTTATGTATGGTTAACCCAAGAGATCAGGAGATGACTGCTATTGAAGAGATAGTTTGTTACTCAGATCCCAAGAGGAAGGGCTGTGCTATGGCATGAGAGGCCAAGCAGGGATGTACTAGGATTGGTGAAGAGGCAGAGAGGGGAAAATTGTTGGCAAGAGCCTTCAATGTGGTGTCCATAAGAAGGAACAAGTGAGGCAGGTTAATCAGGTTTAAGATTGGCTATTCTGAATAATTAGGGGCTCTAGCTAATTGTCTGATCCTTGGGTGATTATGGCAGGTGGATGGTGACCCATAATATGGAAGCCCAGTAAAGGAGGTGGTTGGGTTTTAGACTCTAGACTGGTTGGTTTGCATTTGAAGAGCACATTCATGGGTGAATTATTTACTATCTCTGGGAATTGGTTAACCCTGGAGGGGGCAGTCCCTTCAGGGGTAGCAAAGCCTCAGATGTCAAAGCATCAAATTACAGAAAATAAAAGACGTGGGGAATAAACCCCATTGGATATTCATTTGTTTTGATTTATTGAGCTATTGTTTCCTTGTTTTATTTTTCCATTTTCCTCCCTACTCCCAAAGTTTTAGAAATTACATTTTCTGTGTCTGTTCTTTTTTTATTTATTTTTTATTTTTTGAGATGGAGTCTCGCTCTGTCGCCCAGGCTGGAGTGCAGTGGCAGGATCTTGGCTCACTGCAATCTCTGCCTCCCAGGCTCAAGTGATTCTCCTGCCTCAGCCTCCCAAGTAGCTGGGACTACAGGCATCTGCCAGCATACCTGGCTAATGTTTTGTAGTTTTAGTAGAGACGAGATTTCACTGTGTTGGCCAGGATGGTCTTGATCTCCTGACCTCGTGATCCGCGTGCCTCAGTCTCCCATAGTGCTGGATTACAGGGATGAGCCACCGTGCCCGGCCTAGAGCGCAGCAAGGCCCTGAAGCCGGGGCCTCGCAAGGATGGGCCTGGCGTCCCAGATGCGAACATTCTTTTAGGAGTTACCATTAAAATCTTTACCATGCTTCTTAACTAAAATGTTAATCAAATACCTTAATTATCTCCTGAACTTCCATGGCAGTTTAACTTTCACCTTCACCTTGATGCTTGTCTGAGTTTTGTTCTCCCAATAGTTTGCTCTCTTGATATTACCATTTTCCTTGTTTCAGTCTCAAGCTTGCTGTTTGCTTGCTGCTCACAATTTTTCACTTTGGTTTCAGTGCACCTTTCTTACATATTGTGAACCCAGAAATGATTAAAGAGACTTCTATTAAGGATTCAATGTTTGTGAAGAAGAAAGATCTTTCAGACTAACTAAGCCATTCTATTGTTGAAATCCTAGCCATTAAAATTTACAAATTTCTTTCAGCTCAAAGAGTAAGGGTTACTAGAGTGAATTATTTCCTAATCCAGAAAATTGACAGTTTCTAATATGGTGCTGTGTCAACAGCATGTGAACTGGAGGGATAAGACTCCACATTGCCAGTGGCAGTGTCAAGAGGGAGCTCAGAACTCTGCAAATCTTGGCAAATTTCTTATACTTTCCCATTTCAACCCCTCCCCCATTTTCTGCTTTGAAATAATTGTAACTATCTACAGTTTTCCCCTGCTTATTATATAAGTCACAAAAAGAAATCCAGCACTCCCAAATCATCCTTCATGTCCTTTCCTCTCCACACTGCGTTGCACATTCATTCAGCTTTTGACCCTATCTTTAATTTCCTAACTTCTGAAACCTTACAATCAATCATTAGTAAAATCCCCTATATTGTCTTTCATGTTTGCTTTTCACTCCTTTACTCAAACTTCCTCATCCCCCATTCCCCAGAATCCTTTTTCCCTGAAGCCTTATGATAATAGTGGCTATATTCTTTATGCACCCATTATTCTTAAGCTTAAAAGTGTGGTTGCCGAGGTGGGAGGATCGCTTGAAGACAGGAGTTGAGAACAGCTTGGCCAAAAAAGCAAGACTTCATCTTTACAAAAATAAAAAATAAAAGTGGAATTGATGACCTTCTTGTTCTTCATTGCTACTTCTGGATAATTTTTCTCTCTAAACTTTCCAGCTTTTAATTTCTTATCTTCTAATTCAACCAACCTTGTCAGTCATCTGGAAATTCCTGGGTTATTTCCTTATTTCCTCAAGATTTTACCCCTGACTCACTGTCAGTGTCTCCCACACTATCTCTGTTATTATTCTCCATGAAGTCAATAGCTGCAAAAGTGGTCCCTCCTCTACCCTTGCTTCTTATTTCCTTGTTTTTGTCTATTCTAATCATATTGTCTTCCACCCTACTTTAGTCACTTGGTGATATTGTCATCACCAATATGTACATCTTCTATATAAACTCAATTTCAAGTATTCTATTCTTTGACCACAAAACTATTCTACTTGCAGTTTACTCATTTTACTAACCCAAGTCCAGCAATTCTTCTGTCTCACCAGGATCTACTTCATTTGTCCCTCTCCTAATATCTTCACTTCCTTTTCCTTTGCTCAAGCTTTCTCATCCTTGCAACACTTACATGGTGGATTGGGCATTTCTTTGTTGTAGGGACTGACTTGTGTGTTTTAACATGTTTAAGAAGTATCCCCAAAAGCTACCCATTAAACAATCACCCGGTTGTGACAACCAAGGATGTCTCCAGACATTACCAAATGACCACTGCAGTGCAATTAGATCCACACTGAGAATCTATTACTTGGAATATAACCCATGGTGAATTTTTATAACATTCTATTACATGCATCCTCAACTTTCTTGGCTTTTCCCACTTTACTACACATAATAAATCCAATCTGCCATTTACTCCCACCTACATCTTACAGCTGAACATAACTAGAAAACACAGAAACATCCTAAATCTTATCACTTTAAGTTCATGATTATTAACCTTAAATGAGTCTTCAAGACTGACAATTATAGCACATTTCCCGACTCCATCCATGCTCACAATCTTTTGTATCATAATTTCTGCCCTCTCTCATTTACCTTTTGTCACCTCATCCTCCATCTTCAACCTCCATCTAATTACCTTGGTCTTTAACAATGAGAAAATAAAAACCATCAGAGGGAACTTCTACAGTCTCTACTCCACATGTACAACTTTATCAACATCAGTGTCTGTATATTATGCCTCCTCTCCTTTTATAATGGATGAACTGTCCCTGGTCCTGGCCAAGTCTAATCCACTTGGCAGTAGTTTCTAAACCCTCTTGCTTACTCAAGTTATGTTGACGGAAAATATTCCCATTCTCTCCTATAACTTCAAATGTCATTATTAGGACACATACGCTTTTATTGCTACAAACTTTAAAAATAAAACAACTTCTTTTTAAAAAGTAAACTTATAAAGAAAACATCTGGCTTTCTTTTACCCTCCATGGCTGCCTCATTTCTGTACTCCCCCTTTTTAAGAAAACTTTTGACAAAAAACAAAAAAATTGTTTCCATTTCTACTTATCCATTCTCTCTTAAACCTATTCCAATTGACCTTTGCTCCCACCACTTAATCAAAATGCTTCTTGTCCTCTTCACCAATGCATGTTGCATGGATAAATCCATGGAATATTTTTATGTCAGTTTAGCATTTGACACAGTTGATTATCCTGTATATAAAACATCCTTCACTTCCTCCTAATTTTCTTCCTAATTCTTTGGCTGATTGTACTCTGCCTTCATTGCTGGTTCCTCCTCAACATCAAAAACAGAGCCCTGGAGCTAAATAACCCACTTCTGCAGGAAGATACCCAACCACATGACTTTTAATACCAACTCTTTACACAAACTGACAATACCAAATGTATATCTTAAGTCTGGACCCTTTCCCTTGAACTTGTGACTCATATATATCAATGCCTACTTGATATGTCGACTTAGATGTGTAATGGGCATCTCAAACTTAACCTGTCCCAAAGTTGAGCTCATGCTTGTCCAATCCAACATCTGTGCCACCGATTGCATTCCTCATTTACATAGACATTTACTAAATCCTCTCAGTTTCTGAAACCCCAATTTTTTTTTTTTTTTTTTGAAACAGAGTCTTGCTCTGTCACCCAGGCTGGAGTGCAGTGGCATGATCTCGGCTCATTGCAACCTCCACCTCCCGGGTTCAAGCGATTCTCCTGCCTCAGCCTCCTGAGTAGCTGGGACTACAGGTGAATGCCACCACGCCTGGCTAATTTTTGTATTTTTAGTAGAGATGGGGTTTCACCATGTTGGCCAGGGTGGTCTTGATCTCCTGACCTTGTGATCCGGCCACCTCAGCCTCCCAAAGTGCTGGGATTACAGGCGTGAGCCACCGTTCCTGCCCTGAAACCCCAATTCTTAAAGTCATGCTTCACTATTTTCTCTCATGCTTCATGTCCAAATGCACAGAAAAATCACATGGGCTCTAACCTTAAATCTACACTTAAGTCAAAAACTCTCACCACTTCCACCTCTGTCACCTTGGTTTATGCCATCCATCATGGTTTCTTCCCTAGATTATGGCAGCCTCTGATCCCACCCTGTTCTCCCATTCAGCTATGGTGATGTTGTTAAGATATAAGTCATAAAGTTCACTCCCTGATCAAAATATTTCCAGTGAATTTTATCTTATATAGACCAAAAGCCAAAGTCCTTACAAATATCTACAAAGCCTTATGTGATCCAACCCATCAACCTAACCATTTCCTTTTGGATCTCATTCTTTGTTCCAACCATACTTGTCTTCTTGCTTTCCCTTGAAGACCTCAAGCATGCACCCACTCAGTGGCATTTCTACTAACTATTCTTTCTCCCCAGTTATTCACATGGTACAACCCCTCAGCTCCTCTAGGTCTTTGCTCAGATGCTTTCTTTTCAGGAAGGCCTTTCCAGGTCATCCTTTCAAAAATTGATTTCCTTCAATCTACACTTCCTTCCCCCTTTTTCTTTTCTTAACACTTAAGACCATGTACTATATAATAAGATATATTTTACTTGTTTTCCTTAGCTTACTAGACTATACTTTTCATAATGAGAGAAAAATTGTATCCCTAAAAAAGAATTTGGTTAAATCCTCGGTACCTAGCATAGTACCTGGCACACAGTAGGTACTCAATACCTATGTTTAAATAAACTGAATGAAATGCAGAGTATTTATTCAAATGTTACAGGAGGAAAGACTTGGACTGATTTTTGGAGGTTATGGGCTTCTTTCCCTGAATTATATCATCACTAGCTTTAAATTTGTGTCCTTTCATAATAGAGCTTCGATGTCAGAGACGATATTTATGCTCCCTTTTAATTTCTACATGCCTAGAGCCAAATTATATATACTAAGGATTAGGACCACCCCCTTACTGCCTCCATTTACTTTTTTATACATCAGAGAAAATAAATTATTGGCAAAAATATTTCCCACAATTATTTTTCTGCTAAGGAAAGAGGATCAGAAGGCAAATCTCCCTCCTAATTTCCAGGTTTGTTATAGTCTTAAGAATCTACATGAGATATTTCACATATAATGATAAAACAAATGTGTTTTGTCTTACTAGGGAGTAAGAATTATAAAAAAAATACCCACATGTTTTATTTTTGCTCTTAAGAAACTGAGTAGAGCTGGTTAAGATGAATTGCTTCTAAGTGCAAGTGAGTTTTGGCAAGAATTAATTATGCTATTAACATTTTAAAATCTAATATTTATATTGAATTTGACTCTTTCATAAAGTTCTGTATATAGGCTTTTATAGGTTAGCCAAATTCAGCATTGAAAATGTTGTGACTGAAATAATTTGCATAAGATTGTGTTTAAGAAGGATAATTATGCTTCTACATACTTAATGTAAATGCTGAACTGTTCAGAGATACATATATTTTTTCTCCCTGCCCACTCCATGAACCTTTGGTTTTATAGAGAAGTTTAATAGTATTTTTCCTAGCAGAACTGTTTTTGAGCAGACCAAGTCTCTATTTCTATGTTTCTGCTATTCAACATTCAGTGGTTTGTTGACCTATTTCTAGGACAACATTGTTTCATACATTGGAGAGAAAATGTCTGAGACATGACATTCAGTGCTAGGAACTATAATTTTAGAGGAGCACTGTCAAAATAGGATATATCCCTGACTATAGCATATGGTTAAATGAGCATCTTCTATAGTAAGGCAAACCTGAGCTCAAGTTGCAACTCTGATTTTTTCTCTCTTTGTAATCTTGGGTGAGTGACATTGCCCCTCTGAATCTCACAGGGCTTGCATTTATACAATGCAGAAAATAGGAGCACAAAATCCATTGTGTTGTTGTGATAGTTCAATGTGAAAATCTTGCAAATGAGTAAATGTGTGTCTACATTTACTCATGTAGAGAAGATGCAAAACTGCATGATCCACAAAGTGATTAAAATACCTGATATGCTTGGAGACTAAGGAAACATGGGAGATGTGTTTACCCGTTCCAGAGTGCCTTATGGAAGACGAATGAGACCTCTTACCTGTAGTTCTAGGGAGAATAATAAGCAGTATTGGGTGAAGTTTAACTGAGAGAAACACTAGGCCTAACATCTGGAATAGTGCAGCAGACAGAATAATGGTTTCTCAAGGTTGGCCACACCTCAATCCCTATCACCTGTGACTATGCTGTATTACACGGCTGGGAATTTAGGTAGCAGATCAGATGGAATTAAAGTTGCTAATTAGCTGACCTTAAGATGGGGCAATTATCCTGCATTATCCATATGAGCCCAATGGAATCCCAAGGGTCCTTAAATGTGGAAGAATAAAGAGAAGAATCTGTGTGAGAGTTGTGTGTTGTGAGATAGACTTGAACAGCCATTGCAGGCTCTGACTGTGGAACAGGATCATGAACCAAAAAATGAGGATGGCCTCTAGAATCTGGAAAAGCAGAGAAAATAGATTTTCCTCCAAAATCTCCAGAAAAAAAAGCAGCTCAGCCAACATCTTTATTTTAGTCCGGTGAACTCCAGTGCAGACTCTGACTGCCAGAACTAGAGGATAACACATTTATGTTGTTTTAACCCACTAAGTTTGTGGTAACTATATATAGTAGCCGTAGGAAACGAATACAAACAGCCTATTAAAAACATGAGCTGGCTGGGCAATGTGGCTGACGCCAGTAATCCTAGCACTTTGGGAGCCAAGGTGGGTGGATCACCTGAGGTCAGGGGTTCAACACCAGCCTGGCCAACATGGTGAAACCCTGTCTCTACTGAGAATACAAAAATTAGCAGGGCATGTTGGTGGGTGCCTGTAATCTCAGCTACTTCGGAGATTGAGCCAAGCAAATTGCTTGAACCCAGAAGGCTGAGGTGGCAGTGAGCCGAAATCGTGCCATTGCACTCCAGTGTGGGTGACAAGAATGAGACTCTGTCTCAAAAGAAAAAGAAAGAAAAAACACAACAAAAACCAAAAAAATACATGAGCTATACAAAGTAGAACATAACTATTTCCCCAAAACTGGAGGTTCAGAGAGGGGGTATCTATTTTTGGGGAAAGTGTTCTAAAAAAGCATCCTCATGTGATGGAGAGAGTTTGATTACATGAAGCTGAGGGTGTTTAATGGAAAGTATAGTAAGAAAATCCAGGATGAGTCATTCTTTGATATATGGATTCAGCTGCTATTTTTTTCTTGATAATTCAAATGAAGGTATTGTTGATATGCCATATACTGTGAACATTAGAAGTTATTCAGGATGTTTCCCAAGGTCACATACTCAGACTCACCCTTCACCTTTTAAATGGAGATAAATACATCACTTTTGAGATAGAGAACTTATTTTTCAAGAACAGGTTAAAATCTATCCCCATCCTCTTATTTTTTCTCTTACTACCTTGGATTCTGAGTTTGCCTCTTATGCAACAATACAGACTGTTAAGGTGCTAGTTTATGCGACTCCATCCCCATACGTTTCCTGAATAAATAACTAAGCCAGCAAGGGCCATTTTATCTTACCCTTCTGCTTTACTTTTCTCCAAAAGATGGACGTCACACCTATTTCTTTAAAAAGGAAACAGATAAATTTCACCTTAGGATGAAAGCATCTTACTTATTTTCAACAATTTCTGTATTCCTCAGGATAAAACAGATAACATGAAGTTAAAGCTCAGTGTATTTTGCTGATGAGTATATTTTTAGCTCATTGCAGAAGTGAAAAAAAAAATTGTACATGCAATGTGGCAGAGGACATCAAAAGTGGTATGAACATTTGTTAAAGAAAAAAATAGGAAAATATCAAATACTGTGAAGCCTAAAAAAAAAATCAGCAAAATAAATTCCTCTGTTTGTTAGTGATAGAAAAGAGAGTAATAGTATTTGAAAAATCAACCATTGGATTATATAGAAACAATCCAGCAGTTTTCTTTGTTGTGTTGGATGACAGATAACAGTATTAAATTACCATTTTTAATTTGTATACATTATGTGTGTTTGTGGTCCAATCTGATATCAAAATTATACTCCTTGTTCCTGTTATTTATGACCCAGTGGTTGCAGAGGAACATGCTTCTGGTACCTGGTGAATTGGCTGACCTGTGGCAGAAGGCATTGATGGTTCGGTTCCGGCTTTCCCAGTCTACTGGCTGCTGCAGGATATAGTCTTTTATATTGCTGTCCTTTCCTAGAGGCAAGGCAGTTTGGCAGCCCTTAAGCTCAACCTCGTAATTTGTCATCTTCCTATGTATTTTTGGCTAGGTTGTTCCACTTTTAATTCTGGATGCTAAAACTGCAACATGAAAGTAGCTTACTACATCCTGCAAGAAAATGTTTCTACCTTTTCCTCCTCCTTCAACTGCTGCTACTGCTGCTGCTACTATTACTACTACTACCACTACAACTAATGGCAGTTACCAGTGATGGAGAGCCTAAAAAATACAAGCACTTTAAGAAAGCTTTACATATCTCATTTAATCTTGCAAAACATGATTGTTATCACAATTTTACAGATGAGAAGGTTGAAGCTCAAAGAATATAAAGAACTTGTTACCAATCAAACACAGATATAATGATGAATCCAGTATTCAAGATAGGGTAGTGAGACTCCATAGCAGGTGCACTTTGGCTGAACGTTATTCTGTCTCTCTGCACCTGTTAACCCTATGCCTTCAGTGATACCACAATGTGTTATTATATTTATTATTGTGCATACTGTCATATTTCTTCATCCTATCTTTCTCTCTTTTCATACTTTCTGTGTGAACAATATGTATAAACCAAACTCCCATAGCTGAAAGCCAATGCAAAATTCTCTTTTAGGCCAGATTATATACTGAACTGAGTAGATACATGGGTATGGGAGAGTAATATGGTTAAGAAGAGAAAGAAATACCAGAATTCTGAAAAGAGGAAGAAATTTGTGGAGAGTTATTTGTTCAACTATTTTCATTCTTTCTTCTCACTTCATCTCTAAACAGTTTGCCCAAAAATGGGGAATGACTTCGTGCTCTTGACCTGGTCATACTACCCATATTCCTTTCCCTTCTTGCCATTCAACATCAAAGCTGTCTATCAGGGCCCAGCACTAGGATAATCTATGGTCAATTGATTCCAGTAACTTCTCTTTATGCTTTTTAATGTCATCTAGGAGAGAAGTTGCCTTCCTCACTTTCAACATGTTTTATTTGGTCATTTTCATAGTGGCCTTATTTTTGCATTTCTTCAGTCAGAGTGTAACAGGAGACCTCAGCTTTATGTAACTATCTAAACCTTGTCATTGGTGTACTGTGTCATTAACAGTCTTCCATTGGTTTGCCAGGAATGAGCTGACCACTGTGTTGCATTTTCCCATTGTTCACGAAGAGACATTATTGAAAGTCAAAATCACTCGGCAAAGGCAGTTAGAATTCTCAGAGGACCAGAGGTAGCAGGGATGGCTGAATAGGCTAATGTCCCTATGTACTTTATTCTCACCACATTCTAAAGCATATAATGCACGCACCACCCGTCTTGTTTTCCCACAGAATCCTGCTTCCTGCTCAACAGGCCCTCAAATCAAAGAGATTTATACCATACATTCATCACCTTTATTGCAGAATTTGGTTATCTCTCTTTCTTTATGGATTTCGATCTTGTTCATGTTGCCTTCTCTCCCTCGTTAGCATACAGAACAGCCTATATTCTGTTTTGAAGAATTGAACACAGAGAGGATATGTTTGTCAATATGACTGGCTGGCAAATCTTTGATTAAAAGTTATGTTACTCATTACCCTGGAAAATCAAAGTGGGAACAATGCTTACTGACCATTTTGGGAAACAATTTCTTGCTCATTGCTTTCTGTGATCTTTCTTAAAAACAAAGCTGTAAATTGCTACATTTCACTGAGATGGCAACATACAGAGCAATTTGTATTTATCCAAAAAGATCCCATTACTCATTTTTCTTTCAAATTAGTTTCTAAGAGTTTCTACCTGAAGGAGTGCTAACACTGGCAATTATTTTAAGATGAGTTAGTCAGTATTTGATAGAGTAAAACCTCCATGTTCTTCAGTTGACAGATAACTATCGATGCTGTTTATTTTCCCAAGGATAATGGTCAGAACCTGTGAGTTACAAAATCAATAATATGAATGATTGTTTGCCAGTGAAATCAATGGATCTAACGCCTATGAAATGTGTCCGTCATGAATGAAAAACATTATGATAATGAACTCATGCTGGCAGAGTAGACTGAAGCCCTGAGAGACCCTCAGTTTGTTTACCTGCAGATGAGACCTGGTCTCAGTGATACAGACAGTCTCAACGTAATGAAACTAAGCTAGGGAAACAAGTAAAATAGGTTTGAAACATAAATAGGTCTCTGAGAGGTCAAAGGATTGCCACAAACTCTACATAAAGCCTAGAAACCCTTATCCCCTCCCTCTCAACAGATATTATGATACAGTGACAGCAGAGTATGTTACCATCTTGGGTTATCAGTGAAATTAAATGTCACTGGGTTCAATCCTCCAGTCTGATGCTTGAGCTTCTTCTACTGTGATTTCACCAAGTATTTAAAAATGCCTCCAGGGATGAGGAATTCACTATCTTTCCAAGTATCTCACAATAGAACAAGACAGCAGAACTGGATAAACAGTATAGGAGTCCACAGGCATAGTTGTATCAAAAGTGTGCTCAACAGGAATGTCGCAGTAAAATCATTACACTTTAAGAAAGAAAGATCGTATTTATGGACTCCATTTAAAAATGCTATTTATAAAAAAGTTTTTGACATTTAAAATCATATTTTTATGGGCCACAGCCTTAGTGTTATAGAAAATCTTAACATATGCATCAGTTCCTCACTTGTATGAGGTAAAAATAAAGCATAACTACATTACTTTTCAAAGCAAAATCAGGGTTCATCACTGTAAAGCACCTGCTTGCTTGTTGTAGGGTGAGTGAAAGAGACACTATGTTTATGAATGAGCGATATGGCATTGGACCTTTCAGGATTGAAATCAAGAAGGCAGAAAAAAAACAAGGTGAAAAATGTCCTTTTCAAGTGTACTGTCATGAACCGGGTTGACCTGCCATCATTTTAGCCTTGATGTTATTGGCATCGAAAGGTATTTGACACATAATGAGGATAGTTGGAATTGACCTACTGAGAATTATTATGGAATATGAACCAGAGGCAAATGAGAGCTGCAGCTTAATTTGGTGAACCACCTACTTCTCAAATATCCCATACTGCTTGCCAGAGAGTCCAGGAATACTAATGACAGCAGGTAGCATGTATTATCAGCTTTAGGAATGTCACTATCCTAGGGGTGAGCATTCCTTACCTAGCTCACCAGAATTATATTTGTATAAATCCAAAGGGTAGACATTCTCTCTACTTTTAAGAGAAGTAAATATCAATTTAATTAAAGGGGTAGTAATCTATTTAATGAAGCTGTTGAAAAACTAAATGGGTTATTTTACGATATAAATTCATGGTTCCTGGACAATTAAAAAAAAACTTTTTTAAAAAAGCACTGAGGCCAGGCGAAGTGGCTCATGCCTATAATCCCAGCACTTCAGGAGGTCAAAATGGGTGGATCACTAGAGATCAAGAGTTTGATACCAGCCTGGCCAACATGGTGAAACCCTGTCTCTACTAAAAACACAAAAATAGCTGGGTGTGGTGGCCCATGCCTGTAGTCCCAGCTACTTGGGAGGCTGAGGCAGGAGAATTGCTTGAACCCAAGAGGCAGAGGTTGCAATGAGCTGAGATCGCACCACTGCACTCCAGCCTGGGTGACAGAGTGAGACTCTGTCTCAAAAATAAATAAATAAATAAATAAAAATAAAATTGGAATGATCACTGTTACTGAAGAGTTTGTATGATTCTTACATAATTTCTGATAGACCCTTCCAACTCTAGTATCTAGTAATTCACTCATATCCATTCATTCATTTAATAATATTCAATTAATTATGATGCAAAATGACATTTTTATTGTTTCATTATATTTTAATCTGAATAAACTATATATTATAAAAATATTAAAGAATCAAGGAGGTAAAATACATGTAAACACCCAACCTCATTTTCTAATTTACAGAATCTCATAATAGTGAATCAATTCATTCATCCTGTTGATCAACAAAAATTAATTTTTACTAATTACCGAGTGTAATTTAGACAATATATTAAGCTGATTAGAGGATTAGCAGCATTATACCACAAAAATGCAGTTTAGTTATCTCCTGCTCTCTCACTTCATCCGGATCTCTTTTCAAGTATCATCTTATCAAAAATGTCTTCTTTTGCCTCCTTATGAAAAATAGCACATCCCCACTACATCACTCCCTCTGCTCTTACTCTGCTTTATTTATATTGACAAAGTTTATTACTTCATGATACTCTTATTTTCTGTGTTCTTCCACTAGATTGTAAATTCCATAAGAATTAGGATTTTGACTCTTGTTCACTCCTACCTTTGTGTTTAGGATAAAATCTGACACATAGTTGATGCTCATAAATACTCAATAATATTGAATAAATAAATGAATCAATTTATTTATTGGTTGAATAAGCATGATTGAATAAATAAATCAAGGAATGAATACAACTGAATGAATTAATAAATGGTTTTGCATAATATGAATGAATTTTTATTGCAAGCAGATACTATTTTCATGTCATAAATAATATAGTCAATATAAAATAAAGCTATTTTTCATTTTATATTTGATACTAAGTTGCACTAACAGGAATAAACTAAAAATGATGAAAGGAATATATGAAATCATTTTAAAGAATTGTAAAAACCCTTTCATTACAATTTCACTTTATTTAATGACTTAGGAAAAGTAAATAAAACTCACTTGTAAAGCAACTTAAATGTGGCTAAATTAACAGGTGTTTTAGTCAAATTTAAAGTTCCTTCTCAATATGAAATAAGACTTTTGTAAGTAATTTCTATCATGCTTAACTCTCAAAAGCATTCCATTTGTCTATATGAATTCGTGTTAGGTGATTGCCAGAGAGGATAGATATGTTGAAAAATAGCATTGGTCAGAGGTTTTTCCATGCATTTGGGTTTCTGAAATATACCAAAATGGCATGTTCTCATAGGCATCTTTAAATAGCTGTGCTCTGTATAATATTTTTCTGACTGTTGACCCACCATGTTTTTTAAGTCTGAATATTAATGATGAATACTAATTTTCAGAATAACATATGGTTTTTCATATATATGGCAAATATTTTCACTAGTTACGATCTATCAAGTTATTCATTGCAGATACTGCATTATGAAAACAAAAGGTAGCCAATGAATCTTTCTGATTATTGGTTATATCAATTCAGCAATGCAGCTTACTTATAAAATGGCAAACTATGCATCACTGTGAATATAGAAAAATCAATTTGCCTATGCACAGCAGCAAATTGCATGCATACACGAATGGATTTCTGAACAATCTTTGAAGGGATTTTGTGATTGCCTACTAGAAAACTAGATAAAAACCATTAAGTCCAAAATATCTTATTTCATTTTTTAAAATGCCATTGTAGCTCAACCCTTTGTCCCAAACAAGAGGAATAATATTTTTCTAATTAACCTCAAGTTTGAAAAAAGTGCAGAAATAAAGAATATTCGGGTAGTGCTTGGTGCTTGTTTTCTTTCATGAAAGAAGAGGCAGTGTGGTGTAGTAGAAATAGCACGAGGTCACAGAATCTTGGAATAACATCCCTTTCAATCTATATCTGTGTAAACCTGAACCAATCTTTATTAATGGAACTTACTTGATTTTTCCTAGTTTCAAAATGCTATGTAAATATCAATTCATGATATTGATTATTGTGCCTGGAAAAATATTAGGTTATAATTTATGTTCCTCAAGTATCTAAGAAGTTGCTAAAATGACACAAGAAATGAAGAGTCAGCTTTAATAAGGTAGCAGAAAGACTGATCAATATATCCAGGTAATGTTAGAGCTTCAAGAATGCTGGTGATCATTATATTTGACCTCTTCATTTTAGATATGAGGAAACTGAGCCCCAAGAGGTTAAGTTGCATGCATTCATATAGCTAAGTAGTGAGACAACACCAATTACTGTAAAAGCAATCTAGTCTTCAACAAGCATCTCAATACTCTTTTGTTCTCTTCTCTATAGTGCTTGCTACCCCAACTATAGGAAAATGTTAGGCACTGAAACATTTTGAGACTCTTTAGATAAATAATTAAGTCCAAGCCTGCCTTTATGTTGCTATTTCATTAACTGAAAGCTGGCCAGTAGCATTTGTGTAGTATTTATCTTTGGGCTTGCCTAATTCATGTCAGTTGGCATGAACAATTAGACACATGGAAGAACTGAAATCTGTCAACTCACTTTAGTTTGCTGAAAACTGTCATATAAAATATGGCATTATCCACAAATTTGGACAAGGCTAAAATGAAATATTTGGGAGCATCTCATTGGTTATATTAAATCAGAAACCAGCCTTGTTTTGTTTTTTCCCCTCTTTAAATAATTTTTTGGGGTGGAGAAAGATTATTTTAAGGATAGAGTTTAGGGGTAGAGGGATTATTTGTTTCTTTAGTACTGCATAGATGTGGCCTATATGCCATTGGTTTGAGACTGTATTCAATTTTAAATATACTCTTGTGTCAAATGCAAGTATGAAGGCATTTGAATATTAATAAAGATTCATTTCTTCCACAAATAACAATAGATAGGAAATGAGCAACTGGGTAGGGTTATATGCATGTAGATAAGTTTCTCATTACAGCCAAATTTACCAGTGGTAGTGTTGTCAGTTAAGATACCAGGACACATGCACAATAAAATAATATATAATTTAAACTATTCTCACTTTACAAAATAGACAATTGAACAACTGTAATTGATTCATGTATTGCAGTATTTATTCCATTAGTTAGAATATATATCCAAAATTGGGACTGTCAGTCAGAGAAAATGAATGCATGTTTTGTATTTCATCATATTAATTGGAGGAGGAAGCATTATTCTTTGTACTCAGACTCAACAGGGCTACACACATTTTAGGTGATGCAACAGTAAATATGCATTTTTCCTCTAGTTATGTAATTAGTTTGAGCACCTTGGTAAATTTATGAAAATAGGTTAATATGAAGCTCTGTGACTTAAATGTGGTTTCATTCATTTAAATTTACTGTATCATTTGGATTACTTTTCAAGACTCATTATATTGACATGTATTTACTTTTGTATTTTGGAGAACTCTGTCTATATATTATTCAGAGTCTATATAACTATACTGAATTACTAACCCAATGAGACCATCTCATATCTCTGAGGATCAGTGGACTGAAGGATCTGTTAATGAAATGTGGAATAATACACACATAATTACATAAATTTAAATATTCATATTATTTAATTGAAAGATATGAAGCTCTCCTTGAGTTCTCCATACTGACTTTTTCTGAATATCCTTTTTAGGATATTAATTCTTGAATTTAGCTCTAATGAAGCAGTATCATTCATCTAGAGTAATACCTGAGGTTCGCTGGCAAGGAAATCAAGGACTCAGGCACACAAGGAATGAGGTTGAGAGCGGAGGTTTAATAGGCAAAAGAGAAAAAGCTCTCTCTCTTGCAGAGAGAGAAGGGCTCCCAAGTGGGTCTTCTGGTTCTGTGGTGAAATGGATGGGGTTTTATAGATGAGCTTGGGGAGGCAGTGTCTGATTTACATAGGGGACGAGAGATTGGTCAGACCAGTTGTGCCATTTGCATAGCATGCAGAGAAGCTGGTCGCCCCATCCTAATCTTTTATTATGCAGATAGGTTCTCTACCTGTTGTCTGTTCCTTACTGTACACCTGATGATGAAGAAAAGGGAAAATGGAGCCTCCATGTTGAATATACCTGGCCCCCATGTAGTCTTTTCCCCTGGCATTCACCCGTGTAAGCTTCTAGCTTGCTGTTCTATGTCTGCATCTGGATTTTTCAGGGTGTTCTTTGTTAGAAAAACATGATTTGGGGTCTGCTTTTTATTGAAAGGGAAACCTTTCCAAGGACTCTCTTACCCTCACTATCTGCCTACATAATTTCTTTTCAGCTCCTGTATAACTAACACTTTACATCTTTTCTATGTCTTTGAATTTCAGACTCTTCCAATAAGCATCTTTGATCATCATTTCAAGAATGCCCTAAATACACCGAGTGGCCAATAAACATATTTTATGTGTTCAATAGCAGTTAGCATAGACCTAGAGCACCCCAAGAGAGGACAAATAAGCACGACTCTGTGGAAGGCATCAAGTCTGACTCATCAAATAATGAGTCTTAATTATGATTAAATCAAACTTTCTGTAGAGATGGGGTTTCACCATGTGGGTCAGGCTGGTCTTAACTCCTGAAGTTTTCTAAATTTTACATATGAGACATGGGACCTGATTATAATAAGTTAGTTGAATCATAAAAGGATTAATGGGAATATTACTATTCAATCACAAATCCTTTTACTTTGAATAAGGTCAATCAGGCCTTGATTCAAACTGAGAAAAAAGAAAGGAGTAAGTAACAACAATGTCTTAAAGGTATATCCTGCTCCACATATACTCCAGTTATCACTGGGCATTCTGGTTCAAATACTTCTAATCCTGGACAATGGGCATGATGTGTGCCATCATTCATACACACATATTCACACAGTCATTGAAATATGTATGTTCCTTATAGAAATTATTTGGCTTCTGTAAATACAACAGTGATTCAGGTCTTTTATTTTGTCTCATATAATGAACATTTCAAATCTAGGGGCAGATTTAACATAATATTTTGATTCATTCAGAACTTTAACCTTAACTCTGGTATGTGGTGTGTATATTTCACATGTTCCCTATTTTTCTCATCAATACCTTTATTAATCATATGATAGCCAAACTCCAGAGGAATTTCACATGTTCAAAGTCCAGTTATTTCAGAGTAAAAATTAAGCAACTTGACCTTTGTAATAGTTACCATACGTGTCCCCAAAAAGAATATGTCCTGATCCAAATCCTCAAAATCTGTGACTATTAGGTAATTAGACTGTGAATCCTGAGATAAGGAACTCATCCTGGATTATTTACCAGGGTCCTAACTCAAAGATAAATGCCTTTATAAGGGGAAACAGAGGGAGATTTGACAAAGACAGAAGAGAGGATAACACAGGCAGAATAAGAGGAGGCAACGTGATTGTGGAGGCAGAGACTGGAGGAATGTGGAGAGCCAGGGTAACTACTGGGAGCTAAGAGAGGTAAAGAATGGATTCTCCTAGATCCCCCAGAAAATTGTGGCCCCCACTGATACCTTGATTTAGGATTTATGGCCTCCTGAATCACACGCCCATAAATTTCTGTTGTTTTTAAGCTACCAAGTCGGTGGTAATTTATTACCAATAGCAGCCTTAGGAAACTAGCAGATCTTGGTATTGGGAAGTAGGGTACAACTGTACTAAATGCCTATAAATGTGGAGGTGGTATTGGAATTGAATAATGGGTAAAGAATGGAAGAATTTAGGGAAGGAACATAGAAAAAACTAGATTGCCTTGAAGAGATGGTTAGTAGAAATACAGATGTTAAAGAAGATTCTGGTGGGGACTATGAAGGAATTGAGAAGAATGGTAGACAAAATTTCTGTTATTGTAGAGAATACATATCTTTTCATGAGCACAATGTTGGTAGAAATATGAATATTAAAGACCTTGCTGGTAAGGATTGAGATAGAAATGAGAAACACATGATTGGAAACTGGAGGAAAGGCAATCTTTATTACAGGCATACCTCAGAGATGTGACAGATTTCCTTCAAGACTGCCAACAAATTTAAAGCTAATATCACAATAAAGCAAGTCACATGAATTTTTTGGTTTTCCAGTACATACACAAGTTACGTTTATACTATAGCCTATAAGATATGCAATAGCATTATGTCAGTGAAAACAATGTACACCTCTTAATTAAAACTTATTGCTAAAAAATGCTAATGAGTCTTCAGTGAATTGGAATCAAAGATCACTGATCACAGATCACCCTAACATATATAAAAATAAAAAGTTTTTAATGTTGTTGCAAAAATTACAAAAAATGTGACACGTGACACAGGGACACAAAATGAGCACGTGCTTTGGGAAAATAGTGCTGAGAGACTTGTTTGACCCATCTTTGCCACAAACCTTCAATTTGTGAATAATGCAGTATCTGCGAAGCACAATCAAGTGAAATACAATAAGACAAAGTGTGTGTATAGTGTGATAGAAAACTTGGTTGAATTGTAATTTATTTGCCTAAATTTAATTTTCTATGGAAAATAGAATTTATAGTAATGAATGTCAATATTTAGGCAAGGAGATTTCCAAGTAAAGTGTTGAAGGTTGTGCCCCGCTTTCTCCTTGCTGCTTACAGTAAAATATGAGAGGAAAGAGGTAAATTGAGGAAAAAACGATTAAGCAAAAAGAAAGCAACACTTCATGTTTTAGGAGGTTTTTGTCCTATCCTGATTAAAATGATATTAAAATGAGAATGTTTACTCTTGCGAAAGCATGTTCTAGAATTAGTGCCCAAGGGTGTGGGTGGACAGTGTTTTACTGAAGAAATTAGGAGTGAAATTCATGGATTCACTGAACTATGTCAGCAGAAGCCAGGAATTGAAATGAGGTTACCCAGAAATGAGCTGTGGAGAACTCTCTTGTCTAATGGAGTGGATCCTCTTGACATATGTAGAAGAGCCACATGGGTTTTGAAAATATATCAGGAGAAACCCTGCCAGCCTCGATGGCACAGTAGTACAGGGGATGAAATGAAGAAAGGCTCTTGGACTTTTGGAATACCACAGGCCAGAAATTGGCTAATAGAGCTACTTGGTTACAAACATGTGATACTCCTCAAGACAAAGAATGACTCTGAGTGTAAAGCTGCCAGAGCAGAGACAGAGGGTGGCAGAGTCATAGGCCCAGAAGGTAGAAAAGCCACAGAGAAATATTATTGGCCTTGAAATCTAATAAAATTTGTCTTGCTGGATTTCAAACTTGCTTGGGACTGACCATCTCTTTGTTCATTCGAATTTCTCCCTTAAAGAAGGGGATGTCTACTCTATGCCTATCCCACAACTGTATTTTTGAAGCTGATAACTTATTTTCCCGTTCTGTAAGTCCACAGATGGAGAGAAATCTTGTCCCAGTATGGGTCATACCCAAAGTCTCACTCATAGATTATTTAGGTGATTTAGATGATGAGATTTGGGACTTTCTAGCAGATGATATTTTGATGAGATTTTAAACTTAAGGTACATGCTCTAATGGGTTGAGGCTTTTGAGGATGATGGGATAGGGTGAATGTGTTTTGCAGATAGAATGAATGTGATTTTTTTCAGGAACAGAGAGAGGCAGACTATAGCAGATTGACCAGAGGTCCCCAAAACAGATATGTTCATACCCTAATGTCAGGTACCCATGAATGTTACCTGATTTGGATAAAGGGTCTTGCAGATATAATTAAGAGTCTTGAGATGAGGAGATCATTCTGGGCTATTTGGTTGAGTGCTAAATGCAAAAATGTTTCTTTGTAAAAGAAAGGCAAAAGGATAATTGAAACACATAAAAGGAGAAGACACAGAAGGAAGAGATTGGATGAGTCAGAATGCCAGGGCAGCCATTGGAAGTTAGAAGAGGCAAAGAACAGATTCTCTCTTAGAGTCACCAGGGAATGCAAGTTTCTGCCAGCACCTTGACTTAGAACTTCTGTTCTCCTGAATCATGACACAGCAATTCTCTATTGTATTATGCCCCTAAATTTGTGATAAATTATTTTGGCATCCACAGTAAGCTAATATCAACCTCCTCACATAACACCATAGTTTTTAATACTGATATCTAAAAATAATATTTTTTTCCCAAGTCAGAATTTGTAGTCATGAAATTAAACTTGCGTTCAACACAGTGATGAAGACTTCTGGAAATATATATACAAACAAACACATACAGATAATCCCCTTTAGGGAATGAGAGACAACTAGCCAACTGTTTGGGGACTAAGAGACTGCCTCCTCTGCAGGCACTAGGTCTGGAGGGGGCATGAAGATGCCGTTTGTGACAAGAACCACATCGTACAAGAGACTCTCTTGAATCTGGTTTGTACACGAACAAGGTTACTCTGTCATGGGAAAAAATCTTACCAGAAAATTCCCTGTCAAAAAAACCTTACCAGAAAATTCCCTGTCATTTATTTGTATAAGCTCTAGACCTATTACAAAAATTGTTGGGTGATTGATAGAATAAAGTATCATGCACTGTATGTTTTTAATGTTCCATCTAAACAAAGATTCTTGATTCTATATCCTTTAAGATGAACAAATATGAATTAGCATTTTAGGAAATAGAAGGAGTGAGTATTTTGGGGGTATTTAATTCATATCTAATAAATTCAAACCAGCAATTTGAAAAATATGGTCTGTAAAGATCTTGAGATTCCATTTGTTAGGGGAGGAGTTAGAGCAGAGGAAGAGTGAATGGGCCAAGCAGCTTACAGACCAGATACTATCCCTCTGATACAGTTTGACTGTGTTCCCATCCAAGTCTCGTCTTGTATTGTAGCTCCCATAATTCCCATGTGTTGTGGGAGAGACCTGGTGGGAGATAATTTAATCATGGAGGTGGTTTCCCCCATACTGTTCTCATGGTAGTGAATAAGTCATGCAAGAGGTGATGTTTTTATAAGGGGTTTCCCCTTCGATTGGCTTTCATTCTGTCTCTTCTCTGTCACCATGTAAGATGTGACTTGCTCCTCCTTGCCTTCCACTATGATTGTGAGGCCTCCCCAACCATGTGGAACTGTGAGTTAATTAAACCTCTTTCATTTACAAATTACCCAGTCTCCGGTATGTCTTTACCAGCAGCATGAACCTTTATAAATTTTATAAAGACATATCCACTCTCTGGTATGTCTTTATCAGCAGTGTGAAAACGGACTAATATACCCTCCCTGCCCTGCCCACAGCACCACTATGCTCTTCTGTATACATTTTGGCTTCTGCCTCATACTTCTTTTGTGCAGTAGAATTCCATATCTATACCACATTAAAAAAAAAAAAAAAAAAACTAGCCTAGATATTATATGTATTTGGCTCTAAGTGTTAATGTCTTAGGGCAAGAACTAAGTAGTGTGAAGCTGAGTCCTCTTTCTAATTCTGAGTTTTAAATTATTGTGAAACTGGCTGGGCGCGGTGGCTCAAGCCTGTAATCCCAGCACTTTGGGAGGCCGAGACGGGCGGATCACGAGGTCAGGAGATCGAGGCCATCCTGGCTAACACGGTGAAACCCCGTCTCTACTAAAAAATACAAAAAACGAGCCGGGCGAGGTGGCGGGCGCCTGTAGTCCCAGCTACATCGGAGGCCGAGGCGGGAGAACGGCGTAAAACCCGGGGGGCGGAGCTTGCAGCGAGCTGAGATCCGGCCACTGCACTCCAGTCTGGGCGACAGAGCGAGACTCCGTCTCAAAAAAAAAAAAAAAAAAAAAAAAAAAATTATTGTGAAACTCGTAGAGTTAAAATCATATTTTAAATAAACTAAGTGGTAGGAAAAAAAATCATCCTACTAAGTTAGTTTGTTGTTTCTCTGTTTCCTGTAAAAATTGAGAAGAAAGATAGTGAGATGTAGATACTCTATACTTTTCTGGTAAAGATATTCTTGACCCTGAAGGAATTTTAAATTTGTTGCATATTATTAATGGTTTCTATGAAATTTTGAAATTGGGGTGTGTCTGTTCAGACTGCTATAGAAAACTACCAAAGACTGCATAATTTATAATTAACAGACATTTATCACAATTCTGGAGGCTGAGAAGTTCAAGATAAAGTTGTTTACAGATTTGGTGTATGGTAAGAGCCTGCTTTCCAGTGTATAGATGGCTGTGTCCTTACAAAGCAAAAGGGGGTGGGGTGTGTGTCTTTTTTATAATGGCACTAATCTCATCCATGAAGGCTCTGCCCTCACAAACTGATCACCTCTCAAAAGTCTCCACTTTCAAATACCTCACACTGAAAAGTAGGATTTCAACATAATCAAATTAGGGGAGATATAAACATTCTGTTTGCGGCATTCCACCTCTGTCGCTCCAAAATTTATGTCCTCAAGTGCAAAATATATACATCATATCCCAACAGTCCCCAAAGTCTTCTCTTCTTCCATCATCTACTCCAAAGCCTAAAGTAAAAAATTTCATCTTAATATTATTTAAATCAGATGTGGGTGAGACTCAAGGTATGAGGATTCACCCTGTGGCAAATTCCTCTCCAGCTGTGAACTGGTGAAATCAAACATGTTATGTGCTTCCAAAATAAATGGTGGGACAAGCCCAGGATAGATATTCCCACTCCAAATGAAGAAATAGGAAAGAAGAAAGGAGGGATAGCCCCCAGAACCTAACAGGGGAAATAACATTAAACCTTAAATCTCAAGATATAATCTTTGGGCCAGGTATGGTGGCTCAAGCTTGTGACCTACTCACTTTGGGAGGTCAGGGCAGGTGCACTGTTTGAGCCCAGGAGTTTGACACCAGCCTCAGCAACACGGTGAAACCTCGTCTCTACTAAAAATACAGAATATTAGCCACAAGTGGTGTCCAACACCTGTAGTACCAGCTACTTGAGAGACTGATGTGAGATCACTTGAGATCACTTGGGAGACCAAGGCTGCAGTGAGCTGAGATTATGCCACTGTATTCCAGCCTGGGCAATGGGAGTGAATGTACTCAAAAAAATGTACACATATATATTCTTTGGCTTCAAGTTTTGCCTACTGGATGCACTTGACTGTATCATTTATTTTGACATGTATTAAATAAGGCTTGCTAGGTCAAGGGAGAGATGCTCCTTCCTACCTCTGTTGCTTTCACGGTAATGTTTTCAGATTTAAAAAAAAATCTAACTGGGTTTTTCTACATAATGTTATTTCAGTAGTATTTCAGTTGATAGTGCAATCAATACATCAGCCTTGGTGGCAGTTTGTGACCTAGACTATATTGTCGTATTAATCAATCAACTTGTAGAGACATTCAAAGTAAATCCCCCCTTGACAGTCAGAAAGCTAAGAGAGAAGGCCAGAGGAAGGAAGCAACATTTTAGATAACACAAATCAAATGAGTTTAGAAAAAGACTTTTAGAGGTCACTGGGAAAGGAATGTTACATGACAGTTTTCTGAGTAGGTCAATATTTTTTAAAACTACATTTCCTCCTATACCAAGTTTAGCATTATGTGCTTAGTTTATTGCATATTGGAAATATAAAATATTTATAAATTATGGTGGTAAAGGAACCATCATTTACCTAGAGAAATTGACACTAGATTTTTATCAGATTGCGTGGAATTGCTTTAGAGTTTTGCCTTTACACTTAGTAGTTTTGTCTATTACTTGAAATTATAAATTAGTTAAAATACAGAGATGTTGAGGCATTGCCATCTAATAATATGAGAGCACAGTGGCAACTTAAAACTATAAAGACTCACTTGCTTCTCCCGTTTCATCATTTCAAAGGCACTTCAATACACCTGCTCTAAGGCAACTCTGTCAGGGAAAGCTTTAATTAGAAAGAGAAAGCTCCTGTTTAATGATCAGAGAGTAAACAGATTAGCATGGAGGTTACTGGGAAGTGTGTTATTCTTACCAGCTGAACAGAGGAGTCTTTTACCAATATGGAAGAAAAACTAAAGGTTCTTTTCAATGAGAGTACATAGGATAATCACATAAATAATGGTAGAGTGAAGATTTGGAATGGTGATTGTGGGTGTGTTCTTTAAAGAAAAAAATTAAAACCATTTTTAAACTCAGATATTCTGAAGTTCATGAGAAACCATAATCATCATCTCTGCAAGGTTTATTTCTTCTCATTATTTTTTAAAATTACTGTTTTCATCTATCCATCTATCTATCCATACAGAAGCAGCCACTAGAGAGTGTTTAATACATGACCTGAGATCTGTGGAGTTTCTTAAAAACATATGATTTTCCTTGTGCAAATTCACATAAAGAACATTGAACTAGCATCTTTATTTTTGTCCATTAGATGTTATGTTTTTGATTTATTCATTTCACTGTATATAACTCTCATTCATTGTTTCTCTTGCATTATAGCCAACTGAAAGAATCCACTGTGTTTTATTTATCACCTTTGCAAGGCGTCTAGATTGTTTTCATTTCTCTGCTTGCATAAAACAATGCTGCAAAGCACCTCCTGTACTTGCCACCATATTAATCTATGCGTGAGTTTTTCTTCAGCTGGCAAGTTAGGGGGCTGGGGAATAACACCAGGAGTGAGATTACATTAATGCATACTTAATTTCATTAATTTCTGATGGATTGTTCTCTAGGAAGTCTGTGCCGCTTTGTATCTCACCAGCTGGGTCCTGAGTGTTTTCATTTGTTTGCCCATCACTGGCAGTTAAAATGATCTCACATCCTAATTGTTATCAATGTGATAGATGTACAGTTATACTTCATGGTTGTTTTAATATTCATTTCTCCCTGACTATTAGAAACATAGAATCTCTCCTTATATACAGTATCTTGTTTAGCAAATTACTTTTTAAAATATTTTTTTCTTTCAAATTTGATATCTTTGTTGTTGTTGGTGTGATTTAAAGCCATTCATTAATGTATTCCACCTTGACGTTGGCTTTAGATATTGAAAACTCTATTCCTCCGGACTAATATTGTCCAAGGTGTCCCACATAGAAGAAAATCCATAATTTTGATCTGGTCAAATCCATACATTTTTCACTTCATCATTTATTCTTTTTCTTTTCTGGGGTTTTTGTTTTTGTTTTTTTTTTTGAGATGGAGTCTCTTACTGTCACCTGGGCTGGAGTGCAGTGGCACGATCTCAGCTCACTACAACCTCTGCCGCCCAGGTTCAAGCAATTCTCCTGCCTCAGCCTCCCAAGTAGCTCAACTTGTTCATTTGGCTTCCAGAACTCTACTTTATTTGAGCTCATTTTAAACATCTCTGGGTAGTCCTGACTCTTTTAATTTCTTTTTGATATCTTCAGTTCCATGTCTCAGTGTGCTCCAGAGCTCTATTCTCAGTCTTTCTCTTCTCTCCCCACTCATTATACAGATTATCACATCCAATCTCAAGACTATAATTAACCTGTATACACTCATGAGTCCCAAATCTTTATCTCCAGCCCAGACCTCTTCTCCAACTCAAGACTGATAGATATCTAAGTCTTCACTGAATCATGTATCAATCAGCCTCAAACAAGAGAAGCAAAATCAGTAAGAGATGTCTTTTAGAAATTTTATTGCATGGAATTGGCTTACATGATGGGAGGCCTGGATAGGAAAATCAGATATCACAGGGAAGGCTGGAACTCTCAGGCAAGGGCACAAGCTACTGTCTGCTGAAGCAATTTGTTTTTCTTCATGGAAGTCTCAGTTCTGACCCCCAACTGATTGAATCAGACCCACCCAGGTTAGGTAGGATAATCTTTGTTACTTAAATGTAACTGATTTTGAACTTTAATCACATCTACAAAATGCCTTCACAGGAATACTTGGATTAGTGTTCAATTGACTAGCTGGGGACTGTATCCAAGTCAAGTTGAAACATAAAACCATCATATTCACTATATCTAAAATAAAACTCCTACTTCCTTTATCCCTAATGCTTAAGATTTACCCTCACATAACCTACACCAGCTCAGGTCATGTCACTTCCTTTTTACCTGTTCCTCTGACCAGAAACTGTAGTGTGTTCATCAATCATTTTGTTCTCTTACACCTTGCATCCAATCCACTGGGAAAACCTATTAAGTTTTATTTTTTAATATAGCCATATTATGACCAATTTCTACCAGCACTCTTGAGGTATGGTCCAAATCACTATCATCTATTTCTAAAGTTACTGCAACAGACAGTAGTTTTCTGTGCCTTCACCATTGCTGATGGATGGTCTTTTATTCACACCTCGTAAGTGATGGAGTTTGTACTTGAACCCCAGGCAGTCTGATTTTAGTGCCACAGTAAAATTTATTTACTGTGGGAATGGCCTACATTCGTTGTTTATAGGGATAAAGAGGTTAAGATAATAGAAGGCGAAGGTAGTTAGAAAGGGCCCATTGCCTCTAGTACAGTTATAGGTTGCAAAGGTACAAATATTTACCTCTTAGCAACGTGAGAACTTTGCTAAGACAGACATAATTAGGCAATTTTTATGGAAACAGTTGGTAGGACAAAAGAACATACAAATACTGGTGGGCTATATAAATTACTAGAAAATATCTTAGAAAGAGTTTTTAAATATTGTTGAACTATCCCCAGAATTAGAGATGTTCTGGGGGAACCAGTGCTTTATTTATATAAAATGCAGTAGATATATTGGTCCATAAACACATACTTTGGGGAGTCTTTATTTCTAATCAAATACAAGAGAGCATAGTTGCTGCCACTTCTCTTCCTCCTTGTCCTTCTTGAGGAACCATGCTGTCTGACTTTACATATGTAAGGGAGAGGGAATGTTGAGAAGGACAGATTTGGAACCTGAGTAAGACAAGTTAAAACACCTTTTCTTTTCTGTGGTTGTACGTTTTACTGCAATTATTCCAATTATAATTGACTTTGCTTGTAAATAAACCACCCAGACTATGCTTGAAACGGGGTGGGGGTGGGGAGGTGGGGGTGGGGAGGTGGGGGTGGGAAAGTAGGTGGGGAAGTATACTATAGCTCTGGGTCAAATGCAGCCCACTGCCTGTCTTTTTAAAGTAAAGTTTTCTTGGAATACAGTCACATTCATTTGTTAACATACTGTTTGTGGTTGCGTTCATGCTAGGAGCAGAGTTAAGTAGTTTGGGTAGAGACCGCAGGACTGGCAAAGCTGAAAGTATTTATTATCTGGACCTTTATATATAAAAAAAGTTGCTGACCACTAATCTAAAGAAAGCCCTTATTATTATTATATGGTAAGGTTTAAATTTAGACTAATCAGTCAAATTTGTTGCAAAACCGTTCTACTTTCTTTCTACAACTGTCCAAAATTGTCCAGTTGGCTCTGTGGTTAAGATAGTATTTGGTCCTAGGGTCATGACAGCAAAAATGCCCCCTGTAGGTATAAGCAATGCTTTCTTACGGGGATTCGTGTTTAGATAGCGAATCTACTTAAAATCACTTGATACAAATTGCAAGGCAAACTTTGAGCTGTTAGAGCCCTTTGGGAATCATTTGTTTGATTCATTGGCTGTTAAACAGATGTCCTCACATTAGGATTTCAGGGTCCATAAAATGTGATAAGATCTGGGAGTGCAACTAAAAGAGAGAACATAAAGACAGTCTCTCTTTATTTGAGTCTTTATGAGCTCTTCCCCCCACTTACTGACCCCCCACTTTGTCTCATTCTTTGCATATGCTTTTGCTGCCCAGGTATTTATTGTAAAGCTCTGTCATTTGTTTTAACATTCACCAACAAAACTTAACAATCCCAGATTAATTTATTTTATGGTTCAGAATCACTATGAAAATACTTAAAATAATCTGCTATTAAAACTAGAATATCCTCCAATATCAATAGGAGGTATTTAGAAAGCAAGCATCTATTTAGGTGGTATCTTCAATATAAGACACTATGGCAGGAAATGGGCCACCATATGTGTATATCCTGCTTACATAGTGCTGTGGTCCAAATGTGTGCCCCCCAAATTCGTGTATTAAAATCCTAACCCCTATGGTGATGGTATTAGGAGGTGGGGCCCTTGGAGGTGATTAGGTTATGAGACGAGAGCCCTCATAAATGTGATTAGTCTCTGTAAAATAGGCCCTAAGGAGCTCATTTGTTCCTTCCACCACGTGAGAGCCCACTGAAAAATAGGCAGTCTGCAACCTGGAAGGGGGACCTTGCTAAAAGCAGACTTTCTTGGCACCCTGATCTTGGATTTTCCAGCCTCCATAACTGTCAGAAACAAATTTCTGATCTTAATAAGCTCCCCAGACAATAGTATTTTGTTGTGGCAGCCTGAAAACAGGGAGACACATAATATATAATTTGTTGAAAATTGTTACACAGTATATAATTTCCTAGATATGGGGAATTATTGGACATTAAGTTATGCTTAATATGCTTTTAATGTTTTTCTTAGTTAAAGTATTCTCCAGTAACAGCTCATTTTTTAAAAAATTTTGTGTTTTGAGAGTGTATCCACATCTGGGAAGTATCTGTGTATATGAACTTGTGACTAAATAAACCAGGGATGAAGAGGGAATGAGAACATACAAGGAGCTAAAAGTGAATTATAAATGAGTATATGAAAATACTTGTTGATATAAGGTAATCTCATTTTAAAATGATGCATGACATTACAGGAGACATATATGGTCAAAATGAACTTTGGAAGAAGTAGAAAATCTGAAAAGGCAACCTCAAAAATGAAAAAAATTGTTATTCATAAAATGCCCCAGATTGCAGAAATGTGAGAGGTATTTGTGCATGCATGTATATGCACATATAAAGATGTCAAGTTTTATGTTGAAATATACACACACATATATCTCATATATGTATATGTACATATATATGTGTATGTCTATATTGGTGACATCTTGAGATAGATAGATGGACAGATAGATATTTGCAGGCAGGTTTCTAGATAATATAAAGAATATAATTCTGACACTCCACAAATGAATCTAAAATACGTAAGAAATAAAGCTACCATATATGTTTTGTGAATTAAATGAATTGCTGAGCCCAAAATTTGCCCAATGTAGCATGAAGAGGACAAATACCAAAGGCCATTCTCTTATGAATTTGGATGCAAAAGTCTATATAAAATATCGGTATTAGCTCTCTAGAACAATAAACGAATCACCTACCACCACAACACAGGTGTTAGCTCAGGAAAGTAAAGGTTATTTACAAAAAACATCTAATTGTAGAAACAATATTCAAAACTAAGTAGTAAGCTCAGATGTAGAAAATGCAACCGATGTATGTCAATACCATTTCTCAATGGGATTAAAGAAAGTCACATAGAAATCTGATCACAAAATGCGGTCATTTATATCTCTATCTTTATATCAGTATTTATAGAGATACATGAAATATTTAGTATATTGGCATTTACCTCGAAATCTGAAAGAACTCAAGATATAAGTAGCATTATTATTATTGAAACTGCCCATAATAATGGTCAAATAAGAGAATGTTCTAATTTTGGGGGACACATGCTATAGTTTTTAAGAGGGAAATGTCATGATTTAGATATTTTAGGGTATGTGTGAATAAAAGGTATATATAGTACTTATACTGTGTATATATATGTATGGGTGTGTGTATGACACATATAAATATATATTATAAACAAAATTTTAAAAATATGTATTTGTGCGGTGGCTTATGCCTGTAATCCCAACACTTTGGGAGGCCGAGGCGGGTGGATCATGAGGTCAGAATATCTAGACCATCCTGGCTAACATGGTGAAACTCCATCTCTACTAAAAATACAAAAAATTAGCTAGGCGTGGTGGTGTGCACCTGTAGTCCCAGCTACTCGGGAGGCTGAGGCAGGAGAACGGAGTGAACCCAGCAGGCGGAGCTTACAGTGAGCCGAGATCACACCACTGCACTCCAGCCTGGGCGACTGAGTGAGACTGTCTCAAAAAAATATATATATATATTTATGCCAAATTGCTAATAATTGTTGAATCTAGATAATGGGTAAATGAGTATTACCTTATCTTTTCTTCTCTTTGGTATATTATAATATTTTATAATAAATTTTAAAAATATAAATTCTCAAATACATAGTTTAATTCAACTTTATGAATATATTGAGATTTGGGAAGATTATCTGACACCATGATTTTAGTACTCAGAGAGACAAAATGGAAGAATTAGCAAGGAAAATATTAAAAATTAAAATTAAATGAGTTTTTATTTGATATCAAAATACATACATAAATAGGAAATATATTGTAAAACCACAGAAATTTAGGGGGTATATTGACATAGTGATAAACATACAGAATGAACATAGAAATAATAATTGATAACCTAAAAAGTAACTTGATACACACACAGAGACACACAAAGACATACCCATGCACAAATAAAGTATGTGATAAAGTAGCATCAAATTACAGTGAATAAGAATAAAATATTCATCTAATGATGCTTGCAAAATTGGAACAAATAAATGAGCCAAATCTAAGTTTTCATTTTACACTATAGCGTAAAATAAATTACATTTAGGAAAAGAGTTAAATATCAAAAAATGCATAAACTAATTCACAACATAATTTTAGGGCAATAAAGGTTTGAAAAAAAATTGAATTCTTATTTTTTTTCAACATTTATTGTAGATTCAGGGGTACATGTGCAGGTTTGTTATCTGGGTATATTGTGTGATGCTGAGGTTTGGGGTATGAATGGTTCCATCACCCAGGTACTGAGCATAGTACCCAATAGTTATTCAAAGCTTCCTCCCCTCTCTCCCTCCCCACTCTAAGTAGTCCCCAGATTCTATTGTTGCCATCTTTATGTCCATGAGTACTAAATGTTTAGCTCATACTTATAAGTGACAACAAGTAACATTTGGTTTTCTGTTCCTAAGCATTAATTTGCTTAGGATAATGACCTCCAGTGGCATCCATATTGTTGCAAAGCACATGACTTCATTCTTTTTATGGCTGTGTTGTAATCCATGGTGTATGTGTTCCATATTTTCTTTATCCTATTGGCCATTGATGGGCGCCTAGCTTAATTCACTATCTTTGCTATTATGAATAGTACTATGATGAACATGAGGGTGCATGTGTCTTTTTGGTAGAATGATTTATTACTTTTTTTGGATGCATACCAGTAATAGTGTTGCTGGATTTAATGGAAATTCTGATGGAACTTCTTTGCAAAATCTCCAAACTGCATTCCACAGTGGCTGAACTAATTTACACTCCAATCCATAGTGTATAAGCATTCCCTTTCCTCTGCAGTCTTATCAGCATCTGTTGTTTACTGACTTTTTAATAATAGTCATTCTGATTGGTGTGAGAGGGTACCTTATTGTGGTTTTGATTTGCATTTCTCTGATAACTAGTGACGTGAGGCATATTTTCATATGCATGTTGGCAGCTTGCACGTCTTCTTTTGAGAAGCATCTGTTCAAGTCATTTGCCCATTCTTTAAATGGGATTATTTGCTTTTTCAGTTGTTTAAGTTCCTTATAGATTCTGGATGTTAGATCTTTCTTGCATGCATAGTTTATAAATATTTTCTTCTGTTCTGTAGGTTTTCTGTTTAGTCTGTTGATAGTTTATTTTGCTGTGCAGAAGCTCTTTAGTTAAGTGCTACTGGTCAATTTTTGTTTTTGTTGCGATTGCTTTTGAGGACTTAGTCATAAATTCCTTCCCAAGGCCAATGTCCAGAATGGTGTTCCTAAGTTTTCTCCTATGATTTTTATACCTTGAGGTCTTACATTTAAATATTTGGTCTATCTTGAGTTGATTTTTGTATGTGGTGACAAGTAGGGGTCTAGTTTTCTTCTTCTACATATGGCTTGCCAGTTTTTCCTGCACCATTTATTCAATAGGGAGTCCTTTCCCCCTTGCTTATTTTTGTCAAGTTTGTCAAAGATCAGATGGCTGTAGGTGTGTGGCTTTACTTCCAGGTTCCCTATTCTGTTCCATTGGTCTATGTGTCTTTGTACCAGTACCAGTACTAGTACCATGCTGTTTTGGTTACCATAGCCATGTAGTATAGTTTAAAGTCGGGTTATGTGATGCTTTTGGCTTTGTTCTTTTTGCCTAGGATTGCTTTGGCTATTTGGGGCATTTTTTTGGTTCCATATGAATTTTAGATTAGGTTTTTTCTAGTTCCATGACAATAGTTTGATAATAATAGCTTTGAATATGTAGAATGGTTGCTGCAGTATGGCCATTTTAACAATATTGATTCTTTCTATTCATGAGTATAAAATGTTTTTTCCATTGGTCGTGTTGTCTGTGATTTCTTTTAGCAGTGATTTATAGTTCTGCTTTTAGAGATCATTCACCTCCTTGGTTAGATGTATTCCCTGGACTTTTTTTTTTTTTTTTTTGGTGTGGCTCATTATAAATGACATTGCATTCTTGATTTGGTTCTCAGCTTGGACATTATTGTTGTACAGGAGTGCTATTGATTTTTGTATATTGGTTTTGTATCCTGAAACTTTACTGAAGTTGTTTGTCAGTTCCAGGTGCCTAATTTAGGCAAAATCTTTAGGATTTTCTAGGTATACAGTCATACCCTCCATGAAGACAGAGATTTTGACTTCTTCTTTTCCTATTTGAGTGCTTTTTATTTCTTTCTCTTGCCCAATTACTCTGAGGAACACTTCCAGTACTATATTGAATAGGAGTGGTGAGAGTGGACATCTTTGTCTTGTTCCAGTTTTGGGGAAATGCATCCAGTTGTTGCCTATTCAGCATGACGTTGGCTGTGGGTTTGTCATAGACAACTCTTGTTATTTTGAGATAATGTTCTTTTCATGCCCAGATTGTTGAGGGTTTTTATCATGAAGAGATGTTGGGATTTTATCAGAAGCTTCTTCAACCTCTACTGAGATGATCACATGATTTTTGCTTTTAGTTCTGTTTATGTGGAGTATCACATTTATTTAGTTGTGTATATTGAACCAAAATTGCATCCTAGGAAAGAAGCCTACTTGATTGTGTTGAATTAATTTTTTGATATGCATTGAATTTGGTTTGCTAGTATTTTGTGGAGGATTTTTGCATCTATGTTCTTTAGGGATATTGGCCTGTACTTTTCTTTTTCATTGACTTTGCCTGTTTTTTGTATAAGGGTGATGATCATTTCATAGAATGAGTTAGGAAAGAGCTCCTCTTCAGTTTTCTGGAGTAGTTTCAGTAGAATTGGTACTAGCTCTTATCTGTATGTGTGGTAGAATTTGGTTGTGAATCCATCTGGTCCTGGGTTTTTTTGGTTGGTAGATTTTTTATTACTGATTTAATTTTGATACTCAATATTGGTCAGTTAAGGGTTTCTTCCTGATTCTTGGGGGATGGTGTGTTTCCAGGAAATTACCTGTTTCCTTTAGATTTTCTAGTTTATGTGCTTAGAGGTATTCATAATAGTTTCTGAGAATCTTTTGTATCTCTGTGGGATAGATTGTAATGTCACCTTTGTTATTTCTGATTGTACTTATTTGGATTTTCTCTCTTTTTTTTTTCTTTTTTAATCTAGCTAGTGCTCTATGGATCTTGTTTATCCTTTCAAAGTATAAAGTTTTGGTTTTATTGATTCTTTGTATGTATTTTGGTTTTCAATTTCATTCAGTTCCACTCTGATTTTAGTTATTTATTTTCTTCTTCTAGCTTTGGGGTTGGTTTATTCTTGCTTTTCAAATTCTTCTAGGTTTGATGTTAGATTGTTAATATGAGATCTTTCTAAGATTTTGAGGTAGTCATTTCATGCTATGAACTTTCCTCTTAACAGTGCTTTTGCTACATCCAAGAGAGTTTGGTATGTTGTGTCTCTGTTTTCATTTATTTTAAATAATTTTTTGATTTCTGCCTTAATGTCATTGTTTACCCAAAAGTCATTCAGGAGAAAATTATTAATTTCCATGTAACTGTTTGGTCTTGAGAGATCTTATTGTTACTGATTTCTATTTTTATGTAGTCCAAGAGTATATGTTTGGTATCATTTCTATTTTTTTGAATTTATTGAGACTTGTTATATGGCTGGGCACGTGGTCGATCTTACAGTATGTTTGCTGTGCAGATGAGAAGAATGTATACTCTGTGGTTGATGGATGTAGATGTCTAGTAGGTCCAATTGGTCAAGTGTTGAGTTTAAGTCAAGAATTTCTTTGTCAGTTTTCTGCCTCTATGATCTGTCTAATGCTGATAGTGGGGTGTTCAAATACCCCACTATTATTATGTGGCTATCTAAGTTTTGTCATAGGTCTAGAAGAACTTGTTTTATGAATCTGGGTGCTCCAGTGTTGGGTGCACTTTATATTTAGAATACTTGTCTTCTTGTTGACTTGAACTCCTTTACCATCATGTAATGACCTTATTTGTCTTTTTTTTTTTTTTTAACTGTTGTTGACTTAAAATCTGTTTTATCTGAAATAATAATAGCAATCCCTGCTCCTTTTCATTTTCTGTTTGCATGGTAGATCTTTCTTCAACCCCTTGCTTTGATCATATAGGCGTTGATATGTGTGAGATGGGTCTCTGAAGACAGCAGACGGATGGGTCTTGTTGTTTTATCCCACTTGTCACTCTTGTCTTTTAAGTGGGGCATTTAAGCTATTCACATTCAAAGTTAGTATTGATTTGTGAGCTTTTGATACTATCATGAAATAGTTAACTGGTTGCTTTCTTGTTTGGATTGCATGGTTGCTTTATGGCATCTGTGAACTACGTACTTAAGTGTGTTTTTGTGGTAGCAGATATTGTTGTTTCATTTCCATGTTTAGAATTCCCTTGAGGATCTCTTGTAAGGATAGTCTAGTGGTAATGAATTCCCCTAGTGCTTGCTTGTGTGGAACATTTTTATCACTCCTTCGCTTATAAAGCTTAGTTTGGAGGAATACGAACTTCTTTACTGGAATTTCTTTTCTTTATGAATGATGAAAATAGGTCCTCAGACTCTCCTAGCTTATAAATTTTCTGCTGAGAAGTCCACTGTTAACCAAATGGTATTCTCTTTGTACATGATCTGAACTTTTTCCCTAACTGCCTTTAAGGGTTTTTCTTTAGCACTGACCTTGGACAGTCTAGTGACTATATGCCTTTTAATGTTCATTTTTTGTTGTATCTTACAGGTCTTCTCTAAATTTCTTGTATCTGGATATCTTTAGCAAGATTAGGGAAAGTTGGTCGAATTATTCCCTTTGCTTGTTCCTCTTGTTTCTCAGGAATACCAATAATCTGTAGGTTTGGTTGCTTTATATAATCCCACATTACTAAAGACTTTATTTTTAAAAATTCTTTTAAAAATTTTTGTCTGATTGAGTTAGTTCAAAAGAGTGGTCTTCACACTCTAAATTCGTTCTTCTGCTTGGTCTAGTGTATTGATAAGGCTTTCAATTATATTTTTAAATTCCTTAAGTGAGTTTTTTAATTTTAGAAGCTCTGATTGATTTCATTTTAAGATGCTTATCTCTTTCTCCATTTCCTGGATTGCTTTAGAAGTTTCTTTATGTTGATTTTCAGCCTTGTCTTGCATCTTCTGAGCTTCCTTGCAATCCATACTTCAAATTCTTTAACTGTCATTTCTTCATTTCCATTTTGGCTAGAGACCATTGCTGAGAGCTAGTGTAATCATTTGGTGATGTCACTACATGCAAACTGTTTATGGTATAAATTTCTGTGTTTGTTTTTTTCCCATCTGGAGATGCTGGCACTTCTAATTTTTGTAATTATTTTCACGTAGATGGGGTGTTATTTCATTTTCTTTCTTTCCTTATAATAGTGTTTTTTAATTTCCTTTTCTCTCTGCACCCCTCCCTCTCCCCAGTGGGTATGACTGTAGAGAATATAGAATAGGGATTTTTTTGGCTTTGCTTCTATAGCCCTATACACTTCTTTTGGCTGGCTTTATATTGGGCTATGCAGTTTGACCTACAAGCCTATAAATGGTGTTTATAGATTAGAACTGGCTGCATCCAGTGGGGCTAGGTATATATACTTGATCCTTGTTTACTGTCAGAAGCTCTCTGTTGCTCAGGCAATGGACTACTTACTACAATGCACAGTGGCCTAAACTCCCTACTCAACTCCTGGGCGGCTGGCGCCATGATGAGCAGGGCTGGATGGGGCAGGGCTGCCCAAAGGTCACCCAGTGGCAGGCACAAACACCTTCACTAAGGGAGAATCCAGTGAACAGCCACCAGACAACCAGAAATGTGCCTACACGTGGAGCTGGGAAATGTCCTCAACTCCAAGCTCTTTGCACGGGGGTGAGGAGTGGCCTAAACTGCTAATCCAGGATAATGGGTGCTCCAAACACCTGGAGATCCACCTAGGCATAGAATGGAGAGTACTGCCCTGTGCCACAATCCCTGCATAGCAGGGATAAGGTGACTTAGGCTACTGAACCATGCAAGCAAATGCTTTGAATGCCTCAAGATATGCCTGGCTATGTAGCAGAGAGGGCCCTCCTGGACCAGCATCTGTGCACAGGAAGGGCGGGCCTCCTCATGCTACAGATCTAGGAGAGCTGGTACTCCAGTCACCTGGAGATCTGCCTCGGCATGGAGTGAAGAGGGCCTTGATTAATGACAATCCATGTCCAGGAGGTGTGGGATGGCTTGGGTTGCTGAACCAGATCAGTGGGTGCACTGAGTGCCTGGAGACCTGCCTGGGTGTGAAGAGAGGGGGCCTCCCTGTACCAGGATCTCTGTACAGGATGGATGAGGCAGCTTAAGGTGGTGATCCAGGCAAATGGGTGCTCCAAATGCTTGGATTTCTGCCAGGGGGTGGAGTGGAGAGTGACCCACTGCACTGTGATCTCAGGGGGGCAGGCTGGGGAATCTAGGAATGGCACATGAAGACCGGTTTCAGGTCGCCAATCTGGCCCTGGTTTATCACCACCCAGGAACAATGGCAGCTTTAGCAGCTCTCCTGGTCTAGGCTTGTGTTGGGGGAGAGCACAATTCCAGCCCCTACTTCTGAGGTACTTTCAAAAGTTCTGACTGTGGAGGCTCCTACCCATTCCAGAGTGGGCACTTCCATCTCTGGCCCAAGACAAAAATGCCTACATGGCCATGCTGCCAAGTCACCAAAAAATGGCTGAGTTTGTATGCGACCAGATTAAATATGGTGTCCTGCTCTCTGTCCCAGGTCTGGAGAAATGACTGAGGTTTTCCAGGTGTCTTTCTCTCACAATGTCTCCAAACCTTGCCCCAAGTTAGCTCCAAGCCTTGGGAGAAAGAAAGAGCTCTCCATAGCCCTGGGTTGTTTGGATGGTCAGTAATAAGATGAGTCACAGAGTGAAGCTCTGTTCCCCTCTCATATACTGGGGCTTCATTCACTTTTATCAGCCGGATGCCCTCAGAGGGGCTGTTTGCTGGCATTCTCCTCTTTGGGGTCTGGTATGTTTTTTACCATTCCAGTGGAATCTCATTTTCCTTCTTGAATTAAGGCTCACAGAATCGATCTTTATGCACTGTCTTGCTCTTTCCAAGTGGCTTAGGAATGCTGAAAGCCTCTAATTCTCCATCTCAAAAAAAAAAAAAAAATTTTTTTTTGAGGCTACAGAGAGCACTTTGTTTCTTTCTCCCAAGCCTTGGAGCTAACTTGGGGGCTAGCTGATTCCCATCTGAATTTTTTTTTTTTTTTTTTTTTTTTTTTTTTTTGAGATGGAGTCTTTCTCTGTCATCCAAGCTGGAGTGCAGTGGCACAATCTCGGCTCACTGCACCTGCCACCTCCCGGGTTCAAGCAATTCTCCTATCTCAGCCTCCTGAGTAGCTGGGATTACAGGTGCCCGCTATCATTCCCAGCTAATTTTTGTATTTTTATTGGAGACAGGGTTTCACCATATTGGTCAGGCTGGTCTCAAACTCCTGACCTCAGACTACCCACCCACCTTGGCCTCCCAAAGTGCTGGGATTACAGGTGTGAGTCACCACGCCTGGACCCATCTGAATTCTGAATAAAATAAGTTTAAATCTAACCAATAAAGCAATTAATAATAAAATACTATTTTGCCTGTTAAATTCACCATTATGTGCGTATACATGTATTTTAATATGTGTTAGCTTAGAAAATTAAAGGTAATTATTGTAATATAATTCATCCAGTTTATATTTACAATGGTAAAGACCTGTTATAATCTCAGATGTGGATAATGCAATTGATATATGCTTTACCTGTTGCTTAAAGAATAAAAACGTCACATAGACGGCTGGATACTTCCTCATATCTTTCACTGTGTATCAATATAAATGGAGATATACAAAATTAACACCTATTCAAATGGATAAAAGAAATAGGAAATGATGAGAAAGCTTAGCAATAAATATTTTAAAAATAAAAAATAAAATGGGATTTGGTATTCCAGTTAATAAATGTTTAATAACATCGTCAGAGGATTAAATTTTAACAGCATTAAAAGTTAACATAAACCATGATGACTTCTATGAGGCCCACCTGAGTGAAGGAATAGATGGGCACAAAATGCCAGGAATTGAACAGGGATCTACAGTGGCAAGAAAGAGTGGCTTTTCATCCCTGGAGAGGTTCTACCAATTCCATTCAGTAACAGGCCACCAAACCAACATTTATAGATGTTCCAGGCATCATGCTTTAGGAGTGGATTCATATTAATTCAGGAAATGAAAATGTCAATTCTTTTATTCTGAAGCAATGCACCACCAGTGCCAGCATCCAGTTTGCCACTTCTTATGGAACATATCTCTCCTTCAGGCCTCAATATTCCAAACAAAATGAAGTTTACTTTGGGATGCCTCATCATACTCAATGCAGTCACTACCATATTACCTATCAGCCATGCATGCATAAGCCCAGCACTTAGGGTGGCATTTCACATTGAATCTTCATTCCAACTGTATGTATTGTATTATATGCAGGATTGTGTTCACGGTGTTCCAGTGGAGGTTAAGGAGGCTCTGCATGGGTGGGTAAGTTACCCAGTGTTACAGTATAAGCAAGGAGGAGAGGCTGAATTTAAGCCCATATTTGTTTGAATGCAAATACCATGATATCACCCTCTGTGCTATACAGAGATATCACACCATGTGCACCTTTAACTCTCTCACATTTGACTATTTATGCTTAATTCAATATTCATTTTATTTTTCAAAATTGAATTATTTTGTTTTTCCAAATTGAGTTTCGCATTCTATAGAAACATGAAACTCTATATAACCTCCAAAGAAACTGGACTTTGGGGCAAGGAGAGATCTCTTCCTTCTAATGTTTCAAGGAGTCCTTCAGTGAACATTTAAATTGTAAGGTTAAATATCTGCAAAAACTTCTGATACAAGCTAGATTTAATTTAACACTGAGAGATTTATTCTCCCTAAGCAGGTACAAGGAATTGGTGTTTTTTTTTTTTTTGTTCTTCCTTTTGAAAAATAAAAGTCTTGTCCTTCTGCACTTTAGTGACTCCTAAAATACCTGGAAAGAATTTTAAGCCTTTTGTAGTTCTTCACTTGATCTTAGCCAAAAGGCTGAAAAGAGAGCTTTTGTAGTTCTTGAAAGCCACTCAGTTTTACTCCCAAATGATAACTTTACCTGCTATAAGTTGTTTTTCTAAAATTTCATGAGCTATTTCTCAAGTAATTTTATGCCCATTAAATACAAGAGAAAGGTGGATTCTTCTATCCTGAGGTAAGACAGAAATCAATTTTCACTTAGATTCTAGCTAGAGGTTAAACACCAGAGAGCTTGTAGGTTCTCTTTGGTGACTACCATGTTTTTTATTTTAATTTTGAATAAATTTTATTTATAGAGCAGTTTTAAGTTCACAGAAAAATTGAGCTAAATTACAAAGATTTCCCATATATCTTTCCCTGATCACCCACAGCCTATCTATCAATACCCCTCACCAGAATGATATGTTTGTTACACTTATTGAACCTACACAGAAATGTCATTATCACCCAACGTCCATAGCATACCTTAGGATTTACTCATGATGTATACATTCTATGGGTCTGAACAAATAAATAATGTCATGCATCCACCATTATGTTAGCAATGGAACTTACCTGAGTCACACGGCATGTTAGCGGTAGAACATATTTGTATCCATACAGGTCTGCAGCAACCTCAGTTCTTGCCTCCTAAGAAGAAAGAATTTGACTGAGGGGCATAAGGCAGAAGGAGAGACCGAGGCAAGTTTTAGAGCAGGAGAGAAAGTTTATTAAAAAGATTTAAAGCAAGAATCAAAGAAAGGAAAGTACACGTGGAAGATCACCAAGTAGGCAACTTGAAAGACAACTGTGTGATTTGACCTTTTGACTTGGAGTTTTATATGGTGGCATACTTCTAGGGTTTGTGTGACTTCTCCCAACTCTGGAGATCTTATTGGGAAGTTGCTGATCACCAGTTTCAGATGTCTTCTCTTAGGAGACTGCCTTTCCCTGGTGCCAGCTGTGACCAGTTATTACTTTAGAGAGAGACAGTTAACAACCGCCTGATCATCACCCAACGGTCACCCAACACTTCTGGTATATGTGTGGGTGGGTTGGGGAGCCCTTTCCTATCTTACTCATACCCAACTAGCCACCCACTATAACAATTACAGCATCATACAGAGGCATTTCACTGCCCTAAAAATCATGTCCTCTCCTCCTGTTCATCCATTCTTAGCCCCTAACCTCTGGTGACCGCTTATCTTTTTACTGTCTCCATAGTTTTGTATTTTCCAGAGTGTCATCTAGTTGGAATCATTGATGTGTAGCCTTTCTCATTGGCTTCTTTCACTCTGAAATATATATTTGAGCTTGTCCATGTTTTTTCATGGCTTGATAGCTCATTTCTTTTTTTCTTTTTTTCTGAGACGGAGTCTTGCTCTGCCGCCCAGGCTGGAGTGCAGTGGCCGGTTCTCAGCTCACTGCAAGCTCCGCCTCCTGGGTTTACGCCATTCTCCTGCCTCAGCCTCCTGAGTAGCTGGGACTACAGGCGCCCACCACCTCGCCCGGCTAGTTTTTTTGTATTTTTTAGTAGAGATGGGGTTTCACCGTATTAGCCAGGATGGTCTCGATCTCCTGACCTCGTGATCCGCCCGTCTCGGCCTCCCAAAGTGCTGGGATTACAGGCTTGAGCCACCGCGCCCGGCCGATAGCTCATTTCTTTTGAGTGCTGAATAATATTCCATTGTCTGTGTGTCCCAGTTTACTTGTGTATTCACATACTGAAGAACATTTTGGTTGCTTTCGAGTTTTGGCAATTATGAATAAAGCTTCTATGGATATCCATGTCCAGGTTTTTGTGTGAACATGTGTTTTCAACTCATTTGAGTAAATACCTGGGAGCATGATTGTGTAGTGTTTTTAAGAAATGTAGCTATGAAAACTCTTAAATGAGACTTGTTTGCCCTGGATAACTATAAATGCATGTACCCTCTGCTGTATTATACCCAACCCTCTTACTTTTTTATGTGACCTTTTTTAGGCATTTGAGATTTAACTACAACAACTAAAGAGGATTTTGTGTATTTCACAGTAGGAGAGAGATGTTTTCCATCTAAGAAGGAAAAATATTTTTATACATGTATTATAGTTATTTTAATTCATGAATTAATTATTTGTAGTATCAAGAAACTATAGTCTTAAGACCCTTGAAATGAAAACTCTTGACTTTCATTAGTTGCCTGTAGGAGTTGCAGAATGTTTTTCTTTGGAGGTGAAATTACTTCTTTTTCTGTGTATTGTCTTCCAAAAAGTTATATAGGACCTTGAAGACATCATTTTGATTTGAATCTTGTGGAAAATAGAGCTACTCTTGTTCTACCCACTTCACACCAGTGTTGTGAGGACTACATTTACTAAGTAAACCTTTATGAACTACACAAATAGGATATGCTACACAAAGATAGAAGGAAGCAGTGAATGAGCTTTCATTTTATATGCAATTAATACAACTCTAAAAAATAGTTGGAACCCCTGAATCAAAATCCAGTTTATCATAGGAAATACATTTAATTGATAGGATGGAATTGAGATACATTAAGAGGATGATACACGGGATATTGCTTTCCTGGATATTGCTTTCCTGGAGAGTCCTTTGTCTTCTGTGGAAGACAAAGCCTGACTGGAAAGATAATAGTTTATGAATTTCAGCCATGAACTTATTATTGTTGTGGTCTACTTTATACTAGTAGAACATGTTGTCTGAGAATGTAAGGTGGTGAGAAACCTATGACAAGGCTTCTCTAGAAAGAACAAAGTGAATTACATGAAGGAAATAGACAGTTAAAAATTTGGCATTGCCTCTTGTTGGAAACATAGCTCAAGAAAAAGTAACAATTTCCAAGTAACAATTATCTGCACAGTTGTGTGTCTTAATGATTAGACCAAGTGTAAAAATGGCATATAGATCTGTCAGGGAGTATATGCATAGTTAATTATGTCTGAAATAATAAATGTATAATTTCCACAGGATAAGGTAAACAGCTAATTAAAATAAGATATGATATATACTTTCTCTACTCATTAGTCAAAGCAGAAAACGTTTTAACATTGCCTAAATAATTTACTTGTGTTAAAATAAAGGGAAATGCTTAAAACATTAATAGGGTACTTTACAATCTTGAAGTCAATAAGTTGTTATATGATGATTATGTAAATAATTCACATCTCCATTCAGCAGAAAGCGACTAGGGCATTTCTGCACAGTGCAAATACTTTATGTTTGCCATACATTTCTCCATTGGGCCATGCTATCTCCAATGACTTGTCACAGATGAAGCCTGGAGGGATTTTGGTGCTCATATTTTACTCCTGTTTCTCTCCATGGAAATATTATTGTCTTTTATTGATTGCTGCTATGATCCTAGCACCACTCCAAGTGCTGTGAAAGAGCACAAGTAAATATTGTGGTCATACCTGATTTCTGTAGACAAAAAAATGGAGATAAGTAAAAAATAAAAATAACTAACCAGACTTACACATGTATCAGATAAGGATCACTTTTAGTATACAACTCTCAGTAAAGTTTATAATTTGGTATGCAAGAGAAATCTGATGTTTACAGAATAATTTCCCAGAAAATAATGCATGAATTAGATTGCATGCCTAAAGTATGTAATAAAAGTAAGAGATCAAGAAGGCAAAAGATCACAAAACACTTTTAGTAATATTCACTTGAGATGCAAGTGTGGATAAAAGTTGAAGAGGTTAAAGGAAGAGAGCAAGTCATGCCACAGAGAAAGAGTGTATGGGATAGTCCAAGTGAATTCACCTTCAGAGAGGAAAGCTTGGAATCTTCTCTCAGAAGAGAATGGTCCAGGCAACCATCTCTACTTTTAGAATAATTAATTCAGACTACAACAAAGTATATATGAATCTTTATAGTAGGTAGCATGGTCTCAGTGTGCTGCCATATACAACATTTCAATTCCGTATCATTCATCAGCTCAAATGCGTCTACCTGTAATTTTACTTTTCTGAGTTGTTTGGGAAATGGGCCTTAACATGTGCCAAATATCTGAATGAAACATATTTCCAAAACAAGATAAATAACTCAATTATGTAACAAAGTTGTGCATATATCAGAATCTGCCTTTTATTTTGACATTATAGGGAGTAAACTAGGAATCACTGTATTAGTTGGAATTCCTGTGTGTGTGCTTTGATGGCTCTAGGAAAATATAGGAAACTACATTTAAAAAAATAAATGCTGTAATTACTTGCTAGTGCATCCACACTCTTAAGCAGTCCCCACTCTGACACATTTATGTCTTTGGCATGTCCACTGGCTCCGTGATATTCACCAGCACTTCTTTAATGGTTCATAACAGTAAATTGGTCACTTCAGAAAAAAATAAAGACTTTCAATCCTTTTATTTGTTTATTATTTTTTGAGACACAGTCTTGCTCTGTTGCCCAGGCTGGAGTGCAGTGGTGCGATCTCAGCTCACTGCAGCCTCTGCCCGTTGGGTCAAGGGATTCTCCTGCCTCAGCCTCCTGAGTAGCTGGGGTTACAGGCACCTGCCATCATGCCTGACTAATTTTTGTTTTTTTGGTAGAGACAGGGTTTCACCATGTTGGCCAGGCTGGTCTCTAACTCCTGACCTCAAGTGATCCACCCACGTCAGCATCCAAAGTGCTGTGATTACAGGTATGAGCCACCACACCTGGCCTGCTAACCCATTTTTAATCACGAATGGATTATATAATGGGATCCAACTGCATCCAGTCTATTATAAGTGTGCTTGAAGATGGAGTCAGAGATTTGTAAACTGATGCTAAAAAATGCTTCAGTGCATCTGGGAAGTCCTTCTCTATCAATAGACTGCCTGTATTATCAGAACTTCTGGAGACAGATCATTCATCAGTTTTTCCCACCACACCTAAAATACAGAGTAATCACTGTTTACACATAACCATAAATATGTACATGTTGTCCCATGAGTGAACATGAACTTGCATGCGCACTGCCCATCAACCCTCCACTTTCCTGTTAGTACATGGTGGTCAGGACATGGTTAATGAATTTGACACAATATAAAATTTTCATCCATAATGAGCACACAGAAACAAGCTGATTTTTAAAAACTTAAGCACAATATGACTCCTATAACAAACTTTATAAAGCAGCATTTTAATCTTTTTGCTCAGAGGACACTTAAATTGTCATGCATGTCCGTGTGAAGAGACCACCAAACAGGCTTTGTGTGAGCAATAAAGCTTTTTAATCACGTGGGTGCAGGCGGGCTGAGTCCAAAAAGAGAGTCAGCGAAGGGAGATAAGGGTGGGGCCGTTTTATAGGATTTGGGTAGGTAAAGGAAAATTACAGTCAAAGGGGGTTTGTTCTCTGGCAGGCAGGAGTGGGGGTCTCAAGGTGCTCAGTGGGGGAGCTTTTTGAGCCAGGATGAGCCAGGAAAAGGAATTTCACAAGATTATGTCATCACTTAAGGCAAGGACTGGCCATTTTCACTTCTTTTGTGGTGGAATGTCATCAGTTAAGTTGAGGCAGGGCATTTGCACTTCTTTTGTGATTCTTCATTTACTTCAGGCCATCTGGGCATATATGTGCAAGTCACAGGGGATGCGATGGCTTGGCTTGGGCTCAGAGGCCTGACATAAATAACTTAGAGTATCAGAAAAAGAATTACCAACTGATTTTCATATATCACTATATATTTATAGATGTATATAAGACAATAAGGGTTATTTAGATATTTTCATGGTGTTAGCTTCTTTATTTTTGTCATTCACCTTTAATCTCAAAAATGAACTCTTCCAAAGGTGATTTCATTTGATGATGATGATTATTATTTTTTGATTCAATGAAAGTTATAATTTAATAGATTATCTTCATTTAAACTTTTATATTAAAAAAATCTGTCCCAAATCAGAAGTGTATCTTTAAGCTGACAACTTCAAAGTGGTAAACCCTCATAGTAACATGATTAGCTATTCCAAATTTGAATAACTCTCTTTCCTTGTTTTTATAAATGTGTTTGTGTCTATATTAGAAATGATGTTTGAATGAACATTTTAGGATTACTGTATGTGTTTTGGAAACAGAAAACACCTAAAAATATCATTAAAATACTTTTACAAATGTCCATAAAAGGTGTGTTTGAGGTATATTATCCACATAAAGCTTAGAATTTTCCATTGATTTGGCCTTTCTGAGCGCCATAACTTTATTTTCAATGTACAATATCTGTTATCTGTTATTTTCTTGGCACCAAAGAGAAGATGCCTCAAATTAACACTACTGCCATTGAAGACACAACTGATTCAGAAGGTAATTTTTTTTCCCATTTCCTATATCTGTACAGATACACAACATTAAAACAACACCCTATTAAAAAGCTTTATAAAGTTGTAATAGGCAAGAGAATCTTAAAGTCAAGTGTGTCAGCTAATAAACCCAAAGAACCATTAAATCTATGCTCTTTATTAGTCATTCAGCTTATACCCTACCAAAATAAAACATGCACAAATAAGAAAAGCAATTTTAGATTTCCTAAAAACATTAGATGCACTTGTATTTGGAGTATGATGGAACCTGAGATTATTTTTATGTTTCTAGATGTTAACACAGCATGAACCTGAGAAAGGACATGGGGGTTAGATCAAGGTGAGGAGAATGCATGGGATATAGAGAGTTGTGGCATAGGATAAAGACAGCTGTGCCTGCAATACAGTAGCCACCATCCACATGGGGCTAAATTAAACTAATTAAATTTAAATGAATTAAAATTGAACTAATTAAAATAACTAAATAAAATTTAAATTTAGTTGCTCAGTTACACCAGTTACGTTTCAAGTGCTCAATAGACACATATGACTAGTGGTTGCTGAATTAGACAGCACCAAGTAGAACATGTCCATCATTGCAGAAAGTTCTTTTTTTCAGCTCTGAATAAAGTACAGCAATCATATAAATTAAAATCTTAATTCCAGTATATCTAATGTTTCAAATATCCCTGGTCAGCCTCTTTTTAGTTCTAGAAATATACAAAGCTTGCTATCTTTATTTAGTTTTAACATTTAATATATAAAAACAATGTTTTTTCATATAGGGACACAAAATTGAGCATAACCACAAATCTCCATGAATTTTCACAAACTGAAATGGAACACATCCATGTAATAAGCACCTGGATAAAGAAACAGAACAATCATTCCTGGAAACCCTAAATCACCTGTCCCCTGCTCTCCCACCCCACTACCCTACAATCTCCTGTCACTACCTCCCTTCTAGTCACTTTATCCCAGCAAGAATAATCACCATTGTGACTTCTAACCACAGAAATTACTTTTGCCTGTTTATTTTTTTTATTATAAAATAGGTTGTATATTATCTAATCTTCTGTGTTGAACTTGTTTGGCGTGAAATTATATCTGCCTGTGAGATTCATTCATGTTATTGTGTATATTCCTAAATTATCATTTATCTGCTATAAGTAGAGGTAAGAAAACTATGTTTTCTTAAAAAGGGGCAGATAGTAAATAATTTCAGTTTTGTGGGTCATGTGGTGTCTGCCACAGCTGCTCAACTCAGTTATAGAGTGAAAACAGCCATAGACAATGTATAAATGAATTGATGTAGCAACTGTGTTCCAATACAACTTTATTTACAAAAACAGGCAGTGGTCTATATTTGGCCCATGGTCTGTGGTTTGCTGACTCTTGCTGTATAGTTTTCCATTGTGTGACTGTACTACAGTGTATTCATCCAATTGCTGATAAGCATTTGGTTAGTTTCCAATCTGGGTTTCGTATTAGTGCTACGGGAACATTTTGTTACGTGTTTTTGGTGAGTAATTTTAAGTCCTTTTTGCTCCTTCTCTACCTAGCATGCTTCTCCCTCACCAAACAGGTATTTATTCTTTGGCACATATTTTAAATCTCACCTTCTGTTATGATTGGATTTTATCCGCCCCCGACCAAAGATGTTGAAGTCCTAACCCCCAGTATTTGTGGATGTGACCTAATTTGGAAATGGGGTCTTTACAGATGATGAGGTTAAAATGAGGCCATTAGGGTGGACTCTAACTCAATATGAATGGTGTCCTTATAAAAAGGGAGACTTGGACATGGGTATAAGGATAGAAGAAAGACAGTGAAGACACATGGAGGGTATAGTCTACAGGTCGAGTGCCTGAGGCTACCAGAAGCTAGGAGAGAGACCTGGAACAGTCTTCATCACAGCCCTCAGAAGAAACCAACCATGCAGGATGATGGCTTGATCTAGGACTTCTAACCTCCAGAACTGTAAGACAATAAATTTCTGTTTTTTAAGCCACCCAGTTTGTGCTGCTTTCCTGTATAGCCTTGGCAAACTAATAATACACCCCTAAATGAAGTCTTCCCTGGCCATGTATCTAAAGTGGCACTCTCTCCAATTGCCATCATTCAACCTTGTTATGTCTCATTTCTTTCATTTGTTTTCCATTTTCCCTGCTAGAATTAAGTTCCATGAGAGCAAGGAGCTCAACTGTTTTTTGCTCTACTCTGTTTCCCTTGCATAACATACCACAGATGATCAATAAATATTTTGTAATAAATTAACGTGCAAAGGGTTTGGTTTTGCAACATATATCAGACTCCTAGAAATTGAAAGTAACCGGAATAGTCAGATCCATAAGCTAAGGATGGCTGAATTAATATTTTTAGAAGACCAACACTGAATGACATTAATATGAGCAGGTTAAGAAGAATTTTAAGTAATGGAAGAATGGAATCTCCTAAACTAGTATTTCCTGAACACCTGCTATGAACCAATTGCTATATAATATGGCTTGGCTCTGTGTCCCCACCCAAATCTCATGTTGAATTGTAATCTCCATCGTCAGGGGAGGGATCTGGTGGGAGGAGATTGAATCATGGGGACGAACTTCCCCTTGCTATTCTCATGATAGTGGGTGAGTTCTCATGAGATCTGGTTTTTTAAAAGTGTGTGGCACTTCCTATTTCTTTCCCTCTCTCTCTTCTGCTCCGCCATGTAAGATATGACTTGCTTCCCCTTTGCCTTCCATCACAATAAGTTTGCTGAATCCTCCCCAGCCGTGTAGAACTGTGAGTCAATTGAACCTCTTTTCTTTATAAATTAGCCAGTCTCAGATAGTTCTTTATAGTGATGTGAAAATGGACTAATACAGAAAATTGGTACTGGGAATGGGGTACTGCTTTATAAAGATACCTGAAAATGTGAAAGTGATTTTGGAACTGGGTAACACGCAGAGGTTAGAACCGTTTGGAGAGCTAAGAAAAAGATAAAAAGATGTGGGAAAGTTTGGAACTTCTTAGAGGCTTGTTGAATGGCTTTCACCAAAATGCTGATAGTAATATGGACAATGAAATCCAGGTTGAGGTGGTCTCAGATGGAGATGACAAACATATTGGGAACTGGAGAAAAGCTCACTCTTGCTATGCGTTAGCAAAGAGACTGGCGGCATTTTCCCCCTACCATAGAGGTTTGTGGAACTTCGAACTTAAGAGAGATAATTTAGGGTATCTGGTGAAAGAAGCAAAGCATTCAAGAGGTGACTTGGTTGGTTCTGACAGCATACAATCCTATGTATTCACAAAGAGAAGATCTGATATTGGAACTTATGTTTAAAAGGGAAGCAGAGCATAGAAGTTTGGTAAATTTGCATCCTGACTAGTTGGTAGAAAAGAAAAACAAATTTTCTGGGAAAGAAATTCAAGCCAACTAAAGAAATTTGCCGAAGAGGAGCCAAGTGTTAATAGCCAAGACAATGGAGAAAATGTCTGCAGGGCATGTGAGAGATCTTCATGGCAGTCCTTCCTATCATAGGCCTGGAGGCCTAAAAGGGAAAAATGGGTTTGTGGGCCAGGCCCAGGGCTTTACTGCTCCATGCTGCCTCAGGACATAGCACCCTGTGTCCTAGACGCTACAGCTCTAGTTGTGGCTAAAAGGAGCCAAGGTGCATCTCAGGCTGTGGCTTCAGAGGATGCAAGCCCCAAGCCTTGGTGGCTTCCATGTGGTGTTGGGCCTGTGGGTGTGCAGAAGGCAAGAACTGAGGTTTGGGAACCTCTGCCTGGGTTTCAGAGGATGTGTGGAAATGCCTGAATGACCAGGCTAAAGTCTGTGGTAGGTCTGGAGCCCTCATGGAGAACCTCTACTAGGGCAATGTCGGGGGGAAATGTGAGGTTGGAGCCCCCACACAGAATCTCCACTGGGGCACTGCCTAGTGGAGCTGTGGGAAGAGGGCCACTGACCTCCAGACCCCAGAATGGTAGATACATGGACAGCTTCCACTGTGTGCCTAGAAAAGCCACAGGCACTCAATGCTAGCCTGTGAAAGCAGGGCTTTACCCTGCAGAGCCACAGGGGCAGAGCTGTCTAAGGCCTTGGGAGCCTACCTTTTGCATCAGCATGCCCTGGTTGTGAGACATGGAGTCAAAGGAGATTATTTTGGATCTTTAAGATTTGACTGCCTTGCTGGGTTTTTGATTTGCATAGGGCCTAAAGCCTCTATGTTTAGGCCAATTTCTCCCATTTGGAATAGGAGCATTTACCCAATACCTGTACCCTCACTGTATCTTGGAAGCAACTGACTTGTTTTTTATTTTATCAGATCATAGGCAAAAGTGATTTGCCTTGTCTCAGATGAGACTTTGGACCTGGACTTTTGATTTAATGTTGGGATGAATTAAGACTTTGGGGGACTGTTGGAAAGGCATGATTGGTTTTGAAATGTGAGAAAGGCATAAGATTTGGGAGGGGCCAGAGTGGAAGGATAGGGTTTGGCTCTGTGTCACTCAGATCTCATGTCAAATTATAATTCCCGTGTGTCAGGGGAGGGGCCTGGTAGGAGGTGATTGAATTATGGGGGCAGACTTCCCAGTTGCTATTCTCATGATAGTGAGTTCTCAGGACATCTGTTTGTATAAAAGTGTGTGGCACTTCTCGTTTCTCTCTCTTTCTCCTGCTTTGCCGTAAGAGAATGTACTTTGTTCCACTTTTGCCTTCTACCATGATGGTAAGTTTCCTGAGGCCTCCCCAGCCATGCAGAACTGTGAGTCAATTATAAACCTCTTTATAAATTACCCAGTCTCAGGTAGTTCTTTATAGCAGTGTGAGAACTGACTCATATACTATACTATGCATTTACTATTTAATTCTGCCTCTGCTTTTGCCTAGCTTAACTTATGTAAGCCCATTTTAGTAAACAATGGGGAAAGTGTTAATAGTCTATAATCATTGAATGGAGTAAATAAGAAAATACCTACAAATCACTCTGCATATGGGTCAGTATAGTAAGTGTGCAATAAATGCTAATCTCCAGAATTCATACTGTATTTAACAGAAAAGGAATTAAACATTAACAGTCTCTGCACATGGGTCTACAGCTTGTAAGTGGCAAAAGCAAATTTTGAATACAGAATTATTTGATTCTATTGATAATTCTGGATTCCTATTTATATATTCTTTCAGGACTTTTTTATTAGCTAGTGGCTTGACTAATAGTCATACTGCATGAGTAAAAGCCTTTTTTTATTTTTTAAAAGAAAACAAAATTGGTGGCTTTGAAAGGTCACCTCAGTTATTTTGACATGTGGCTGGTGTTCACAGTAGGAGCCCTTGAAGCTTCCATTTGGGAAGCAAATTGTAGGCCACAGCACTGGAAGCAACCATTACATTTTAAGAGCAATGCCAGGTTAATTTGCATCTGGTTCAGTGAAAGCAACATCATAAGCTCTTTCTGACTCTATGATTTCACACATGCAAGATCATTTTATTTGGAGAGATTTTAAAATGTTGACACTAATTATGGAAATTTGGAAGTTAGGAAGACTAAAACTTGATTTTCAGCATTGGTGGTGATGGTTTGGCCCAGGGAACACTTGGCAGTGTGATAGGTGGCAGTCAGCACAGGCAGATCATAGCCGTCGTCAATGATGGCACAGCCTTTGGAAATGAGCCTATCCCAGCACGGCAATCTCATTGGCCTATTTTTAAAAGACATTGTCTTAATCTTTTGCCTCTAATATAACTTGTACATTTCTCTGGCAATAAAACAAATACACTTTAGGTTTGTAGAAAATCCACATTTTTAATACTCGTCAAAAATTGAGTGACAAGGAAGACAAAGTCCTAATTTTAAAATATTGGTAGTTATTCTCTAGATGTATTGTATACACTTAAGGATGTAATGGTGCATGTGAGTGTGCATCCACAAACAAATGCACAAATATTAATTTAACATATTTATTGTGATTTTTATTCTTTGGAAAGGAGTGGAGATTGACAAATTTCTATCTATAAACTCAAACCCTTTACAATTTAAGGATATTTCATGATAAGAAAGGAAGCCAAAAATCAGCTACTAGGGGTAGTTAATGATCCCTACTTTCCTGTAGATCAGGCAACCAGAATAATGGTTTCATAAGTGTGTACCAATGTCAGGCAGACAATAAATCTGAAAGTGTAGGACACTTACCACATAATATAGTTAATGCTAAGAGAAAGAGCATTTTAAAAGGTGAGAGCATTTCTGAGATCAACTCAAGGCCCAAACCTCATGGTACTTTGAGATTTTAACCCTAAGTAATGATCCCGTCTTCGTTTCTCATTCTCAACCTGTAGTTGACTAAAAATTACAGGGGGTTTTAGCTTTGCACTATTTATTAGCCTGTATCTTGTTGCTTCAAGGAATGATGGCATCATTTAAAAATAGATACAGAAATCTTATTTATCCAAAGAAATGTATGTTTTAAGAACAACTGGTATGAGAAAAGTGGGCAAAAAAAATGCAATTAAATATCTACAACTGAATGCCTAGACCTTCCTAGAACCAGAACCAAAATACATAAAATCTTTGTTGTTTAACTTTTTAGCTGCTCTTGGCTGTCTGATTCAGTGCTCCCTATGCAGGGACATGTCTGTTTCCTTTGGGATATTTTCTGCCAGCCGATGACAAAGATGCTGTTCCAAAATGAAATTTGGAACCCAATTTTAAATTGAATCTCACCCTCCAGAGTAAACAATAGATGGAACCTGCCTATTAAATCATCAACTTTTAATTAAATCCTTTGCAGCTGTAAGATCCCCATACTCAACAAGGTGATAAATGCATTGTATTTTAATTTAGTTATCTTTCTTGTACTAAACTCACTGCAAAAAAAGAGGGTATAATATTTACCAAGTTACCAAAAATGACTTCTTTATGGATTCTTGATCACAGTATAGTGAAGTGTTTAAAAACTTTAGAGTCAGCAGCAATATGGGGTCAAGTATTGGCTGTAGGAACAACTCATTCTATGATCTTGTGACGTTAAATGGAATCTCTTAATTTTTTTTTTTTTCTTTTAGAAACAGAGTCTCACTCTGTCACCCAGTCTGTAGTACAGTGGCACAATCATAGCTCACTGCTGTCTTGAACTCCTGGGCTCAAATCATCTCCTTACTTCAGCCTCATAAATAGCTGGGACTATGGGCAAGAGCCACTGTGCCCAACTTTAAATGACCTCTCTTAACTTCAGCTTTTTAAGCAGATTAAATTACTAACTCTCATTCTTTTCTTCTCCCCTCTCTTGTATCTGCACCACTGTCATGGACTAATTGTGGATAGAGTGTATTACTTTTGTCCTTCACTTTGGGCTTGACTGTGGGCCTTGTTTCAGCCAAAGAAATGTGGATGGAGGACAGCCTGCCATTTTTAAACTTAGGTCTTAAGAGGCCTTCTGTGTTTTAGCTTACTATCTTGCATTCTGTCACTACCAAGAGAAAACGTTGCCTGGGTAGTTGCTTCTCTTTGATCCTGAGTCCTATGATCAATGCATGAGAAGCAGAGCTGTTCCCGCTCAATCTATCCTGCATGAATTGACTGGCTAACCTGCACATATGTGAGGAATCAATGTACATTGTATGCTACTCAGATACAGTGATTGTTTTATTACACAACATTATTGTAGTAATAGAGAATTGATACAATTTTCATATTGGTAAATTTCATATGGCCTCTTCCATAGAGATGGAAAAATTAAATTTATTCATTTAAGGATATTAACTGCCTACTATCAACAAGGTCCTTTGCTATAAGCTTGAAGGATAAGAGAGGCAAGTTTTCTGTCATTTGGGAGATCAAATTCTAGTTGTATGTATTTCAGTATTCAATATGTTATTTATGACATGACAATCATAGTAAGAAATAAGATAATTACTAGCAACATGTAAAAATCCATTACTAATTTATGTTAGTAATTCTATTGCATGTTGATACCACGAAGGATGGCAAACATAAAGTGAGAACTATAATATAGCATGAAAATTGGATACTTAATAACTACCTTTGTGGATAAAAATTTTCAATAATAAGCAACTTGTACAGAAACAGATAAAAAATGAAGAAAATTGCAACATAAGGCAAAACATATGTCTTGAACTTAGCAAATGTTTCTCTGCAGGTTTGGAAGTCTGAGAAGCTTCAAGATGGAGTAAGTTTGATTTAATGATATCATGTAGTGTGAGGGTTAATTTTATATTTCAACTTGACTGGTCTATGGTGTGTCCAGATGCAGTCCTGCATGGGGTATCAACATTTCAGGAAGTCCTAGCAAGAGCAGTCAGGAAAGAGAAAGAGATAAAAGACATCCAAATAGGAAGAGAGGAAGTCAAACTATCTCTTTGCTGATGATATGATTCAGTACTTAGAAAACTCCATAGTCTCTGCCCAAATGCTCCTAGATATGATAAACAACTTCAAGAAAGTTTCAGGATACAAAATCAATGTACAAAAATCAGTAGCGTTTCTATACATGAATAACGTCCAAGCTGAGATCTAAATCAAGAACACAATCCCATTCACAATAGCCACAAAAAGAATAAAATACCTAGGAATATAGTTAATCAGGGAGGTGAAAGATCTCTACAATGAGAATTACAAAGCACTGCTCAAAGAAATCAGAGATAACACAAATGGGAGAATATTCCATGCTCATGGATAAGAAGAATAAATATTGTCAAAATGGCCATCCTGCCCAAAGCAATCTACAGATTCAATGCTATTTCTATCAACCTATCAATGACATTTTTCACAGAGTTAGAAAATACTAGTTTAATATTCACATGGAACAAAGAATGAGCCCGAAACAAAGCCAGAGACATCAATCATACTATGTGGCTTCAAACTATACTGCAGGGCTACAGTAACCAAAACAGCATGATACTGGTACAAAAACAGACACATAGAGCAATGGAACACAATAGAGAGCCCAGAAACAATGCCATATACTTGTAACCATTTAACCTTTGACAAAGTGGACAAAAATACACAATGGGGAAAGGACTTCCCATTAAATAAATGGTGCTGGGATAACTGGCTAGCCATATGCATAAGACTAAAACTGGGCTGTTTCCTTTCTCAAGATGGATTAAAGACTTCAATGTAAAACCTAAACCTTTTAAAATTCTAGGAAAAAAAAAAAAAACTAGGAAATACCATTCTGGATATAGTCCCTGGCAAATGTTTCATGACAAAGATGGTAAAAGCAATTGCAACAAAAACAAAACTTGACAAGTGCGACCTAGTTAAACTAAAGAGCTTCTGCACAGCAAAATAAACTATTAACAGAGTAAAGAAACAACCTACAGAATGGAAGAAAATATTTGCAAACTATGCTTCTGACAAAGGTCTAATGTCCGAAATTTATAAGGAACTTAAATCAACAAGCAGAAAAGAAACTCATTTAAAAATGGGCAAAGGGTGTGAACAGACATTTCTCAAAAGAAGAAATATATGCACATAGCCAACAAGCATATGAAAAAATGCTCTGTACCACCAGTCGTTAGAGAAATGCAATGAAAAACCACAATGAGATAGCGTCTCGCATCAGTCAAAATGGCTGTTACTAAAAAGTCAAAAACAAAACAAAACAAAAACAGGTGCTGATGGGGTTGCAGAAAAAAGGGAACACTTATACAATGCTGGTGGGAACGTAAATTAGCTCATCTACTGTGGAAAGCAATTTGGAGATTTCTCTAAAAGTTACAACAGAACTACCATTCAACCCTGCAACCCCATTACTGGGTATAAACCCAAAGGAATAGAAATAATTTTACTATAAAGACATGCACACAAATATTCATTGCAGCACTATTCACAATAGCAAAAACACAGAATCAGCCTAGATGCCCATCAATGGTGGACTGGAGAAAGAAAACGTGGTAGATATACACCATAATATACTACACAGGCATAAAAAAGAACAAAATCATGTCCTTTGCAGCAACATGGATGGAGCAAGAGACCATTATCCTAAGCAAATTAACACAGGAACAGAAAACCAAATACTACATGTTCTCACTTCTAAGTGGGAGCTAAACATTGAGTACACATGAACACAAAGAAGTGAACAACAGACACTAGGGCCTGCCTACTTGAGAGTGGAGGGTGGGAGGAGGATGAGGATTGAAAAACTGCCTATCAGGTATTATGCTGACTATTTGGGTGGCAAAATAATGTGCACAGCAAACCTTGGTTATGCACAATTTACCCATGTAATAAACATGCACATATGTCCCCTTAAAGTAAAATTTGGAAGGAAAAAAACGACATTTCAGTAAAGGAGTTCAGTCAAGGATGGTGGTCTGCATATATGATGGTGGTCTCATAAGATTATAATACTGTATTTTTCTTGTACCTTTTATATGTTTAGGTATGTTCAGATATGCAAATACTTACCATTGTGTTACAATTGCTGACAGTGTCCAATGCAGTCAAATGCTATACAAGTTTATAGCCTAGTAGCAACAGTCTCTACACCATATAGCCTGGGTGCGTAGTAAACTGTACCATCTAGGTTTGTGTATATACACTCAGTGATGTCCACACAACAACAAAATCACCTAATTAAGCATTTATGAGAATATATCCCATCCTTAAGTAATGCATGACTGTATTTGGTTAAATATCATTCTTGTGTTTCTGTAAGGATGTTTCTGGATGAGACTAACATTTGAATCTGTAGACAGTAAATTATATTTCCTCCCCTCTGTGAGTGGGATGCATCCAATTTATTAGAGGCCTGAATAGAACAAAGAAGCAGAGGAAGAAAGAATCCATTCTCTCTGCCTGTCTTTGCACTGGACATTGGTCTTCTCCTAGGTTTTGACTCAAACTGGAGCTGAAACTTATACCATTGGCTCTCCTGCTTCTCAGGCCCTCAGACTCACACTGCAAGTGTACCACTGGCTTTCTTGGGTCTTTAGTTTGCTAACTGGAGATCACAGTTCTTCTCAGCTTCCATGATTACCGCACAAGCCAATTCCTTATGACTTATACATATATACTTATATGTATATACATTCTATTTCTCTAGAGAACCCAGACTAATACACATTGAAACCGCTTTTTTCCTTTTGCCTGTCTGTCCAAATCACATTTAAACATTGCATGTCTCTAAACATATATTCCATGACACAGGAAAAAAAAAAAATCACAAAAGATAGCTCAAGGAAAAGAGATATCATACATTTTCTTTGCTATTATTTTTAATCCTTATGTTAAAACATACAAGCAAAGAAATAACCTATTTCTACAATAATGGAATAATAACTTCTAGGGGATACCAGGGAATCACTGAATGTTAGAAAAGAGAGGAAAATCAGAAAATTTTCATTCATCATTTTACATGATAAAATTTCCCCCAGGGAGGAAACTTAATTTGCCTAAGGTCTCAACCAAAATTGAGATAATAATACTAGTAAGCAACTATTTTTTATCCTGTACTTATTACATGCCTCTCATTCCATGTTTTACATTATTGTTACATTTGATAATCATTAAACTAGTGTGCAAGGTAAACATTTGATTATTCTCATTTCTGAAATGAGAAAATAACTTATAAATGTCAAGCAACATGGCTTGGGGCCCACAGACATGTGGCTACATTGGGCTTAAAATTCCAGTTTTACTGTAGAGCAGTGCTTTTCAAACTTTAATGTGCTTACAAATCACTTGGAGATGTTGTTAAAATACTTGGAGCCTACCTCAGTGTCTGATATAGTTGATATGGAGTAGCCCTCCAGCGAAAGCATTTAAAAAATATCTTATGGGTGATTCTTATGTGATTGTAATGTGGAACCCTGGTTGCAACCCCCATTTAGAGCCTGTATGGCTTTGTCCCCTATAAACCTCGCTTGCCCTTTAGAAAAAGCATTGAAAATTAGGTCATGCTTCAAACTACAAAGTATAGAATTTCCTTTTCCTTAATATTCAACTTGATTTTTAGCAAGCTGGAGAGACTGGAAAACAGGAGTTGTATTTGGTGGAGAGATGTTGTCATGAAAAATATATTAGATACAATTAGGACAGAAAGGGAAGATCACTTGTGACAGTGAATGTTAGTACATCAGTGTTATAAACCAAAATGATTTCAGTAATATTGACATCATCAACAGCAGCATTCCAATTGTTTTAGACAAAATTGGAACACTTCTGTTACTATAGTAGTAGATAGGCTTATTATTCCCCATTTATTTCCTTCCCGTGATAGAATCAAACATCCAAGACCTTTGCCTTGTGAATTTGCAGCACCTCCACCAGAGCAGGTGAATAATATGTTCTGCCTACAAATGTTGGGCTTGGTGTGTGATTTGCTTTAGCCAGTGAACTTTACTGACTATGTTCATACAGCCAGAGGCTTTAATTGCACATCTAGGGTTCTGATTAGCCTTTTTACTTCTGCTATCAGTTTTGAGAAGATTTTGCCCCAGGTAATCAATGATGCCAGAATGAGAGACACGTGGAACAGATCTGAACCCAAACCCCCAGCCAGCTCCCTGTGAGTCACAGCTGATCCACAGAATGAGGAGTGGGCCTTAAATGCCTATTGTTGGGAGCCACTATATTCTGAAGGATTTTTATTTTTCAGCATTATTGGAGACGGAGGACTAATGCAAGGGTATTTGAAGATAAAAAATCTGCATTATGCTCTATTGTTTTCATTGACCAGCATCTGAAACACTCCATATATTTCTGATACTTTGGAAATTTCTGAATGGGTTCTAGTAGAAGGCCGTCCTCTTTTTACTATGAAAGTTAAAAAGCCAGCTGGGGTATGAGCATGCGACCAGGCTCAACCATCAATCTTACCCATATGGTAATTTAAATCTAGATATAATAAAACACAAGAGCAGGGATTGTGAAAAATCCCACTTCTGGGGGACATCAGCGGGGAGATATGAATGGTCACATTTCATTCTGGTGATGGAAGTGGTATAAGCTGTGGAGTGCCATATTTAGTGGTTGTAACGCTGGTAGCCCCACCATGCTGTTTCTGGGGCACAATTCTGGCTGGTCTCTGGCTGATTATCCTTCCTTTTCTCCTGCTTATTTTACCTGCCTCATTTTGAGCCTTCCTAGCTTTCCTCTGAACTGACAATTGCCTTCTTATAAACATGATTCTTGCTTAAATCAATAAAGGCAAGTTTCTTATTTGCAACTAAAATGTCTTCATGTCCCATTTTCCTTTGTTTATTTAGTTCTCAAAGATGTATTGAATATCTGCTACATGTCAGGCACCCTGCTGGACTCTAGAAATAAAGAGAAGAGTGAGGACCAGTTGCTTGCAAAGGATATACAGGCAGCTTTCCATATCCCCGGGTTCCACATTCGAAGATTCAATCAACTTCAGACCAAAAATATTCAGGCAAAAAAAACAAAACAACAACAAGTAGAACAAGAACAAAATAAAAAGTAACAATACAGCAATAAGAAAATGATAAAAAATACAGTGTAACAACTATTTCCACAACGCCTGCATTGTATTAGGTACTATAAGTAAACTAGAGATTATATAAAGTATTTGGGAAGATGTGCATAGGTTATATGCAAATACTATGCCAATTTGTATAAGGGACTTGAGCATCTGCAGATTTTAGTATTTGCAGGAATTCTGGAACTAATCCCCTACCAATACAAAGGGACGATCATATACATATGTACACAGTTGATTCTTGTTATTCACATTAGTTATAATTATTATAAAGTCTCTGAAAACAGTAAATACTGATCCTTGCCTCTAGGGAAAATATGGGATTAAGTTTTTATGAGTCTCCAGTTATAACATTTTCATCAGTTGATCAATATATAACCTTATTTATGTGTGTTTCTGCTTACAGATAGATTATATAATACATAATTTCATGTGTATTTAAATGTTTATGTTAACATTTAATGTATTGCCATCGGTGCTGTGATTCACGCTTAAATGACGCTTACCTAACACACATGTTTTCTCTGTAAGATACATGACAGTCTTCTTAAGGTTATGAACATTAGACAGCACTTCAGCACTATGCTTGGGAGCCATTTTAAACACGTAAATCACCAAGAAAAATCACAAAAATGTAAAAAGAAAAAAAAAAATGGAGCACTAGATGTACCAGGAAAGAAACACTTGTTTGCAGTATGAGACCCAAAACAAGAAAGTGGAGTGTTACCTTATTCCACCTCAGCTGGGAATGTGCATGATGAGTGACTCGAATGTTTCACCTCTTTGCTCATTTTGGGAATGGCCTTGAAAGAGTTCAGCAAGCATTGATTTTGGGTTTACGAATGAATTTCAATACAGGTGAATTTGCAAATGTGGCATCTGTGAATAAAGAAGATCTATTACATACTGATAGATTGGATATAGATCTGGAGCTCTAGAGATCTGTGTGTGTGTATAAACAAGCAGTTTCAAGGTTTGGTATACATATTCTTATACACACAGACACAGAAGTGTGAAACCTAAGGTGAGAAGCGCACCCTGAATGGGAATACAGGCAAGCCCTGTCAGTGGCAGTTGGAATAAAGCCGGCTTAAGATAAGAGGTGATATTTGAGGCATGCTTGGGAGATGAATGAGAGGTAGGCTTTCTGGGACAGAGGAAAAGCCTACACAAACACTCAGACAAGAGACATCACTAACCATTCTGGGGATAGCATACTGTGACAAGGGAAAACAGGAAGATGGAGGGAGCAAGAGAAAAAAGATAAGTTGGGTTCTGAGAATAAATAAGAATGAATAATTGTATGTTGCACCAGTGAGTATAGAGCATGGAGCAGGACATGCTCAGATTTTAGCTTTGGAAAGATAACTTCCGTGATAATGGGATGGTTGGATAGATGGGGTAGAGGCTGGAGATAGGAATTCTGTATGGGAGAAAGTCTTACAAAGCAAGGCTATGAAGCAGAACCAACACAGAGAGACGGGAAAGCTGCAAAAGATTTGAGGGAAAATTAACTGTTACAAAATGAGAAGAGGAAAAAATTAAGGAATAATCAGGCTTAGTTTTTCTGTTGAAAACTCTTAACAGGGCCTGATAAATCAGTGGACAGTTTTGATAGTAAAGAACGTGAGTTTGGATTTGTCCATGCTGAGAGGGAGGCACTCCTTAGTGTGAGTTACAAGTTATAAGGTTAGGTTTTGAATGTCAAAAAAATTTTGTCTTACTACACACAATAGTATACATCTGTGTATGTGTATTAGAAAATAATAATTTATATTCTTGTATAATATTTATTGTTTATCTGGTTTATCATAAACATCAGCACCTTCATGTATTTTTATACTCATAGCTTCCCAGATACCTAAAGCCTGTGTGTGTGTGGGTGACCTACTTATTATCTCAAACCATTAAACCCATGCCTGATCACACAATATCAGTAGTTTCAAATAAAGAATCCAGTAGTGATCCCCAGTGGGAAGTCTTGCCCATGTTTCTTTTTATTTTCAGATTTACAGAAAAATTAAGAATAATTATAGCCTAATTAAAATTACATAACCAGCACATGGACCATTTCCCTGTTAAAAGAAAATCTCCCCCCATTGTAAACAAAACTTTGAGTAGATCACCATCAGAACTATGATTTATGGGCATACCAAATTATGTCATTATGCCTTTGCTTTTTAATGGCTTCTTTTAGCCTATTATTTTTGGTTTTAAATAACAGCTTAAGCACAATAAAGTACAAATAAAAGAAATATAAATGTCAACCCCAACAAATAGATAAACAGGCAGGGATCATCACGTAATTCAATGGCTTTTTTTTTTCCCTAGAGACAATGAATCCTATAACATGATTATCTCTCACAAATCCAAGCTGAAAAAGTCATTTACAATGAATATGCCCTGTGAGTGCTTATTGGTATGTAGACATGGAAACCTAGAAAGTTCAAATCATCAGATTATCAATCCCAATGATACTCAATAGACAGGATGTGGCTGGTGCTCCTTTGATTAAAGGGTGAAGTAAGAGTTAAATGTTGATATATTTATTTCAGATTATTTTCATTCACTTACCCATTCAGCAAATATTTATGAGGCATTCCTATGTCCCCGGCACTGTTCTAGGAGCTGGGGATAGAACAGTGAACAAAAGAGACAAGTTCCTGCCTTTGAGGATCTTATATTATACTGGGCAGGCAGATAATAAATAGTCAAGGACTAAATAAATGACCTAATGAATTAGAAGGTGTTAAGTACCATGGGTAAAAAAGAAGTCATGCAGAGTAAGCGGATTAGGAAAGCTGGAATCCAGGTTGGAACTATGAAATGGGGTGGTCAGGGTAAGTCTCATTGAGATTAAAATGTTGAGCCAAGTCAGAAATAAAAGGAGTTAGTCAAGCTATTATCTGGGTAAAGAACATTTCCAAAATGAGAAGAGATGGAGCAACGGTCTGAAGGTGGGATATTCCCATGCACTGAAGGAATGGCAGGGAGGTCAGTGTGACTGAAACCAAGTGAGAGAATATAACTAGAAAAAACTAGCAAGGTAGTTGGTGGCCTGGCCAAACAGTGTTTTGTAGAGCATTGAAAGGACTTTGGCTTTGACACCGATAAAATGGTGTGCCACTGAAGGGTTTTGAGCTGAGGAGAAATAGGACATGACATTATAAATATATATTTTTAATGGTGAAAAGATATATATTTAGAATTAGCCAGCCGAGTACATGAGATGATTCCAATTTTTCTGGCAACATCCAAAGCCTCATAGCAGGAGCCAGTGGAACATACGTCTTCTCTCCATCAGGCCTGATCACGGTGTTGACCTTGGCCACATCAATGTCAGAGAACTTCTCCACAGCCAGTTTGATCCTTTGCTTGTTGGTTTTGACATCCACAATGAACACAAGTGTGCTGTTGTCTTCTCTCTTCTTCACCATGAACTCAGTGGTCAGGGGGATGTTTCTCCAGGACTGGTGCTTCTTCTGGAGGTGCTCTTCCGAGGATATTTGGGCTGTCTGCAGAGCCTCAGTGTCTTGGACCCCAGGAGGTGAGTGGCATGTGAATCTTCTTGGATTTGTGGCTGTGGACACCTTTCAGTATTGCCTTCTTGGCCTTCAAAGCCTTTGGCTTTGGCTTTGGGAGGCTTAGGAGCTGGAAGAGAAGGAAAAAACCAAGGTTGTGGGATTCAGAAAGTGGACACTTTCATGCTCAAGACCTGTAGTGGGGGACTCTGACCGTTAGGACATTAGAAAGGACACCCTGGGAGCTGGGCTAAGAATAGACTATTGAGGAAATAAGGGTAGCAGTTGGGAAACTTGAGGCTATTGCCACCAACTTTTAACCATTCTCTTTACAATGAGGTTACTGCTTTTTGTTATGGCATAAAGTAATTATATCCTTCCAGCTGACTAAATAACATTTTTAAAAAATAACTATTAGTGATGAAAAAGGCCAGGATTGGCGCCTCACACCTGGAATCACAGTGCTTTGAGAGGCTGAAGTGGGAAGGATCGCTTGAGCTCAGGCGTTTGAGGTTTTACAGTGAGCTATGATCACACCACTGCACACCAGCCTGGGTAACAGAGCAAGACCTTGTTTTCTAACATAAAAAGTTATAAATAAATGAATAAATAAAGTCTGGGATGATTCCATGTATATAAATGAATAAAGGGCATAGAAGGTGGTGTAGCTTCAGGGAGGAGTTAAATGGAACTTGATTATAGAAATATCCAATTTCAAGCTTCCTAGATGTTTTTGACAAGAATTAATTGTTGAAGCTTTTAGGTGTAAATTCCATCTAAGAACTGTCCCAGAGATGTTACTGCCAATAGAAAATCTTATACCTTTTCCCAAATTATATTCATTAGCACGTGATATGTGTTTGTTAGCTTTGTGTTTTCCCTACCAGACAGTAAACTTTCAAAGTGATTTTAGCATGCACTTCAAGTGCACTATCTAAGCCCTACTCTGAAGAGCCCTAATATTTGACTTTTTTTAGTTCAGTGAACATTTAAGCTTATTAATACTTACTGACATTGTAAAACTCCACAGTTTTTCATCGCTCAAAGCCACCCAGGGGGAGTTGGAAATTGGATGTACTTTTAAATTATCTTTGGAGTCCAAATCTAAATCCTCTTTTCTCCTAGCCGCTGCGCTGGGAGTTAATGATCTCAGTCAAAGAGAAGTACTCTTCCTCGGAGATCCTCTTTTGTAACTGTATTCACAAAGAGTAAGAATTCAAAAGGGGCCACTCCAAACTACGTTGGTCTACTGCTTTCATATTTAATTGATGTACAAGAGGAAGTAATGCCCCCAACAGACCCGTTCATTTATTATCCTTAATACTTGCCTGTGACTTCTTTTTTTATCTTCGTTGAGTTTCTTCCCATTGTCAGCCCCAGATTTACCAGGGTGATCATCACTGCCCAGGTGACGACTGTGGAGAGACAACCTGGCATATATATTTCACAATTAAATCCTGCTTATTGGGAATATGGTCTGGCACAGAATATACCCATTGTGTTTTTGCCCCCCTGCAGTGGTGACTTTTATTGCATTTTATGCCTTTATGGCCTTTAATTGTCCCAGCAGAAAAGGACTAAGTGAATCAACATGTGTGAAGTCCTTTGGGCTAACATTTAATGAAGAGCTTTCAAATTCACAGGCATAAAGCACCATAAAAGTGGTAACTATTATTATCTTCCTAATAAATGACTTCTCCATTTTCTTTCCCTGGTGTCATTTTTATTCTTCAGTTTTTTTTCCACTTCTTTTGAATTTAATTTTTAAATGAGCAAGAATGGTTGTTGTAAACTTCTTTGTTACAAATTAGAGAAATATTTGAGTATGTTGCTTCTATTAATCAAGTGCATTTTAGACGAGATATGTAATACTGTACAAATTTTTCTTATTCTTTGCTTTTTTTTGCACCAATCATATAACTGTACTTTCTATTCAACGTTATTGTTGGTCAGTGACAGCTACATTAATGGGAGTCTTCTCTCAAAGAGTTTGAAGATATGTTTGTACAGAGTATAAGATCATCAACTTTAGTCAAAGACTAGTTTTTATATAATACTCAGGACTTTATAAATCCATATTAAAAACAGAAATTTTAAAAGATTACATAGGTAAATGTGTTGGAGAGTGAGGAGATTAGATTTCAAAATGATTTCAGTTCACTTAAAAATAGTTAAAACTATGCCAAGAAATCTATTGGAAATTAGCTCCTCAATTCTAATTTCTAACACAGTGGCTCAGATATATTTGGTATCATGCTAAAATCTTTGATGGTATATGTAAAATATGCATCATCTGTAAAATATTGTCATTTGTAAAGAAAGCTATTATATATCAAGCATATTTTTCTAATATCACCAAGTATGATATGGAATAAAATATTTTGGCAAACTTTTAAAGGTGTTTTTATATAACTGCTATAGAGGGGAAAATACTAAAGGTCAATCTAGCTGAGTGGTAGAGCATAACACTCCATCTCTGGGTGGGGTGGTGGGTTTGGGCCTCGTGATGGGTGCCAAAAATTATAGGGGAGAAAAAGTACTGTATTTCCATTACCCCATGCAAGGCTTGTGGCTGACACACCTATAACATAACAGAATAACAATTGAAAAGCATATAAATGAATGACATATCTATAACAAAACAGAATAACAATTGAAAAGCATATAAATGAATGAACTTAAAATTTACATGACATGACAGCTTTCAGAAATGAAGACCAAAAGACCCAGGAAAAAGTATATTTTTATGGACAGTCATGCAAAAATATAATTGGAGAACACCAGGGTATAATCTAATGGTAACAAATTGACAGGAATTCAGCATGGTCTATTTGTTCAGATTGTTCTTGGCCTACTGTGTGACACTTTATCCTCTGGTTGTAGAGTAGAACACCTGTCACATGAGGGTCTTTAGGAAAGAAGTGAAGGAAAAGATCTTACAATTTGCTTCAGGAAAGAAGGGCGAGGGGAAAGTCAGAAAGACCTTCCTGTTTTTGCTTTTTTCTCAAATGCCAAGATGCCATGTTTTGGGATATCATTTCTGAGCCCCAACATTGCATATTTTTCCTAGTTTTAAGTTTTTCTCTATAAGACATTACAAAAATGGAAAGCTGACTAAGAATCTAGTAGAAAAATATGAATGCAAACCAAGAATCCACCTTTAGAAAAAAAGATAATTAAGAAACTTGATTCTTTTTTTTTTTTTTTTTTTCTTGAGATGGAGTGTCACTCTGTCACCCAGGTTGGAGTGCTGTGGCCAGATCTCAGCTCCCTGCAAGCTCCGCCTCCCGGGTTCACGCCATTCTCCTGCCTCAGCCTCCCAAGTAGCTGGGACTACAGGCGCCACCACCTCGCCCGGCTAGTTTTTTGTAGTTTTTAGTAGAGATGGGGTTTCACCATGTTAGCCAGGATGGTCTCGATCTCCTGACCTCGTGATCCGCCCGTCTCGGCCTCCCAAAGTGCTGGATTACAGGCTTGAGCCACCACGCCCAGCCGCAAGAAACTTGATTCTTAATCAAGATAGTAACAAGTCTCTCTCCTTGATCAAACATTGGTGAGGCTCCTCAGAACCCTCTTCCAACTAGACTTTAACCTTTGGGCTTCGATGTTTGTCTTTGCATCATTCAGCTTTGGCAATAATCCTGCTAAGCCAATTTAGAGAGAATCCCCCCACCACCCACCAGGTGGTATCTGATCAATGGGGCTTGCCCTCAGCAAGAATCAGGTTAGGTCTGTTTAACTATTATCTTCCCCTATCCCTAATGTTTTTTCTTAGTAGTGTTTCATCTGCTGACCCCACCTTGTTCCTTAGCTGTAGATTCCTACTTATCCACTCTGTATTTGGAATTGAGCCCAAGTCTATACTGAGACATCTTTCCCCCATTGGAACTAAAACCTGTTTTTACCACTTTAATTAACGTCCACATCTGGTTTTCTTTAACAGTTGCTCAGAAAGAAAGTTTGGATGAAAAACTTCAATACCACCACTCATCTGGAGACATAATTATATTTTAATGACACCACAATTTCTTCTACTTTAGACTGTATGCTCCTGTTCATACTATCTTGTACTTAAAGTCCCTCTTGCACGTGGCCCCTTATCAAAAACTTGCAATCACTTCCTGTTTCACCCTGATCAGCAGTCTTGACATTTCCCAGATACCCAATATTTTTTCCCCATGTGTACCTCGATTGCTGTACAATTTTCTTACTACTGTTTTTGGTATATTTTCTGATTCTGCAATCTTTAAGTATTTCTGTCTGATTATTATTTTGAAGGCAGAGAAATAAAGTATGGTGATATTGTTTGGTTGTGTGTCCCCACCCAAATTTCATCTCAAATTGTAATCCCTATGTTTCGAGGGAGGTACCTGGTGGGAGATTATTGGATCATATGGGTGGTTTCCTCCATGCTGTTCTTGTGATAGTGAGTTCTCATGAGAGCTGATGGTTTTAAAGTGTGGCACTTCCTCTCTCTCTCTCTCCTCCTTCCTCCTCATGAAGAAGGTGTTTGCTTCTCCTTGACCTTCCACCGTGATGGTAAGTTTCCTAAGGCCTCCCTCACCATGCAGAACTGTGAGTCAATGAAACCTCTTTTATTTATAAATTACCCAGTCTAAGGTAGTATCCTTAGAGCAGTGTGAAAATGGACTAATACATACAGAGTTAAGAGAGAATGTAGAATAGTGGCTTAGAATTTGGACTTTTGAGTCACACTGTCTGTGTCTGAAGCTTGGCTCTAACTTCTCTAGTTATTTGATTCTGGACAGGTTATTTGATTACTCAGTTTCTTTACCTGAGAGTAAACAGAAAATACAGTTGACCTTTTGCATACATGGGTTCCACATCCAAACACATAGTCCAGTGGAATACATAGCTGCCCTATCTTTGCAAAGAGTTCTCAAATTAAGGGAAAATATCATTATGCTTTAATACATTTTGAATGGTCCTTTACAAAATTAAAGTGAAAATTAAGTAAACCAAAGCATCCATGTTTCAAAAAGACAAGAACTGTGCCTGTTTCCCCTATTTATTTTAGGATATCAAAAATGAGAGGTCTCAATGAAGAGTATTTGATGATCATCATAAAATCATACACTATAAGCCAAGGCAAAGTAATATAATAACTACAGTCATGAGAAGGATACTGAATTGAGGGTGGAGGATTAACAATACAGTGGCAGAGTTTGAAGTTAGTTCTTCAAGTTCAACAATAGAGTAATGCTGACGTTAACTGACAAAGGAAAGCTATGAAATTGACCCCTGTGGCTATACTGGGATAAAATGTTCTATGAAATGTTTACGATTGTTTTGAAGTGATATAACAGCATTCATTTAAATGAGGTTCTTACCAAAATTGCATTTAAAACCAACTTGATCTTTTTTAATGTCTTCTAATGATAACAATCTGAATAACCATTGAAAAACTGAACACGTTCAGTTTAGTGGGGGTGATTGAGGATGCAAGTCTCAAACTGTGTGGGTTCAAATATCAGCTCTTTTTCTTCCTAGCAGTGTTATGTTGAACAAGTTACTTAACTTCTGTGCTTTGTTTCCTTATTTATAAAATAAAGTAAAAATGGTGCATGTCTTATGGGGTATAGGAAGGATTAATTGGATTTGTTTATGCAAATCACTCAGTACATTGGCTGGAAACCTGAAGGTTTTAATATGGTAAGGATCTTCCCATTTCAGACTAGGACACTTAAAAATTGTGAAAATAAATAGAATTTAAAAGATGTTGGAACCCCTCAAAACTTTAAGCCTCGAGAGAGATCTGACTGTGATCTGAGAAATTATAACATATGGTGATAATTTGTTTCTCAGATTACGTTTTAAGTCACTTTCTCATTTTTCTTGTTCTATAGAATGACTAGAGAGAATTAAACGAAGTCAGGGACAAAAACCTCCTGCCTTCTTAATTAATGATCCTTGATATAGGTTAATTTCCCCTTTGTTGTTCTTCTTTGCTTAGACTAGATGACAGAAAGTCCATGACTATTACAGCCTCTATTAAAATTTGTTAAAGTTGCCCTTCCTCAAAAGAAACACTGCCAATCACCAATTAAATTGCTACAACTGTGTGCCAACCTTGTATTACAAATGTTGTAATCCTGCTAAAAACTCCCCTGTCTTTGCCTATATAAAGGAAGCCTTAATTTCCCTACTTTGGGATGCTGATTCCAGTCTTTAAGAGTTGGTGTTTCTGGGTGGGCTGTCCTCAAACTTTGTGCTTAAATAAACTCTCTTTAAATTTTATTTTTATTTTGATTTTAGGTTGGCAAAATCATCAGATGAGCCAGGGCTTTTCACAACACCCACACCCAATTTCCTCCTTCCAAACCATGAGATGAAAAGATGAGGTTGTGAGTACACAGTATACATGCCAACACTTTCCTTTGTGTCTCTGGTGGTCTTGATAATCAATCATGACATTCTTCACTCCTGAACAAGGCCCTGAACTCAAAATGATTCTCAGATTTTTGTTTGAAGATCATTCCTAATCAATGGATTGGAAGTGGTATGCAGAGTAAAATCTATTTTTCATCTCTTGTCTAGGGAGAGGAATAAAGAAGAGAAACAGCTACAAAGGAATATATGTTTAAACATATACTATGTTTCATTCCAAAGGTATGCCAAATATCAGATGCATGGTTCTCCTCTTTACTAAGACTTAACTAGCATTGCCTGCTGTAAATAAACATGAGCTTTATTTTTAAAGGGGAAGAGGATCCTGTAAGTTCAACAAAGGTGATACTTCCTTTTGTTTTTGCTCCATTGTAATGAAATAAATTAACACATCACATGCATACATGTTAGGAACAAATTTCACAGCAAATGATTGGGCATTTTATCTACTTAAATAGAAGCTGACTAAAATTACTCCACAGGAGAAGATAATTTCAGTTTTTCAAAGTACCCAATCTCCAGGTAAATAACAATTCTTGAAAATTGTTAAAAAATGACAAAACTGTTATACCCAGGGAATTAAAAGAAAGAAAACGGGATAAATGTCAATAGTGCCTGACTCAATGGAACTGGCCAAACAATAAGGTGAACACTAACTGGTGAGAGTAGAACACAATTTAAGAAATGTAAAATGGGGAGTGATAATAGTTATGAAGAAGAATAATGAACCTTCCAAAAATATGGCCCCCAAATATCAAAAGACTCAGGTTTGCACTCCTGTTACCAGAGCAATCTAGAGAGTAATTAGGGGATCAGCACTATGTATAAAATTGAATGCATTACTTATCTTCTTCATTTGAAAAAATCAATTTATAAAATGGTTGCCAGATGTCTTTCTATTTTGGAATTGCTGACCTTCTATGACTGGGAAATGTTCTTCTGTTCAGTGGACCTCAATAGCGTAGCTTAACCTTTGCTGCAATATACATATCCTCTTAAGATAACAACGTTTTTAACTAGATGCAAATACGAATACGAAAATAACAAAACCCTTTTAAATACTGATCCCTCTATATAGGAGTTCCGATCATTGATTAAATGGGCCACTTTATCTAATGTCCCCCAAACTACTCAACTAGATAACTATAACCTTTTCTAGAAGGACAACTTTAGTAACGGGCAACTCAAATGAGCATTGCATTCTCTTTCTACCACTTAATAGCTCTTTGATTTGGGGCAGCTTACTTAACCCTTCCCAGCTGATTTCCTCAAATGTAAAAATGGACATTGTTACCTTGTAAAGACCAAATGCGTTATTTTATAAGACGTGACTTACACAATGTAGTGTAGCCAATGCAGATCTCTTCATTGCCTCTGTCATTGTTTACAGATGATATTAAACTGATTTTTACTATAAGTAGGTCACATCAGCCCACAGCTTTTATAAGTGTTATCTTTCAGCAATCTTCAAGCTTAGAACAAGGATCCAGACCTGGAAACCAAAGAAAGATATATGTCAACTCATTATAAGGAAGAAATTTGTAGTTGTGTCATCTTAAAATGCATATTCTTTGGTTTGCAGTGAATTCCCAAAAATGAAGTAGAAACTTCAAATCCTTTCAAGGGATGCTACTCTAAATCAATTTCTAAGACCACTCAGCACATTAATTCTTTAGATTAGTTACCTATGATTCACTTCCATCCCAATTACCTGCTGAATTACTTTTCTAGTGTTGTACATCAAATGACCACAAAGTGGCCTAACACAAAACACACTCATTATCTATAGTTTTCATAAGTCAGAAGTGCAGCATGGTTCAGCACTCTGCTGAGGGTCTGAAAAGTCCAAAATCAATGTGTTGTCTGACTGAACTCTTCTCTGGAGGCTGTGAGGAAGGATCTACTCCAAGCTCATTTAGATTGTCAACAGAATTCACGTCTAGTGGCTGTAGGACTAAGGTCCTTGTTTGCTGGATCTTGACCTGGGGGCACTTTGGTATTTTAGAGATGACCTGTATTTCTCATCACATGGTCCTCTTTATTTCTGAAGTCAGCAACACTGTGTCAAATCCATCTGGTGCTTCTGATCTCCCTGACTTCCTCCTCTGATGCTAGCCAGAGAAAATTATCTGATTCTAAAGAACTTACCTGCCTAGGTTAGCACCATCTACATAATTTCTTATTTTAAGTTCACTGACTTGGGATCTTAATTACATCTTTGAAATCCATTCATAGCAATGCTAGATTTGTGTTTGTCTGAATGACTCGGAAAGCCATCCTTACAATTCTGCCTACCACACTTGCTTGGATCAAACTTTCTTGCCCAATTGCTATTATAAGACAATGTCACAAACCAAATGAAGTAAACTCTTTGCATTTCATAAGTGCTTGAAATGCACTTATGAAAATGTTTGTACCTTTTCTTCATAGATCTTGTCCCTGTTCTTAATTAAGCATTTAGTTTTTGTGGTTGATTATAATTACTGTATACCCATTTGACTGTAAGAACATGTCTATTGTTTTCCTCACCATTGCACCCTCGATGCCTATCATTATTGGTTAACATGTGATAGGTGCTTAGCACATATCTATTAAATGAGAAGCAAAATAAGCACACAAATAAATAAACATGGGATATTTCTGTTACTGTATCTGAATATAGAAAATTCATTATTTTTGGAAATATAAATTTTTCAGTGAACTACAAAATTACTAGGTATGAGTTCTGTTTGCATTTAAAAAAAAAATGCCTAGGATGAAAAGAGCATAAATAAGACTTTTCACATAGCATCTGTCCCAAGGCTTATCGTGACAGATTTCCCCAATTTAAATATCTTCTTACTATATAGTTAGAATAATCTTCGGATATTGCACATCAGATCATAACATTTGATACAGCACCACAACCAAATAGCTCCCTCAGTGGTTTCCTTAGTTTCCTTTTGATGAATAAAGAAATTAAAAGTCATAGTCCAGCCTGAAGTTCCATGGTTATATTTGTACCAGGTGAATAACATCCCTCCCTAATTCATGGCTACTTGGAACATCAGAATATGACTTTATTTAAAAATGTGGTTGTTGCTGATGAAATGAGGTAAGTTGAGGCAATGCTATGTTAGACTGGGTCCTAAATCCAGTAGTACTGGTGTCCCTATAAGAAGGTCATTTGGAGACACACAGACACAAGGAAGAACACAGTGGTAGTGAAGGTAGAGATTAGAGTCATGCTGCCACAAGACAGGGAAGGCCAGGGATTGCTGGAAACCACCAGAAGCTGAAAAGAGGCAAATGATTCTTCCCTAGTGCCTTTGGAGGGAATGTATTCCTGCTAACACCTTGATTTTGGACTTCCAGCCTCCAGAAGAGTAAGAAAATAAATGTAGGTTATATTAAGCCAACACATTATGGTACTTTGTTATTTTGTGTTCCTTAGTGAGTTGAGCTATCTTTTATTTTGAGGGTTTTGCCCAGGCTGTCTCCTCCACACCTGGTACTTGCATGAAAACCCTTTGTGATACATTGTGTGTATTGTGTGTTCTGTGTGATCTCCAGCATTCATCTTTCAGGGGCACCTAGGAAAAACACCATCCCTACCTTGGAGACATACTTGGTTCTGCCTCTGCAATGCCTGCATGTCTGTGCCCCAGAAGGTTTAGGATCCTTGTGTCTCTAAGCTGCAGAAAGGGGGAAAATACAGTTTCTGGTACTACATTAGCTATGGGATCCTCTTTCATTGAAAACTCTAGGCAAGCATGTATTGAGAGAGAGAGCATGGAATTCTGTATGTGGGCATATGACACCTATGCCAGAAAATTCCAGATAAACATGTGGATGCCCAAATCAATAAGATCAAGTACATTTCCACAAATTTCCTTTATTCATAAAAGTGAGCTTCTGAAGCAACCAGTAAGTCATTTTTCCAACTTACTACCTGGTTTATTGTGCTAGGCAGCAAATGAACTCTGAGCTACTAGAATCTACCAGGAAAGGCCGAATGAAATTTTGAAGTTGGTTCCTAATGTCTGGAATATGTTCTAGTTTCCTCTCCCTTCTGGCTGCCTTCTATTCACTCAAGTGTTAACTTAGTTCTACCTCCTGGAGAAAGTTGTTCCTGATTTTCAGACTGGGCTACTTAATTTGCTCTCATGCTGTCCAACTGTAAACACTTTCCCTATAATGGCAATCTTGTTTGTTTAGTTGTTGATTTTTTATACCAGACTGTGAGCACCCTTGCTATTGCCTGGCACAATGGTAGGAAAATAGTAAAAGCATTTAATACAACTTGTTGAAAGAATGAATGAACTGATCTGAGGTTCAGAATAACTGTGGCATTCCATAAGTAGGTCTATGTGCTATCTTCCATGATACATATAATAAAAACCTGAGAAATTGTTTCTTATTTAAAGTTCTAAGGCTGACCAGGTGTATTTTTTAATAGAATCATCTCCATATGTTCAGCCTCAAAAGGACAATAACACCATTTCATACTCATTAGAATAGCTATTATAAAGAACAAAAAAGGAAATAACAAATGTTATCAAGGATATGGAGAAATTGGAACGCTTGTGCATTACTGGTGGAAATGTAAAATGCTACAGCCACTGTCAAAAACAGTATGGCAAGTCCTTGAAAGATTAGAGATAGAATTGCCATATGATCCAGGAATTCCATTCTGGGTAAACACCCAAAAGAGTTGACCCAAGAACACAAAGAGATATTTGTACACTGTATTCATAGCAGCATTATTAATAATAAACAAAAGACAGATGCCACCCAAGTAACCATCAATGAATAAATGGATGAGCAAAATGTAGTATATTAAAACAATGATATATTATTCCCCCTTTAAAAAGGGCATTCTGACATATGCTACTGAGAGATGAAACCAGCTGAACTTCCTGGGTCGAGTGGGGACTTGGAGAACTTTTCTTCCAAAGGATTGTAAAACGCACCAATCAGTTAAGGGGATTGTAAAATGCACCAATCAGCACTTTGTAAAATGGACCAATCAGCAAGATTGGAGGATTGAGAAAAGGGCATTCTGATAGTACAGAAACAGGATGTGGGGAGGGGACAAATAAGGGAATAAAAGCTGGCCACCCCAGCCAGCAGCAGCAACCCACTCAGGTCCCCTTCCATGCTATGGAAGCTTTGTTCTTTTGCCCTTCACAATAAATCTTGCTGCTGCTCACTCTTTGGGTCTGAGCCATCTTTAGGAGCTGTAACACTCACCGCAAAGGTCGGTGGCTCCATTCTTGAAATCAGTGAGACCATGAACCCATTAGAAGGGACCAACTGCAGACACACTACAGCATGCATGATCCTTGGGGTCATTATATAAATGATATGAGCCAGTCACAAAAGGTAAACATTCTATGATTTTTCTTATATGAGGTACTTAGAGTGGTTAAATTCATAGAGACAGAAAGTAGAATAGTGGTTCTGTCCAAGGACTAGGGGAGGGGGAAGATAGGGAGTTATCATCTGATGGGTACTGAATTTTAGTTGGAAACATAACAAGAGTTCTAGAGATGGATAGTGGTAAGGATTGAACAACAGTATGAATATAATTAATACCACTGAAGTATACACTTAAAAATGGGAAAAATGGTAAATCTAATGTTACGTCTATTTTGCCATATTTGAAACCATTTAAAAGTATCAGTAAGAAGACAATAACAATAGAATGTCAATAAAGATTTAAATCTCTCAATTGACTTAGAATATTTGAAGGAAGGTACTTGCAAGTACCCATCCTTCATAACTATCTTTCCTGGATTCTCTGCATATCAGCAACATGATAAATAAGGATGATATGATCAATTTATTAATATAATATATCCAATATATAGAGATGTTTTAAATTAATCTTTGATGAGGTTATTTTACAAAGTAGGCATTGGAGAAATTGTTTCTGGAATTAAGGAAAAGCAGATCAGGTAGAGTCTCAGGATTTCTAAATCAGCCCTCTCTATTGTATCTTGCATATTCATGACTTATTAAGTGTTCTCATTGTTGGTAGCATCCCAGCACTGACACCCTATCATTAGATTGCTCAAGAAGAAAAGCTTAATAACACTGAAATTTGAAGTTTAAGTTTTTTGATTTTCCACATGAAATAACTTCCTGAGTTATTTAAACATAAGCTAAGACAGTCTAGGGAATTATTTGAAATAAATATTGAGAAAGAGAATTCATTTAAATGGAGTTAATCCTCCCAGAAATGGATAGCAACAAGATATTTAATCACTGCATATCCAGTTAAATCACATTCAGAAACTGCTGGAAATTGAGCTGAGACAACTTCCTTAATTTAAAGGACAGTGTAATACTTAAGACTTTAATCCCTTTATGATAGATATTGGACTTAGGACTTTGGCACAGTTTTCATGATAAAACCCTTGCTCTTATTAAGATGTTTTATACGTTAGTCAGTACAAGTCATTTGTAAATCAACTAAATGCACTAAAACAGAACTCTCTGCTTGAGAAAACGAATATTGACATTAAAAAAAATCTGAAATGGTGATCTACTGTATGAAAACCTATTTTCTAGGACTGTTTAAAAACTTTAAGAAAAATAGGAATGGGCCCTTCACCATACAAGGTCAGAGAAACTCAGAGTCTAGGATTTCTGCATTTTTGTTTTGAGTGCTAAAGAAGATATAAAAAGAACATATTATGTGGTAATAAGACTAGAACCTAGAAACCATATGGCTTGGGCACTTTTACTGAGTGGAATGTGAATAGTAAATTTTGATCTGATATGTGTCATGTAAAAGTTACAAAGCATTCTGCATCAAAAACTCAGAAAATTAAATTAAAAACATATGTCTTATCCCCTTTCCAGTAGGTAATATAGCCTCAGTAGTGAAATATAAGTCTGTGAACAAATTTCAAATTAAATTCCTCATTGTATGAAAATAAAAATCATATAAATAATACAATTTATTATATGTTTTGTCATCAGAAATGTAGCATAACGCTTATATACACTTTCAAGACTTAATAAATCTTTATCCCAAAGCAAACAACTTATAGAATTAAAACTCCTCTGTGAAGAGTATATTAATTTATTGCATCAGGTAATACCCACATAAGCTAAACAAAAGCTATTTCCAAATATCTATAGTCTCTAATGCATTTTAAGAAAGAAAAAAAAAAACTACTTATTTCTAAGGATCAACTTGGCAAATATAACAGTAAATATATTTTATTACTTGGGAACGTATCTTTAGAGAAAATATAAACAAAGCTACAGCTTGAGAATGTGTTTATTGGATTATTTAACTAAATAACACAAGTACTTTGCAAGAACTAACAGAATTTGCAATGGTATTTTACAGAGTTCTGAGGTATAGACTCCTGTGATACTGTGATGTAATATGAAATTTTTTTTTGGTCTCTGCCTGCTCCTGGTTCCTGGTACAGAGCTCTTAAACCCTCTGGAAACTCCAAAGTGATGAGTGTCTTTTGCATGCTAATGAGATGACTGGTGGCTAGGGTCCCCTAGATAGCTTCAGGATGGGGGCTGGTCAGCAGAAAGACCAAGGCATGATTAGGGAGTTGGGAGTTTCAACTCCATCCTCTGTAACCTTTGAGAAAGTCTATGTGATTCCACTGAGACTTATGAATCTTCCTAGTGTCAGCTGAATCATCATGAGGTTCATAAATTTGGAAAGGAGAGCTTTATTTATCATAAAGGGTTGCAGCCTGTAGGGTGGCCTTTCTGTTAGGCTGGGAAGTATAGCATCCAGTGAAAGTGCTTCAAGGGAGGGAAGCATAAGACAGGAATTTATGCTGAGCAGGGTGGCTAAGTGTACATATTCTATAAGCTATAAGAGGACTCCTGAATATTTATGAAATGAGAAATATGAACGTGCTCGATGGAGCTTCACGCCTCTTCACGGATTGCTTGTTTAAAAATTGTAGCATTAGTGTAGTCTGACGGTGGAATTTTGGGTCTTCTGATATCAAAAGGTGACATAAAACCCTCACTGAGCAACCTCCTCAAATCTGCCAAAACCTATCTGGGATGGTGGTCAGTTTTCAGGAAGGGATTCATTGTGAAACTGGTGAGCTGTGAAGTTGAAACTGCAAAGAGGAGCGGGAGTTCGATGGTAACCTCAGATGATGGGCTGAAGGCAGTAAAGGAATGTGTCCTCCTTTTCTTGTTTTCCAGAGCTGGCTTCTGCTCATGCCTTAGGAAAAGATTCTGGCTAAAGGTTAATAAGGAAGGGACAAACTAGGTGTCATCAACCTCCTGTCCTGTCTATAGCCTAGAACTCATTTTTTTTTTTTTTTTTTTTGAGATGGAGTCTGGCTCTGTTGCCCAGGCTGGAGTGCAGTGGAGGGATCTTGGCTCACTGCAAGCTCTGCCTCCCAGGTTCATGCCATTCTCCTACCTCAGCCTCCCAAGCAGTTGGGACTACAAGCATCCGCCACCACGCCTGGCTAATTTTTGTATTTTTAATAGAGACGAGGTTTCACCATGTTAGCCAGGATGGTCTTGATCTCCTGACGTCGTGATCTGCCCACCTCGGCCTTGGCCTCCCAAAATGCTGGGATTACAGGCGTGAGCCACCACGCCCCGCCTAGAACTCAGTTTTTAGTTTCCCTGGTGTCCTGTTGACCAAGACACAAGGGGTGTGCTCAGTTGATTGGGGTGCTTGGTTTTTTTGTTTTTGTTTTTGAGATGGAATCTCGCTCTGTCACCCAGGCTGGAGTGCAGTGCAGTGGTGCGATCTCGGCTCACTGCAAGCTCTGTCCCCCGGGTTCACGCCGTTCTCCTGCCTCAGCATCCTGAGTAGCTGGGAATAGAGGCACCTGCCACCACGCCTGGCTAATTTTTTTGTATTTTTAGTAGAGACGGGGTTTCACCGTGTTAGCCAGGATGGTCTCGATTCTCCTGACCTTGTGATCTGCCCACCTCGGTCTCCCAAAGTGCTGGGATTACGGGTGTGAGCCACCACTCCTGGCTGCTTGGGATTTTATTTTTATTTTCCAATAGCAAATCAATGGAACCTGAGAAGGAGACTGGGAACCTTCTAGATCATAGCCCTAACCTGTTGGTCAGAAGCACAGGTAAAACAAGCTGGTACTTGCAACTGGCATATGAAATAAGGGAGAACTCTTGTAGGACTGAGCCTTTAACTTGTGGAATCTGACTGTATCTCCAGGAAGCTAGTGTCAGAATTGAATTGAATTAGACAATACCCAGCTGGTGTCCCCTGCAGACTTGCTTGGTGTGTAGAGAAACAACTCCCACACATCTGATGTGTCAGAAGTGTTGTGTTGAGTTGTGTGAGAGTAGGAAAACACTTCGGTTTTTCCTATCTTTTATAATGACATTTTGACTTTTGTGTTTGGCAATTGAGCAACCTTCAAGAGCAAATGCATAGGAGTAGTTTTTCTGTTTTACGTTTAATTCTGTTTAATTTATGAAACTGTGGCTACACAAGAGTAAATTTAATAAGTAGTTATTATCTTTGGAACATGATTCATGACAGCCAATTTACCTAGTGATTTCTTTTCAAAATGAAAGTAGTTATTATTACTATTATTTTTGAGATGGAGTTTCACTCTTGTTGCCCAGGCTGATGTGCAGTGGCGCAATCTTGGCTCACTGCAACCTCTGCCTCCCGAGTTCAAGCAATTCTCCTGCCTCAGCCTCCCAAGTAGGTGGGATTACAGGTGCCTGCCACCACACCCAGCTAATTTTTGTATTTTTATAGAGATGGAGATTCACCAGGTTGGCCTCAGGTAATCCACCTGCCTTGGCCTCCCAAAGTGCTGGGATTACAGGTATGAACCACCGTGCCCAGCCCAGTTTTATTATTTTTTGTTTACATTTAAAGTAAAGTATACTTATAGAAGTCAGACCAACTCAAAGGAGAATAAAGGAAAAAGTGACAATCACTTATATCCCCCTTATCAACCAGTGTTAATATGTTGGGGCATATCCATCCAAATTTATTTCTGTGCATAACTGTGCAACCATATACATGCATGTAAATGTATTTACTTAAGTATAAAAATTATACAATAGCTATAATTCTATTTTGTAACTTTATTTTTACCTTTATGTTTATATTTATTTTTATATTTTTGACATCATCCTTATTAATAAAAGATCTATGTCTGTTTTGCTATTGGCTACTTTATATTTCATTATAGTTGGATACAATTGTTTAGTCATATACTGTGCATATAAAAGTTTATAATGACTAAACTATATACTACATACTTTATATTACATTGTTATGTTAAAGTATGCCCGCAGTCAGTAGAAAAAATGGATTCCATGTGGCTAACTGAGGTGTTCAAAGTTAAGACAAAATCAGGGGGCCACAGCTTAGTGAAGGAGCAGTCATGTACTTTGTGACACTTGGTTTGGTTTGGACTGCCTGTGACCCTTGGTAAAAGTGGGATCCGATGCTATCTCCAGGTAGCTAGTGTCAGACACTTGGTAAAAGTGTTACAGGTGGTCCAAACCAAACAAATTCCTACTGGAAATTTCCCAGCTCACCAGCAGCAAACCACATGGAACCAATCAACTGAGAGAGACTGGTGATTTTTTAGCCTAAAGGTCCTCCAATCAAGTCTCTGTTCCTCATTCCCCTGCCTCCCTCCCCTGCCTTGTGCTTTTTGCCTTGATAATCTCTAACACTTCAACTCCCCTTGGAGCAGGTTTTTGTTTTCCATTGGAGGCTCTATCTCGCCAATCTGCAGGTTGTTTTTATTATAGAAAATGAAACTCTCCCATTCCCTCACTGCAGATCTCATGGTCTTTAGTTAATGATTATAATATGTAATTATTTAATCATGATTTATTTAAGGACTCACCCAATGACAGGTATTTACTTTGTCATTTTACTTGATGAAAAAATACAATGTAGAGGAATTTTCTAATCCATGCCTTCCAGTAGCTAAAATATCAAGCAAATAAAAAATAAGAACACACACACACACACACACACGCACACACAATGATTTGGATAAGAGAATCAACCCGCTTGATGTTTTGTACACATAAACATACCTACAAATACATATTTGTGGTGTTATCCTCTATAGAGGATATAGATTCCTCCCTTATCTTCATCAAACACTTAGAAAATAAATAAATATTGAAAAGAAATCATATATTTGGCCTCAAAGAAAACTCCCGAGAGTGGAAATTATATAAGAAATATCACAGCCGGGCATGGTGGCTCACTTCTGTAATCCCAGAACTTTGGGAGGTTGAGACAGGCGGATCACCTGAGATCAGGAGTTCAAGACCCGTCTGGCCCAAATGATGAAACCCTATCTCTACTAAAAGTACAAAAATTAAAAAATTACCTGGGCATGGTGGTGGGCACCTGTAATCCCAGCTACTTGGGAGGCTGAGGCAGGAGAATCACTTCAACCAAGGAGGCAGAGGTTGCAGTGAGCCGAGATCACTCCACTACACTACAGCCTGGGCGACAAGAGAGAGACTCCGTCTCAAAACAAAAAACAAAGACAGAAATATCTTGGTCATGTGCTCATCTACTAAATTAACAATGTAAAATAGTTTTAGTCATTTTTTAAAAGGGTTAAACAGTTATACTCTGTGAACACAAAACTATCTAAAAGCGGTCTCAATGAAATTAGAAAGCTTATTTTGCCAAGGTTAAGGACACACCTGTGACACAGCCTCAAGAGGTTCTGATGACATGTGTCCCAGGTGGTTGGGGTATTACAGCTTGCTTTTGTCCATTTTAGGGAGACATGATACATCAATCAGTACATGTAAGATATACGTTGGTTAGACCGTGAAAGGTGGGACAACTCAAAGTGGGGGGCTTCCAGGCCACTGAGGTAAATTTAAAGCTATTCTAATTGGCAATTAGTTGAAAGAGTTAAGTAATATAAAGACCTGGAATCAACAGAAAGGAATTTCTGGGTTACAATTAGTGGTTGTGGAGACCAAAGTTTTATTATGCAGATAAAGGCAGTAGCCTTCAGGGAGAATAAATGTTTCTTATCAGACTTAAGGTCTGGTTGATGTTAATGATAGTGAGCCTTTCCTGAATTCCAAAAGTAGAGGAGTGTATAATGATGTATGTCTGATCCCCCCATCCCATCATGGCCTGAACTAGTTTTTCAGGTTAACTTTGCAATGTTCTTGGTGAAGAGAAGGGATCGGCTCAGATGGTTCTGAGGGCTAAGAATTTTATCTTTGGTTTACAGCTCCTTCAAAAAAACATTTTGTGCAGCTTTTCCAGGGCTAATAAAATGAAATTTTTAATTTATTAGATTCGATATTGTACTACACACATCACAGTTGAAAGTTTGCATTTGCTATTTCCCTCTTCCCCTTCTCTCTTCACACATCTTAGTTCCCCTTCCTGCCTCAGTCTTTATCATTAAGGTGAACTTGCTACACTATTATTTCATTTCTAAGCCCCACCTCCTATCATTATGTAGGCTCATTTTGATAGAGGCAGGAGGCAGAGAGATTCTAGGCAGACAGGGGCAGGTCTCTGGCAAAACCCCACCTTTGAGTCGAAGAGACTGAAACCTGTGACCCAAAGTGAGAACTTCCATCACTGTATGCCTGCTCTCTCCTGATTGGTTCTTTTTGAATAATGTCTTTTTACCAAATGCTGCCTTTTCCAAAACTACCTATAGCCCACCCCACCCCCATCCTGTGCGTATAAAGATCCCAGACTCAGCTGGTAGAGAGAAGTGGCTGGATGTCAGGAAGAAGCAGTTGGATGTAGAGAAGAGGTAACTTTGTGGCAGTGTCTGGATGAGGCAACTTGCCTTTGGAAGAGAGAGGCAGAAAGGCAATTTGACTTCAGGGGAGATCGAGATTCCCTTCCTGTCTCCTTTCCAGCTCCCCTCTCTGCTGAGAGCTGCTTTCATCACTCAGTGAAATTCTCCACACTCATTATCCTTCAGTTTGTCCATGTGACCTCTGGTCACTGAATAAGAATTCAGGATGCACCGGGTGTGGGTACCCAAAAGGCTGTCACACTGACCCTTTGCCTTCGCTGGTGGAGGGCAGCCACCCCATGTGATGAGGCAAAGGGCCAGCTGAGCTGGTAACACACTGCTTTCTGCAGATGGCAGAGCTAAGAAAGCATTGTACTACTCCCTCTGGGGCCTTGGGGTTGTAGGCACCCCACCTGGATGCTCTCGCAGGACCTGCATGGAGTTCACTTCTGCCAGCGCCAAAGTGGCCAGTTCCTGTACTCACTTGTCTGTGTGCTCCCTCCTGCAAGGAGTGGAGCCCAGTGGACCCGAGTGAATAGAGTTCACTCCTGCAGGTGCTAAAGTAGCTGGTTCCTGCACTTGCTTGCTCTGGTTCCTACACTTGTTCGCTTGCACACTCCCTCCGTGAGGGGTTGCGTGGGGTAGGATGAATAAATAAGGCACTCCTCTGGTGACTCCCATGAAGTGGTGAAGAAAATATCCTGCATCAATTTATCCAGAGAATCAACCTCCATTTCTATGGGTAATTGCCAGCTACAGGTGAAAGGAGTGAAAATTTGTGGTTCTGTCTTTTTATATAGATTGCCATCTAGTTCATGCCATTGGGTCTGAAAACCCTTGGGATTTTTTTCTTCTTCTGTTCTCTGTGGTTTATGTAACAATTGGTCACCATTTTGGCTGTATTCTCACCCTCTCAGCCTGTGGTAGCTGATTACTCCAAGTCTTGTGTTTAGTTTATTCCTCACTATCAAGTAAATTATGGATCCTTCATTCACTTTTGATAGATAGATAGATAGATAGATAGATAGATAGATAGATAGATAGATAGATGATATAGGTCTGCTGTCTTTCTGTGTGTGTATATATATATATGTATATGTATATTAGCTTTTGTGCAATTATGTTTTCTAAAAATTACATTTCTACCTGGTGGAGGGCAGCCACCATTAGTGGGGTTTTGGAAGGGAGTAAAAATGTAAATAAACATAAATCTAAAAAACATATAAAATATATTTCTTCATTGAGTTCTCATAAGACCCTTAGCAGGATGGTATTTTGATTATTAATCCTAATTTATGGTTGATAAAACTGAGGCTTTGTAAAGTTAAGCACAATAAGTACCTAAAGTAAAGTATAAGTCTATACTTTCTGTAGTGGGTGAAGCCAGCATTCAAAGCCAAAAAGTTTCACTATGCAGAAACCTTGGCTATGATATTCCTTCTGCTCTTTTCTTGGCTAAGTCACTTGGGCTACAACCAGTTTCCTTGTTTGTAAGCTGCTGGGCTTGGATTCTTAAGTTTTCTCTTGGTCTAAAATTAAGGCACGGGATGAAAAACTGTCAAATACCTCAAAAATGAAAGGAGAAGCTAGCTTGAGGGGATTAATACCTAATATCCATAGACAAAGGGGAAGAGCCAAGGATGAACTGAAGCTAGTTATGAAATTCCACATATTGTTTTGTTTTCTAAAGTTTTCTTCTGAAGGAGCACAAGGAATTTCACCCCAAAATGTGGCTATGTCTCTATCTCTTTCATGTCTTCTCTGATCTTGGTTATTTCACGTCTTCTGCTAGCTTCTGGATTTTTTTTTTTTTTTTTTTTTTTTTGCTGTTGCTTCTCTAGTTCTTTTAATTTTGATGGTAGAGTGTCAATTTTAGATCTTTCCTACTATCTCTTGTGGGCATTTAGTGCTATAAATTTCCTTCTAAACACTGCTTTAAATGTTCCAGAGATTCTGGTACATTGTGTCTTTGTTCTCATTGGTTTCAAAGAACATCTTTATTTCTGCCTTCATTTCCTTGTTCACCCAGTAGTCATTCGGGAGCAGGTGGTTCAGTTTCCATGTAGTTGTGCAGTTTTGAGTGAGTTTCTTAATCTTGAGTTCTCATTTGATTGCACTGTGGTCTGAGAGACTGTTTGTTATGATTTCCATTCTTTTGCATTTGCTGAGGAGTCTTTTACTTTCAATTATGTGGTCAATTTTAAAAGAAGTGTGATGAGGTGCTGAGAAGAATGTATATTCTGTTGATTTGGGGTGGAGAGGTCTGTAGATGTCTACTAGGTCTGCTTGGTCCAGAGCTGTGTTCAAGTCCTGAATATCCTTGTTAATTTTCTGTCTCGTTGATCTGTCTAATATTGACAATGGGGTGTTAAAATCTCCCACTATTCTTGTGTAGGAGTCTAAGTCTCTTTGTAGGTCTCTAAGGGCTTGCTTTATGAATCTGGGTGCTCTTGTATTGGATGCATGTATATTTAGGAATAGTTAGTTCTTCTTGCTGCATTGCTTCCTTTACCATTATGTAATGCCCTTCTTTGTGTCTTTTGATCTTTGTTGGTTCAAAGTCTCTTTTATAAGAGATTAGGATCGCAACTCCTTCTTTCTTTTGCTTTCCATTTCCTTGGTAAATATTCCTCCACCCCTTTATTTTGAGCCTATGTGTGTTTTTGCATGTGAGATGGATATCCTGAATACAGTACACTGATGGGTCTTGACTCTTTATCCAATTTGCCAGTCTGTGTCTTTTAACTGGGGCTTTTAGCCCATTTACATTTAATGTTAATATTATTTATTTATTTTTTATTTTTTTACTTTTTTTGAGATGGTGTCTTGCTCTGTCACTCAGGCTGGAGTGCAGTGGCACGATCTCAGCTCACTGCAAGCTCCGCCTCCCAGGTTCATGCCATTCTCCTGCCTCAGCCTCCTGAGTAGCTGGGACTACAGGCACCTGCCACCATGCCCGGGTAATTTTTTTGTATTTTTAGTAGAGACAGGGTTTCACCGTGTTAGCCAGAATGTTCTTGATCTCCTGACCTCGTGATTCGCCTGCCTCGGCCTCCCAAAGTGCTGGGATTACAAGCTTGAGCCACCATGCCCTGCCAGGTTAATATTGTTATGTGTGAATTTGATTGTGTCATTATGATGCTAGCTGGTTGTTTTGCCTGTTAGCTAATGCAGTTTCTTCATAATGTCGATGTTCTTTACAATTTGGTATGCTTTTACAGTGGCTGGTACTGGTTGTTCCTTTCCATGTTTAGTGCTTCCTTTAGGAGTTCTTGTAAGGCTGGTCTGGAGGTGACAAAATCCCTCAGCATTTGCTTGTCTGTGAAGGATTTTATTTCTCTTTCGCTTATGAAGCTTAGTTTGGCTGGATATGAAATTCTGGGTTGAACATGCTTTTCTTCGAGAATGTTGAAATCAGCCTCCACTCTCTTCTGGCTTGTAGGGTTTCTGCAGAGAGATCCTCTGTTAGTCTGATGGATTTCCCTTTGTGGGTAACACGGCCTTTCTCTCTGGCTGCCCTTAACATTTTTTCCTTCATTTCAATGTTGGTGAATCTGATGATTATGTGTCTTGGGATTGTTCTTCTTGAGGAGAATCTTTGTAGTGTTCTCTGTATTTCCTGAATTTGAGTGTTGGCTTGTCTTGCTAGGTTGGGGAAGTTCCCCTGGATAATATCCTGAAGAGTGTTTTCCAACTCAATTCTATTCTCCTGGTCACTTTCAGGTACACCAATCAAATGTATATTTGGTCTTTTCACTTAGTTCCATATTTCTTGGAAGCTTTGTTCATTCCTTTTAATTTTTTTTCTCTAATCTTATCTTCATGCTGTATTTAATTAAGTTGATCTTCAATCACTGATATATTTTCTTCTGCTTAATCAATTTGGTTATTGATAGTTGTGTATTCTTCATGAAGTTCTCATGCTGTGTTTTTCGGCTCCATCAGGTCGTTTATGTTCTTCTCTGTATTGGTTATTCTACTTTGCAATTCAACTAATCTTTTATCAAGGTTCTTAGCTTCCTTGCATTGGGTTAGAACATGCTCCTTTAGCTTGAAGGAGTTTGTTATTACCCACCTTCTGCAGCCTACTTCTGTCCATTTGTCAAACTCGTTCTCTGTTCAGTTTTGTTCCCCTGCTGGTGAGGAGTTGTTATCTTTTGGAGGAGGAGAGGCATTCTGGTTTTTGGAATTTTCAGTATTTGCACTGGTTTTTCCCCATCTTTGTGGATTTATCTACTTTTGGTCTTTGATGTCGGATGGGGTCTTTGAGTGGACTTCCTAATCCTGTTTGTTTCTTTTCCTTCTAACGATCAGGCCCCTCTGCTGCCAGTCTACTGGAGTTTGCTGGAGGTCTACTACTGACCCTGTTTGCCTGGGTATCACCAGTGGAGAGTCAGAACAGCAAAGATTGCTGCCTGTTCCTTCCTCTGGAAGCTTCAACCCAGAGGAGCATCTGCCAGATGCCAATCAGAGCTCTCCTGTATGAGGTATCTATCGGCCCCTACTGGGAGATGTCTCGCAGTCAGTATACATGGGGGTCAGGGACCCACTTGAGGAGGCAATTTGACCCTTAGCAGAGCCCAAATGCTGTGCTGGGAGGTCCACTGCTCTCTTCAGAGCCTTCAGGCAGGGATGTTTAAGTCTGCTATAAGCCCCTGACTGGGGCTGCTGCCGTTTTTACAGAGATGCCCTGTCCAGAGAGGAGAAATCTGGCAGTCTGGCCACAGCAGCCTTGTTGAGCTGCAGTGGGCTCTGCCCAGTTCAATATTCCCAGCAGCTTTGTTTACACTGTGACCTTAAAACCACCTACTCAAGCCTCAGCAATGGAGGACACCCCTCCCCCAGCCAAGCTTGAATGTCCCATGTGGATTTCAGATTGCTGCTGTGCTGGCAGTGAGAATTTCAAGCCAGTGGATCTTAGTTTCCTGGGTTCCATGGGGGTGGGACCTGCTAAGCCAGACCACTTGACTCCCTGGCTTCAGCCCCCTTTTCCAGGGGAGTGAATTGTTCTGTCTTGTTGGCATTCCAGGCCTCACTGGGGTATGGGGGAAAAAAGAGCTCCTGCAGAGAGTTTGTTGTCTGCCCAATTGGCTGCACAGTTTTGTGCTTGAAACCCAGGGCCCTGGTGGGGTAGGCACTGGAGGGGATCTCCTGGTTTTTGGGTTGTTAGGGTCAGACCCTCATGGCTTCTCCTGGGTAGGAGAGAAAATTCCCAAACCCATTGCTCTTCCCGGGTGAGATGATGCTCCACCCTGCTTTGGTTCACGCTCCATGGGCTGTACCCACTGTCCAACCCGTCCCAATGAGATGAACCAGGTACCTCAGTTGGAAATACAGAAATCACCCGCCTTCCTCATTGATCTCGCTGGGAGCTGCAGACTGGTGGTGTTCCTAATCGGCCATCTTGAATCCCCATTCAGTTCATTTCTTTATGTAGTGACTATTACAAAGGGTATAAAAAAGAGGTATTTTTACTAATATGCACAATGTTTTTATATAAAATGTTGCTATAAAATACAACAATGTGTGAAAAAATATGAATGTGACAATTTTCAGTTTAGAGGACTTCTGTTTCTGAGACAGTTCTTTTAGAGAAAAATAGAGACAATAATGGAGGCATGGGAAAGATACAAAAAATGAAATTAATGATGTTTTCCCCTTCCTTTGATATTTAGAATTAAAATATCATCTAACAGTATATTACTTTAAGATTATATATATATTATATGTAATCATCCTAATATATGTATACATATATTTCTCTTTGATTGGGACTTATAATTTTTTCTAATTTGGGATCAACAATGATTTTTACAAATATCTTAATTTTCTCCAGGGCAACTAGTGCTTTCCTACAGGACAAGTAGCTCTTACAATGGTGGTAATAAATAGTGAGGACACACTTTCTCTTTAAGAATTAAAAACAGGCCCAGCATGTGGCTCATGCCTGTAATCCCAGCACTTTGGGAGACCGAGGCAGACGGATCACCTGAGGTTAGGAGTTCAAGACCAGCCTGGCCAACATGGTGAAACCCCGTCTCTACTAAAAGTACAAGAAGTAGCTGGGCATGGTGGCATGCATCTGTAATCCCAGCTATTGGGAGGCTGAGGCAGGAGAATCACTTGAACCCGGGAGATGGAGGTTGCAGTGAGCCAAGATGGTACCACCGCACTCCAGCCTGAGCAGTAAGAGTGAAACTTCATGTCAAAAAAAAAAAAAAAACACAAACAAACAACAAAAACAAAACCGAGCCATGGAGTTGAAACAGAGCCAATGTCCTTTTATTAGGTTGGTACAAAAGCAATTGCTTTTATGCCAACCTAATACATGGTATCATGAGTCCAGGGAAATGGAGGCTAGGCTCCAAAATATTGTTACAAAGAGGGCATTTCCTATCTCAATAACAGTAATTTTGGACAAGAGAATATTGAGCTTTATGTCACTTGCAACCTTAAAATCAACTGCAATTAATTTACATTGATAATGACTATAGAAATTCCAGAGCTGGACAGGCATAAAATAGAGAATAATCCCATCTGGAATTTGGAGTTTCATCATCCAGAAAATAAATGCATTGAATCATCACAGTAATAACTTTTATGAGTTTTGCAGTTTAGTGAAGGCTATGGGGCAGAAAGTCAAAACTGCTACCAGAGAACAATGACCACGAGTCTTTAGGTCAAATAAGCTTTCATTGTCTAATATGTGAAAATGCCACTCATTTAGATTTATGCCTCAAAATGGATTTGTAAAGTCAATAGATGCTGAATAAAAAATAAGAGAAAGGAAATAATGATGCTGTCCTGTAATTCATTTATATATTCCTTTTCCTTTACAAACTATATGAGGTTTGAAAATTATGCAAGAAATGATACTGAAATATAAGCCATTCAAGAAGGTCTGGTTTGGATGAGTAAATGTTGCTATTGAAAAAAATAACTGGCCGGGCGTGGTGGCTCAAGCCTGTAATCCCAGCACTTTGGGAGGCCGAGACGGGCGGATCACGAGGTCAGGAGATCAAGACCATCCTGGCTAACATGGTGAAACCCCGTCTCTACTAAAAATACAAAAAACTAGCCAGGCGACCTGGCGGGCGCCTGTAGTCCCAGCTACTCGGGCGGGAGGCTGAGGCAGGAGAATGGAGTGAACCCGGGAGGCGGAGCTTGCAGTGAGCTGAGATCCGGCCACTGCACTCCAGCCTGGGCGACAGAGCGAGACTCCGTCTCAAAAAAAAAAAAAAAGAAAAAGAAAAAAATAACTACAATTAATGTGATTTATTATGTATCCAAATAAGTGGCTAAAAATTGGCAAAAATAATTTGGATGACATTTATTTGGTACTTATATTGTGTCAGAGGACATGCAGTGAAGTGTATATTGTAATGTACATTTATTATCTCTAACCGATGACACCATAATGATCCTTGTTTAACAGATACAGAATCCAACATTTAGGAAAGTTAAGTCAATTGCCCACATTCTCGTGACTGGCAAGTGGCAGAGCCACAGTAGAGAACAATCCTACTTATTGCAATGCCTCAAGTAAACCCATGTCAGGCAGCAACAATTTTTGTAGTATTGTAGGTCATGGTAGGAAACTGCTATATAAAAGATGTTAACATTGAAAACCCACAGATTTTTTTTTTAAAGTATGAGTCTAGCCAGTTTATAACAGCTAATTTCATCATCAATGACAATTTTTAATTGCTTACACCATGTATTAATGGAAGAACATCTGCCATGCTGGTGGTTCAAGATGTGTAAATAAGGAAAAGAAGCAAATGGGACTTCATCAGAGGTTGTGATCTATATTGTACCAAACAACTGAATGAGAAGTGAAAAATACTATAGTTAAGTAACTGGATGTTTCTAAATGTTTAATAATTGCCCGAAGGCTGATTGAGCTTTTCTTTATTCCTTTTTTTTTTTCCTTTTATTTCTTTTGAAATTTCAGTTGGTCATTCAGTAAACTGTATTTGAGATAATATGGAGGGTGAATTTATAGGATCAGAGCTAGGTTTGATTCCTGACATGGCCACTTGCTTGCTGTTGGCCTTGGGACTAATTATGATGCCTTATCTTTCCTGTCTGCTGTGATAGCCAGAATAATGGCTCCCCCAAAATCTCTATGTCCTAATCCCCACAGCCTTTTCACATGTTAGGTTACATGGCAAAGGGAATTAAAGTTGCAGATAGAATTAAGGTTGCCAATCAGCTGACCTGGTGATGGGGAGACTCCTGGATTAACTGGGCAGAGTCAATGTAATCACGGGATCCTTAAAAGAGTTAGAGGAAGATGTGTCTATGAAGAATCAAAGAGACAGCCACTTGACAAGAGCTCTGTCTAATGTTACTGGCTTTGGGGATAGAGGAAGAGGCCATGAGTAAAAGTATTGCGGGCAATCTCTAGAAACTGCGCACAGTTTCTAGAGATTGAACAAAGAAACAGATTCTCTCCTAGAGCCTCCTGGAAGAAACACAGCTCTGTTAACACTTCGATTTTAGCCCAGTAAGATGACTTTGGACTTCTGGCCTCCAGAACTGTATGATCTGTATGATAATAAACTTGTATTGTTTTAATCCACTAATTTTTTGGTAACTTTAGTTAGAGTAGCAATAAGAAACCAATACATTTGGCAACTGGATATATTCAGAGTATGGTTGTTTTGAAGATTAAATGATATATGTGTGAAGTGCTAAGTCCAATTCCCTGCACAGTGAAAGAATCAATAATGGTCATTGCTATTGATCTGATTACTTTTATAACAAACATTACATAATAATAATTATTATTATAATACTGAAGAAAGCAATCAAAAGCAAATTGAGCTACATTTTCCTAAAAACAATGAGAAAGCTTGGATCCACTGGCAAGTGATATTCCAGGAAATGATTGAAAACCTTAGTATTTATAGTAGGCAGGATATAAACTGTGACAAGTATTAACATTTAGAGAAAACAGAAACCACAGGAGAGTCTCAGTATTCTCTTTATCCTACTGAGCTCTTTAATGAATATATTTAAATACTTGGAATAAATCTCTGTGTTTATTTCAACAAAATTTGATAGCATCAAAATTCTTAAGGGTGAAGATACTTAGAATTTCCATGTTTATGAATAGCTTCAATTTACAGACAACTGACTATATGTAATCTCCGTAGTTTGGATTTTGATAGAAATCATTTTAGATGCCACCTTTTCTCCTAGTCCCAAAGATGAGTGAAATCAATTTTAACAAATAATTTTATTCCAAATGACTTAAACTTCTCATAATTTCAAAAGTGATTATTCCATGATACAGATGAGGTTTTTCAATTGTTTTAAGTAAAACATCTTTAATAACACTTATCATATTCATTTACACAAAAGAGTACATACTCAAATTCCATGTTCTGGTAGAATCTTTAGCTTTTTACTTCTGTTTTCTATGATGCATGAGTTGATTTTTAAAGCTTAACACAGTGTTTTTTCAGAATCAGGAAAGACTTGAAAACCAAGCTTGCATTTTACATTTCTTTAGTGATACCCCTCCTTAGAAACCCATTTTTATGACCCAGATACTCTAGAACAAATTCTCTATTGCTCTTCTCCATTCAAAACCACAGAAGTTAAACACTACTGTGATCAGCCCATGACTGAAATGATATAACGTGGATAACATAGATAATGTCTTACACATAGGCACAGAATAGATTTCATAATAAGTTTGCTACTCTGTAGAGATTGTCTTTAGCCAATGCTTTACACAGACAACAAAATTAACTTATGGACTTAAATTGGGTTAACCCAGTTTGACTCATTTGTTTATTCATAAATATTTATTCATTTATTCATGAAGAGTTGTGTATAATATACATAAAGATATTTTACTTGATAATTAGGAGATAATACAAAGATACATAAAGAACAGTCAGTAATTTTGAGTCATCCATGAATAAGGCAGGATAAGAGTGAAGATTAATGCACAAAATTTGCTCTGCGAGCAAGACATAGAATATTGTGAATAACCAACAGTGAAATTGTCATAGGGTGTCTTGAAGTTGTCTTGGGGTGCTGCTTCACCAGCTGGAAACCTCTGTGGCTAGTGGTGCCTTTTGTCTGAGTATTGCTTGTGCCCACTGGGCTTGATCTGCCCACTAAGCCTAGCAAGCTGTGCTTGGCTTACACTACCAGCCCAGATCCCACAGCTGCCAAGGGCGAGACAGGCAAGGAGCAGCGACAGGTGTGTGGATGAGTGAGTGTGACATCTGGCCACTGTGCACAGCCAAGCACACTGGCTGCTGCACCAGGGCAGGTAGCTCCAGGCACCTGCACAGGTGCCAGCTCCATGTGAAGCTGTGGCTGGACCAGTTGTACTGCATGTGGCTTCCACTGCTGGTCACCACATCTGGATGAAGGGGATGCAGTGGAGCCTGGAAGCTTGGAGATGCCAGGAACCACAGAGCCCCAAAGAGAGTGTCAGAGCCCTGGCTCGGGGATCCCCTACGTGTGGGCTCCTTGAAGGGCTGCAGCTGTTGTCTCCTTTTCCTCGCCAGCAACATGGTGAGCAGGGGGATGTGTTTCAACCCTGTTTGTGTTACAGCTCTTTCAGTCCCACAATTCTGGTACCAAGTCCAGAATGTATGAGGTATATGGACAACTGGAGGGTGAACAAGGAGAAGAGGGACTTCACTGAGAGACAGAGGAGCTCTCAGGAGACCTGCATTGGGTAACTCCTTTCTGAAGGCAGGTTGTCATGACGTGTGTCCAGCTCTCTGTGGAGAGGGAATCTGCAGTGAGTAGCTCCCTTCCTCAGGCAGGTTGTCACGACATCTATCCAGTTCTCAGCAGAGAGGAGACCTGCAATGGGTAGCTCTCTTCCTCAGGCAGGTCGTCAGGACATCTGTCCAGCTGTCAGTGGTAAGGAGACCCACAGTAGGTAGCTCCCTTCTTCAGGCAGGTTGTCAAGACATCTGTCCAGCTCTCAGTGGAAAGGAGACAAGCAGTGGTTAGCTCCCTTCTGCACGCAGATCTTCCGCCTATCTGTGTAGATCTAGCTATGCTGGGGTTTTTTATGGGCTCGGAAGGGAGGAAGTGCGTGCTGACTGGTCCATAGGCGGTATGAGTGGGCCTGGAAAAAGCATCTTAAGGTCTCACTTTCAGCAGCGGATTCTACCCAGAATTAGTAACCTGGCCCCCGGCATCAGGCTGTCCCTGGCTTGAAGGTGGGGTTTCATCAGGGACCCACCCCTTTCCTCCCAGGGACCTGTCTGCCTCCCACCATCAACATGCTGTCCAATGTACCCAGGCTGTTCACGCCAAGGGGTGCCTGCAGGCCAATGACAAGCTGTTCTCAGCCCCTCCTCCTTGGCCTCCCTTCCATGTTCATTAGCACCCAAAGTGCAGAGGGGGTGAGGAGGCAGGGGGCTGGCGTGTCAGCACTGCCCCAAACGTGGGCACACCCAACTGGGTTGCAGCAGTACCTGGGCTCAGCCTCAACTTTATTCGAAAATTGGAGCAAACTCTGGGAGCAGGGAGGGGCCAGGCAGCAGCAGCAGGCACTTCTGAGCCTGCAGAGGCAGGAGTCTTCCCTGGCTCCCGAGAGCACAGGGATGCACAGGTCCACAGCCACGCTGGGCAGCTGCAGGTGTGCCCAGGAGGGTGGGGCTCCTGTCCTGCCAATTTGGAAGGGGGCGGGACTCCCACTTGTTCCCAACTGGCTGGGCCTCCCATACTGCAGCTGGGGTCTTTGCATCTGCTGCTCCAGACTGGCCGCCACTGCCATCAAAGTTGTGATACTGTTTGTAGGTAGTGAGAAACCTCAATTTATGCTAGATGTTCTCAAAAGTTCTGTGTTTCTGGTACAGAATTTCAAATTATTTTCAAATTATTTTCGGTTCATGTGAAGACAGTAAAAGATTCAAAACAAGACTTTATAAAATAATGTATGAATACAATTACCTTTAGAGTGGAATGGTGGTTCATAGAATCTATGTAAGTATTTACAGTTTTTACCCATTCTTGATAGCCCCTCAAAAATATAAATTTTTTGAAAATAACTGTGTACTGCCATAGCTCCCTCACTTATGAACAATGACAAATTCTGGTGCATGCCAGACCTTTCTGGAGATTTCCTTGATGTTATGTTCTGTTTACAATTCATTCTCTCATACAACTTGTTTAGTTACGCTCTCTGTTCCCTATAAATATGCAATATTTAAACATCTTGATTCCTAGATGTATTATTTTATTCTATATAAGTATATTAATTATGGTATTTACCGTTTTCCTCTGTTTTTATCATTTTTTTTCTTCGTAGTCTCAGTTTTCTGTTTTTATATTTTCTCTGTGTTTGTGGCTTGTTTCAAGTGTCTGACAATCCTTGTTTTTCTACTCAAATTAACGTGAGGCACTTGAAAGGTCTTTGTAAACTTGGTGCAGGGAATTGAGACTTGCCTATTTTGGACATCTACAAAGGATGATCTGACTGAGCCATTTTGTGGAGCCCTCTAAATGAATGTTACGTCTATTCTTTGGGTTGGTCAGGTTCCCGAGTTTCCTGGCTGACTCACAGTATTCCAGAAATTGAGGAGTCTGAGCGGATAAACATTCATGAGGTAGACGTACTTCATGATGTAAATACTTTTAGAGACCTTCAATGTGTTGTTCAGGAATAGGCATAATAGGAATAGGAAACTGGTGCTGCAAATTCCTGAGTATTTTTGATAATTTATAGTACAAATCAGGTGGTCTCCTGTCCCTACAACCAGTTTGAGATTCATCTACTTCCCTGTCTCTCTCCTGGAGTGGAACCATTGATCATTCTGCTTCTCAAATTAAAAATTATTAATTAGTTAATTTTCACTGTTACCACCTTTCCCATTTTCCCTTTTTTGTGTGTGTGATTCTTCGCTTTGTGACACAGTGACAATGAAAGGATACACATACATACACGTACATACTTCCAGTCACTCTAGTGCATTTTTTTTTAGGGAGCAAATAGAAATAAATATAAATATAGCCAGACTCAGTGGCTCAGGCCCATAATCCCAGCACTTTGGAAGGCCAAGGTGGGCAGATAGGTTGAGCTCATGAGTTTATGACTCGCCTGAGCAACATGGCAAGACCCTGTTGCTACAAAAAATACAAAAATTTGTCGGGCATGGTGGTGCATGCCTGGTGTATGCCCAGCTACTTGGGAGGCTGAGGTGGGAGGATGGATTGAGCCCAGGAGGCAGAGGCTGCTGTGAGCCAAGATCATGCCACAGCACTCCAACCTGGGTGACAGAACCAGACCTTGTCTTAATAAATAAATAAAATGTGAATTATAAATTTTTAAAAAGGAAACTGGGAGTCTCTTATAGATTTTTATATTAGGTATTGATTTCATAGGTAGTGCAAGAATGTGAATTTCCACATGTGGAATGGTGCAAGGTAAGGGTTCTGAATTCCCTTGGATGCCTCTTTCCCTTCATATCCAGAGGATCACTTGTACAGAAAACGCAGATTTATCTTTTCCTGACCAAGAGATGCATAGCCTCAATTCCTAGGCTTACACAGGCAGACCTTACATCCTGGTATACAGTGGCATGGACATGATTCAAATCCTTCTTAGAGTGGAAATTTCCTTTTGTTCTGGCACCTGGACATTTCATATTATGATTTTTGAACTTAAATCTTTATTTACATATTTTGAAAAAAATATATACTTTGTCAATTGTATATGTTTGTTGTAGGGATGAAGGCTTTTCATTTCAGTTCAATTTTCCATTTTGCTTACAGTAGTCTTATTAAAATACATTAAAAATGGACACAATTTCTAATGCCATCTCAATTATTAGGCAGAAAATAAGTTAGGGATGAGACAAATTTGTCATATGTAAATAGATGACACACTTATAATTTCAAATCACACTTATGTATTTATGTTACTGCCAGTAGAAAGGAGAAGCATTGCAGTGCTAACTCACCATGAACTTTAGTCTGTTGGATCTTTCTGGTACTTTTCTACTGTGCTAATAACATTCATGCCATTCTCAGCTTTATATCTTGGATTGTCTGCTTATCATTCTAGATTATCTTTCCAATCAATAGTTTTAATCTTCTTTACCCTTTTATCACTAGAAAATACTTTCATCATTAGTTTCTGGATTTTCTCCAACATTTGTACAATTCTATTAGTCAGCTGCCAAAACTGGTGTAAGGCACATGGGTACACACTGACTAGAATGACAAAGGGATAGAAAGAGAGATTCTCACATCCTTCCTTTCCCCAGCAGTCTCTTAAAAATTTCTTTGTTTTTATTGATAGATTAAAATGTTCAGCCAACAATGTTCATGCCTTTCATCATGGCTGGTTTTGATGTTTCACAATTATATTTGCATAGGAAGTTATCTGTTAAATTTTTGCACTGTGTTTTACTGAGGAAAGAAGAAATTTAGACGACTTGATAAAAGACTGACTCACAGCCTGTGGGAATCACATATATCCTCTTGGTTCATCTCTAATTCCATTTCTAAGAAGAAAGTACAAACACAGAAAAGAGGGGAAAGACATGGGAAGTGAAGAAGGAGAAATGACTGGTCGGTTAATGATGCTTATTGACCAGCCAAAGTGGCAGCATGGGCTTTGTTTCTTGGGTTAATGAGAAACATAAGAATATAGCGATAAGAATAGTAAGAGTAGATAACCAGGTCAGGAGCTTACTGTCTTGAACCTCACTAGTTCCAATTATCTCAAGAAAACATACTCTGAAATAGAGGGCAGAAATACCCATTTTATATTATACTGAGTTTTGTTCCAAACCACAATACAATACTTTCCTTATTCTTAATTATTAGAAAAAAGATTATATGTACATTCTAGACAAATTATAATTATATCCAGTTTATAATGTAATGACAGCAATACAGTATCTAATTATATACAGCTTTTTTGTTGCATCTAAGATGTCATCACTTACAGGATGCACCATTATTTTATGTATATCTGTGCTAGATGTGAAGCTCTTGTCTTTCAGCTTCAGATCTATCCTTTCATGTTCTGCTTTGTCATGTTGGTGCTGGGACTCTCAGCCCACATTTCCCCTTTGCTAGATGGCTCCCTGTTGGGATCACCCAGCAGGAGTTGCTATGGGGAGACAGGAAGGCTGAGGAGGAAGAAGAGACTTGTTCCTTTCTGTTTGTTTCCTGCCCCCTCAGTGTCACTGAATCCCTTGTCATATCAATGTATTGAGAATATTTTCTCTCAGTCCTTAGTTTGCCTTCTTATTTTCTAAACAGTGTGCTTTTAATTTTAACATTTATTTTAATTTTGGCAATGTCCAATTTATCAAATTCTTTTCTATTTTTAGTGCTTTATGTTCTGTCCAAGAAATATTTGCCTATTCCAAGTTGTGAAGATAACCTTCTGTTTCCTTTAGAAAGATGTATATTTCTGGGTTTTATATTTGGGGCTATGATCCATCTTAAAAATAATTCTTGTGTACAGAGTTAGAACTCGAGGCTTAAAAAAAATCATATGACTATCCATTTGTTCCAAAATTATTTAATATAAGTTTTCCTTTCCCACTGAATGGACTTGTCATCTTGGCTGAAAGTCACCTGATCATATATGTGTGGGAATATTTTGTGTTTCTCAAGCCTTGATTATCTTTCAATTATTTGTCTCTCCTTATGCTAATGCTACTCTCAGAATGGGGTGGGCTAGGCCATCACATCTTTTCCTGTTGTTCTTGTTTTCCTTCTCCTTCTCACATCTGTTCTCTTTATCTATCTTCTTCTCCATCTTGCTCTTCTTCCCCACTTCCTACTCTTTCTCCTCCTCCTCTCTCAAGATTGTTTTGCATATTATAGATCTATGCTGTCCAATATGTTAGCCATCTGCCCAATGTGGTTTTGAGCACTTGAAATGCAGCTATCCTGATTGAGATGTGATGCAAGTATAAAATATACACTGATTTCAAAACATAGATTAAAAAATGTAAAATATCTCAATAATTTTAGAATATTGATCCCTGTTGAAATTATAATATTTTGATTTTATTGGCTTAATATGATGCATCATTAAAATTAATTTTACAGTTCATTTTTACTTTTATAAAGCGGTTAGTAGAAAATTTAAAATTATGTGTATCTCACAATATATTTTTATTAGATAGTACTGTTTTTAGATTCTCTTGAATTTCCATCCAAATTTCAGGGTTAAGTTGTTAAGTTTTTAAAAAATATTCTGCCGAAAGTTCCTTATGGATTGCAGTGCATCTATATATCCATTTAGGGAGAATAACTGCCTTAACAATATTTATATTGTCAATTAATAAATATAGTTTATGTCTACATTTATGTAGGTCTTCTTCAATTCTATCAGTTATCTGTAGCTTTTTATGTAAAGGCCCATGCTATCTTTTTCTTTTTGAAAGACATACTATTAGGAATTTATGGTGTCTTAAAGGTTTTGAATAGTATTATTTTTAAATATCATTTATAATTTTTTATTTACATTATGTAATAATATGATTGATTTTTGCCTGCTAACCATACCTTATAACTTTACTAAATTAATTTAGTTCTACTAGTTTGCTTGTAGATTCATTTTGATTTTTAATGAATTCAATATTTTCATTAAAGAAAATATTGTTTCTTTTTAAAATTCTTTATGCTTTATTTATTTATTTCTTACATCACTGTAAAGGCTAGAGGATACAATAGAGGAATTTTACGAGATAAACATTCAGTCTTTCTTCACAAAGTAGAGGGGTCCAAGGATACTTGTAGGTTTTTTTTTAGATGGCCTTTGTAAGATTCATAAATCATCATTTTATTACAAGTTTGCTATGAGCTTGTTATTAATGGATGTTGAATTTTGTCAAATGCTTTTCTTTTACCTGTTGAGATCACCATATGTTTTTCTCTTTTGTTCTACTAATGTGGTGTATTATAGTGACTGTCTTTTAGTTATTAAACCAGATGTATATTTATAGAATAAAATCTACTTAGTTATAATGTGCTAACTTTTTGTACTGTAATAGACTCCATTAAAAATTTATTAAATAATTTGCAACTGAGTCCACGAAGACAATTACTTTATAATCTTCCTTTCTAATAATATTTTTGTTAGCATTTGGCATTAGAGAAATGCTGGCCTACTAAAATAAGTTGAGAAAGTTAACCTCATCTGCTGTTTTTTAAAAGAGATTGTATGAGTTAATTTTTGTGTAATTGAAAGAATTCAGTAGTGAACAAACTACAAGGTCAAACAGTAAGAAAAAAAGAAAGGACCAAAAATATTCATAAAACAACAACAAAAACCTAATGAACAATATGATAGGAACAAAGCCTCACATATGAAGACTAACCTTGAACATAAATGGATTACATTCTCTGCTGAAAATATACAGAAAAGCTGAATGGATTTTTAAAAAAACACAAACAAACAAACAAACAAAAAACCTGATCCAATGATATGCTGCTTACAGAAACTCACCTTACCCATAAAAACACATATAGACTAAAAAGTAAAGTAATGGTAAAGTGGCTACGTTGTCTGTGGTATATACCCTGGGTTTGTCCTTGCCCACCAGGAAAATTTAGGACATGGACACACATGAGATGTTTATGAACAGAGGTTTAATAGGCAGAAGAGAAAAGAAAGAGAAACAGCTCCCCCTATAGAGAGAGGGATCCCCAAGTGGAAAGGAGCTGCTGGCAACAGTTGTGCCAGATTTTATAGTCTGGTTTGAGAAGGTGGTGTCTGATTTACATAGGACTGGAAGGTTGGTTCCATGAGTTAGGACATTTACATAGAGCATGGGAAAGTCTGGTCACTCCACCCTAATCTTATTATGCAAATGAACTCTCTTCTTGGCTGTTGCCATCTTGTCTGTTTCTTACTGTCCATGTGGGTGACAAAGAGAAGGGAAGGTGGAGCCATCATCTTGAACATGTCTAGTCCCTATTTCCTGTCAGCATTAATCTGTGCAAGCTGCCAGCTTGCTTGTCTGTGCCTGCAGCTCAACTTCACAGGCTGCTCTTGTTAGAAAATGATTTGGGGCTGCTTTTCATTAAAAAGAAAAGCCTTACCGAGGACTCCCATACCCTCACTATCTGCCTAAGTGATTCATCTTAACTCCTCTATCAATGGAAAAAGATATTTCACACAAATGGAAAGGAAAGGTGAGCAGGAATAACTATACTTAAATAAAACAAACTTTAAGTCAAAAACAACTTTAAAAAAAGGACAAAGAAGGTCATTATATTATGATAAAAGGGATCAATCTAGGAAGAGAGTATAGTAATTACAAATATATATACACCTGATACTAGAACACTCAGATTCATAAAACAAGTATTACTAGAGCAAAAGAGATAGCAAAAGTACAATACAACAATAGCCAGAGACTTCAACATCCCACTCTCAGCAGTAGACAATCTAGACAGAACATCAACAAGAAATATTGGATTTAAAGTGAACTTTAGACCAAACAGACCTAACGGATATGTACAGAACATCTCTCCAATAACTACAGGATATACATTCTTTTTATCAGCACATGCAGCATTCTCCAGGATAGACTATATTGTAGGCTATAAAAAAAAAGTCTTAATAATTTTTGAAAACTGAAATCCTATCAAGTATCTTCTCTGATTATGGTGGAATAAAACCAGAAACTAATACCAAGAAAGACTCCAGAAACTATACAGTTACATGGAAATTAAACAACATGCTCCCAAATGATAACTGAGTTGAAGAAATTAAGATGGACATTTAAAAAAATTCTTGCAACAAATCAAAATAGAAACACAACATACTAAAATAGATGGGAGACAGCAAAAATAATGCTAAGAATATTTATAGAAATAAATCCCTACATTAAAAAAGTAGAAAGATTACAAACTAACAGTCTAATAATATACTCAAGGAACTGGAAAAGCAAAAGCAAACCAAACCAAAAATTATAAGAAAAGAAATAATGATCAGAACAGAAATAAAATAGAAGCTTAAATAATACAAAAGGTTAACAAAACGAAAAATTGGTTTTTCAAAAACATAAACAAAATTGATAAACCATTAGCTAGACTAGCCAAGAAAAAAAGAACAAATACCCAGATGAACAAAATAAAAAATTAAAAACAGGACGTTATGACTGATACCACAGAAATACAAAACATCGTCAGGGACTATTATGAAGAACTATATGCTGATAAACTGAAACACTTAGAGTTAAGTGGATAAATTTTTGGATACATAAAACCTACTGAGATTGAATCAGAAAGAAATATATAACCTGAACAGATCATTGAGTAGTGAGATTGAATCAGCAATAAAAAGTCTCCCCAAAACCATAACAAAAGCCCAGGACTGGATAAATTCACAGCTAAAGTCTACTAAATATACAAAATGAACTAATACCAATCTTCCGGGAACTGTTTCCAAAAATTAAAGAGGAAGAAATTCTCCATAACTCGTTTTATGAGGCCAGAATTACTGCATTACCTGGATACTCAAACCAGACAAAGTCACAACAACAACACAAAACTACAGAGCAGTGTCCATGATGAATAGAGATACAAAAGTCCTCACCAAAATACTAGCAAACCAAATTCAACAGCACATCGAAAAGATAATAAAACATGATCAAATGGGATTTACAGCAGGAATGGAAGGCTGGGTCAACACATGCAAATCAATAAATGTGATGCATCACATCAACAGAATGAAGGACAAAAACTATCATCATCTCAATAAATACAGAAAAAGCATTTGATAAAATTCAACATCTCTTCATGATAAAAACTCTCAACAAACTAGGCAAGGAAGGAACATATCTCAAAATAATGAAGGACATATATGTGAAACCTACAGGTTACATCCTACTGAATGGGGAAAAGTTGTAAGTCTTTTTTCTGAGAACTGGAACAAGACAAGGATACTCACTTTCAACACTCATAATCAACATAGTACTGGAAGTGCTAGCCAGAGCAATCAGGCAAGAGAAAGAAATATTACAAAAGAGGAAGTTAAGTTCTCCCTCTTTGGTGATAGATGGTTTGATCTTATATCTAGAGAAAACCAAAGAATGTACTAAAAACTCTTAGACTTGATAAATGTATTCAGTAAAGTTGTAGGATACAAAAATCAACATATAAAAATCAGCAGTGTTTCTATTCACTAGTAATGATTTAGCCAAGAAAGAAATCAAGAAGACAAATCCAAATTTAGTGAATTTGTTCATATAATCAAAATTGTCATACGTACTGTCTGAACATGTGCATTACTTTCCCTATTCTTTTTTGTGTCTATAAGCTATGAAATGTTTCTTTTTTTTCTGATATTAAAATTTTGTGTTTACTCTCTTGTTTTTTCACTAGTCTTGCTATGCTTTTATAATTTTTTGTTCTTTAGAAAGACAAACTTTTAACTTTGTTGATGTTCTTTTTGACTTTTTTCTAATTTATTGATTTTTGTTATTTCAAAAATATTTCCTTTTTTCTTTTACACTTTCCATCCCTCAGATAAAATTCTTCAGCTAGGTACACAAGTGAGCCATCCTTTCCACTAGATTATTTACCATATGTATTATATTTATTTTAGTCTTTGTCTGATAGTTTCAACTTCTACGTCATTTCTCAGTAGTTTTCAATGGAATATTTTCCCTTTTGACCATGTGTAATCTATTTTCTTCCTTCTTTGTGTGCCATGTAATTTTTGGTTATATATTGGATATTCTGTATGTACGAATAGTACAGAATCAATAAGTGATATTTGTTTCCCCCAAATGGCAACCATTATTCTATTTGATGTCAATATGGGGAACTACAATTTCGCTTAAAATGGAACTTGATCTAGTCTTTGTTGTAGTTTTAATCATATTCAGTTCACTACTTCACATATTTTAAGGTACAGAGAAAAAAAAATCCCCTTCAGTGGGACTTTGGATCTGAGCATTGACAAGATTCCAGAACTTTCTTCATGCTTTATACTTTAGTGGGTCCATTTCTAAACTGTCTGAGATTTCTCCCTGCTTTTCAGCCTATATCCCAGATTTTTTAGTCACTGTGGATTTTTTCCCCAGTTCTTTCACCAAATTTCTCTGCCTTAAAATATTTCTTGCCACCCTGCTGTCCTGCCTCCAGCCTTTTGTGGGTCACTTCAGTGTACCCAGTAAAGACTAAGAGTTTTGAAGGAAGTTATCTCCGCTATTATGTCATGACCTTAGTCCTTGGAGTGTGGCTGTAATGCACAAAATGAAGGCTCAGAATTCCACTGAGGGGTATCAACTCTTCTGCTGCCCTGCACTCAGTCTTTGATAGCCTGCTTTGCACTTGCTAAGGTTCAGCTTGCCATGATGAAATTTCTCTTGCTATCCTGTCTGTGCACTACATCTCTCTCAGCTTTTCTTCTGTGACTGTAGTCGCTACATCTCTCTCAGCTTTAATTCCTTGACCCTAGTTCTTGGCAAACCACCTTGAGGTACTTGCTTATGGTTGATGAGGGGAATTGGCAGTAAGGCAGAAATCCTCAATGGTAAGGGCTTTTTAGGAATCTCTTCTTCATTTCAGCCACATGTAGCTGTTATAACACTGTTAAAAGCCTGGCTGATCTTTAGTTTCTCTCTTTCACTTACCTTCAGTTTGTGATTATATATTATTTTCAACACTCTGGCAGAGATTTAAAAATGAGTTTATTTTTCTCTTGGTAGTGTTGTCACTTTCTGAAATTGAGGTTATTTAGGCTTGTTAGTCTTCTTAACTCTTGGATTTTCTTTAAACTATGATTTTGTCACTTATATGGCTTATTGTCATTGTTTTGGTGGATATTATTCACATGTAGTTTTTTCACTTTCTAATCAGAATAAGTGGTCTAATATAAATTTGTCCTAGAATTACATTTTTAGCTCACTTTAATTCTTATCTACTTTTCTTCTTTATTTTTTTTCTTTATAGTCTCAGGTACTTCTTAACGAATTGCTTCCTTCTATTTCAAAGAGGCCGTGTTTCTTTGAACTTATAAAGATGCAAGAAGGTTTTTATAAAAGGTTTTAAACCAAAATATTAATTACCATTTATCAAGTATATGGCACTTGAACTTATAAATGCAAGAAACTATGAGGTAATCATTTTTATTCCTGCTTTCCAAAATTGTAAACTGAGCATAGACGTATTAAATTACATGCTTAAGATGATACTGTTAATTTAGTACATAATATGATTGAGATTGTAATATAGATTTGTCTAATTTAGCTATTGTGTCTCCATACATATGTATGTTCATTGCAGCACTATTCACAATAGCAAAGACATGAAATCAGCCTAGATTCCCATCAGTGATGGACTGGATAAATAAAATGTGGTACATATACACCATGAAATACTCTACCGCCACAAAAGAGAATGAAATCATGTCCTTTGCAGCAACATGGATGGAGCCAGAGGCCATTATCCTAAACAAATAATTGTAGGGACAGAAAACCAAATACTACATGTTCTGTTTTATGATTGATTTTGATGAGTGCTTCATCAAAATCATTAACCATATTCCACTCATGATTACTGGGAGCTAAACACTGAGTACACATGGGCACAAAGAAGTGAACAATAGACTCTGGGACCTACTTGAGGGTAGAGGGTGGGAGGAGGATGAGGATTGAAAAACTACCTGTCAGATATTATGCTGATTACCTGGGTGCAAAATAATCTGTACACCAAACCCCCATCACATGCAATTTACCCATGTAACAAACTTGCACATGCACCCCTTAAAGCTAAAATAGAAGTTGGAAAGAAAACAACAACAACAAAACTATATTATACAATCATTTTCAAGTATTATTACAACTAAAAATTTCCTAATTTTATCTCTGGTTAAGTGCTAATATATGCAAGTAAGCACAAATGTAAGAGCCATATTGGATTTGTTGTTCTAATTTACAATATCTTTTACAATTCAGTCAATTTTTTTGTATTTCCTTGCTAGTTTATTCTGACCAGCTTTTGAACCATGCTGAAAAGATATTTTTTATTAGGTAATTAGTGCTTTAATAAAGCAAAATTCTAATTAATCAGTAGCTCTGTGTTCCAAAGTACGTACTGTTTAAGACAATATAGTTCATAAAATAAGAAAAATTCTAATTATACAACTAGTTATATCATAAAAATCATACCATTATTTCATAGAACCAAACACAAGCAAAAGTCTACTAAAACTACTAATGTTAACAATGAAAGCTGGACAGTTGGTCATTTCAATAATTAAATTCCAAATGAAACAAATAAAATTCTCCCTTTTTACTTGCAATAAAAGCTAATAAAAATGTGGTATATCTCAAAAATAATCTTCTGTTTTTAAACACATACTATATTGTTACTTGGAATTCTTTCTTCTGTGTTCTTAATTCAGAAGTCTCTTTCAAAATATGGATTATTAGAATGCCCTTTCATTTTCCTTTCTGTTTATATAAAAATGTTGTGTTAATTTTACTATTCTTGTTATTGTTGTTTTTTCACTATCTAACGCAGAAAACTCCACCAAAACTCAGTGTTTGCCAAAGGGTGAGTATGGATTTGCCTCACTCTTTCACAAATTCTGTTTGAAACCCCTTCTCAGAGACTGTTGTCCGCATCTTTTGGCCCAATTCTGTTCTGACTGATCTTCTCCTGTGCTGCTGTGGTTTGAATGTGTCCCCAAAGGTCATGTGTTGAACACTTAATCCCAGTGCAACAGTGTTGAGAAGTGGGACATAAAAGAGGTGATAAGGTCATGAGGGCTCTGCCCTCATGAATGGATAAATGCCATTATCACAATAGTGGAGTCCTTACAAAAGGAGGAGTTCACCCCCCTTCCCTCTCTCTCTGTCTCTCTCTCTCTCTCTTTCACCCATCTGATGTCTTCTGCCATATTATGATGCAGTAAGAAGGCCCTCACCAGGTATGGCCCCTTGACTTTGGACTTCCCAGCCTCCAGAACTGTGAAAACATACATTTCTATTGTTTATAAATGATCCAGTCTCAGGTATTCTGTTATATTAGCACAAAATGAACTAAGATGCATATCCTCTGCCTCACTCTCGATTGCTCTATACAGATTAAGTTCCAGAATTCATGAATATTGAGGCTGTCTCCACTCCTGCATACATAGCTTTATTTGTGGGAATATCCTTTGCCTGATGCATTAAGCCATAACTTTTTGCCTTTATTGAAACATAGTTCTTCTAGATATAGCCATCTCTAACCACATACAGAAGGAAAGGTTTGGGTTTCCTCAAAAACAAGCACTCACTCATCAAAATGGAATGTCTAGCTATTTTAGTAGATACAGATGTACTATTTTTTAATGGCTGTTCGTTGGTGGGAATGAGGAGATAATGGAATGGATAAAGAAAATAGTTCTTTCAACAGTTTAGGTAAGGCAACACTATAATTTTGAGTTACATCCAAAAACTCTAAAGAAGTGAAAAAAAGTTTTCTAGGTGGTTTTAAATTTTCTCTTTTCATGTAGTGTAATAAATAGTTCAGTTAAATATATGGAAAATCTGAATGCGTAATTGCTAACTAGATGCTATTTTAAACCAGAAGCTCTGAAGTAACAACTAATGATCATTTTTCTTTTCTTTTTTTTTTCTTTTTGTTTGTTTGAGAAAGTGTCTCACCCTGTTGCCCAGGCTAGAGTGCAGTGACACAATCATGGCTCACTGCAGCTTCAAGCTCTCAACTTCCGGGCTCAAGCAATTCTTTCACCTCACTCTCCTGAGTAGCTGGGACTACAGATGTGTGCCTCCACACCCAGCTAATTTATTTTATTTTATTGTAGAGATGGCATCTCACTATGTTTCCCAGGCTGGTGTTCAACCCCTGGGTTCAAGCCATTGTCTCATCTTGATGTCTCAATGTGCTGGGGTTACAGGTGTGAACCACTGCACCTGGTCTTTTTTTTTTCTAAGTCTGAAAACTCATTGGAGATCTCTGGACTTTAGTAATTCACTTCAGCAATGAACCTTTATTTGAATAATGATATAGCTAAAAATTTATGTATAACAGTGTTATAATATTTTGATAATATTACAGTGTTATAATTTTATAACAATATCATATTAATGTTATAACACTACAATTTTACAACACGCTTCTAAAACTCATGGCTTTGATCTATAAGTCCATGATTTTAAAAAACTCTTTCTGTTGTGATAGAGTGTTCTTACAACAAATATAAACCATTTTTTTTCAGGAGAAAATAAACTTTTCTTGCTACTAGAATGATAGAAAATTCTCCCATAGCGTTCATAGAGAAGACCCTATGTGATGTAGTGAACATTGTTATGCATTATTCCTCATTGCAAGCAAATGTCATACTATCAAACCTCATTCAGTAAAAACAGGTCTACAAGAAGCACATAGTAGCACAATTTGAATGTGCTTCTTTGTGAGGATATGTTCTAAGAAGAGTGAATGCTGGGCAGCTGATCAGTTAGGTGTTCTAATTTTCAGATCTAAGCTTTGAAGAGGCGTTATGAGATTAAGATTTTAATCTCTGGCACAAATCTGGAGTGCACATTTTATGGTAATACAGAAGGGTTATTCATAAATTCTGACCTTCAGTAATGAACAAGGAGAGCTGAACAGACTACTTGATAATGGAATCAAGGGGTCCTAACAGTATGCCCTAGGGCATGGCTAATATTGTTTTTTTCCTGAAAATAGTTCTGAGTAATTTAGATATACAAATATATTTCTTTGTCATTATTTGGAATTATTAATAAAGTGACAAGCAAAATGACTGGGGGAAAAAGCCACCAACAACATCCCCCAAAACCTTACCATGAAATAAAAACCTTTTTTTTTTTTTTTTTTGAGACGGAGTCTCGCTCTGTCGCCCAGGCTGGAGTGCAGTGACCGGATCTCAGCTCACTGCAAGCTCTGCCTCCTGGGTTGACGCCATTCTCCTGCCCCAGCCTCCCGAGTAGCTGGGACTACAGGCGCCCGCCACCTCGCCCGGCTAGTTTTTTGTATTTTTTAGTAGAGACGGGGTTTCACCATGTAGGCCAGGATGGTTTCTATCTGCTGACCTCGTGATCCCCCCGTCTCGGCCTCCCAAAGTGCTGGGATTACAGGCTTGAGCCACTGCGCCCGGCCAAAATAAAAACCTTATAAATATTTTTAAATCTTTTTAAAGCCACCCAAGATAATATAGATATTTTTTCTAATTTTAAAATTTACTACATTTACTAATTATTTTTATTCTAGCTTTACTCAGCTCCTGTGTGATTTATAGAGCTCTTAATCTTTAGGAACAGCCCTGTACATAACATATGCATTATTAATGTCTTTCTATCTCTTCCCCAAATTCATATTGATTATGCCATATGTTGTGAAGAATCATTGATCACTTAACTTACCAATACTTTATGCAGAGTGATGAAGTCTAGTTCATAAATCTATGGCAGTAAATTTGTTAGACCAATTTCTTTTCACAGGAAATTTCCAGCATTCAAGTTAATGAAGGAATTTGTTGTGCCCATTTCCAAACACAATGCCATTTACTGACAGCCACACATTGATTGGGTGTGTGTCCCTTTAAATCTTTGGCTTGCCTGGTGTTGAACTGATTTAGGCATCAGCAGAGTGCACTTTAATTAGCCTTGAGGAAATCACGGTGGGGATGAAATAAGTTGGCTTGTTATTTTTCTGTTTGCACTAACACCAAATAAGAACATGTAATTGGATTTTTAAAAAGCATTGTCAGTCCTCTGGAGTATGCCTTGTTTACAGTTATGATTGCCTTATGTAATATGAGTGTCACACCTCCTAAAAAAGGGCCTTTTTCAGAGTCTGAAAGTTGTTGCATCAGGAAGATTTTATTTAAATTGTGCCCCTGCTGTCTAGGTCTCCACTTGATGCACTTAAAAGGAGGCCTGCCACATTACTTGGTATCACTGTGTGTCTGCAGCTGCACTGCCTAGTGCTGGTACACCAATGACTTTCCCACTCCGAGCTGCAATAACAGAGAAAGGAAAATCAATCATGGATAAAAGTTACAGGATTCTATTTGCGAGAGTAAGCAATTTAGATGCTTCTCTGTACTTCCTACAAGTCACAAGGGGATAGGAAAGAAATCTCTCTCGTATCCTCTTGGGCACAATAACTGGTACTGTTTTCTTTCACAGAACGTCAGTATCAGCTGGAGAAGATTGAAGAGAATAAGAGTGTGTGTGTGTGTGTGTGTGTGTGTGTGTGTGTGTGTGTATAATCACATAGTAAAAATATTTCAAGCACTTAGATTAAAAAACCATTCAGATTAGGAAAGAGTCAATATTCATCTTCCCCTACCTTTCTGATCTTTCACTTCTAAGGTACAAGCCGAAAATGTAGGCATGCTCTAAATTCGAAATTTGTTGGAACAAAAAATTTAGGGCTAATATTACTATGAAATAATTTCTCTCGTGTCAAAAAGATGTCTTTCTTCTAAAGAAATTGTTTGAATTGAATGATGAAGGGGGATCATTGAGGAATATTAATTTCTGGTTACATAAAAATCAGGTTATTCCCAGTTATATAAAAACCACACAGAAAAGGACAAGAAAGCTACAGATCAATATTGCTTGAGAATAAACATGCAAAAATGTTTAACAAAATATTAGAAAGTATAATCCAGTAATACATAAAGAAAATACTATAAAATGGCCAAGTGGGGTTTGCCCCAGGACTGCAAATTGAGTTTAACATTTGAAAATCAATCAGTGTAATTCACTATATTTACAGAGTAGAGACAAGTGGTATAGTCATCTCAATAGGAACAGGCAAAGTAAAGAATTTTGATAAAATTCAATATCCATTTATGATAGAAACTTTCAGTGAACTAGAGATAAAAGAAAATTTCCACAATGCAATAAAGGCTAATATGTCACCACAGTTTAATGACAAAAGATTAAATTATTTTTCTCTTAAGTTTGGGAAAAAGACAAGGATGCCTATTCCCACAGCTTTAATATACAACATTTTTACTGGATGACTTAGAGGGGTTGAGGAGTTGGGGATGGGGTCCATAGGCAAGTAAGTTGTAAGAAGTAAGGCAAGTAAGAAGATGTAAAACTTTATTGATAGACAGCATGATTGCTATGCAAAAAGGAATCCATAATATGAAAAGACATTAAAACTAATAAGTGAATTTAGAAACATTTCAGGATACATGGTCAAGATGTAGAAACAATCGTATTTTTATGTATAATTTATATATTTAGGAAACTAAATTTAAATCGCAATGTCATTTTTTATAATTTATTTTTTAAAATGTATTTTGTCTTTTCCTGTTTTTTGTTTTGTATTGTTTTGTTTTTGTTTTTGAGACAGATTCTCACTTTGTCATACAGGCTGGAGTGTAGTGGTGCAATCTCAGCTCACTGAAACCTCTGCCTCCTGGGCTCAACCAATCCTCCTGAGTAGCTGGGACTACAGGAGCATGCCACCATGCCTATTTTTTGTTTATTTTTTGTGGAGATGAGGATTCACTGTATTGCCCAGGCTGTGCTCAAGCGATCTACCCACCTTGGCCTTCCAAAGTGCTGGGATTACAGATGTGAGCCACCACTCCTAGCTAATGCCATTTTTGATAGCTCAAAAATTACAAAACACTGATTAGAGATAATTTAAATATAATCTATAAGATATATACACTTAAAAGTACAAAATGTTGTGAGAAATGAAAGGAAATCTTTTTAAAAAGAGAGAGATAAACCATAACTATATATTGGAAGATTCAATATTATTAAGATATTCTCCAAAATGGGTCTATACCTTCAATACAACTTTAATCAATATTCTAACAGGCCTTTATATTTGGGGAAGAAATTGAGAAACTATTATAAAATTTGTCAAGGAATACAAAGGATCTACAGTGACCTAAATTTTTTTTTGAAAAAGGACAAAGTTAGAGGCCTTATGCTACTTGATTTCAAGACTTTCTGTTATGCTATGGTAATCGAGATCTAAGGTAGACAGACACATACATGGAAGGAACAGAATAGACTTTCCCAAACTAGACCACACAGATATGTTCAATTGAGTTCCTAAAAAGTAACCATGGCATTTCAGTGGCAAAGGCATTGGGAGGGTGGGGTGTAGTGAGGAATAGATTTTTTAACAAATGGTTATGAGACAACTGGGTGTTGATATGGAAAAATGAACTTCAACACTTTCCTCAGGCAATGAACAAAAATGAGTTTAAAATGGATTATAATCCTGAACGTAAAATCTAAAGCTACAGCTTCTAAAAGAAATTATAAGAGACAATCTTTGTGACTTTGGATTAGGCAGAGTTTTCTCAGATAGGACACAAACTATAAAAGATAAATTGATGTGTTTCACATCCTCAAAATTAACAACATCTGTTCTTTAAAAGACATCATGTAGAAAATATAAAGCAAATTATATATACATCTGTGTGTACTGTGTGTATGTGTGTGTATCTCAAATATTTTATATTCACTATACATAAACAACCCTTATACCTCAATAGAAAAATTACTCTCCCCACCACAATGGGCAAACATTTGAACAAATACTTCACAAAATAAAATATACATATAGCCAATAAGTACATGAAACTATGCTCAATATCATGAATCATCCAGGAAATTCTATGAAAACTAAAATGAAATAGTACCACATACTCATGAGAATGACTACAATTAAAAAGGCTTACAGTAGCAAGTGCTGGTGAGAATATGCAGTTCCTGGAGTATTCATACATTGCTGCTGAGAATGTATAATAGTAAAATTTACTTGAGAAGCTGTTTTCCAGTTTTATTTTTATAAAAAGTTAAATATATACCACTTGTCATATGAACTGGCAGTAACACTCCTTGGTGTTTCCTTAAGAGAAATGCAAACATGTATACACAAAAGATATATATATATATATATACACACACATATATATATAGGATTCATAGATGCTTAGTTTTAATACCTTACAACTGGAAATCACCCACCAATTAATAAACAAGTGAATGGATACAAATTGTGCTATTTACATAGAATGGAATACTATTCATCAATAAAAACAAAAAGAAATACTGGTATATGTTGCATACACCAACATAGGTGAATCTCAAAAACATGCTGAGCAACAGCAAAAAATCTAAACCCAAATTAATACAAGCCTGTCACATATTATGTTTACCAATATAATAAGGAATGCATTGCTGATAGGGCAGCAGCATCAATGAGAAGCTTTGGTAGATATCCTTTCTAGGCATGGCTGACTGTAGGAGACACCGTTATTGAATGGAATTATGTGGTTGCTAAGGGGCTTATAGAAATCCAAACTAGTAGTTATCTGGTGGAAGTAAGATGAGTGCAAATTATCTTCATGAGTGGCTAGGTCAGAAAGGGTTGGAGTGACTACCAGGAGACCTGACCCATGAGGAGCTATAGAGATGGTTATAAAATGTGTTGTCACTAGAGTGTTATGTTGTCTATGCAGCCAAAAGAAATTAAAATTTTATCATCAGAGGCTCATGTTAACTGCCTTAATAAAGGTTTCCAATCCTAAATTCATTCTCAGAGTAGAAATAACCATTGACTGAGCAGCACATCACTCCACTATATCAATGGCACCCTATCAATTTGACTAATGAGCAAGAAGTATAAAATAGGTTTGAGGTGAGATAAATGTTCTTCAGAGAGTAGGATATAAAGATTAAAACATGATGGCGTCCAAAGGTAACAACCAGGATAGGGCACTAGCAATGCCAGAGAACACAAGTAAGTTAGATGAGTTGGTTACCGAGAAAGATATGAAGTTTACAACTATTGTACTGATCCCTCTCTCTTAGCACACCCTCATTCCTTCTTGGGAGTCCCTTGTGACAGACTGATGAAGGAGGAATAATTTGGTATGAATAAGTTACCTAAGTATTTTGAGTGTAGCCAAAAAGGAATTGGTACTGTACTATGGTCCCCACTTGGTCAAGGCCTTGAAAGGCAGCAGTAAGAGACATACCCCCAGTAGACTGTGCTTTGCTCTGGTCATCCATGTTATTCTAGTCATTCATTTTATGTAAAAAGAGAAATCGCCTAAAGTAAGAATATCCATCCGTGGATTCATGGACAGTGCCAAATAGCTTATCTATTTAGTCTAGAACTTGGAAGAAGAAAGATTAAAAAACGGAGAACAAGGAGATTTGAGGAAAAGACCTGTGAATGGAGTGAGCACATAGTAGAAAACTCTTTGTATCCCATTTTAGCACCCATCTGGGACAATGCACCATGTAGGAGGCAGTAAAAAATAAATTAGACTGAAGACTTGGCCAGCTGACTTTGGCGGCCTTTGTTACAGACCACCTCCCTGCCAGCACAATGAGTTCCTGAAGGGAATGGTCATGCTAGCAGAGTTGGAGTCTCTGTATGGATCTAACATCATGAGCTTCCTTACAATAATGCTATTTTAACTAGCGTGAAATCTGAATATTCAATCTGCCAATACAGGAACCAACTGTGAACACCTCTGATATGACACCGTCTCCAGAGGAGACTAACAAATCATTTGGTGGCAGGTTAAATACATTAAACCCCTTTATTTTGGAAGGGGCAGGGATTAGTTTTGATGGTGATTGTCAGATTTCGAGGGTACAAATCTGCATTTGTTGCCTGCGGGAATAGAAACAGAACCACCATCTGAGCACTTACAGAGTATTCGATCCATCAACATGAAATTGTGCATAATATTTTCTCAGACCGATTGATATAGTATGGATATTTGACCCCTTCAAATCTCATGTTGAAATGTGATCCCCAATGTAGAAGGTGGGGCCTGGTGGGAGGTGTTTGGGCTTTCTGGACACATCCCTCATGAATGGCTTTGTGCCCTCTTATCTGCAATGAGTAAGTTCTCACTCCGAGTTCATGCGAGATCTGGTTGTTAAAAAGAGTTGGAGACCTCTCCCCTCTCTTTCTTGCTTCTGCTCTCTGCTGTGTGATGCACCTTCTCTCTCTTCACCTTCCACCATGAGTGGAAGCTTCCTGTAGCCCTCACTAGAAGCAGATGCTGGTGCCACACTTTTTGTACGGTCTGTAGAACTGTGAGCCAAATAAACCTCTTTTCTTTATAAAGTACTCAGTCTTAGGTATTGCTTTATAGTAACATAAATGGGCTCAGAGAGGATTTCCTCATGCCAGAAGTTCAAGGCTGTAGTGAGCTGTGATCATGTCACTGCACTCTAGCCTGGGCAACAGAGCGAGAGACCGTGAGTCAAAAGAAGAAGAAGAAGAAGAAAAGAAAAGAGCAAGGATGTCTGCTGGTCTCTTCACACAAGTCCTCACATGGAAAAACAGCTTAGGAGGGCTTACCATTTGCTCAGTGCAAATGGACTAATTCCTTCATAGCAATGCAAACACAGCCACGGACTCATTTTACAGCAAAGTAGCTCTGGCAGTGGACACATAACCATGGGGTCCACAGATTCTGTCACCCTGTGCCCATTAAGTAGAATACATGACATTAGGGCCCAGAGGGGAGACAGAAGTGCTTTCTTCTCCACAAGCTTAGGTTCTGTGCCCTATAGGTCTTGTTGGTTCTACAAGAGATAGGGTTAGAATCCTATTCAAGTACAAGCTTTGAGCTTTGTCTGCCATCTTTTCATTTAGGCTCCTTATACCAAGGAACTCTCAGGCAACAAAGGAATCACTACAATGGTAGGGATAGTTGACTCTGACCATCAAAAGGAAATAGAGCTATTATGACACATGAGGGGGAGGGGTTTGCAGGGAAGAAGAAGTTTGATGCTTAGGTACTTTTCTTGGTACTCTGCTGGCCAATTTTAATGGTAAATGGACCAAGAAAGCAGCCACAACCTGAGAACTCTGTACTGACTGTGGTCTCAGACCCCTTGGTGATGAAGTTCTGTGTCAGTCCATTAGCAAAGACACTTTGCACAGTAGCAGAACCTGCGGAATGTGAGAAAAATCTAGAATGAGAAGTAGAGGTGAAAGATGATGAGTATCAGCTGCAGGCCTAAGATGAACTGCAGTGGTGAAAGCTCAGAGCAACAAGATGAACTGCCTCATGTTCTGTGGCTTAACCTAGTACAGGGAGATAATTTGTACAGGAGAAGAAATCAGTGTGTTTATTTTCCCTGTGTTGTTTTTTTTCTTGGATCATTAATGAAGAAGACTGCCTTTTAGTCAAAGACCAACAGTTTGCTATTGACCAGACCCTTAAGATCAACTCTGTCTGCCAGGACTTTCTTGTGGGCCTGGACTATACAATCCAGTATAAATTATAAGAACACTTGGCCCTATTTAAGCTTGGTTTTACTTCAACCAAAGTTGCTACATGAACTTAATGCTTTTCTTTATTCTACTACACAAAGGTCACCACTGTGAGATTTATTTGATTTTGCAGTCTGGCTAATTTGTTCATTCTCTTCACTCAGCATCAGCACTGTTTTTTGGAACAGTGCTACCAAAGCAAAGATTAATTTACATGGTACAATGCATCTAGAATAATCATTACCCCACAGAATTGTTACTGCTTGAGTTCTAAGGAGAGAGAAGATATTTCCCTACTGAGATAAAAAAGATTCTATTACAGTTTTTCATGAAAAAAGAAAAGAAATGCGTCTAAACTTTTTTGAACAGGAGAACTTTTTGAAACTTTTAATTTAAATATACTAACTCTAATGTACTATTTTATTGACTATTCTGGATAAATACCTTTGAGCTGCAAGGACTAAAAGAAACTCACCTAGTGATATTTTAAATAAAGGATATAGAGAAATCTAGAAATGTATGGAGGGCAACAAGTGCAGAAAACATCATTGAAAAAAACAAAAGACTGCCTGTTTCTATTTCTCATTTCTCAAAACTGCGCATAACTTTTTTCATGCCACACGACCTTTTCTTCTTTCTGTTTTATTTTTTATCTCTACGCGAATTGCTTCTTACTCTCCCTCATCTATTTGGACATGGTTCATTATGGCCTACCATAAAAACACAGCCTAAGCCCTTCAATCTTCAGTGCTATTAGCTCAGCTACCCATTGTCCTTCCACATCCCAGATGAATCTGACCAGTTTAATGCAGATCAGGTAAAAACCATAGCCCAGATGGCCGAAGGTAGTTAGGGAGGTGGGGTCATAGATTTGAACAGGCTCTGTAAGTCCACTCCTTCAGCAGTGACATTTTATGGGCAGGCATACCCAAAATATGTGTATTACTCTGATCCAAAATTTGTCAAATTGTCTGGGCTCCAACTAGAAAAATAAAAATGCTTTTATTACTTAGTTTACAGCTGGTTTCAATGACAATATTTAATTAAGTTTATAGTGCCAATTGAGGATCCATGGTGTAGAATGCATTTGGACTAGGGAGTAATATCCACTTCTCAGGCAGGTCAGGATAACAAAATCAGCTGGTGTACAATAAGTGGTTGGATGCTACAAAATGAAAGACAAGCTGTCACAATGGCAGCTTTCGGCTGCATGCAGACACACTAAGCTTTAATTTTTGCCACAGATATATACATAACAGAAATAAGAAATTGTTTTAGCAGATTGGAATATTCCATTCTAAATAAATCTCTATAGCATAAACATCAATTGACAAAGACAAATTCAGTATATGACTCAATTAGAAAGTTTGATTTTTCGTTTTTTACTGACTAGCACATTATTGGCACAATAACTATGGTATCAAAAGGTCTACAGCATTTCGTGTACTTTGAAGCTCTATAGGAAAATAAAATTCTATATCTAATCACCCCTCCATAACTAAAGCAAGTCAACTCTTCCTGACACCAGAGATGGTGTCAGTAGTTGTGTATATCATTGTAATGTTGGTCTTCCTGCTTTTGTCAGTCTGTAGCATGTTTGCTGCATTTGTACCAAATTTATAATAATTTATGACTACCAATTTTATCTTTCCTAGTAAGTGCAAAAGCTGTGAGATTGTTGAAGTTGCTGATAAGCTAAGCTTTATAATTACAACTAAAAGAGAAAACAAAACAAATTCAATGCCATCAAAATTCATACATTTAAGAAATTTAGCTGTTCATGAATATGCCTATGTCTATAGCTTCTGTATGCCTTAAAGGGCATAGGAACAACATGTACCCACATATTTTTAGAACCTAAAGGCTCATAGAGGAATTTCTATATGTGTAGAATGCATTCATATTTTATTATTCTATTTTACTTTATTTATTTATTTATTTTGAGACACAGTCTTGTCCTTGTCACCCAAGCTGGAGTACAATAACATGGTCTTGGCTCACTGCAACCTCTGCCTCCTGGGTTCAAGCGATTCTTTTGCTTCAGCCTCCTGAGTTCCTGGGATTACAGGCACCTGCCACCATGTTCTGCTAATTTTTGAGTTTTTAGTAGAGGTGAGGTTTTACCATGTTGGCCAGACTGGTTTCAAACTCCTGACCTCAGGTGATCTGTCCACTTTAGCCTCCCAAGGTGCTGGGATTACAGGCATGAGCCACTGTATCTGGCTGCATTCATATTTTAAATGTACTAAATGTTAAATCTGAGAGAGATTTTTCCCTTCAACAAAATTGTGTCTTGTCATCATATTTAATTCTTCAATTTTCAGGATTTTATAAAAAATGCATTAAATACAGATGCAAGATCAAATAGAAAAATAAAATTATATTTATAGACAAAATATGCTTCAATTATCTAGCCATTTGTAGTAAAAGCTACTTCTGCATAATATTTTCAAGATAATTTTCTAGCTTGATTTATCATATAAAGCAGACTAAATCAGTCTTTTGCAATTAATAGAATATGAGAAATATTACAGAAGTTTGTTGTATATATAAATAATGTAGAGTATAAAGAAGATATTGAAAACCACTGGATAAAATAAAGCCACATGTTTATTGAAAATATATTTTCCCATACAAATATGCTTAACTGAAAACATACTAATTAATTCTATTACCACTTATTACTACTTCATTTCTTTAATAACAGTTTTATTGAGATATAATTCATATGCCATAGAATACACCTTTTTAACATGAACAATTCAGTTTTCTTTACATATTCGCAGGGTTGTGCAACCATCACCACAATCTATTTGAGAACTTTTTTGTCCTTAAAGAAACAAAACAAAACAAAACAAAACCATACTCATTAGTAGTCACTATACATTCTTCACACTTCCCAATCCCTGGCAACCATTCATTTACTTTCTATCTTTATAGATTTGCATATTCTGGATAGTTCATATAAGTGGAATTGTAAAATATGTGACCTTTTGTGTCTGAATGTTGTCACTTCGCATATTTTTTACATTTACCTATGCTGTATCAGTAGAATGTATCAGTAGTTGATTTCTTTTCATGGCTGTTTTGGAATATATGATCACACTTTTTTATCTACTTATGAGTGGATGAACATTAGGGTTGTCTTCACTTTTTTGACCACTCAGAAAAATGTTGCATGAAAATTCACATGGAAGTTTTTGTGTGGACATAGCATTTTCAATTCTCTTATATATCTAGAAGTAGAATTGCTAGGTCATATGGTAACTCTATGTTTAACTTTTGATGAATGCCAAATTGCTTTTCAAATTGGTTTCACTCATTTACATTTTCATCAGCAATGCGTTAGGGTTCCAACATCTTCAAATTCTTGCCAACCCTTTTTATTTTTCAAGTGCTATCTCGTTGTTTTGGCTTACATTTCCCTAATGACTCATGATATTGCAAATCTTTTCATTTGCTTACTGTCCACGTCTTTGAAGAAACGGCTATTCAAACTATTTCCCCGCTTTACAGTTGGCTTGTCTTTTATTGTTGAGTTGGAAGAGTTCTTTATATATTCTAGATATAAGTCCTTTATCAGAGATATGATTTGCAAAGATTTTTCTCTCATTCTCTGGGTTTTCTTTTCATTTTATTTATGGTGTTTTTTTCAGCACAAATATTTTAAAGTTTGATGGAGTATAATTTATTTTTTTCTTTTGTCACTTGTGCTTTTATTGTCTTAGGTAATAAACTAATTAATTGATCCAAGGTTTGTAAGATTTGTTTCTATTTTTTCTTCAAAGTGTTTTATTGTTTTAGCTCTTACATTTAGGTCTTTGTTCCATTTCAAGTTAATTTTACATATGGGAGGAGGTAGTGGTCCAACTTCATTCTTTTACATTAGCTATATAGTTGTCCCAGCACCATTTGCTGAGAAGACTATCCTGTTCCCAGTGAATGGAGGGTCTTAGTAATCTTAGTGAAAATCACTTGACCAAATATATGTAAGTTTATTTTTGGACTCTGAATCTCTCAGTTCTATTCCTTTGATCTATATGTCTATCCTATGCCACTATCACATTGTCTTGATCAGTATTTCTTTGTAGTAGGTTTTTTGTTCTTTTTCAAGATTGTTTAGCTGTTCTGGCCCATTGCAATTCATTTGAATTTAGAATCACTTTATTAGTTTTTATGGAGAAGTCAGCTGGGATTCTGATGGGAATTGCATTGAATCTGTAGATCTACTGTGGGAAATACTGCTATCTTAACAATGTTTAGTCTTCTGATTCATGAATATGAGATGTTTCTCCAACTATTTAGATTTTTAATTTCTGTCAATTATGTTTTATAGTTTTAAGAGCATAAGTTTGCACTTTTGTTGAATTTATTTCTAAATGTTTTGTTCTTTTTTATACTGTTAGAAAAGGAATTATTTTCTTAATTTCATTTTCAGATTGTTCATTGCTAGTATAGAATTACCATTGATTTTTATATATTGATCTTATATCTTGCAATCTTGTTGAGGTCATTTATTGGTTTTCTCTCTCTCTCCCTCTGTCTTTTTCTGTGTGTGTGTGTGTGGGTATCCTAAGGATTTCCTATATAAAAAAAATCATGTTACCCGGAAATAGAAACAGTTTTACTACTTATTTTCCAATTTTATTGCTTTTCATTTCTATTATTGCCTCATTGCAAGTGGTTAGAACTTCTAGTCCTATCTTTAAGAATGATGAGAACACGTATCTTTGCTTTGTTCCAAGTCTAAGGTGGGAACACATTCAGTCTTTCGCCAGTAAGTATGATATCAGCTGGTGTTTGAGATGGCTTTTATCACATTGAGGAGTTTTTCTTCTATTTCTACTTTGGTGAGTGCTGTTATCATAGGCATATAGTCCATGGGATCACTTTGTATTATTTCTTTCAACTGTATATGAATCTACAATTATCTTCAAAAATTATCATAATAATTTATAATTTTAAGTAATAGTTCCAAATGTCTCCTTGCTATACATTTTTCTCTTATAGGTATTACTATGGATCATACTTAATCATAAGAATGTTGCCATTCTCTTAAAAATCAACATGGGCTCTTTTTAAAATATTTTTGACAGATTCCCCCAGACCTATTTTGAAAGTTTGGCTCAAGCATGCTTTATCTAGAAAATACTGATTATTAATTAAAAGCCATTTCCTCTTCGGATGTAGCTTAACTGTTTAGAGGGCTTGGATAAGATAATTTCCTTGAAGACCAAGCAGCATTCCAGTATTTTGCCTCTACCAAAATGTATGACAGTTCCCATGGTTATGAATGCATGAATCATCTTTTTCCCTGTGAAGTAATCCTGATTGCCTTCCCTACTTGCCAGGGAAAAAGTAACTGATACAGGCCCATTAAGCTCAGATTTCACAATCACTGGCTTTAAGCCTCCTTGTTCAAGAAATTTTCTGTGGTCTCCACCATCCTAATTTTCTTAGTGCTTTCACAGTGTTTAGTCCATTTTGAAATGATAATGAGAACATATCCTCTTTCTGTGTGTTATGATCAGACAGGAAGGAGCAAATGTGCCTGGACCCAAGAGTTTTATAGCTCTTTTAATTCATTCAGCTGATCAATGTGCAGCCACCCAGACCCCAGAGCACTTACACTTACAGGGTAGCTGACAGTAGGTCCCAGGACCACCTGTTTGCTTTCTAATTGTGTCCCCAACAATATGGAAACCTTATGTGCTGAATGCCACCAATGGAATCTGGAGAAATACGATGGAATCTGTATTTTTATTTTGTAACTTTACCCTTGGTCTTTTTGGCATGGTTCTATCTTTATATACTAAAAACTTTGTAAATGGATGTAGGGTCCCTAATTATCTTATGTCTGAGGATATCTCTAGTGTTTTGTTTCCATGCTCAACAACAGAAGTTGGAGTACATGGACACCAAAATTATATCAATCATCATTTCAGTTAGGGACAAGGCAAAAGTAAAGCAATATAAGAATAGAGAAATTGCAAGTTCTCATTGCTAGTGTCTTTAAATAAGTAAGAAAATTGTAGGCTGGATCAGTGCCTAGTCTTGGTGGAAAAAAATGCATACAAGCCATGGCAGGATTTCTTTTATTAGAATCCCATAATATAATTGAGCATGTATGCTTAGTAAGTAAACCCCATCTCCACATTTATAATCTTAAGTAATCTTCCATATAACTTTAGGAAATAGAAATTATCTACATTTTATAATTAAAGAAACTGAGGTTACAGGTTCTTATATAAATAACCCACAAACAGGTAGTAAATGGCACAGTGAGCATTTGAACCTAAGACTTTCTGATTTCAATGGGTTTTCTCTTTTTACATCTTACTGCCAGTCTGTGAATCACTATTAAATAAAAAACAGTTGAATTAAAATAACTGAAAAGACAATGAGAAAATAACGAAAACATTGAGGTGAATTTAAAAAATATTTATCTCCATTTAAAAATCATTCCATTTGAATGTACTTTCAAATGGTTTACAAAAAGGTACAAAGATCGGAAATACGTAAGTCTAATGATGCATAGTTTATTTACTATAAGGTAATTCATTAGGGAAAGGACTGTCTTTTAAAAAGTGGTGCTAGAATAATTGAATAACAATATATCCAAAATAAAATGAACCTCAGCCTTTACTCTTACCGCATACCAAGTATAAATTGAAATGTGTCATAGACTTAAACATTAGATAAAACAACAAAATGTCTATACAAAGGAAAAAAATCTCTGTGACCTTGGCTTATACAAAGATTTCTTAGGACACAGAAGGGAAAAACTCAAATAGATAATTTGATAAATTTGGCTACATCAAATTGAAATATTTTGGGTGAATTCTATTATATATCCCTTTATAAACCTGAATTTTTAAAAAGTATTTACTGTAAATTTACTATGTTAGTTTATAGGCAGTGAGTATACAAAGAAAGCAATCAAATCTTCCTCCTCAAAAAATTTGTAGTTTAATGGTAATCTAGACAAACAATAGATACAAAATAATATTATCAGGGCCATAATAGGAAGATAATATAGGAGCTTGGAGAAACACCACTGATTTTGTCTTGTGAAAGGTGTAGAAATGGAGCTAAATAGTTTTAAGATTTTAATATATGATAAAGATGACATTGTGCATACCAGTGATGAAAACAGGATTATTCAATAACAGTAAAATAGCTATCCCTTTTTAAGTTCTCACAGTGTGCACGTTTTTAAATCTTATTTTTATCTCTTTTTTGAAGATTTGAAGAGAGAGTTCTATTCTCCCGCCTCAGCCTCTTGAATAGTTGGAATTATAGGTATATAAGATCACACCTGGCTAATTTATTTTATAATGTAGAGACAAGGTCTCACTTTTGTTGCCCAGGTTGGTCTCAAACTCCTGACTGTAAGCAGTCCTCCTGCCTCAGCCTCCCCAAGTGTTGGGATTACAGCTCTGAGCCACCATGTCTGGCTAATAATTGTTTATTTTCCATTTATGAAGTAATGTAAACCACAGAATTCTATGAGGCATGTATTGTTGATACTGTCCCCACTATCAATAAGGACATTGGAGCACAGAAATGTTAGGTAACTTGTCCAAGGTCTCACATGAAACCATAAAAATACCTAAAAGAAAAAATGGAAAAAGGTTATAATATAGGAATGGAAAACAGTTTTCTTAGCCATGACAGAATCCCAGCAGCCATGAAAATGTTTGATAAAATTAGATATAAAAATTAAATATTTGCATCACAAAATACTATGCAGAAAGCTGGTGGACAACTGATAAATGGGGAAAATATTTTTATGAGAAATTGCAAGCATTGGGAGTATTATTTTTCTTAACATATAAGTAATACCTAAATATCAAATAGAAAATATTCAATAACAATGCGTAAAGAGTATCAAACTCAAACTGAAAAAAGAATGTAAAACACCCTTAAATATAGACAGGGGCTAAACTTCACTCGTAATAGGAACAATGAAAATTAAACAAGATACTACATTTTACTCAGCAGATCTATAATGCTGAAAAATTAATACACCGTATTTATTTGGGTGGGGCAACACATACAATTATACATTGATAATGGGAGTTGAAAATTATACCCCTATAGAAAGCAACTTGTAATATTTGTAAATATTTGTAATGCATATGCACTATTCAGGTAATAAGACTTCTAAAATTAACTTTAAATTTATATTCAATTATGTATAATAGTATGCTTATACAGAGATCTTCATAACATGCTGCTTATAATAGTAAAATACAACACTATTAAAAATAAGAAAAAAATTAGCTATAGGCAACTACAGAAGCAAAATTATCAACAGTCAGTTTAAAAATACGTTGTTTTGGCCAGGCGCGGTGGCTCAAGCCTGTAATCCCAGCACTTTGGGAGGCTGAGACGGGCAGATCACGAGGTCAGGAGATCGAGACCATCCTGGCTAACACGGTGAAACCCCGTCTCTACTGAAAAATACAGAAAACTAGCTGGGCGAGGTGGCGGGCGCCTGTAGTCCCAGCTACACGGGAGGCTGAGGCAGGAGAATGGCGTAAACCCGGGAGGCGGAGCTTGCAGTGAGCTGAGATCCCGCCACTGCACTCCAGCCTGGGCGACAGAGCAAGACTCCGTCTCAAAAAAAAAAAAAAAAAATGTTGTTTTGTTCTTTTGGCTTAGGATTGCCTTGACTATACGGGCTTTTTTTTTTTTTTTTTTTTTTTTGGCTCAATATAAAATTTAAAGTAGTTTTTTCTAATTCCATGAAGAAAGTCAGTGGTAGCTTGATGGGATAGCATTGAATCTGTAAATTACTTTGGGCAGTATGACCATTTTCACGATCTTGAGTCTTCCTATCTATGAGCATGGAATGTGTTTCCATTTGTTTGTGTCCATCCTGTCTTATTTCCTTGAGCAGTGGTTTGTAGTTCTCTGTGAAGAGGTCCTTCACATCCCTTGTGAGTTATATTTCTTGATATTTTATTCTCTTTGTAGCAATTGTGAGTGGGAGTTCACTCATGATTTGGCTCTCTGTCTATTATTGGTGTATAGGAATGCTTGTGATTTTTGCACATTGATTTTGTACGCTGAGGCTTTGCTGAAGTTGCTTATCAGATTAAGGAGATTCTGGGCTAAGACGATAAGGTTTTCTAAATATACAATCATGTCATCTGCAAACAGACAATTTGATTTCCTCCCTTCCTATTTGAATACCCTTTATTTCTTTCTCTTGCCTGATTTCCCTGGCCAAAACTTCCAGTACTGTGTTGAATAGGAGTGGTGAGAGAGGGCATTCTTGTCTTGTCCCGGTGTTCAAAGGGAATGCTTCCAGCTTTTGCCCATTCAGTATGATACTGGCTGTGGGTTTGTCATAAATAGCTCTTATTATTTTGAGATACATTTCATCAATACCTAGTTTATTGAGAGTTTTTAGCATGAAGGGTTGTTGAATTTTATTGAAGGCCTTTTCTGCATCTATTGAGATAATCATGAAGTTTTGGTCCTTGGTTCCATTTGGTGGATTATGTTTATTGATTTGCATATGTTGAACCAGCCTTGCATCCCAGGGATGAAGTTGACTTGATCGTGGTAGATAAGCTTTTTGATGTGCTGCTGGATTCTGTTTACCAGTATTTTACTGAGCATTTTCACATCCATGTTCATCAGGGATACTGGCCTGAAATTTTCTTTGTTTGTTGTGTCTCTGCCAGGTTTTGGTATCAGGATGATGCTGGCCTCATAAAATGAGTTAGGGAGGAGTCCTTCTTTTTCTATTGTTTGGAATAGCTTCAGAAAGAATGGTACCAGCTCCTCTTTGCACCTCTGGTAGAATTTTGTCAGTTTGTCAAACTCATGCTCCATCCAGTTTGTTCCCTTGCTGGTGAGGAGTTGCGATACTTGGAGGAGAAGAGGCATTCTGGGTTGACAGACATCTCATACAGGAGAGCTCCAGTTGGAATCTGGCAGATGCCCCTCTGGGATGAAGGTTTCAGAGGAAGGGGCAGGCAGCAAACTTTGCTGTTCTTCAGCCTCTGCTGGTGATACCCAGGCAAACAGGGTCTGCAGTGGACCTCCAGTGAACTCCAGCAGACCTGCAGAAGAGGTGCCTGACTCTTCAAGGAAAACTAATAAACAGAAAGCAATAGCGTCAACATCAACAAAAAGGACGACCACACAAAAACTCCATCTGAAGGTCACCAATATCAAAGACCAGAGGTAGAGAAATACACAAAGATGAGGAAAAACCAGCGCAACAAGCCTGAAAATTCCAAAAACCAGAATGCCTTTTCTCCTCCAAAGGATCACAACTCCTTGCGAGCAAGGGAACAAAACTGAACAGAGAATGAGTTTGATGAATTGACAGAAGTAGGCTTCAGAAGGTGGATGATAACAAACTCCTCCGAGCTAAAGGAGCATGTCCTAACACAATGCAGGGAAGCTAAGAACCTAGAGAAAGGGTTAGAGGAATTGCTAAATAGAATAACCAGTTTAGGTAAGAACATAAATGACCTGATGGAGCTGAAAAACACAGCATAAGAACTTCATGAAGCATACACAAGTGTCAATAATCAAATTGATCAAGTGGAAGAAAGGATAGCAGAGATTAAAGATCAACTTAATGATATAAAGCATGAAGACAAGGTTAGAGAATAAATAATGAAAAAGAATGGACAAAGCCTTCAAGAAATATGGGACTATGTGAAAAGACAAAACCTATGATTGATTGGTTTACCTGAAAGTGATGGGGAGAATGGAACCAAGGTGGAAAACACACTTCAGTATATTATCCAGGAGAACATCCCCAACCTAACAAGACAGGCCAACATTCAAATTCAGGAAATACAGAGAACATCACTAAGATATTTCTTGACAAGAGCAACCCCAAGACACATATTTGTCAGATTCACCAAGGTTGGAATGAAGGAGAAAACATTAAGACAGACAGAAAGCTTGGGTTACCCACAAAGGGAAGCCCATAAGACTAACAGCATAGCTCTCTGCAGAAACCCTACAAGCCAGAAGACAGTGGGGGCCAATCTTCAACATTCTTAAAGAAAAGAATTTTCAACGGAGAATTTCATATCCAGCCAAATTACGCATCACAAATGAAGGAGAAATAAAATCCTTTACAGACAAACAAATGCTGAGAGATTTTGTCATCACCAGGCCTGCCTTACAAGAGCTCCTGAAGGACACACTAAATGTGAAAGGAAAAACCAGTACCAGCCAATGCAAAAACATACCAAATTGTAAAGACCATCAACACTATGAAGAAACTGCATCAACTAATGGGCAAAATAACCAGCTAGCATCATAATGACAGGATCAAATTCACACATAACAATATTAACTTTAAATGTAAATGGGTTAAATGCCCCAATTAAAATACACAGACTGGCAAATGGGGTAGAGTCAAGACCCATCAGAGTGCTGTATTCAGGAGACCCATCTCACATGCAAAGACAAACGTATGCTCAAAATAAAAGGATAGAAGAATATTTACCAAGCAAATGCAAAAGAAAATAAAAGCAGGGTTTGCAATCCTAGTCTCTGATAAAAACAGACTTTAAACCAACACAGGTCAAAAAAGTCAAAGAAGGGCATTACATAATTGTAAAGGGATCAAAGCAGCAAGAAGAACTAACTATCCTAAATATACATGCACCCAATACAGGAGCACCCAGATTCAGAAAGCAAGTTCTTAGATACCTACAAAGAGACTTAGACTCTCACACAATAATAGTGGGAAACTTTAACACCCCACTGTCAATATTAGACAGATCAACGAGACAGAAAGGATATTCAGGACTTGAACTCAGCTCTGGGTCAAGCAAATCTAATAGACATCTACAGAACTCTCCACCCCAAATCAACAGAATGTACATTCTTCTCAGCACCTCATCGCACGTATTTTAAAATTGACCACATAATTGGAAGTAAAACACTCCCCAGCAAATGCAAAAGAATGGCAATCATAACAAACAGTCTCAGACCACAGTGCAATCAAATTAGAACTCAGGATTAAGAAATTCACTCAAAACCACACAACTACATAGAAATTGAAAAACCTGCTCCTGAATGACTACTGGTTAAATAGCAAATTTAAGGCAGAAATAAAAATGTCACAGGATACAAACTCTCAAGATACAAAATCAGTGTGCAAAAATCACAACCATTCCTCTACACCAATAATAGTCAAACAGAGAGTCAAATCATGAGTGAACTCTCATTCACAATAGCTACACAGATAATAAAATACCTAGGAATACAACTTACAGGGGATATGAAGGATCTCTTCCAGGAGAACTACAAACCTCTGCTCAAGGAGATAAGAGCAGGCACAAACAAATGGAAAAACATTCCATGCTGATGGATAGAAGAATCAACATTGTGAAAATGACTATACCACGCAAAGTAATTTATAAAATCAATGCTATCCCCATCAAACTACCATTGACTTTCTTCTCAGAATTAGAAAAAAACTACTTAAATTTCATATGGAAACAAAAAAACCGCCCATGTAGCCAAGACAATCCTAAGCGAAAAGAACAAAGCTGGAAGGAGCATGCTACCTGACTTCAAACTATACTACAGGGCTACAGTAACCAAAACAGCATGGTACTGGTACCATAACAGATATCGACCAATGGAACAGAACAGAGGCCCTAGAAATAATGCCACACATCTACAACCATCTGATCTTTGATAAACTTGACAAAAACAAGCAATGGGGAAAGGATTCTTTATTTAATAAATGGTGTTGGGAAAAGTGGCTAGCCATATGCATAAAAATGAAACTGGACCCCTTCCTTACACCTCATAAAAAATTAGCTCAAGATGGATGAAAGACTTAACTGTAAGACCTAAAACCATAAAAACCATAGAAGAAAACCTAGGCAATACCATTCAGGACATAGGCATGGGCAAAGACTTCATGACTAAAACACCAAAAGCAATGGCAACAAAAGCCAAAATTGACAAATGGGACCTAATTAAACTAAAGAGCTTCTGCACAGTGAAAGAAACTATCATCAGAGTGAACAGGCAACCTACTGAATGGGAGAACATTTTTGCAATTTGTCCATCTGACAATGACTAATATCCAGAATCTACAAAGAACTTAAACAAATTTACAAGAAAAAACAACCCCATCAAAAAGTGTGTGAAGGGTATGAACAGGCACTTCTCAAAAGAAGGCATTTATGCAGCCAACAAGCTTATGAAATAAAGCTTATCAGCACTGGTCATTAGAGAAATGCAAATCAAAACCACAGTGAGATACCATCTCATGCCAGTTAGAATGGCAATCATTAAAAAGTCAGGAAACAATAGATGGCTGGAGAGGAGGTGAAGAAATAGGAATGCTTTTACACTGTTGGTAGGAGCGTAAATTAGTTCAACCATTGTGGAAGACAGTGTGGCTATTCTTCAAGGATCTAGAATCAGAAATGCCATTTGACCCAGCAATCCCATTACTATGTATATACCCAGTGGATTATAAATCCTTCTACTATGAAGACACATGCACATGTATGTTTATTGCTTCTCCATTCAAAATAGCAAAGACTTGGAACCAATCCAAATGCCCATCAATGATAGACTGGATAAAGAAAATGTGGCACATATACACCATGGAATGCTATTCAGCCATATAAAAGGATGAGTTCATATCCTTTGCAGGGACATGGATGAAGCTGGAAATCATTATTCTCAGCAAACTAACACAGGATCAGAAAACCAAACACTGTGTGTTCTCACTCATAAGTGGGAGTTGAACAATGAGAACACATGGGCACAGGGAGGGGAAATGTCACACACTGGGACCTGTTAGGGGGTGGGGGTGTAGGGGAGGGAGAGCATTAGGAGAAATACATAACATAGATGGCGGGTTGATGGGTGCAGCAAATCCCCATCGCAAGTGTAGTGCAGCAAATCACCATCGCAAGTGTATACCTACATAACAAACCTGCTCGTTCTGCACATACATCCCAGAACCTAAAATATAATAATAAGTTTTTAAAATGTTGTTTTATTACCAGTGTAAGCAGAAAAAAAAGATCACCTTAAAGAGAAAATATGATGGTCTTTCACTCCTCTACAACCTCATTCCACACTAGAAAAAAGAAAAAGTATACCAAATTCTGACAAAAGAGCATTTTAACTATAAATAGTATATCTGATTAAGATGTCAGTCAAATATGAAGACAGTAGACAGAAGTTAGGTGCAGTGACTCTGGCTTGTAATCCCAGCACTTTGGGAGGCTGAGGAGGGCTGATCACTTGAGGTCAGGAGTTCAAGGCCAGCCTGGCCAACAGGGTGAAACCCACATCTTTACTAAAAATACAAAAAAAAAAAAAAAAAAATAGCTGGACATGGGGCACACATGTGTAATCCTAGCTACCCGGGAGGGCGAGGCAGGGGAATCGCTTGAACCCAGGAGGCGGAGATGCAGTGAGCTGATCTCACACCTTTGCACTCCAGCCTGGGTGACAGAGGGAGACTCCATCTTAAAAAAAAAAAAAAAAAAAAAAAGTAGGCAGAAATTATCTAATACAAAATATTCAGGAAACTTTGTAACAGTCTTTTTTGGAAAAAGTCAACCTGCTGCACAACAAATCCAATCAGTTAGGTGGTAAATCAAGACAAAAACTCAACAATAAAGACAACATGATAAACTCGCTTGCAATTAGCATTTGGATTTATTTAAATATAGAAATAACACCAAATGACTCTGAGAAGGATTTTTACAGAACACAATATAAGGGCTATAAACATGTATAATGTGAAATTAACATCATAATTTTAACACTAATTAAAAATCTGGAGTTAGAGTAAGGGAAGATGAGGAAAAGTATGATAGTATTAATATTTTTATCTCTTAGAGAGGCAACAAATACATAAAAAGTATGGGAACAAAAATGAAAGAACTTCTCCACTTCTTACAATGGAATATTAAAGCAAGTATCTTACGATGTAAAGACTCATCAGTTCCTGGTAATAGTAATAAGAAAATTGTCAGCTTTTTCTATGATTTTATGAATTGCTAAAAATTTATTACTACAAAGTTTAAGATAATTAAAGTTTTATGCCTTAAAAATGTAACTGACTTCCTTTTATCTAGGTCTAGCTCCAAATAGAGGCATTGGAATTTAAATCTGATAAAAACATTAGCATTCCAGCTATACAATTATTCTGGGAGTATTGTGGAGGCATATGTGAATAAATAACAATATTTAGAAAGAGGCCATGTTTCTTATGAACTTGAATAGAAATTCTATCTATTTCTATTTACATATAATATATAAAATATATAAATATAACTTAATTATACATATACTATAAATATGTAAAACATATGAAATTACGTATATATAGGTCCCCCTTCTGTGTTCTTTGAAAATTATTCCAGACCAGGCATGATGACTCATGCTTGTAATCCTAGCACTTTGGGAGGCTGAATTGGAAGGATTGCTTGAACCTGGGAGGTCGAGGTTACAGTGAGCCATGATCATGCCACTGCACTCCAGCCTGGGCAACAGAGCAATGCCCTGTTTCTAAATAAATAAATTTTGTAAAAGATCATTCCAGCACAGTTGAGGAAATTACACTCAGAGAGACATATTCAATTAAAGAATTTATTATATTCACAGGTGCTAGGGACAGGAGGCAAGGCAAGCCATGCAGGGCCATATGGAAGCAGCTCCCAAGCAGAGGGATCAACCAAGCAGGTGGGGATGCACACAGTGAGGACTGGAAGCCAAGTGCCTTCATTAGGGTTTAGGGTGGAAGAACAAAAAACACGAGGGGATTTCATTGCTGTGTTTGAAAGTCACCAGGTCCCCTCACAGCTGTTTGTGGGGATATTGTGGCATCAGGAATATATAAAGTTTAAAAATTTTACAATACAATGAGTGTATGTGTGTTGGGGGGGTATAAATTAACACTGTTTAAAGTAAATTTTTCAGTGCAATATCTATCTTTGTTTTTCCTCTATCAACACTTAGTATAGTTTAATAGATAATGGATAAAAGCATAGACTTTGAAGTCAGAATGACAATGGTTCTAGTCCTAGTTTCTCCACAACTTTCTAAACCTGTTATCTTGGTCAGATTCTTTAAGCTGTGTAAGCATCAGTTACTGTGACTGTAAAATTGTGTTAATTATATTACCTACTTTCTACTGCTAATGCAGACATTAACACCATATATAAATTGCCATACATAGTCCCTGAGATAGGGGAAATGCTGAGTGACAGTTTGCATTTGCTCAGGTATCCAGCATGCTACTATATTTACAATACAGGTTCTCAAAATGAAAAAGAGAAGGGAAAACACTCCTTGCCACTAAGATGTGTATTAACATTTTGGACAGAAGATACATATAGTTTGACAAAGCTTCCATATTATTCTTGCCCTCTGTCTGTCTCTTCCCTTGAGAAGACTGCTATAAATAATTTTTCACTATCAGGTGGGATGGAGTCTATAATTTTGTAATACTCTTATAAAGTCCCTTAGAAGGAGACTTTGTGCTTATCTATCCATTTTTCTTTGGTCTACTTTGTCTCAGCATAGTAATAAATAAAATATAAGTGGCAGGAAATAATATTTGTTCACAAAAATTACTTCTTGCTATTGAATTATATTTCAAAATTATTTTTCCTGAGTAACCTTTTTCTTCCAATTCATTCAACTCCAGTTCCTGAGTCATTTCTAATTAGCTACCTGGGAAAGAGTCTTCTCCTACCCCATTTTTTGGCCTCTTTATTAATCTTCTGGATTTGTCTCAATGAAGTATTTATTCAGTCTTTTCTGGCCTGCACTTGGTGTTTCAAGAGCTGGCATTTCCCTTTCTTGTCTCTGGACACTAATATTTAATCATATAATCATAGGAACTGGAGACGGATGAGACGTAACAGTTCATTCTCCATCTGCCTGCCAAACCTGGTGCTGTTTTCCCTATCATTTGGCATTAAATTTTGCAAAGCTGGCGATTAATCCACTAGCATAATTTTAAGTGCCATGTTTTTGCATGTATATCAGGAATATCTAACTGTCTAAAGTCTTATGTTCATTCCATGGCTATTTCTTTTAGATGAGATCACCTCCAGTAATAATGTGTACTTGTTAGAAGATGTGCATGTGTGTGTGTGTGTATGTATGTCTATGCTATACACACACACACACACACACACACATATACACATACATACACACACAGAATTTCCAAACCACCAGTTATGGTGGTCAGTTTAGTGCACATGTTATTTCAGTGTGCAAAACACAAATCAAGCACATGGCTGGAACAGAGATGAACGGCTATTCAGACAAAATTTCAAACCCAGTCTCCAAGCAACACTGTCATCACTCTATGATTTTGTGACTATAAAATACTTTCCTATCATTTAAAAGTACACTGCAAAATCTTGTGGTTTTCTAACTCCTCTAAAGGATAAGTTCTTCCATTGTAAATCTTTATCATATCCTGGAGAGACATGGTTCACATAGAAGTTTTATTATATTTATTACATCATTACAGATGTGTAGTGGCAAACAGATTTAAAACATCAAAATCAATACATATTACATTCATCTCCAAATGTTTTCCCACCTGAGGCTCATATACTCCTACCTCAAGCATGCATTGCACTCCTTATGCTTCAATCACTACGTAATATCACTGCAAAATATTTGGAAAATTACCTAAAATTATGGATTTATGAGATTATTTTCATAGTAGGATGTGATATGTATGTGACTCCTTCGTGTAGCTTTTATAATGTAGGCAGAGAACATTCATATAGTCAGAGAACATTCTAAATCAGAAGATACAAAGTGGCACACCCTAACCCACACCCAAAGCCTAATCCACACCCAGCCTAAGACACACCCAAAGTCATCTTCTGCTATAACCTTAGTCAAGGACTTCAGACTTGAGCTAAAACACCTCCTTCTTCACCATGCAAATCTTGGTATTCTTATTTGAAAGTGAGATGATGATGAATCCATACTGATCTTATACTCATCATCCCTTTGCTGTTCTTGTCACACACACACACACACACACACACACACTCTGCTTGCCTGAAATTCACCTTGACTTTGTTTATTCTTCGGCATTATTTGTGCATAGGTCTTTCTTCCCCCACTTGATTGTGAGCTACTTTGAGGGCAGTGCTAGACCTTGTACCTGAGCATTCCCTGCATTTTGCACACTGCTTGTGCTTTATAAACTGTAGAGTAAAATATATGAAGTAAAATAAAAATGCATTATTGGCTCTTTATAATGGCAAGAAATTATGACAAGCAATTATGACAAGAGTTTCTTTAGTTGCTGTAGAAGATGAGAGAAATGACTCATAACTAGAAAGGATTACCATCTTTGGGAACTTTTGTGTATCTCTAGGCTAGAGAAAGTAAAACTCACAGCTGATTATACAGAAACGATGGCAGAGTTCAGTGTGAACTGACAAGTTCCTCCGTAGTTTTAAAAGTTCATAATCCCCTCAAACCTCCACCTAGACATAAAATTTCCACACATTCTTCAAGCTAATTTGGAACAGAAACAATCTTCTTTTGAGGAATACTATTACAATTCTATCATAGAATTGGATAACATCTTGATTCCACCTCTAGCTGACTGTAATTCCATAGGAGAGTCAGTTAACCTCTCTGTACCTCATTTTTTCATCAACAAAATAGGGGTAACAATACTTAATAATACCTTAGAATTGCTGTAAACACAAAAAGGCAAGGCTTTTATCACAATGTGTAGTACATAGTTACTGCACAATAAATGATAGCTATGATTACTACCATAAACACAAGAAATCCCAAGGTTTGGAAAATATCACAATTCCTTTCAGATTACTTCTTCTTAGTCTCTAAATAATTGCTTTACAGAGGCATAATAATGAGATTAAAACAAAGCTCATCTGTATCTCTTTTAGAAAGCAAGAATAAAAGCATGCTTATTGAAGAATATAATCAACACTATCCCTTAAAAAGTGGTGAACAAAGAATTTAAAAATTATTTGAAGAATAAACAAGAACAGCAATCAGCAAGCAAGATTTGCCATCTCATTAATTGGTTTATTTGAGATGACATCAGTGCATTTCAGGAGTCTCAGGACAGATTCTAGAGATTTATGCAACAAAGGCATTCTACTAAGTAGTTATAATTTCAAAAAGTAAAAAAATGGTAAAAATCCTTTAAATATAGTTAAATAAAAGAAGGGGTGCATGGCATGCATGGTGTGCTATTCCGAATGCTTGGCCTCAAAATAATCAAATGGCCACAAATCCTTACAGCCAGGGTAAGTGCTATGTACCTAATATCATTTCTAAGAAACTGAAATATAGAATGTAACATATTCCTTAAAGCAATTACCTGACATGCTAGTGAAATCTAAGAGACATGGCTTTTTCGAAGAGTCAATGACACATGCAAAAACACAAACTATCACTTATTCTGGATAATTACAAACAATTTTAGACAGTAATAGGTAATATTTCAACAAAGATGTGTGTTGATTATTTTAGATCAGCAAAATCCACATATATGGCAGTGAGTAAAAAATGTGCAAATTCTTATCTTGGAATCATAAAAAAAGTGTTAATTCTTTGAATCCTTTTTAGAAATCCTTCCCTCCACCCCACCAAAGTTATAACATACTTGTCATCAATCAATACATCAATACAATCAATACAGAAGAAATACTGTATTTCTTCTGTAGGGACCAATGATACATTTGTTCTTAAATTGATATTAACTTCCTTATGCTTGATGGCTTTCAAGAAGTACAATTCTCTTAGTTTGTAAAACAAAATGATTTTGTCATCTTATATACTTGCCAGAATTTTTGTTTCATTAGGAAAAAAAAATCACCTTTTTGCTTTTTGGAAATTCTAAACACTGTTTCAGCTGTGTTCTTTCCCAAAAAGCTGTTTTGAAAAAAAAAAAAAAAGTACTTATCAAGCATGGATAGGTACATTCTTTATTCTAAAGGCTACTACAAGTTTTAGTGCCCAAAGAGCATGTGATATGTATTCATATATTCTGATTTGTAAATATGTGGTTAAAGGTATAAGTGCATGTTAATAGACATTGTGGTTTTTATTGAGCATAACCAGAAATATTTCATTAGAGTGTCACCAATCCTAGTTGCTCACCAGCTGTGTAATCAATTAGTTCATTAATGCCATGTAACTTTCTCCATTTATTTGAAAAACCCTTGCTGAGCCTCTTATGAGTCAACTGCTATTCCAGTTACTGAGGGGATACTAGTGATGAAATTGATATAAATCCTGCTGTCATGGAACCTATATTCTGGTCAGAAGAGAGAGTCATTGGATAGTAAGCAAATAGAAAGATAAAATCTCAAAGGAACATGTGATGAGGAATATATTTCAGGCCAAATTGACAAGCGTGATAGAGAAAAGGGGTACAGTACCTGACTGCATAGTTACATAAATATATGTACATATATATTTACATTCTTGTAAAAATCAAAAGTTCTGTGTATATTGTTCTACAAACTTATTTGTTCATATAATACGTTCGGAAAACTTTCCTTCCTGTTAAACTGCAGCATTATTTTGTGTTCATTGTTTCTCTCTTGCAAACAGTGTTATCATGAACACATCCGTGCTTCCATGTTCACCTGGGTAAATGTGTGGTCTCTGTAATACGCTATAAGAAATGAAATTGCAGTAAAAAGTTACGTATATTTAAAAGTTTTAATATATTGCCAAAGGAGATTCCTTAGATGGAACTTTCCTGATATATATGGCAAAATGTGATGTTAGGCTTTTAATTTTTGCCCATTTAGTAGGAAATATAATGCATGTGTCATCTCTTTGTTATTTTAATTTACATTTTTCTGCTCGTAGTGAAGTTAAGTATCATTTTTTTTTCTTTTATCTTTTCTTTTCTTTTTCTTTGAGACGGAATCTTACTCTGTTGCCCAGGCTGGAGTGCAGTGGCGTGATCTCAGCTGACTGTAACCTCTGCCTCCCAGGTTCAAGGGATTCTCCTGCCTCAGCCTTCCAAGTAGCTGGGACTACAGGGGCGTGTCACCATGCCCTGCTAATTTTTTGTATTTTTAGTAGAGATGGGGTTTCACCGTTTTAGCCAGGATGGTCTTGATCTCCTGACCTCATGATCTGCCTGCCTCTGCCTCCCAAAGTGCTGGGATTACAGGCGTAAGCCACCACGCCCAGACAAAATTAAGTATCTTTGGTTTGTTTTTCTAACTCTTTGTTTTGTCTGTTCAAATCTTTTACCCATTATTCTTTTGGATTTTTATATAGTTTCTATTGATTTACGTGTGCGTAAGTATATATACACACACAAGATGAATATATATTACCTGTATTTAAATAGTAAACACATACATTACATATAAACATACATTTGCATATGCACCCCCCCACGCACACATAATCACCCAAAGATACTTACACAAAAATATGTATATATTTTTACAAATATTATTTCCTCTGCTACTGTTGCCTTTAACATGGTTTAATGTCTTTTATGGTAGAATGATTTAAATATCACATAGTTAAACTTACTGATTCATTTCTTATGACATTTGTGTTATATTGTATATATATACACATGCATTTATGTCTTCTTTGAGAAGACCTTTCCTATTTTAACATTAAGTCATAATAATGTGTTCTTATATTTCTATATTTTCTTCTAATGTATTCGTAACTTTGTTTCTTACATTTGGAAATTTATATATAATCGAATTTATTTTGGTAAATTATGGGAGATAAGAATTGAATGTTCTTTCTTCCTATTGGTAGACAATTTACCCAGCACTGTTTATTGCTAGTGCATCTTTTTCTCAACAATTCAAAGTTCTACTCTTCCATGCACTAAATTTCCATTGGTTTGTTGCTGAACCAGGATCTCTTTTTCTATTTTTATACCAATATTACATTTTCTTATTATATTTTTATAAGTTTTAAAATATAGTAGGCAAATCTCTGTCTTCCTTCCCCATTTGTCTTATACAAACTTCTCTTGGCATATTTCCCCTTCTAAATGAAATTTATAAGAAACATTTTGAGTTTCATGAATAATGTTAATAGAAGTTTTTACTATATTGTGGTAGATTTACAGATTAATTTGAGGGAGTATTCTTAACTTTACAATACTGAGTCATCCTATTCTGAATATGGCTTAGTTCACACTTTATTCAAATCTTCTTTTATGTCCTTCAGTAAAATTTTATAGTTTTTTTCCTATAGGCTTTATACTTATTTTTATTAGGGTTATCTTTATGCATTTTATAGTTTTGTGGCTACTGTGAAGCAGATCTTATCATCTGTTATACGGTCTATCATTGTTAGCATGCAATAAAGCACAGAAAATTTCATCTTTACCGTTTTCTAAAAGTAATGGGATTTTCTTTATCCTTTACAATAAATAAAGTATACAATTTATTTCTTATTACTTGTTTCCAATATTTATATAATTTTTTTTGTTTCTTGACTTGGTGAATTGATTAGGGGCTGTATACAATGCTTATTAACAATGCGATAGTAAGTAGTTTTTTCTTGTTACTGATTTTAAAGAGAGTATTTCCAATGTTTACTCAATGAGATGCTTGCTCTATAGTTTTCTGATAGCTATCAAGGAAATTCCATTCTATTTCTCGTATGGTAAAAGTTTTACTTGTTAATTTTTTAAATCAGGATTTGGTGATACATTTTTTTTTAACACAGTCTTATTTTTTTCTCCCATGTAGGTATTTAATGTAGTAAATTCACTTGGCAGATTTTCTAATGCTGAACAAACCCGGCATTTCTTGAACAGAGCACACTTAGTGATGATATATTATTATTTTCTGGCTCCATAGGAATTTATTTGCTAATATTTTAATTAGAATACATTTGTGCTCATTAGTGAGATTGGTCTATACATTTATTTATTCTGCTGCCTTTGCTCTGTTTTGTCTACAAATGACTTTTTTCTTTTTCCATTTCTGTAAAATGAACTTGGAGCATTATGTATTCGTGTGTGGTCTAAAAAGTTTATATAATGTGGGAATTTTGTTTAACATCTGTTTGACATATTGTCAATTTAGATATGATGCAATTTTAGATATGATGCAATATTTCAGAGGTAGATGCTACTATGTTTCCTAATATTTTAAATTCACTATTGATCAATTTATCTTATGTGTTTTTAATAAAGCCTTTTAAAACAACAAATAGCCTCAATCATTCATTTCATCTAAATTTACAGACTGCGTCATAAATTATATGTCATGTTGTCTTTGTCATAGACATTTCGTTGTCACAGAGTTTTAAATTGTGACATTATTTAAATATGTCCACTTTTTCATTCATTAAAATTTTTTGCAACTTCTTTTTGTCTTGAATAAGACTTGTCAAATTTTGATCATTCTATAAACCATTTTAAAGAACAGGCCTTTGGTATTACCCAGTTTCTGCACTGACTACCTTGAAGTAGACAAGACTGCCTTTTTAAAAAAAAAACTCTGTAGGACTCCAAAGATTATATTCTCAGACAATTTTCATTTTTTTGTGTGGGGAGGTGTAGAGGAAGAAAGTTTCCACTTTCAAAAACTATATGATTTTGCCTTTCTGCTTTCAGGTGGGTCATCTTCAGTCTGAGCCCATCTCTTGCCTTTAGATCTTTACCCAACACTCCTGTAAGGAGCCACCACACCCCAATGGTGTGACTTTTCTTACTATTTTATCCTAATTCTTCAGCCTCAGTGGGTAAATCATGGGTCTCCAAAGACAAGTGATAATTTAACCTAATATTTTGCAGCCATACACAATAGTCCTTAAAGTGCCAGCTGTATATGATGAATTTTTAATAACCTTAACACAGATAATTGTATATGATTTTCATTGCAAAATTACATTCTTTATGTCACATTTTATAAGTAAAGCATTTATTAGCTTACATTATCATTAAGCTGGGCTCCACCTCATTCTCTTTGTAGTTCTCTTACTCTCCAGTCCTCCATCTGTTGCCTTTATCCTGAAGCTGGTAGTGATATGGCAGCGTCCGTTCAAAGTGCCACATAGAGTTGTGAGAATCATGATTGGCCTAGACAATCCTGACTTTGTTCTAAGGGTGGGTCAGCTTCTGAAACACAGTGGTGAGGCTAGGAGGTGGGGTTATGTATTAGTCCATTTTCATACTGCTATGAAGAAATTCCCGAGACGGGGTAATTTATAAAGAAAAAGAGGTTTAATGGACTCACAGTTCCACATGGCTGGGACGGCCTCTTGGCAGAAGGTGAAGGGGGGGCAAAGGCACATCTTACATAATGGCAGGCAAGAAAACATGTGCAGGGGAACTGCCTTTTATAAAACCAGCAGATCTTGTGAGACTTATTCACTGTCACAAGAACAGCAGGGGAAAGACCTGCCCCCAGGATTCAATTACCTCCCACCAGGTCTCTCCCACAGCATGTGGGGATTATGGGAGCTACAATTCAAGATAAGATTTGAGTGGGGACATGGCCAAACCATATCAGGGTGCAACTACTGGCAAGGGTATGGGAAAGAGGAGTTTGGATAAACAGCTGCAGTATCTGCTATTGCCATCTATTATATCCCTTAGTAAAATTAAAATAAAACTTACGGGATTTGAAAGGGAGCTTCATTGTTACTTCTAACCAGGGGGTAGCATTATTTGCTAATATTTTAGGTTATTGATTCAATTTTCCTTCTATCATTATCTTTGTTTAATAATGAGGATCTTAAAAATTGTTTGTGAGATCTTTCTCTTAAAGTGTCTTTATTTTCTTTACATTGCCTCTCATGTGACACTGTATAGTTATGATGATTTTTATACTATTAGTAACTTTCTGTAGTTCAAAGCTATTCACTTATAATAAACAGTCACAAAATATATTTTAAATTCTTTATGTCCTGCTTGTTGTTGACAACATCAAAGAGCAAATACTCTATTTTTTACTTGCCAGTTCTTAAGTGATATCATTGTCCATTCTTCATGAATCTCCTTAATTTTTGACATTATGAGAACAGTTGCCAATCAGGCTCTCAAGTTAATCAAGGAAGAATTAAGTTCACTGAAGGGTCTATTGTTTATTTAATGCCAAACATTTTGTTAGCTAGTGTATTTAGGCTAAGACATAATCAATTATATGGGTGTTTTTATTACCAGAAAGGGGTCTGATCCAGACTTCAACAGAGGATTCTTGGACCTTGTGCAAGAAAGAATTCGGGATGAGTCCACACTGTAAAGTGAAAGCAAGTTTATTAAGAAAGTAAAGAAACAAGAGAATGGTTACTCCATAGGCAGAGCAGGGGCATGGGCTGCCAACTGAGTATACTTGTGGTTATTTCTTGATTATATGCTAAATAAAATGTAAATGATTAAGTATTCATGAGTTTTCTAAGAAAGTGATGGGCAATTCCTGGAACTGAGGTTTCCTCCCCATCTTAGAGCATATAGAGTAACTTCCGGACATTGCCATGGCATTTGTAAACTCTTAATGGGTTGGTTGGAGTGTCTTTTAGCATCCTAATGTATTATAATTAGTATATAATAGGCAGTGAGGATGACCAGAGGTCACTGTCATTGCCATCTTGGATTTGGTGTGATTTGGCCAGCTTTTATTTTATTTTTTTGAGACGTGGTCTCCTTCTGTCTGCTTCCTGGGTTCAAGTGATTTTCCTCCTCAGCCTCCCAAGTACCTGGGACTGTGGCGCATGCCACCACACTGGGCTAATATACATATATATATGTCTTGAACATATATATAATATACATACATACACACACACACACACATATATATATATGTTTGTATTTTTCGTAGAGATGGGGCTTCACCATGTTGGTCAGGCTGGTCTGAAACTCCTGACCTCAAATGATCTGCCCACCTGGGCCTCCCAGAGTGCTGGGATTATAGACATGAGTCACCATGCCTGGCCTTGACTGACTTCTTTACTGGAACCTGTTTTATCAGCAAGGTCTTTATGACCTGTATCTTGCACTGACCTACTATCTCATCCTATGACTTAAAGAGTGTCCATCTTCCTTGGAATACAACTCAGTAGGTCTCAGCCTTATTTTATCTAACCCCTATTCAAGACAGAGTCGCTCTAGTTCAAATACCTCTGACATTTTGACTGCAAAATAATTTAAGAAAACAGATTTAGGAAAGTCTTCCTCTAGCCATTTTCTGCCTACAGATTCTGCATTGCTCAAACCCTTAGAAAAAGTGATTCAGAAGCACAGTCTCTGTTCCAAATTGTCCTTCATGGCTCAGAAAGCTTTCTGCCTAGATTAATTAAGCTTATTGTCTTAAATCATTTTTTTCAGTTCCATTGGATTTCCTGGGTTTTGTCTGTGATCCCAGTATTGAGCTTATTATTATACTTTGATTTTCATTTCTGTCTCTTCCTGCCCATCTCTTGTGACTTTTGAAATGTTTGCTCAAATTAGGTACTAGAATGCACTCTCCAGAAACCTGTTCAGTTTCTTATTCCAGCACACCTCTTGTACTCAGACTCACAACACTAGCGATAGCTTGTGCATTGGCTTCAGGGCACTCTTCTCAGGCCCAGACTTGTTCTATACCTTTCCTGCATTTCTTCAACCCTAGGAGTACCTCTGTTCTATAGGTCATCTGCATTTCTATAACTGACTGCATTTCATTGGACTGAATTGATTGAATTCACTGAATGGATCTGATGATTTAGAGTAGTGGTTCTTAACTTTGGCTATAAGTTAGAATTACCAGGGGGAACTTGAAAAAGTTTTAAGAAGAATATATCAGTATCTCAGCCATGATCATTTTTTAAAGTTCTCAAATGATGAAATGTATGACCTCTGTTGAGAACAATTGCTTCCAAATTAAACATGAAACATGCAGAGTTGGAGCACAGTTAGAGTCCCTGTTTAAAAGGATAAGAATTGCAGTTGTATTGTATCCTCTTCAACTTTTCTTCCACAGTCTCTTTTTCCTCTTTTTCCACACCCCAGATCACTCATTGATAATATTTATAGAAGTCATGTCAAAAACATGTAATGAGTGACAGTAAATAGGGAAAGGAAGAAGAGAGGGTCTCTGTTTTCACCCTCTCCTCCCTCATCTGAAGCCTGGACTCTACTAGCCTGTCAGCTATAAAAGGCAAGCTCCTTAACTACAATGTCCTGTATGAATAATATCCAGGAAGGAAATTTTAAATCTACCACTGGGTATGAAAGAGCATCACTGGAGAGAAATAATTTATGAGTGAGACACCAAGGGATACATATTATAATTTATTTTTATATCGTGATCTTTGTTCAGACCACTGCAAACTCCTCTTCAGAAAGAGTGCATCAATTATGAGCAAGAAAGAAAAGGGAGACTTTAATACTAGAATATATATCTTTCATACTTACTGTATGCTTATGCATACACACTGATAATGGATACTTTGTTGGTTCAAATCATTACAAGCTGTGAACCATGAAGAGAAATGAGCAATAAATAAAGGTCTCTGCTTCTTTTAATAAAATGTCCCCATGTCACAGCCCAGGGAATGGCTTGTATTCACAATGAGTTCAAATGTACTCTACCCAAATTTTGAAATGTAAATACCATGTAACTTCTTTAAATTAATTTTTTGGAATACCTTTTAAAGTGCTTTACATATCCATGATCGGAAAATTTAGATGGGGATTATACACGCAAAGTGAAGCTGCTGTTGATATACAACTAAATCAAAACTCCAGATATTTGTGGAATAGGCTGTTTAGTGTATATTAATAAAGGTGAACATTTATTGAGTGATTTCTATTTTTAGACACATCTCTGAGTATTTTAGACATAATAATGTACTCCAAAAGTAACCCAATAATACCAACTCTAGAAATGAGGCCGCTGAACAGGGAGAGGTTAAGTGACATACACAAAGTCATACAGTTCGTAAGTTCTGCTACCCAGATTTTGACCCATGCAATCAGAGCTCCAGAGCCCTTGCTCTTATCTCCTGTGGTATACTGCCCTTGATTTAATGCTTCCATAAAAGTAATTATTAGAATTACTTGGACAGAATTGTTATTTCACTAGTTTCTGACTCAAAGTCTCGTTAGGAGAAAAAGCTGAAAGAATGCCTTATACATATTTTTCTTGCATTGCAGAAGCTTTGATGATCTTCTTATGGGAGAACACTAGGTGATACTGAATAAAGGGTAATGATGTTGTAAAGTGCATGACATTAGTTTCAGTCATCAAAACTCATTAAAGAGTGGGTGGGACTGAATAACCAACGAGGTAGGGGATGCAATCGTGTGTAAGGTACCCTAAGCAAATGGATCTCTTGAAGTGTAGTGAGGAAGCAGACATTAATCAAAAATTACATACAGATTAAGTTACAATTATGATAAATGTTGTGGGGAGGGAAACTACTGAGTGCTAGAAAAATACATAATTGGGCATTTAATCTAGACCGGGATGAATGGGGCAGACAGAAGTCACATTTAAACTCAAAGATGAGCAGGAATTAATCTTACCCACAAAGCAAGAGCATTCTAGGCAGAGGAGAGTGTGCAGCCTTGAGGGAGGAGTTCAGCATGGTTAAAATAGTGCTCTCAAAAACAATATATTCATTGAGTGTTAGAACTTCTATTTACATTTATTTATTTCAACCTTTAATATGATTATTTTCTGTAGTCTTATAAGACATGTACAATATTAGTTCAGCTACATTTGCATATAAAGTGTGCTATAAATATATAATTTATTTATATTTTTATTGCTCAAAAATTTTTATTGCAAGGCATGCAGAGTAAAAAATGTTTGAGGACCACTGGTGTAACAAACCACAAGAGGAACATTGTGAGTGAATTCAAGGATTGATGGTGGGGTGGGGTGGTGAATGATACTGGATGAGCCAGGAGAGGTAATTAGGGCCTGATAGGCCAGGTCAAGTATTCAGGGTTTAGCAGCAGAGAGAAGTAAACAGAAGGCTTTAACTTAGAAAATACACATTTGGTTATTTTGCAAAAAACCTATGAGGATCACCGTTTACAACCATAGAAATAGGTTACAGAAGTCAAAATGCTAAGCTTCAAATTCTAAATCTGCCGTTTTGATATTAATCTGTGTGTATTTATCTCTCCTTTTAGAGTGAAACCCCTTGAAGCATGGTTGTTCCATCACTTACCTCCTCCCTTTATATAAACTGTTCTCTATCCTTCTAGGTGTAAAGCAGAGTGCCTGACCTAGAGTAAATGCTCAGCAGGTAGTACCTGACCCAGAGTAAATGCTCCGCAGGTAGAACCTGACCCAGAGTAAATTCTCAGCAGGCAGTACCTGACCCAGAGTAAATGCTCCGCAGGTAGAACCTGACCCAGAGTAAATGCTCAGCAGGCAGTACCTGACCCAGAGTAAATGCTCCGCAGGTAGAACCTGACCCAGAGTAAATGCTCAGCAGGCAGTACCTGATCCAGAGTAAATGCTCAGCAGGCAGAACGTGACCCAGAGTAAATGCTCAGCAGGCAGTACCTGACCCAGAGTAAATGCTCAGCAGGCAGTACCTGACCCAGAGTAAATGCTCAGCAGGCAGTACCTGGCCCAGAGTAAATGCTCAGCAGGCAGTACCTGGCCCAGAGTAAATGCTCAGCAGGCAGTACCTGGCCCAGAGTAAATGCTCAGCAGGCAGTACCTGGCCCAGAGTAAATGCTCAGCAGGTCGAACCTGACCCAGAGTAAATGCTCAGCAGGTAGTACCTGGCCGAGTAAATGCTCAGTAGGCAGTACCTGACCCAGGGTAATTGCTCAGCAGGTAGTACCTGACCCACAGTAAATGCTTGGTAGGTAGAGCCTGACTCAGAGTAAACGCTCAGTAGGTATTTCCTGACCTAAAGTAAATGCTCAATAGGTAGTACCTGATCTAGAGTAGGTGCTCTGTATGTTTGACATATAAATTACAAGGTGATCTCCAGGTTAGCATATTCCAAATGGAATTACTTTCTTTTTCCCAGAACATGCTTGTCCGCCTAAATTTCCAATCTCAATGCATGGTACACATCCACTCAGGGTTGTAAGTTGGAAAACAGTTCTCATGACATCCTTATACTCTATACCTTATACTGTAGTTATACCTCAAGTCTTACAGATTATATTTAATAGAAGCCTCCAACTTCTCCTTATCATCTCCTTGTCTTTGTCATTGCTCTCACTGATCTCTTTATTTAGTCACCCGAATTTAGATAACCCTTCCCCTCTGTTAATTAACTTAAATTTATTTAATACCTATACTATACTCAATATTTTAAATGTCCTGTCTCCTGTAATCCTCAACATAATCCAGTGAGTAGAGTACTATTATTACTATTGCAGCAGCATCATTGTCTGGGGTACATACCTGGGGTTTGACATCACATCAAGAAGACTAATGACACGGACACGCATGAGGAGTGAGTTTAGGGGCAGAGGTTTAATAGGCAGAAGAAAGAGAAGGAGAACAGTTCTTTTCCTTTTGAGAGAGAGGGGCTTCTGAAAGGAGAATCTGGCTTGGGTAGACTGCACTAGATTTTATAGGTGGGCTTGAGGAGGCAGTATCTGATTTACGTAGGGCCACAGATTGATTTCATGAGGTGTGACGTTTACATAGCACTGTGGGGAATGCTGGTTGCCTCACTCTAATCTTATTATGCAAATAAGGTCTTTTCCTGGCCAGCGCCATATTGTCTTCTTCTTACCCTACACTTGGTTTAACATATTTGGAATATGTTAGCATATTTGGAATATGCTAACCTGGAGATCACCTTGTAATTTATATGTCAATTATATGTTCAATTTTATAGGCTGCTCTTTATTTGAAAAGAAAATGATTTGGGGGTTGCTTTTCATTAAATGGAAAACCTTACTGAGGACCACCGTACCCTCATTATCTAAGTAATTTCTTCTTAACTCCTATATCACTATCAATTTTTAAGGAATTAAAGTTCACAAGCTTCAACTAACTTTTAAGTAACTTTTCCAAAGTTACTCAGAAATTAAGAGACAGAGCAGCTATTCACACAAGCCAATCTCCTTCCAGGCTTGTATTCTGACCTTCCGCATTGTACTCTGCCCCACTCTTCCCACCTGGAGGAGTTTATGGTAACTACAGCATATTCACCACGGCTGACTCCTTGATTACTTTATTTGTTATTTTAATCACTCATTGACTTATTTTACACTCATTCACATACGTGTACATTTAATGAGTGATTACTGACTTTTACCTATTTCTCATGTTGTACAACTCAGGTGAAATCCAGGCACTTATGAAGCATGCAGTTTAGTAAGGGGCAAACATTAAAGTGAATTTACTGAAAAAATTATGTAATGGGAATAAATGCTAAGCCAGAAAATGTATTTGAAATAGAAATCTGATGATGGCTCTTGTTCTCTTCCATTACAGAAATAATTTCCTTTCCCTAAAATACCCTTTCCTTCTCTGTTGAAAACCTCATGTCATCTTTAAATTTTCATATATACAACTTCCTGTCAATTCTCAGTCAGAATTCATAGTTCTCTCATTTGTGCTCTCATTGATGCTACTTTATTCATTCGTCAATTGATAGTAATTATTTTACATTACAATACCTTAGGTAGAGTGTTTGGCATTCTTTAACTTCCTCAGGATTTTTAGTGGTACTTCATGTAGTTTTGTGGCATATGAAAAAGATAATACCTGTAAACCCTCTGGCATATTGTAAGTTTTTAATAAATCCTAACTGTATATGTGTCTGTTTTACTTGTTAACATGTCTAAGCTCCTCAGAGAGCACTCCTATCTTCATTCACTAAAAAAATTAAAAATCAAAAAAAGTTATGTACTATGTATAAGGCACTACAATTTGTAGATGATGTGCATAAAACTATAGAGCTCTAAACTCCCCTTTGGTGACTTGCCTGCATTCTATTCTGTTATTTTCTCCATTTGTCTTTCCTATTCTCATATTCATGCTAGTAGATTGAAGGACACCACAGTTACCACAGAAGCTAGAAATTTGTTAATAACCCTTGTTTCCTTAAATGTATTCTCTGCCCTCTTAAATCCATCAGAAAATCGTGTCGCTTCTTAAAAATTATATCTTAAATCTTCACTCAATTTCAGAAAACCTCCAAAACAGTTAAAAAGAATGTTGCAGGCTGATATAAAAAGAGGTCTGAGATATATGATTACAAAAATATCACTTCATTTCAAAATATTATGCACAGTATTACCCACATTTGAGAGAATGTGTGAGTTACACTTCTCTCACTTTTCCATCTTGATTGCCACCTTCTTCATATTTTTCACTAGCACCTCTTATTGTAACTGATTTCTCTCTCCCTACCTCTACTTTGACCAGTCTGCAATGGGTTTGCCACCAGTGGTAAGAGTGATTTCAAAATGTAAATTCAACTATGTTCCTTCATTGCCATAAACTATTCTATGACTCCCACTGCATACGGAAAACAAAAGTCTTCTTATCTTAGACTGTATTCCTCCTTCTAATGTATGCTGTACTCCCTACTTCTTTCAGTTCTTTGAAGATGATGAGCTCTTCGGTAATGTAAGAGCCTTTGCACTTGCTGATAGAGCTTCCTGTAATGCCTTTGCTCCTTCTCTTCAAATGGCCACTTCTTTCCTTCCCTCAGGTCTTAATGGTCACCAGTTCAGAGAAGCTTCCCTGATCACCCTGACTGAAGAAAGGAACACACTCCCATTCTCATCATCGTCTACTGAAGGCTCTTATTTGTTACCTTATAGCACCCATTACAGCTGGAAAGTATGCAATTAATTCACTTTTGTGCCTTTTAAAATTATTTGCCAGTTACCTTAGTTCAGGGATTCCCTGAAGCTGATCCTGTGTCAAGCATGGAAATTCAAGTAGCTTATTTTGGATATTACCCCCGAAAACACCAGGAAGAAAGTGGAGAAGTGAAGGAAGGAAATTAATTCAGATACTTCATTGGGCAGGCTATTGTTAGGGGCAACTGAAGCGCAATCTGAAAAGGGAAGTCTAGGCAACAGTGTAACATGCTTCAGAGTGGGGCAAGAGAGCTGGGATATTTATACACCAAATCCTATCTCACTGATTAAGAGTTCATCCCCAATGGTTCAGGGGCCAAGTGGGCTCCAGCACTTTGTGACTACCCGAAAAATATCTCAAGCATATCATCATAGAACTTGTGTTGGTGTGCTTGAGAATAATAAGTGTGGGGAAAAGAATTGGCACTGACTAAATCTCTCTCTCTAGGATCTCAGCTCTGTAAAGACAGGGCAGACTTCCTGTCCAAGACGGTACACCCAAGAACTAGGCACAGAGCAGGTGCTCAGCCGAGTAAAATGAAGGAATGGATGATAGAGCTAAAGGATAAGTTAGATTTTTGTAATAAAGAGTTTAATTAGAGTAATAAGTTAGTTTGAATTTGTAGATTATCTAGATCCTATTCACCGAAGAAGGTTCAGAACATTAAACTTTGTGATGTAATAACCAGAGCTCAATCTAGTACTGACTTATTTATATTACAGTTCTGTATTAATCTCCCAGGACTGCTATGTCAAAGTTTCACAAATTGGGTGGCTGAAAACAATAGAAATGTATTGCTCCTAGTACTGAAGGCAAGAAGTCTGAGCTCAAGGTGGCAGCAGGGCCGTGCTCCCTCTCAAACCTATAAAAGAATCCTTTCTTGCCTCTTCCTAGCTTCTGATGGTTTGCTGGCAACCTTTGGTGTTCCCTGGCCAGCAGCTGCATAACTCCAATCTCTACCTTCATCTCCCCATGTATGTGTCCTATAAGGACATCAGTCATGTTGAATTCGGGGTCCACCTACTCCTGAATGACATCTTCTTAATATAACTAATTACATCTGCCATGACCCTATTTCCAAATATGAGGTGCTAGGGATTAGGATTTTAAACTCATGACCCTATTTCCAAATATGAGGTGCTAGGGATTAGGATTTTAAAATATCTTTTTTGGGGGGACACAATTTAACCTATAACAATATCCTTGAAGTCAGCCTCTAGAAAAGAGGGTATTATGGATTGAAAAATAGTGTTACAGTGTTCAAATCTCAAATCAGTCTTCAAAGTCAAGCCCAAAAATTATGTGTTCCATGAAGAGAAAAAAAAATGTTTTCAGGATTTTAAATGGTCTAGGCTCATAATATAGGTGTATGTTGGTCACATGTCTGCTTGCCAGGGGGGAAATCTGGTCTGCACAGTTAGTTTTGCTCCACAGGGATGGTACAGAGAACAGACATGTGGAAAGAGGAGCAAGATTCAAGGGCAACTATTGGATCCCCCTGTGATCTCATTAAGGAGACAACTCCAGGGCTTTCCCAGGGATACAAATAATTTTTTCTTCTTTACTCTCAAATTCTTACGTGCTGCCCACCAGTACTGAGGATTTTTAGGAATTGGATATTCTAGAAATCCTTTTCAAAAACCATTGCTTCTGCTTACAATAATTTACAGATAATTGCTCCATGGTTGTAATATTTATAAACTGTGGTAATGAGGCTTATTAGAGAAACAAGTAGAAATATTTGCTTTTGGATTTACTGCATACATCAGGTGTTTTTCTAGCCTCAAATAAAATTTCCATTAAATCTGACAATAAATGACTATTTTCTGCTTAGTTGCTGAGAATCATTTTGTCACTTTGTAGAACAGCTAAATGTTTGACCATGCATCTGAATTTCTCTTAAAAATCAATGTGACACTTCAGATAAGAGATCCTCTTTGTAAAATAGACACGACTCCACTTAAAATGCCAAAGTCCATTCCTATTCCATAATGATTGGTGTAATGATTCTAATTTACCATTTAACACAAGATTTTCAGACAAATGCACTGTCTTTACTTCCCTAAATTAGCAACAATAATAAACATGATTATATAGGCAGAATGAGGTGATGAGTAAAACCAACTTTAGCTATGAGTCAGGAGTTAGTTTTAGTAACAGTCTTTTCTTTGGTCAGGTGTCTCCTAACTTTCTCATATATTTATCAATCTATATTTTACAAACCAAGTAGAAAAATTAATTTTTATTTCCATGATAAAAGTAAATACTGTGATATTTTATATTTTATCTATTCCAATAATTCAGAAATGATACTTACATGAGACATTAATCATATTATGTTTGAATTAAATTTTACATGAAAGGTAAATGAGTTGATTAAAAAATCTTGTTTGTACACTACTTAGTTTTAAAGATACAAAAGTTACAAAATACTGGTAGAAATTAAATAATTCTAAGAATATGCTGTACTATTACAGCTAAAAAGAAACATTTTTCTCCACTATCTAATAAAACATAGGCTGGAGATTAATGGGCAGAGGGAGACAGGTAGAGAAGCTTCTCCTGCCTAATATATATGGCTTTTCAGGATTTTTTTCTTATCCTTCTGCCTGCTCTTATTTGAAATATTTTTCCTCCATTCCTTTATAAAATTTATATCTTGTAGAAAAGTATAATAAAAAAAGTGAGAACTTTCATTTAATCCTTGATCCTATAGATAACCACTGTAGTGGTTGGATATATATTTTCCGGGGTTGGGGATGCATATGTGTCTATGTGAAATTTAGTGTGTTTTCTCTAGTCTTGTTTTTATATATATTTTCTAAGATTTAGATCATGATAGAATGGCTATTTGAAATAATATTTTTCTACGTAACAATGCATCTTGACTCTTTTCCCATGTAGAGACTGAGAGGGATTTTGCAACTTTATCCTCCACTGAAAGTATAGTATAACATTTAGATTATTAAGTAAGGCTTCTGAGATGTTAAAAATGCATTACCATATCTGAACTTTCAACATTATAGGAGGTAAGCACATAAGTTTTGCTTATACTTGCATGTTTGTTTCAAAATGGGAGTTATTTTGAATCACTGACATCCTTTCCTAGGAAGATACCATTTGCAGTGATGGCTGGGAATCATAGTTGCCTATCAGAGCTCTATTATCTCACCTCAAGCTTGTTTTATTTAACTTATTGATGAGGGAGCCAGCAGGGTGAAAAAGCAGGTTAAAAGAAAAAAGAATCAGAAATGCGCTTTCCATAGTCTGTGGGAGAAACAAACAAACAAATAAAACTACTGAAATACATATCAGGTTAATATCTACAAGAGAGTAAAACAAACAAACATACACAATGAACCAGCCATAAAGCTTTGGTAAAATCGTAGCATCTAATCAGTTTCACAGAATGTAAATTTTCTGAGCCCTATGCTATTGCGTTCCATTCCTCTGAAGCTATAGATGAATCTTTGGTATGGGCTTACAAGGAAATGGCCTAGTATGCGATGGAAAGGACTTATCATTATCCTTTTGCTTTTTCTCCTGTGTTTTGGATATTTTTCTTATTACCATTTACTATGATTAATGTTTAATTTGTTTTTGTGATTTATGATGTCTACATTTTTTGGTAACATTTGAGAACTACTGTTGTCAAAATTTTTTATTTTCAGAGGTTTAAGATCTATCAAAGGACATTTGGCTAAAGTTTTCCTAAGACATAGTTTGATGATCTTTCATTTTAGATACAATGAATGTTAGGAAACAAATGTCCCAATTATGGGCAGTCAGGTTATTTCCAGTGTCTCATCATTTTAACTGATTCTCAATAGGCAGTATCATTGCTTTTTAATTTTGCACAACTATGCATTCATAGGCTAAGTCCTAAAAGTAGAGTTACCGCTCCAATTGTTAAACATTGTTCAAAAATTGCCAAATGTTTTCAAATTGCCAAATTTATCAAAAATGTGCATTTTTACACTCTCAGTGAGTCAGAGACCCATTTTGTCTCTGTTTTGTCGTTATTGTATGTGTGCCTTCACTAATATTGATAAATTTGGTTCTGTTAAGGTCCCTAGTCATTATTAAGCCACTTGGGAAAGAAGAGGAGCAAGAGATAAAGGTGGCAAGTCCCAGAAAGTTCACGAAAAATTGGAAACCAATAAAAAACTAACTCTAAATCAAGATAGTAAAGCATGGAGCTTTCCAGAGACATTGCAGAATTTTAGCTAGGAATTGTAGTAGTAAGACGTTATTTGAAATTTAGGAGAAAAGAAAATAAAAATAATCAGCCTCTCACTGAATGTAACAGCCTAAAGAATTTGAGATGGGACCTGGAGCTGAAGTTAAAACCGAAGGAGAAGAAAAAGAAAAATTATAGACTCTTTTGACAGGTAAGTAAGTGTGAACTGGAGGAAAATATCCTCACTTTTCGTTCAAGGAAGGGACTGTTTTTGCTTAGGAAAATAATTAATGATATTGGCTACAGGTAAAGTTCTATCAGGGCTGAGCTTCGTGGAATTTCTTTGAAACAACAAAAGCTCAAGTTGCAACAGTTGTAAGTGAACACTTCTTCACAGTGTGTACCCCAAAACCCAGGAACCCTAGGTTACAATAGCATCCTTATATTAAAACAATTGCTACTAAATAATAACTACTTTTATGTTTGTATTTTCTTATCTACAGCAAAATAACATACATCTTCTATGTCTGAATAGAGTAAAAGTTATTTAGACTTTCCCCTTTAACTCTGCGAGTTTCCAGATCTTTAGAATAATTACAGCTACACATCAAAGAAAGACCTAGAAGGTTTTCTAATCAGTGTCTGCTTTTTGCAAAAACACTGTCATCACCACTTGAACTGTTTTGGAAACTCTTTGAAGAAGGAGATTTTCTATTTATCTTTCATACTCCATCCCTGTGTTTAAGAGAGCTCAACATCACCAAGCTTTCCTCTATCAAACTCAAGTCTCTTGGGTATGTTTAAGGTCATTCTGAAGGACTGGAAAACACAGGTTATACTCTTTCAGAATTCGTCTTCAGAACCAAGGAGTTTCTATTTCCATTTTAATGCCATTTTCTTCCATTCTTTAATTTGAAAATCATGTGACAATCCTAGTTAAGAAGAGGGGATTTCTTTGTACAAATTCAATATTCAATCTTTGTTCCTCTCTGAGGTAGCAAGAATCTTGCTTTGTTTTCTAGATGTTCATGTAATTGTTGCAGTGGCACTCATGAAACTTGTTTTATCCCTGTACAAATTAATCAGAAACTAAATAATTTCTGCAAATTACAACATTTCCTCAGGAATGTAAACACTTCCTGTGGGACTATTAAAATATTTCCACCTTTTTTTTCCTTTAATGCAACATTACTTTAGATTACAATAAAAAATAAATGAGAGATGAGATTTTCTTAACACAATAAGTTCTGAAAGATGAAAGAAAGAAAGAAAGAAAGAAAGAAAGAAAGAAAGAAAGAAAGAAAGAAAGAAAGAAAGAAAGAAAGAAAGAAAGAAAGAGAGAGAGAAAGAAAGAGAGAAAAGCAACTTGAACCCGAACTCTCTCCACTCTCTGAGCTTTCTTCATTTTTTCCAGAGTGGTGACAAACTCTACAAGAATGTTACATCCCCAAGGAGGGAAGACAATTCACACCTCCTCTCAGCCAGAAGGAAGCAGCACAAACAGTTGGGGATTCCTCTCGTTATGATTTCTACCAACCCTGGGATTCATTATCTCATAGAAAGGATGCTTCAGGCTCTAATGGTGTGTGTCAGAAAGGTTGAATCTGGTTATCAATGAGATAAGATAAAATATATCCACCACTATTGCTGTGGTACAAAGATCACTTTTCTCTATTTCATTGATTTGCTATTCTCTTTGATATCAGTTAAGGCTTCCTTCATCCATTCTCCATCATCAAAGAAGGGAAAAGGGACTATTCAATATGAAAATACCTGAGTGACTCCTTTATGTCTTGCGAAGTAGTAACTATCTTTTGGGGCAGTGACATACATTAGTGCAGAGTCAGCCTCTCTAATAATGATTCCTCTCCATAAGGCATATTTCTTTTATACTACGGGAAATACTTCACATCAATCTTATTTATCATTGATTTATCATTAATCCTTGTAGCATTTTTGTCAGAGGGATGAAACATTTCTCTGTGGGCAAAAAATGGTGGCGCTTTGATTGCTGGCCATAAAATAACTGATTGTACCTAAACAGCGTGATTTGTGCACCATCAATGTTGGTGATAACGAGAAATTCATGTTATTAAAAAGTGTTATTACTCACTGCTTAAAAGTTTGTGTCAGAATTGCTTTATAGCAAAGCACTTCTGCTAACTATTGATTCAACCAGGAAGTTTGTATTGAAAGTGAATGTTTCCAAATGTAATCTCATCTAACCCAACTCATCTAGTTTGAATGGAATCATTGTCAATAATTGCGGGAGGCCCGAAAAATTACAGATGCAGAAAATCTACCCTTTTGCCATAAATTGCTATCTCACCAAAGCTTGGGGTTGCTATTTTAAGATTCATTTTGAATATTAATAATAATGATCAAAGTGAACATTAACAACAATATCATTATTAACAATAATATTAACAACAATAATAATACCAATATTAATAATGATCAAAATGAACATTATTATTAAGGTGTGTGGTTTTGAGAATTTTCTTAAACATATCTAGTTCCTGAATAAATGATCTCTAAATTTCTAGGCATGTCTCAAATTTCATTATTCTGTGAGATTCAACTTACTGGTTTCTGCTATTAAAAAGTACTCTTTTGGGCCCAGTGCTTAAGCTTCATGTTTATTTCATGAGGAAGATAGATATTAACAAACACTCAATTCACTATGTATATATATATATACACACACACACACATACACACACACTCTGAATGGAAATAAAAATCACAAACACGCTAAAACAAGCAAAATAAGTATTTCTCCAAGCAAAATCCTTAATTTTTTTTTTACCACCTGCCGAATGCCACCTTCACTAGCCACAAAAACTGCCATGGTTTTACAATCCACTTGCAGAAGATCTGTTTTCCTAAAGCAGTCCAGTCAATAAAAGTGCCACATGAACAAAATGGAAATGATTAGTTTAAATAGCTGGTAATTATGGTAGTTACCACTCTCTCCTTTGTTAAACCAGGAAGGGGTAAATTTTCAGAACATGTAGTTCAGATTCAGCCATGTGTCACCCATTCAAATGAATAGAAATCACAACCTAATCTATCTATCACATTGAACTTTATTTCTAAAATTTTCTCAGAGGAATGTGAGTGATTTCCCTTCCATTTCATCAAAATTTTCTTTAGTAATTGTGGTATATACTTTAAAATTGTTAAATACATATACATATAAGTATCATTTTGGCCATGTTGATGAATATGAATCTCATTTATTTTCAGCTTTTTATCTCAAACCCCTAGTCACACTGTATTAATGAGTAAAACTTATATTATTTTAGCACTGCAAGGATAGGTACTAGAATAATTTATGACCCAGAAACCATAATGAAAATGATTGATAGATCAGATTATAAAATTTAAAAACTTTATACTATGACCATTGTTTTTAATGTTAATAATTTAGCTGATCCATTTTAGGGAAATTTGAAGTGACAACTGATTCACTTTTTAGGAACATTATTTCATAAAGAACATAACAGTTAAGAAAAAATATGGTTAAAATAATTTTGAGTGTTTAATATGAGAAAAAGCTACTAAGAAGACAAATTTAAAGAAAATGTCTTATCAGAAGTATTAGTCAGGGTTTTATGCATAAATAATAAGGGATACATGATTTGAATGTAAGAATAAAAGAATGTAAGTCAGAGATGTTCCAGGATGTTGCTGATAAAACCATTAGTATCTATGCAAAAAGAAACATTAAACAGAAAATAAATTTCTGTGTGCTAAAATATTTAGAAATGAAATATGCATTGATATCAATTGTTACTGATATATTAAAATGGCTCTCTGGAAATTCATTGTAATATCCTAGCTTCAAAGGGACCAGAACCAAAGAATTATGTAAATACCCAAAGACTGATCATTATCCATGAGACTGAATCAGAAAACATAGGTTTATTTGTAGGTGGAATGGTTTTAACTCCTTTTGGGGAGGGATATATATACATATATATATATCCTCATTTATTTTTAGCTTCCTAATATATATACTATTATATATATAAATATATGTAAATATATTTATATATAAAATAAATTTATATATATAAATATATGTAAATATATTTATATATAAAATAAATTTATATATATAAATATATGTAAATATATTATATATAAAATAAATTTATATATAAATATATGTAAATATATTATATATAAAATAAATTTATAAATATATTTATAAATATATTTATATATATAATATAAATTTATATATATAAATATATTTATATCCCCCACATATATAAGGAGATATATGTGAAGGTATATATGGACATAAATTTATAGACTCAAGGTATGACTATGATTTTTATCATTGTACAAACAAATAGACACACATGTGTATTATCTGACTCAACTACAAAGGTAGTCATGCTGCAAAACACCTAAAGGAGCTGTGATTCATGAATACAGTGCTAAAAGAGGCTGAAAATTAATTTAAAAATATAATGTCTTGAGACATGGAGCTCATGCTGTTTGTTCCTCATTCTCTTGAAATTCCTGTTAAAAGATGTAAAAAGAGAAGTCACCCAAATCCCATTTTCATGAATAGTAAATAGGAATCAGCAAAAGATAGCGTAATTTATTAAATTTGCAGTGTCTTTTATGAAGCTGTTCATTGTTTGTCTTAAAGAGCTTTGCATTTCCTGTAAAGGATGATACATATAACAGTAGGTTCCTTTTAAATGTTTAAATTCCAGAGACCAATAGCTTCTCCGTTTCCTCCTGGAAATTATGAAAGCAATCATCATGTGATATAAAAATGGCTTCATATATTCTTCCGGATATGTTCTATTAGATAGCTACAGGAAGTTGAAGAAATGACAGTAAAATGGTGATTAAAAGGATTTTTTTTTTCAGTCTAGCCCCATACATGAGAAAATAACCTCAACATTAATCCTCTCCTCTTGGAAAGCTTAATATATATATCATCAAGAATTCATATGCATTTCAGATAAAAATAAAGCAATGGTTATTATCTGTCAGGTAAAATTAAATTACGACTCTCTCAGTGGCAAAAGTAGGGCTTTTGGCAGGCAGGAATTCAAACCCACTGAACTCCATTTATGAGACATCCATGGCTGGAGTGTGAATGGGATTTTCAAGCAGTGTTTCCCAAAGTAGGAACTGCAGTTATCCGGCTCCTCCTAGTAGATCCTAAACTGATTCACAAAGTGATTGAAAAACAATACCTTTGTTCAGGAAGACACAGGATGCAAAACAGAGCATTGATTAAGAGTGAAGGCTATGCCTGAAACATAATAATTTCTTAATAAATGCCACTTAGTAGCAGTGATGGTGGTGGTGGTTGTATTATTATATAATTATCTATGGCTAAGGAATACTTCTAATAATGTGTCTAGAATTGGTGGGTTCTTGGTCTTACTGACTTCAAGAATGAAGCCGTGGACCCTCGCAGTGAGTGTTACAGTTCTTAAAGATCGTGCCTCTGGAGTTTGTTCCTTCAGACGTTCACATGTGTCTGGAGCTTCTTCCTTCTGGTGAGTTCGTGGTCTCACTATCAGGAGAGAAGCTACAGATCTTCACAGTGAGTGTTACAGCTCATTAAGACAGCCTGGGCCCAAACAGTGAGCAGCAGCAACATTTACTGCAAAGACCAAAACAACAAAGCTTCCACAGTGTGGAAGGTGATCTCACTGGTTTGCTGCTAGCTGACTCAGGCAGCCTGCTTTTATTCCCTTATGTGACCCCACCCACACCCTGCTGATTGTTCCATTTTACAGAGAGCTAATTGGTCTATTTTACAGAGAGCTGATTGGTCCGTTTTGATAGAGTGCTGATTGGTGCGTTTACAATCCTTGAGCTAGACACAGAGTGCTAGATAGAAAAGTTCTCCAAGTCCCGCTAGGTTAGCTAGACACAGAGTTAGCTAGATACAGAGTACCGATTGGTGTATTTACAAATCTTGAGCTAGACACAGAGTACTGATTGGTGTATTTACAAACCCTGAGGTAGACACAGAGTGCTGATTGGTGCATTTACAATCCTTGAGCTAGACACAGAGTGCTAGCTGGAAAAGTTCTCCAAGTCCCCACTAGGTTAGCTAGACAGAGTTAGCTAGATACAGAGTACCGATTGGTGTATTTACAAACCTCGAGCTAGACACAGAGTACTGATTGGTGTATTTGCAAACCCTGAGCTAGACACAGAGTGCTGATTGGTGTGTTTACAATCCTCTAGCTAGACATAAAAGTTCTCTAAGTCCCCATCTGCCTCAGGAGCCCAGCTGGCTTCACCTAGTGGATCCTGCACCTTGGCTGCGGGCAGAGCTGCCCGCCAGTCCCGGGCTGCACCTGCACTTTGCAGCCCTTAGGTGGTCAATGGTACCGGATGCCATGGAGCAGGGGTCGGCACCCATCAGGGAGGCTCAGGCCACCCGGGAGCCCACTGCAGACAGGGGAGCTCAGACATGGCAGGCTGCAAGTCTCGAGCCCTGTGGGGAGGCAGCTAAGGCCTGGCAAGAATTTGAGTGCAATGCCGGGCGGCACTGCTTGGGGACCCAGCACAACCTGGCAGCTGCTGGCTCGGGTGCTAAGCCCTCACTGCCCTGGGCCGGCAGCTCCAGCCGATTGCTCCATGTACCTGGCCACGCCTGTGCCTGCCACAGCTCGCACTGGCCGGCGAGCACGACTCGCAGTCGGGGTTGCCACTGGCGCCTCCCTTCACACCTCCCCACAAGCAGGGGGAGGCAGCTCCAGCCTCAACCAGCCCAGAAAGGGGCTCTCATGGTGCCGTGGCGGGCTGAAGGGCTCCTCAAGCACTGCCAGAGTGGATGCTGAGGCTGAGGAGGCACTGAGAGTGAGGGCTGCTGGCACATTGCCACCTGTCAGTAACCCCTCTTAATTATCAGAATTATCCAAATATCTTGACTATTTAAAATTAAGGAGTCACTAGCGTTTTCGCAGGTCTTCTTTCCATCTTCCTTTAGAATTTCTATCGCCACACATTGCTTAGCATTATTGCAAACTGACCCTTACATAAGCATTTGAAAATTTCAGTGACATACTTTATTATCATTGCTATGCTGATTTGGTCTTAATTTTCAACAACCATTATTCATGGATCAATCTTTGTTTGTCATTTGCTTCTAAATGATGTGCGATGATTACCTGAATTGCGATTTCAACCCTCTCTATTCTTTGTTATAACTCACTTTTAATTCCCACTAGAAAGTGGAAACTTGGGGGACAGGTGGTCCATGTAGTCCATTGTCTCACCTATGCTTGTTTAGGATTACTATTCTTACTGAAAACATGGATGTTGGGAAAAATAAGAACTACTATTCTAGAGGTATAGGGGAATCAATGGATTTTGGGAAAACATTCAACCTTTTCTCCAGGAAAATCTATTAGATTAATACAATGTGACCTTGTCGAATATTCCTTGAATGGCTATCTATTATAATGTATTTAATTTATAAATTTCATTCCCCTGATCTCTGACATCTTTCTTCGCCTTTGTATTTCTCAAACTGAAGTGCTGTATCCTCCAATCTTTCTTTTCTATTTCTAATATCTGTCTCCTCCATTCCATCTAGTCATTCCCAGCAGTGTCCTTCCAAAGAGCAAATCCTTAATATTTCATTATTTGGTTAAAAAAAGATAGATGGTTCCTGTTATATACGGTGAAATTGGCATATACAGCAGATATCAAGCCATTGACCAACAGATTTTCTGATTACTAACAGCAATTTTTACTGCTGAACAGAAAGTATGTTGGAAATTCTCAACAGAGATCAGCAGGCAACCACTACAAAGCAGAGTTGGTAAAGGAAAAGAAACTTACCTGCCACGTTGGTTCCTGGGATCATCATTCAGTCTCTTTAGGAGAGTGCACTGGATCTTTTTCATGGTGATCTTAGCCTACTATTCCATTGTGACATCAGTTTCTTTCCCATGACTCTATGACACCACAGTACATCTTGATATGCTCTAAGTCAACTCTTCAAGGCATCACAACCTTTCTCACTTTTCTGCCTTTATGCTTCTTAGATTGTTTCTATTCCTAGAATAATAAACACCATAGCACAAATTCCACTGGTTAGCATTTAATGGACAGCAGGCATCACTGTGTTTTATCTAGGCTTCAGACAATCTGAACAGAAGCATATAATATAGGAAACCAAATTAAATGTGGATCAATTTACCACTTAATTTTGGCAAAGCTGACCCTTTCTAGGGCCATGCTAATGATTACTTTCATTGCATGTATGAAAATATTTGAAAATTTTTTTCCAAGTTAGAAGTTGCATGGTGTTGTGGGAAGTCAGGGACCCCAAACGGAGGAACTGGCTGAAACCACGGCAGAAGAACATAAATTGTGAAGATTTCATGGACATATATTAGTTCCCCAAATTAATACTTTTATAATTTCTTATGCCTGTCTTTACTGCAATCTGTGAACATAAATTGTGAAGATTTCATGAACACTTATCACTTCCCCAGTCAATACCCTTGTGATTTCCTATGCCTGTCTCTACTTTAATCTCTTAATCCCGTCGTCTTCTTCGTAAACTGAGGAGGATGAATGTCGCCTCAGGACCCTGTGAGGATTGTGTCAACTGCACAAATTGTTTGTAGAGCATGTGTGTTTGAACAATATGAAATCTGTTTATCTTGAAAAAAGAACAGGATAACAGCGATGTTCAGGTAACAAAGGAGGTAACTTTGAACTGGCCGCCAGTGGGCCGGACAGAACAGAGCTGTATTTCTCCTCTTTCAAAATCAAATAGGAGAAATATCGCTGAATTCTTTTTCTCAGCAAGGAACATCCCTGAGAAAGAGAATGCACCCTGAAGGTAGGCCTATAGATGGTCCCTTTAAGACATGCTACCTTTTACAGTCGAAGTCGAAGGGATGAAATAAGCCCCGGTCTCCTGCAGCGCTCCCAGGCTTATTAGGAGGAGGAAAATTCCCACCTAATAAATTTTGGTCAGACAGGTTGTCTGCTCTCAGACCCTGTTTCCTGATAAGATGTTATCAATGACAATGGGTGCCTGAAACTTCATTAGCAATTTTAATTTCGCCCCATCCAGTGGTCCTGTGATCTCGGTCCAGTGATCTCGCCCTGCCTCCATTTGCTTTGTGATATTTTATTACCTTGTGAAGTATGTGATCTCTGTGACCCACGCCCTATTCGTGCACTCCCTCCTCTTTTGAAAATCGCTAATAAAAACTTGCTGGTTTTATGGCTCAGGGAACATCACGGATCCTGCCGACATGTGATGTCTCCCCGGGACACCCAGTTTTAAATTTCTCTCTCTTGTACTCTTTCCCTTTATTTCTCAAACCAGCAGAGACACTTAGGAAATAGAAAAGAACCCATGTTAAACATCAGGAGCGGGTTCTCCTGATATCGTGGTAGTATGAAGCTTTCTGACAATGACTTGGTGGTGTAAAAAGCATCATTTTGAGTTCAGTTTCTACTTGTCAGAAAAGAAATGAAGCTCCTCAAGTGGTGACAAATGACATCTAAATTTATTTTTTAAAGTATTTCCTAGATTTAAAAGTCAGAAAACTTATTTATTAAGTATTTATAAATACTTTATAAAGTACTAAATTTTGTTTTGTTTAATCTTGAAGTCTAGTGTTGTAATAATCATCTTCTCACTCCTGTTTTGTAATATTTTTCAGCTATAATTTAGTTGAGGCAAACAACTATCAGAGTATGGCTCAGAAATTATACAGCATCATAGTTTGCAAGAAGGACCAATAACAAATGCATAAAAAGGTCAGTGGATATCTTCATAAAGGTTATAAGATATGAGAGCAAAAGTCTTTCTAGTTTATTAAAATGCTACATGGGCCGGGTGCAGTGGCTCATTCCAGCACTTTGGGAGGCCAGGATAGGAGGATCACTTGAGCCTAGAAGTCCAAGACCAGCCTGGGCAACATAGGGAGAACATGTTTCTGTGATTAAATAAATAAATAAGTAAATAATAAATAAATAAGTGCTACACAATCATAGATTTAGTTTTTTATGTTTAAAAAAATCCTTATTTTCAGAAATTCTCCTGCTAAAAGTTGCGTGAACTTGAGAAGAAAAATAAAACATAGTGAACCATTATTGGGCATTAATGACTTACTCAAAATTAATTTTTTGTATTAGTCAACTAGCAATGTCCTAGAAGAAAAGGAATGGTACTTAGAAAAACATTTCAGGCCAGGAACTTTCCTTCCTCCCTCCCTCCCTCCCTCCCTCCCTCCTTCCCTATGTTCCTCTTTCGCTTTTCCTTTTGTCTAAAATTTTATATAATAAACACCTAAAATATACTAGATGTTTGCTATGATATAGGAGCAATATGATTATTTTTTAAAGGAAGAACATAAAAAACAAGCCAGTCATTTAGAAAAATTATAATCTCTTTTTCGGAGGCAGAGGAGTAAAACAAAAATTATGGAAAATATATCAAAGAGACAGTGGCATTTTGGCTAAATCTCAGAAAATGGCAGAGTTGTTAGGGGCAAATTATGTCAGGTGAAAGAAATGGCTGCCAAATTCATGGTAAATTCTCAGTGTTTATCTGAACCTACTAGAAGAATTTGACACTTTCAGCCCTTTCCTTTTAAATCCCTTTGTTAGTTTCCTGGTCATTGCTCTTCCTTTATTCCCCTCTTATGTAACTGGTTGTGTTTCTGTGGTCTTGTTATCATGATCTGTTTTCTCCTAAATGTGTACCTGCTGTTCAGACCTCTCCTGGAACCCATCTCATATATTCAAATGTCCATTCAACATCTACACATGGATGTCTTATAGGCATTCTGAGAATAACGTTCCCCAGATTGAACAAGTATAAAGGCTTTAAAGAGGTAAAATGCATATTACTTTCAAGTGACAGCAAGAAAGCCTATTTTGTTGAAACAAACTTAAGTCAAGAGAGGGAGAAAAAACCTGAGAGCTAGCTTGAGGCATGGTTTTCTCTATCCACCCCATCCCTGCTTAAATCTGCTTGATGACTACATAGTACTTCTCCTTTCAATAAGCAGTAAACTCTGGTTTCCACTTTCTCAGGACAAATATTTGGAGATATCTTTGATTTCCCAATCTCTCTCACACCCTTAGCCTTCACCCCCACTTCTAAAATACAATACAATACAATACAATACAATACAATACAATACAATACAATACAATACAATACAATACAATACAATACAATACAATACAATAAAACAACATAAAATAAAATATTGGTCTTCCATTAAAATATATACAAAATCTGACTCCCTCTAACCACCTCCACTGTTAACACCTTAATCCAAGCCATGCTATTTCCTGCCTGGACGATTGCAGTAACCTCCTAATTGGTTTACTTACTTCACCCTGATTCTTATGCAGTCCATTCATATACATCGTCATGTGATGAGATCTTGTCAATATTCTGTCCAAAACCCTGTAGTAGCTTCACCCCAAAAATCCTAACTTCTCACCATGGACTACAACATCGTCTTATAAGATCTGGCCTTGGCTACCTCTCTAACGTTCTTACTTCCTATACTTTGCCCACTTTGATTTAGCCTTTCTGGTCTCCTGCTTTTCCATGACATTCAAATACGTTTGACATTATGATCCCCTTGGCTTTTTTGCTCTTTCTCCATGTATTTCCTGGCTTGCTTTCTCTCTTCTTTTGGGTACCCTCTAAAATGCTACTTTACATTAGAGACTATTCCTTCTGCCCCTTTTTTTCTTTTTGGCTTATGTCTTCCTGCAGCATTATTGTCATCTAATATACAATTATGGTTATTTAAATATTGTCTATAGTCCTATAATCTACAAGCTATTATTCTTATAAGGTCCTTGAGGACCTGGGCTGTTTCATTCTTCACTATATCCAGGCACTGAATCTTTGCCCAGCTAATACTACATGCCTAAAACTATCTGTTGAATCAACCTTACTTTTATGAGCATGAAAATGTAACATGAAACCATGTGAGCCATATTGTAAAGTCTGGAAGGCGAGGGAAGGTCACCCAAGGCCCGTGGAGCTTAGGTTGTGCAAATAAATGCATATGGAGTGTAGTTGTCATAAAAATACTGGTACAGTGGGGGTGAAAAGAAATAGAGGGGCAAATATCAGGGATAAAAAAGGCATTGCTCATTTGCAATTTTGCCCAATATCAGCTCTTGCTGTTCTTATAAACAAATCTACATGTTCATGATCATTTGAAATGGCAAACAATTTGCCCCATTTTCTTTTCTTAATTTCTAGTCACCAAAATTATTCCTTTATAATAGTGTGAAGATGATGAATAGAAATATATCCTAAGGATGATTTTCATCCTAAGGAACTTAACTGAAGATTTACATTTGGCTTGCAATAAAATTAATAGAGGAGATTTATTGCAAAACTATTTCTTCTGTATTACGTTAAGCTGGTTATGATGGCTCTAAGGTCTTTGAGCAATTTACTCTAAGTAGCTCTTATTTTCCTATGTCTCATTTATTTCTACTATATCTTGCTTATGTTAGGAATAATTTGGTTTTCTTCCTTGGCACCTGCTGATCCTTTCACAATTAAACTACCTGTAGTTTCTTTTCTTTGTCATATCCTGCCCTAGGCCCCTTTTCTTCAGGAGTTAATGCTGACATTCTTCCAAAATGCCCATAACAAAATTATGCTAATACACCCAATGGGTCAATTAACATCAGAGAATTCTATTGTTTTGTTTTTCTTCATATTTAAATTGCCATCATCAATTCTCATTCCCAAGAACAGGATGCCACTTTGAAAAAGTGGCAGTGAAAGCATAGTATTTTATTTTGTTTTTGTCATTTTTTAAAATACTTGACCTGTCTTGTTTAAGTCCCAGCTGCTAAGAAGAACTAGATACTCACTGTGATATCATCCAATAATAAAACATTAAAGCAAGAAGTGATCATTTAGACCAGTCATCTCATCTGAGCAATGAAGACACAGAGATGTGAAGTAACTTGCCTAGGGCCATAATAACTGAAACCCAGAGGTGACAAAGGTAGCTTGAGACATGATAGCAGATGTGACATCTTTTAGGGAACTAAGTTGCTCATAGTGTATTCAGATAAGAATTAGAAATCAGCTCAATTGGAAATGTTATACAATACATACCTATAGTATACATAAAAGTATAATGCTTGCATATTTCCATTAATATATTCCATGATAAAAGAAAGAAAAGCAATGATAATTTTGTTGTATCAACATACACAAATGAAGATGGAGGTGTTGATCAATATTTAAGAAATCATTTATGTGATCTAAATCCCAAGTTATTTTTTCAGTTTCCCAGTTCACTCAACAATGTGCAAAGGTTCTGTATCATGTGTGTGATGGTCTGCAGTAGGTGAGACCACCCAGGTGAAATCTGTTAATGATATTAACATTTATATTTGAGCATTCTATAAAAGTAAATAGGTTTAAGTTTTGCAATTTTGTTGCAAAACTTAGCCCTCTTACAGCTAAGAATTAACTGTTGAATATGTTATAAAAAGTTCATTGAGGTTTATCCATTTATGAAGTACTTTTATATTAAAGTAGTCTCTATTTTCAAATCAGTTTTTTACAAATGTCTCTGAACTTTATTTGCAAATTTATTGAAACCATTTTGCATTTTGAAATAAGAAAAGACAAAGGCATAAACTATAGTAAATTTAGTTTATATGCAAGTTTAGATGGACCTTTGTTCGAAAGTGAAAGCACAGACTAAATGATCCACAATTCATCAGACAGTATGATGTTCTTATTTGTTGGTACAAACAAGTCCATGGATCTGTAACTTAAAAAAAAAAAAAAAAAACTTACAAAACAACAATAACTAAGTACAGCAGATACGAGTTTTTCTGACCTAGAAAACCATTTGAAATTGTTTTTACGTATTACATGTTTATTAGAGGTACAATTTTACATAAAATTTACATTTTATGAAATAAAAATATTTACAAAATTTTGGAAGATAGATGTGCATTTGAAAATATTTAAAAATTATTTTCTAAAGATAAAATGGAACAATGCATGCAGGATAATTGTACAACTTACCATCCACAAATACCAGTTTCTCTAAGATTTATATAAGAGCAGCTCAACCAACAAAAGTAATTAAAAATGATTTCCAATCTATATTTCCATCAGTCCATACTCCTTCTTTTATATGCCACTCTAATCTCAGATCGATTCTACTCTTTCCCTTTCTTCCCACATTTACAATGCCTTTTTTCCTGATTTTACATCACAGATCAGAGACTATCTGCAAAGATAAAATTCTCTTAAATGGAGGTTGGAAGATGATAGAAGCTGAGGTGAAGAGATAGGGAGAAAAAAACTCTTATTCATTATTAAATCCTATTCCTCTTTAATCAGGTGAATTTGCAGCCACTTTAACTATTAATCAAAAGGAGTATTGATGATAATAAGCATCAACTAGATAGAGGTTTAGGCTGTAATGTCACTTACAGACAGTAATCTGTTCTACTATATCAAATACTTTACATGAAAAGATCAAAATCTGAAAGAGATTTCAACTGACCAAATGTAATAATGAAAAACTGAAATAGGTAACTATAATGTTTTATCTGTGAGATCAGCAATAAGACCATTGAATTCATGGTGGGGATAAGGTTTGAGTAGAATGTAACTTAAATAGATAAGAAATTGTAACTCTTTTTTATTGGCCAATGGCACACTGTGTTTGGTAGTATGTAGTGATGACAAACATACAAGAAAAGAAGCAGTGATGCAACGATGGCTGCCAGATGGGGTTCTTTATCATAAGCTAGTCAGGTATTGTGTCTACTTATGTGAAAACATGAAGAACCTTGGCAAAGAGGTACTGAGATACTGAATTGATGAGAAACCATCTTAACTTAGGAAGTATGTCTTATAAACAGGAGAGGACACGAAGGGGAAGAGATACATAATAGCTGTTTACAAAAACATATCAAAAGTATTATTAGATAGAACTGAGTTTAAATTCATCTTGCATAACTTTCATGACATAGAACTAGACTCAATTAAGTGAAGCAAGAAAGAGCATGATTCAAACAGAGAAGGCATTTTCTAATTATCAGACATCCTAAGAAGGAAGGATGAGCATTGTGGATTGCTGAGTACCTGAACACAGTTAAAATGTTTAGTAAGAATAAAAGAGAAGCAAGATTGAAGGGGGAATAATTCTGAAGGACTAGAAATCCTGAGTATTCTCGAGAATTTTAGATTGAAGAGGCTAAGCTGATATAAATAGAATATCCTTATCTATTCTAAATGGAATTTCTCTTTGAGTTTATGTGCATTTTCCAAAGACTTTAAGAGTTTTGAAGTTTTATCTCCATAAGACAAGCATATTCATATATATCACGCTATCAACATCAAAATGCATAACTAAATATCTAACCACAGCAGCAAAAACCATAACAATATAATTTACCATATGTTGAGCACATTCAATAAATATACATCAGGTACTAAGTGCTTTACACAACTTTCCTTTATTTTACCCCAATGGCCTGTTGGGTAGATAGAATGAGATTTGGAGATTTGACAGGGCACATAGCTGGTAAGTAGCAGAGCTAGAATTTTAACTCACATTTTTGCGAACTTAATCATTACGCCTGTTTTATTATTTATACTATTGTTATTCCTTGTTCTGTAATGTTCCTCTAAAGGAAACATAAATAAATGGAGCATGGAACCCAATATTATTCTGAAGAGAACTTGTTATACTACTCAGCCCCAGTTATAGACCTGTGATTTACATATTTTCTAAGAATATTCAGTAACAATGTGGAGACTTGTCTTTAAATAAGTCTCATATGTGAACCAAATGGGCACTTTGTGATGTAAAAGTCAATTCCGAAGATACTGCCTTCTAAATTTAACGCTATCAATGCTCATGCGTAAAATCAGAAATAATTCATCACAATTCCTCAATGAGGTGAACTATTTCATTGTAACTCATAAATATAGAAAGGTTTCTACATCTTATAGACAAAACTAGTTGTTTCTGAGCATAGCTGGGAATGAAGCTGGTCATGCTGTTAAAAACATCTTTGTGAAGCTTTATAGAATAAAGGGCGAAGTGAGAGAGCAATATTGGAAATTTTACCTTTTTAAAGAGAATCTTGTTGAACTTTGAATAAGACATAAGGGTCAATGATTGTGTTAAAGTAGTTCTTTTTCTTTTGAATCAAAATCTCACTAGAAGAGTAAAACTAGAAATGATGATAGCATGTACATCAAACTAACCAAAAGTCACACAATAATGCTTCATTTAGAGTAATTCTTCATGTGTTCAGAAAATAATTAGTAATCTCAAATGTCATGAATGTAATTGAAAATGTAAAAATAGCAGAAAATAAAATGTTTTAACAGCAAAATACAAGCTCAAAACCAATAAACAAAGAATGAATCACTCTACCTAAAAAAAAAAAACCTATCACGCTCTTTAAAGCTCCTTTAAATCTTGGATATTTTATATATTAATTATTAGAATTAATTTATAAAAACAATTTATTATTAATTTATCAGTCAGAAAATGATTGTCATAAGCAATTAGACCAGTAGTCTGAAATCAAGAAAGAAGACAAAAATATAATACAATTAGCCACTATAATTTTAAAACTGCATTTTGGTATAATAATTGGTAAATGTGAGTTTGTTCTCCCTGGCTACCAATAGGAGACAGGAACTCAAAACAAGGTTTGAATTGAGTATGGTCCATTCTGGGGCTGGTAGAGAGGTTGTTGACTGACATCCATAAAGATGCTTCTTGGTACTGGGAAAGTTATCTGTATACCTGCCAGGTACACAAGCCCTTGGGAAAAAAAAAAGTCCACCACATCTAAGGAGGCCCTCTATAGCCAGAGACAGGAAGAGTGTGAATTTAGAAAAAAGAAAATAATAATCTAAAGAAACTTTCCAAAAACTGAAACAAAAATTTGATGGCAAATATATAGACATGGATAGATAAACCTCTGATAGAATGATACTAAAAAGACTAAGTTCAAAGACTGAATCAAGAAGTCAAAAGGCTTCATTTCCTCATCTGAAGATAGAAACAATATCTATTATGTCTACACTACAGATGGAGTGTTTTTGAGAATAATATGAGGTCTTATCTCATATTTGCAAATTGCATATCTGAAAATTACAAACTGTTACAAAAGTATTAGTTTATAACTATGATTATTAAAATATGCCACACTGATGGGAAGTGTTCACCATAGAACATAAAACACTTTCTAAAAAGTTGAGTTATGATGGTGGCATACATCCAAAGTGAAATCAGTTAGTTGAAAAATGTATTAACCAATCATAAATACTAGACATAGTTTTATTGGAAATGACATCTCTTACAAAGCAGGGAGAAATAAACTTTAACAATTTTCTTCCTAGATTGGTTTTTGATGTTGATCTAATCAGGACCAGATGTCCAAATATTTTTGTTTTAAAATTTAACATAAGAAGATAATATTCCAGTAAATGGAAGGTGAATATGAGTTTTTCTGAGATATAACTCTGTTGAAAAGTGACATTTTTTTCTTCTTAAGGATCTGCTTCTTAGATGTTAGAAACCCTGTAGGAAAGAAAAAAAAATAAATCTGAACTTATTTTTTAATCTGAACTTTCCTGGATACAGCTTCTGTTTAGAGTCACAACAAACAGAAAAGGTAACATGATCATTCCCCATTGCTTTCTCCTTCAATTGCAATTGATTTTTATTAGTAACCGTGTGCATCAGAAAAAGAGTTTCTGTCTCTGTTAATGAACTGAGGTGTGGAGGTGCATATGGATATGTTCATAAAAACCAGGGCTGTAAAGTGTCCAAATTCTACCCAGTTTTCTACAATATTTTCTGTTTCTTATCATTATGACTAAATAACGATGGAAAAACTAATGATGCCATTACCCTGTAATTGGGAATTGAGGCCGTTTAGTAATGATAAAGCATGCACTGAGCAGAGTTAATGGGCCATCCAGGCAGCCCCACTGGGTAGCTGGTCCACAGAGCAAGAATACTGAACAGTTACAAGGTAGATTGTTGTTCATAACAAGCACGAGCTTCAGGAAACAGCTTTTACCAATTGTTGTCTACTGCTCTATCAGCTTAGGGAAAGTTAAGAGAGCTTGAATAAAAATTTGAAGTAATTCTTGATGTAAAAAAAGAGTCATTTTTCTCCACAATTTGATCTTTTAGAGGCATCTTGCTGGCCTTATTTTCAAAAGAAACCATTATTTTAACGCTACCCTATTCTACATATGCTACCTTCTCATTTAAATGTGATGATGCTATAGATTTTAGGGACTGTGAGTATATATTTGTATTTAATTATAGTGCATGTTCCAGTATTCAGCATGGTACTTTGGAACATAGTAGAACTTGGTTAGCTATTAGTTCAATCAACATGCTTAAACCTCATTTAAAAGTAGAAAATAATACCTTTGCTCAAGAATATATACCCTAGCTCAACATAGTGAAATAAAATGGAAATTCTCATAGACTTTTAGCATGAAGAATATGTTTTCCTCAGACCAACTAATTTAAAATGAAAGAAGGAATTTGATGATTCAGAAATAATAAAGACTGGGAGGCAAGATGAAAAAAGTATGTGCAGAGTACCTTACCCCTGAAACTCTTCCCAGAACTGGGATGCAGCAACAGAAAGCATTTTCCCAAGGAGTCATTCTTTTTTTTTTTTTAAACAAATGAACCATATTCTATATGTATTTTTTCACCTAGATTAGGGGAGAAGTGAAATGTCATTGCTGCTAAAAAAAAAAAAAAAAAAAAAAAAAAAGAAAAAAAGTAATGCCTCCCATTAGTAATAATAATTACTGCTCTCTGAAGTCAATGTTCCTGGATGTGCAGTGCATTACATTGCACCTACGTTATCCTCAGGCCAAGCCATCAGGATTGAAGTTTAGAGGAAAGTGGCTCATTTGTGGAACACCTATGTCTCTTCGCTTTGCTAAGAAGGAACACCCTCTTCTCTATATTATTCTTTGCTTCCAAGAAGAGAGGACCACGCATCCTGGGTCCAAGGCTACCTCCCTCATCTATTTCAATCTCTTCAATTAAGTCCTTTTCCTGCTTTCCTGCCATGTGCATCTGAATCTATACATTCAATTTTCCAGATCATTTTTAGGTGGATCTGTTATCACAGCTTTTGATTTTAAAGTGCAAAAAGACATTCTGTTTTCAATTATACCCACTAGAATGGTTGCTCTTCATTCCACAATCCCTGGGAGACATCTCTCTGTGGTTTGGAGTTTTAGAATTAGTGGAAGCAGCTGTGCGTACAGTAACATTCACCCAGTTGCTATTGTCACTGTAATAACCACAGAAGTGAGCTGTGCCACATGTCACAGGAACACATGCTCACAGCACAGATTGTGAGGACTCCTGGGGTACAAGAAGGAGCCCAGGGACAGCTTTATTAACCTTCTCCAAATATCTGATTTTGTTTTGTTGGTTACACTCAGAGTTGCCTAATATTATGTCACATACTCCTCTAGAAATAGTTCTGATCTGCCAAATGGTACAGATCAGCAAGAAACTTCTGGCTAAACATTCCTCTATCCAGGGAGACAATGCAAATGCATTTTTCCCCCATAAGATTTTCCCAGGATTTAGAACTATTTTGATCTTATTATAGACATTTATCAATATGTTATGGGAATGTAAAGAAAATCAGTGACTGTTTAAGCAAGCACTCATGGATGTGTATGTTTGTAGGTGAGTATACAAATACCACATGTGAGAATTTAATCTATGTTGCTCCTTAATCTAGAAGTCCCTACAGATGGAGACCTAGCATTATCAATTATGCAGTAGTAAGTCACTGTCTCGGGTCCGTGTAGACAAATGCAAGTCAAGTCAAAGGCGAGGGGAGATCTGAAAATTGACAAATAGTTACAGGAAACCACACGATTTCTTCAATTACTTTTCCCTCCCACTTCCCTCTTTCCTATTCTCTACTTGTTTTGGTTGGGGGAGGGGTTACATTGATTAGGAAATTTCTATCTCCTTTGCTTTGATGAGAAAGGTGCATTCTACAGGCAAGCCTTTACAATAACTTTTCTTATAAATAGATATTTTCTCCTTATTCTCTTTCAATTAACTACATTAGAGAATCTTGACTGTAGGTCACTATTTAGGGTACCATGAGATTTAGTTCCATCCATTCATGTGCTCATCAAATCATTAATTGATTACCTTATGCTGAGCATTGGTTAGGGATCAAGTGATGATTCACAAACAGGCATTACTGATGATCAATAACTGCCTTGCTGGCAACGGATTTTGTGTCTGTTTTTAGCTGTATGTTCCAGAAGCAGCCAATGATTTATTTACATTCCAGGGAGCCCTGATAATATTTTATTAAGATATTTCATTCAGAGAGGGTTGGTTTTGCCATTAATTCCAAAGATCTGTTTTTCCACTGAAGAAAGAGTAATTTGAATCTGTCATCTCATTATAATGTTTTGCTGAAAGAAAAAAGTCTAAGAATTGCTAATTTAAAGAGAACACTGCTCTTAGGAAGTGTTCAATTTAGAGGAGATGTTATTGTCTGTGACATCATGATATCTATTCATTGTCTGAAGTATCAAAAATGGAATGTGGTATAAAGGTTAATCATCTTTTTCACATGGTAATTTACAATTATAATCTTATCTGAGACTGGACGCTGTGGCTCATGCCTGTAACCCCAACACTTTGGGGGGTCAAGGCAGGCGAGTTGCTTGAGGTCAGGAGTTCGACTAGACTGGCCAACATAGTGAAGCCCTATCTCTTCAAAAAATACACACACACACACACACACACACACAATATTAGGTGGGCATGGTGGTGCATGCCTGTAATCCCAGCTACAAGGTAGGCTGAGGCATGAGAATTGCTTGAGCCTGGGAGGCAGAGATTTCTGTGAACTGAGATTGTGCCACTGCACTCCAGCCTGGGCAAGAGAGCAAGAATCAGTCTCAAAAAAAAAAAAAAAAAAAAATATATATATATATATATATATATTTTTTTTTTTTTTTTTTTACAACATTGTTTTGATGCTCAAATAAATTAGGGAGGAAATAGTAATGCATTAATAATACAGTGGTAGAAAATGAAAACCATTGACTGAGATCTTGCATAGACTCTCACCATCATGTCCACCCACCTCAGCAGCACCAGTACCAACCTGATTTGCCTTCACATTTCTTACTATAGGTGCACTGTCCACACTCCTACCCAAGACCAGTCCTCTACTTGTATAGGAGACAGCAATCCTTTTCATCTACACAAAACTATCTTTACTACACTTTCCTTGTTCTAGTTCTTGTCATTTTATTTGCTCCTATATTCAGTAAAGCTATTTGAAATGGTTTATATTCTCTGTGATCATTGAGGGGTATACTCTACCACCCCCTTCCCAAGCTGTGACTTTCATATTACTGAACTCAAAGCCAACCCTCAGTCCTCTTTTTAATCCAGTGGTAGCATTTGCTGCAGCAGACATTTCTCTTCCTGGAAATATTTTTTTTTCCTCTTTCTTCTCTTTCTTTCTTCTTACCTCTCTCCAGCTGCCCCTCCTCCCCTCCTCCTCCTTTTCCTAGGTCATTGACAGCTCTTTCTGAATCTTTTTCTCTTTTTCCTGACCTCTTTGTAGTGTATGTTCTAATAAATTGCTTCTTGGACTTCCTTATTTATTCCCTTTGTGACTTCATCCAATCTAATGGCATTAGACACTATCTACATGTTAACTACTTAGAAATTTATAACTATAACCTGGATCTCACTACTGAATTACAGGTTTCTTTGCCCCTCTGCTTCCTGATACCTTTTACTTAGATGTTAAATATACATCTCAAGCCAAACAAGCTCAAATCTGAGCCTCCAACCTTTCTCCCAAACCTTCTCCCATTGGATCACAGCTAATGGCAATTCTAACCTTGCAGATACCCCCAAAATTTTATAGTCATTCTTGATATATCTCTTTCTCTCACACCCCTCAGCTAGTCAGAATATCCTACTGCCTCCGTATTCAAAATATATCCAGAGTCAAGTGTTTCTCATTGTTCCCACTGCTAACAACCAACTCCTTCCAGATTACTGTAAGACTTCCAACCAGAATCTCTGCTTCCACCCTTGCATTCTTTCCCTCTCTGCGGTTTATTTCAAATAAAACTGCCAGTAACCCTTTCAAAACCCACATATTTCAGTTACAATAAAATCTAAGTCCTTGAAGTGGCCTCTAAACATGAAAAGATGTTTCTTCCTATCCTCTGTTACCTCTCTAACTTCCAATACGACTTTCCCTCATGTTCATGCCACTCCAGTCACACTGGTCTCTTCATTGTGCCCCAGACACCCTAGACACATTTCCGTCTTAACACCAGCTGATCTATCACTTAGGAATGTCTTATCCAGAGATAGCTAACCTACTGAAGAATCCCTATCTTATTTGTTTTTTAAAAATAAAGTTTATATTTAAGAATAGTTTAAAATTTATTGTCAAATTGTGACAATAGTACAGAGTGTTCCCATATACCCTACATTCATTTTCTCCTATTATTAGCATCTTAACATGAGTATGGTATGTTTGTCATAATGTATGAACCAGCGATGATATAGTATAATTAACTAAAGCCCATACTTTATCCATATTTCTTTAGTTTTTACTTAAGTATGCTTTTCTTTTTCAGGGTTTCATCCAGAATACCACATTACAGTTAGTAACAATGTCCACTCCTGCTTCTCTTGGCTGTGACAATTCTCAGGACACTACATGTTTTTAATGACCTTGACAGTTTAAAAAATTTATATTTTGTATAATACACCTCTATTGGGATTTATCTGACATTTCTTTTTTTTTTTTTTTTTTTTTTTTTGAGACGGAGTCTTGCTCTGTCGCCCGGGCTGGAGTGCAGTGGCCGGATCTCCGCTCACTGCAAACTCCGCCTCCCGGGTTCACGCCATTCTCCTGCCTCAGCCTCTCGAGTAGCTGGGACTACAGGCGCCCGCCACCTCGCCCGGCTAGCTTTTTGTATTTTTTAGTAGAGACGGGGTTTCACCGTGTTAGCCAGGATGGTCTCGATCTCCTGACCTCGTGATCCGCCTGTCTCAGCCTCCCAAAGTGCTGGGATTACAGGCTTGAGCCACCGCGCCCGGCCTGACATTTCTTATGATTTGACTTGTGTTACAACTTTTTGAGAGGAAGACCCATTGAGGTAAAGTGCCATTTTCATCACATCATATCAAGCCTATTAGACTAGCCTTACAAGAAATACTAAAGAAAGGTCTTTGGGCTGAAAGTAAGGGACCCCAGATGGTAATTCAAATCCACATGAAGAAACAAAGAGTACCAGTAAATGTAATTATGTAATTATAAAAGATGGTACAAATGCATATTTCTGCTTTCTTTTCTAAATGATTTAAAAAGTAATTGCATCAAGCAATATGTATACAATGCATTATAGGGCATAACATACAGAAGTGTAATATATTTGCAAATAATTAGTAATAGTACAAAGTAGGTGGATGGAAGCACAACTATACTGGCCTAAAAATGACTACAGATTTTAAAATAGTAATTATTATTATCCTAAGCAAATTAACACAAGAACGGAAAACCAAATACTGCATATTCTCCCTAATAAGTGAGAGCTAAGTATTGGATACACATGGACATGGAGATGGGAACAGTAGACACTGGGGACTACTGGGAGTGTGGAAGCATGGGCTGAAAAACTACCTATTGGGTACTATGCTCACCACCTGGGTGACAGGGCCTTCTGGACCCCAAACCTCAGCATCACACAATATACCCATACAACAAACCTGCACAGGTACCCCTGAATCTAAAACTTTTAAAAAGGCAAAAATAAAACAAAAAAATAATTATAACAACGTGTTTGTTGTTGGATTAGCATTAATAGATGTAAAATGTATAACAATAACACAAAAAATGAAGAAAGGGAATAGAGCGAGAGCTAGGAGTGATATTTCTATATGCCCCTGGAAACATGCTAGCGTAAAAGTGGAGCTGATTTTGATAAGTTGTGTATGGTAAATCAAAGAGCCATCATTTTTTAAAATCTCTCAAAAAATAGTAAAAAATTATTCAAGGAGTTAAAATGTCAGTTTAGAAAGCATTCACTTAATGCAAAAGAAAGGATTATAGTAGGAATAGAGGGACAAAAATTTGGGAAATGTACAGAAAACAACAAAACATAAAATGGCAGATATAAATCCAACTGTATCAATATCATTGATATAAGATGTTGCTTCATATGTAAGTAATCCAGTTTTATTTTATTACATTTTGCATGCTGTCCTGGGATTTTCTTGCCCCTTTAAATGATTTTCTTAAAAATTGCACACATTAAGATATGTTCACTCTTTGCACTGTAAATTTCAATGGGTTATGACAAATGCATATATTCACAATTATATTATCATACAGAATAGTTTCACCATCCTAAAACATTGCCTGTGATTCCTATATTTACTCCTGTCTCACTCTCCAACTTTCAGGCATGTATTGATCTTTTAATTATCTGTATAGTCTTGCCTTTTTCAGGATGTTACATAATTGGAATTATACAGTATGTAACTTTTACAAACTTCTTTCATTACAAAAATTTATTTAAGATTTCTTAGTCTTCTCATGGCTTAATAGGTCATTTCTTTTCAATCACTAAGTAATGTTTCATTGTATGAATGTACCACAGTTTGTTTATCCATTCATATATTGAATGGCATTTGGGGTGCTTGTAGCTTTTGGTGTTATGAATAAAGCTACGATAATTATATGTGCAGATTTTTATGGACATTCTTTTTCAAGTCAATTGGGGAAATATCCAGGGGAATAATTGTTCAATCATGTGTTCAGATTATGTTAATCGTAAAAACTACCAAACTGTCTTCCAAAGCAGTCACACTACTTTACATTCCCACTAGCAATGAACAAGAGGTCCTCTTGCTCAACATCTTCACCAGAAACTGGTATTGTCATGAATTTCTTTTTTAGCTATTTTAATAGGTGTGGACTAGTACCTCATTATTACTTTAATTTGCATGTTCCTAATGGCAATCATGTTAAACATATTTTCATATGTTCATTTTCCATCTGTGTACTTTCTTTGATAAAGTGTCTGTTCGGATCTTTGCCTATGTTTTAATTGGATTTTTTAGATTGTTATATATGAAAAGTTATTTGTATATTTTAGATGCAAGTTCTTTATAAAACATATGTTTTGCAAATATTTTCACACAGTCTGTGGCTTGCCTTTTAATTCATTTTTAACAATGTCACAGAACAAAAGTTCGAATAGAGCTGACCTAAAGAACACTGTTGATCAACTTAATCTAGCTGACAATTATACTCCATCCAACAACAAAATACATATTTTTTTCAAGCTCACAAGGAGCATTCACCAAGGTGGACCACATTCTGATCCATAAAACAAACCCTGAACAAATTTGAAAGAATAAAAATCATACAAAATATGCTAGAAATCAGTAGCAATTAAACTAGAAATTATTAACAGAAAGATAGAAAATAGTGAAATGTTTGGAGATTATACAACATGTAAAGAACGCATGGGGCAAAAAAAAAGTCTCAAGAGAAATCAAAGATATTTTGAACTAAATAAAAATAACATAAGTTATAATTCCTTATTTTGTGTAATGCAGCAAAAGTACTTAGAAGAGTATCTGTAGCACTGAATCCATGTGTTAGGAAAAAAACAAAAATATAAATCTATAATCTAAGCTTCACCTTAGGAAAGTGGAGAAAGAAGACACATATAAACTTGAAGCAACCAGAAAAAACAAGAGATAAAAACTATAGCAGACACCATTGAAGTTTAAAACAGGTAAACAATAGAGAAACTCAATAAACTACAAACTGTGTTTTTGAAAAGATCAATAAAACTGATAAACTTCTAGCAAGTCTAACAAAACAAGAAAAGAGAGAAGACAAAATTACTCGTAGCCAAAATGAAATAGGGGCATCACTGCTAATTCCATGGACGTTAAAAGAATAATAAAGGAGGATTATGAACAACACACAAATTTGATAACTTTGATAAAATGGATGAATTTCTTGAAACAAACTACAAAACTCACACAAGGAGAAATAGGTAATGTTAATAGGCCTTGAGATATTGAATTAATATTTAATAACCTTCCAAATAATAGTATCGCGGCACCAAGCCCAGATGGCTTCACTGATGAATTCTAATACCTAAGGAAGAAATCATATTGATTGTCTACAATATTTTCCAAAAAAAAAGAAACATAGGCAAAACTTACTAACTCATTTTATGGGGTCAGTATTACTCCATATTAAAGCCATTTAGACCTTACAAAAATGGAAAACTACAAACCAATGTCTGTCATGAAAATAGATGCAAAAATCCTCCACAAGTATTAGCAAAATGAATCCAATCATGTATTAAACTCCCCCCCCCCATCAGTAAAGATTTATCCCAGATAGGAAAGATTGTTTCAACATTTGAAAATCAATGTAACCCATCACATCAACAGACCAAAAGGAAAATCATATAGCCATACCAACATATGCTGAAATAGCATTTAATGAAATCTAACACTCACTCAAGATAAAAATTCTCAGCAAGCTAAGATAATGGGGAACTTCCTCATTTTGACAAACAGTATCTACGTAAAACCCAGAGCAAACATTATACTTCATGATGGGCAACAGTATGCTTTTCTACTAAGAATAAGAACAAGCCAAGCACATTCTCTCTTACCACTCCTATCAGCATTGTACCAAATGTCATAACTGGTAAAATAAGAAAAGAAAATTAAAGTATATATAAATATGAATGGCAAAGAAATAAATCATCTGTCTTTGTTCACAGATGACATGGTTGTGTAAGTATAAAATCTAAAAGAATCAACAACTGAAAAACCTCCTGCATTAGTCAATACAATACTGAAGAAGAACAAAAAAGAAGACTGACACTATCTGACTTCCAGGCTTACCATATAGCTACAGTAATCAAGACAGCACAATGTTAGCGGAGGAATAGAAAAAGTAGATCAACAGAACAGAATAGAGTGGGCCCAGATATAGACCTAAACAAATATAGTCAACCGATCTTTGGCAAAGAAGCAAAGGCAATTATTCAATGGAGAAAAGAGAACAGATTCCAAAACTAGGTATTGTAAGATTTGGATGTCCATATGAAAATAAAAAGATTCTAGACAGAGACTTAAGTGCAAAATGCAAAACTATAAAACTCCTAGAAGATAACATGGGAGAAAATCTAGGTAACCTTGCTTTGTTGGTTTGTTTTTAGACGCAACACCATAAGCATGTTAGTTCACACTCAGCCTCCAGCAATCTAACAAAATTACCATTTATTTGGTTGATGTTAATTTATGTCTCTAGCAGCTGCTACTCCAGATGAGTAGGTCTCTTCTGTAACTCTCTGGATTCACATCTATCTTCATATTTCAGGGTGGCAGGTTTCCATTTAACCTTACTTATCTGATGGGTCCAAGAAAAGTAACTGATTTTCAGTTCATTCAGCCTTTTTCTTGTTGTAAGGATGACAGTAATGACTTCCAAGTCCTTTACATGTCAGAGCTGAAACCAGAAGTCTCCTCACTTCTGATTTTTCACCCTGACACCCTCTTCTCATTGAGGTCTGTCAATATCGCCCTATTTAAAATTGCTAAACCCTCAACTATTACATCTCCATTCCTCACTACATTGCTCTAGCTTGTCCCATAAAGCTGAATACCTTGGCTGCCCCTTGGCACCTGCAGCCTGGGTGCCATGAAAGGCAGCAGGAAGCAGACAGATTCCTGGGTGGAAGGGGGTGGGTCCCTAGCGAGTCTCCACCTTCAGGCCACAGAGGGCCTGAAGGCTGGGGTCCAGGCTGCCAGTCCCCCGGACTGGAATGGGAACTTGTGGTGCCTTTTCTGGCCCCGCCCATTGCTGCTTGTGGACCAGTCAGCACACACTTCCTCCAGGAAGGGGAGGAAGACAGCAAAAGCAATTGTAACAAAAACAAAAATTAACAAATGGGATCTAGTTAAACTAAAGAGCTTCTGCACAGTAAAAGCCCCAGCTCAACCAGAGCTGAGCAGATGTGGAGACAACTAGCTGCAGAATGGAGCTACACACTCCAGGGGCTCCTCTCTGCTAAGAGCTACAGACGTCGGAAGGACTGGCTGCAGAGAGGAGCTACCCTCTCTGCTGGGAGCGGAATACTTCAGGGGACACCCTGGCTGTGGAAAGGAGATGCCCCCTGCGAGAGACTGAGTTGTTCTATAGCTCAATAAAGCTCCTCTTCATCTTGCTCACCCTTCGCTTGTCTGCAGAACTCGTTCTTCCTGGTTGCAGGACAAAAATTCAGGACCTGCCGAATGGCAAGGCGAAAATTGCGGTAACACAAACTGGTCTGAAACATACTTCTTGCTCTCCGTGTTGACGGGGAAGAGAAGGAGAGAAGAGCTGCAGCCCTTCGGGGAGCCCAGACCTGGGAACTCCCCAAACCAGGGCTGTGACTACCTCTTTGAAGCCCTGCAGTTTTTGACATCTCCAAGCTTCCAGGCACCAGCACATTCCCTAGTGCCAGTCAGAGAAACTGCTTGCTATGTGCCTGGTCCAGCTGCAGCCTTGCAGAGAGCCCAAGCCCATGCCAGCACCTGGAGCTGCCCACCCTGTGGCAGCAGCTGGTTTGCCTGGCTGCACAGTGTGACCAGACCCGATGCTTGCTCACACATCTCTCACCATTCCACGCCTGACTCAGTCTTCTGTGGAGGCATGGGATCCAGGCTGGTAGCATGAGCTGAGCACAGCCTGCCAGGCTGAGTAGGCAGAATGAGCCCAGCAGGCTCAAGCAAAACTCAGGCAAAGGCACCACTGGCCACAGAACTTTCTGGCCGGAAAGGCGGCACCTCAAAGATCCTATAACAAAGGGATAAAGAACGTGGGCTAATAACATAACCCATCCTCCAAGTTTCTATAGCACACCACCTCCGCTATTGAAATAGTAGTGGCAGTGGAACCCCTGCTTCTCAGTGATTCTCTTTCCCAAATTCTTTAAATGTATCAGGCCAGAAGCAAAGGTGGATATCAGAAGGAAGCAAGAGAAAATCTCAAGTCTGTGAGAGCATGGCAGTAACCAAGTTTCTATTAGGCTTGCTAACCTCTTTAAAACAATGAGGTTTCTCTGTTATAGCAGGTGGCCCATTGCTCCGGCATTTGAACCAGCAGATCTTCCTCACAAGTGAGCAGCTTAATTTAGTAACCTCCTCAGTCAAAGAAGAAAACTTTTAGAGAAAGTAGGATGCTATTCTTCATAAACAGTCAATCTAAATAAACTTTATTGTAAAATAAAACTAAATTTACCGACCCTACAGTCTAATGTTTACGTATGCAGTCATCAACTATGAAGATTCACTATTCTATTAATCTAGCATTCAACTGCAACAACAAAAGAGTATAGTTTTTATAATTTCTCCTCTGCAAATCTTAAATTTTCCACAAAAAAAAGAGAAAAGGAAAAAGAATGACAAGTATGCATAATAAAAAACTACTAATAAAATGACATTTTAACTCAACAGCTTTTGTTAAAATTGCAAAAAGTGAAAATACAATATTTTTATATTTTTATAGGGCATTTGATTTAGGGCACAAGTTTCTGTTGCTGTAATAAAGCAATATAGTTCGTAATTTAAATTCTTTTTTTAAAAATGTGGTTTAATTTCAGCTTATAGAATATAAAAAATGTATGAGGGTTACTCTGATTTTTTTACCAAGTTTAAAATAAAAATCTCTGAAACATTTAAAAGATAAGACACAGAAAATTTCATTAAGAGCCCACTGTATACTTAAAATGACACTTGATGTATTTGAAAATGAATTGAGGCTTGAGTGTTAGAGAAGTGAAAAACCATCCATAAATTATCTATAAATGTGGTAAAGCAAATGAATTCTCAGTCATTGATTATTTTTAGAATGTTCAACTCTGCAATCTTACAGCCAAACAAGAAACAAAACAGAGGAGCTTCCTAAAATATATCTATATATAAAATAGTTTTTTAGGATACCATTTTAGAAGTGTTATTTTATACTTGGGGTCTCTCATCAAGGTATAAAATGCTTATGTTAATTCATATTGTACTTGGTGCTGTATTTTTCTTTAAAAATTGTATGTATATTGAAAAATAGAGCTACCATTGCTTTTGCTTAATTATATGATCTTAGTGACTGATACACACAAAAGTATGAGTGAGTAAAATTCTCTACATTTATCATTCAGCAAGTTTAATCAATTAGTTCCTGGTTGACTAGATTTTCTAAATTCAATTGGAGTTTGATCTAAGTTAAGAGCACATGCATTCCATAGTTAGAAATGACTATAGAATTTATGTTCCTTTAATCTAATTTTACAGTAAGAAAATTGCATCATATACAAAAATCAACTCAAAATGGATTAAAGACTTAAATGTAGAACCCAAAACTGCAAAAACCCTGCAAGACAACCTAGGCAATAAAAACATTCTGGAGATAGAAATGGGCAAAGATTTCATGATGAAGACAGCAAAAGCAATCGTAACAAAAGCAAAAATTGACAAATGGGATCTAAACTATAGAGCTTCTGCACAGTAAAATAAACTACTGACAGAATAAACAGACAACTTACAGAATGGGGGAAAATATTTCCAAACTATGCATCTGGTAAAGGTCTGATATCCAGCATCTATAAGGAACTTAAACAGATTTACAAGAAAAAACAAAAACAAATAATCCTATTAAAAAGTGAGCAAAGGACATGAACAGACAGTTTTCAAAAGAAGACACACATGCAGCCAAAACACATACGAAAACAAAGCTCTACATCATTGATCATTAGAGAAATGCAAATCAAAACCACAGTGAGATACCATCTCACGCCAATCAGAATGGCAATTATTAAAAAGTAAAAAACTAACAGGTGCTGGTGAGGTTGTGGAGAAAAATGAATGCTTATACACTGTTGGTGGGAGTGTAAATTAGTTCAACCATCTGGAAAACAGTGTGGCAATTCCTCAAAGGCCCAAAAACAGACATAACATTCGACCCAGAAATCCCTTTCCTGGGTATATACCCAAGGAATATAAATCATTCTATCGTAAAGACACATGCATGCGTATGTTTGCAGCAGCACTATTCACGAGAGCAAAGACAAGGAATCAACATATATGCCCATCAATGGTGGACTGGATAAAGAAAAGGTGGCACATATACACCATGAAATACTACACAGCCATAAAAGGAATGAAATCATGTCCTTTGCAGGAACATGAATGGAGCTCTGAGGCCATTAACCTGAGCAAACTAACACAGGAACAGAAAACCAAATAACTGCGTGTTCTCATTTATAAGTGGGAGCTAAATGATGAGAACACATGGACATGTGGAGTGGAACAGTAGACCCTGGGGCCTACTGGAGGGTGGAGCATAGGAGGAGGGAAAGGATCAAGAAAACTAAGTAATGGATAGTAGGCTTAATACCTGGGTGACAAAAACATCTGTACAATAAACCCTTGTGACATGAGCTTACCTATATAAGAAGACTCCACATGTGCCCTTGATCTTAAAACAAAAGTTAAAAAGAAAAAGAAAAAAAAATTGCATTCATGGAGGGACAGAGATTTTTAGACCACCAAGCCAGAACTACAATCCAGATGCCCACATCCCAGTTCAGCTTTTATTCTGTAAACACAATTTAAGTTTTGGTTAAGTTTATATTTTTATGTGTTATATTCCTTTTTTTGTAACATTTCTAAGTGAATGAGACTGACTTATGGGTCAAACCACCACTATCAAAATAAAAGCTGAAAGAAAATTCCTTTCCCTCTTAAAGAAATTGAGTGAGAGCAAGGAACATCCATATCCCAACGCCAGGTATTTGAGCCAGACAGGAATTAACCACTTACTAGATTCTAGAACTTGATTTTGTTAAAGTACCAGTTAGAAATTCCGTTATATATAACTATTAGCCAACTTAACCAAGAAAGTGATATTATACCAGATGAGTGATGAATAAGCATGTAATGTCATTTTATTGTTACTATTATTGGTTACAGTCTATTCTTACTACTTTACTCCCCCCACATACTGCAAATGTATCATCATGTCACTCCAAATTCAGAAATTTTCAAATCTCTTTTTAGCTTGTGGCACTGCATGATGCCACCCATGTTTATAGTTATTCAGTTCTAATCTACTTCAAACCTCAGACGTGAAAAGATGACATTTCTTACACATTAAGATAAACAGTGCATTCCTTCTATCACTTCAGGGAATATGTTAGTTGGGTGCTATAATTTTTGCATTTTGCTGTTTATAATATTAATAGCTATGGAATAAGAAGTGTACTATTGAACTGTCAAGAATGATTTGTTACCAGATGTTAGCATAATTTGCCAGCTGTCAAATTTTAATAATTTTTATTTGCCTAAAATGTGACACTTAACTTTCATGGTAAATCAAGACATATAGCAGGGCTTATTTGATATTACAGAAGCTAAGAAAAAGCTTGCATGAGGCTTGATGGTTTCAACACCTTGAATTGAGCATACACTTCGCATATGGCATTTTGAATATATTTTTTTTTCTGATACATTGAAAAGTTGTACTTTGCCTTATGCTTTTTATTCACAGAGCTTTGTGTAGAACTAGATAACTTACAGCTCTTCAACACTTACAAACGGGATGCAACAATCAAAATATACTTTAAAATGTTAGTTTTATCATTTAAATTTATTTCATCTTATTTCCATTCTCTGATAATTTCAAGTAGGTGCAAAGAGAGAAACTAATTATTTAAAATAAACAAATACCCTTTTCACAAGATGGCGCCGAAAGCGAAGAAGGAGGCTCCTGCTCCTCCTAAAGCCGAAAACAAAGCGAAGGCTTTAAAGGCCAAGAAGGCAGTGTTGAAAGGTGTCCACAGCCACACAAAAAAAGAAGATCCACACATTACCCACCTTCTGGAAGCCCAAGACACTGCGATTCTGGAGGCTGCCCAAATATCCTCAGAAGAGCGCTCCCAGGAGAAACAAGCTTAATCACTATGCTATCTTCAAGTTTCCTCTGATCACTGAGTTGGCCATGAATAAGATAGAAGACAACAACACACTTGTGTTCATTGTGGATGTTAAAGCCAACAAGCACCAGATCAAACAGACTGTGGAGAAGCTCTATGACATTGATGTGGCCACGGTCAGGTCAACACCCTGATTCGGCCTGATAGAGAGAAGAAGGCTTATTATGTTCGACTGCCTGATTACGATGCTTTGGATGTTGCAAACAAAATTGGGATCATCTAAACTGAGTCCAGTTGGCTAATTCTAAATATGTGTATATCTTTTCACCATATACATGCCTCTCTGTCAATTTCTGGTTGGGCTGGGAGGCCATACGCAGGCCCTGATGTAACAGGGCTTGGGCAGTACTCTCTGGTTCTACTTATACTTTTGAAACACTCACCCTGCCACTCCACCATGCTTGATCACTCCAGAGATCTTTGTGACTAGAGTTAGTGTCCTAGGAAAACCAGAACTCAGAACTTGCCTCCATGGTTGAGGGTAACAAGAAGCTTTACAAGAACCCCTTCTTTTATCCCTGGAAGATGATGTGTGTGAAACCAATGCCCATAGTTTGAAGGGCATTAGCATCCATTTCAGTGGAGTATGGGTTGGCTAGCTTTCGGGTAGCATTTTGTCCTCACATACCTGTCTACTCCCTCCAACCAGTCTGTCTGCTTCCCTCACCCCTTGCCCAATAAAGGACAAGGACTTCAGAGGAAAAAATAACAATAAAAATAAATAAACAAAAATTTGTGACTATTTTAAAATATTGACATTTTAATTTATTATATGCATATCATTTGAAAAATATAAATTCAGCCTATCAGTAATTTTTACAAACTCTTTTAGGTACTCATCTTTGATACCATGGGTGGTGTTATCTGTGTCCATATCACAAACTTGATTTGGTCATTTCATTCAAGTGACTTATCTAGCAGAAATACAAACAACCGCCAATGCCAATGGTATCACTTTCATTTCCATTATTAGGCATTAAGTTTAAAAATGTTCAGCCACTTGTGTTTAGGGCAACAAGAGAGAACCAAAGTTCTCCGTATCTAGCAACTTACCAAACCTGAGATTTTTTTCTCTCCATTTTGTTTTCTGTGACTTTGAAAGTTAATAATCTACAAAGTAAGTTCCATTAAGTTCATGTTTGAGAAAATCTTTGAAAATGATTTAATAAACTTATTAAAATGTATTATCACTAAAATACTTAAAAATGTACAATGATGAAGAGCAAATTATATTTGGCTTTAACAGATATGTGGTTAAGCATATTTTAAGTAACATCACTGATATGAAACATCAAACAATATAACACAAACAAACATAATACACAAATTGCACTACTTGTGTTCAGCCTCCAAGCATTTCTCATATTTATTCGCATCCTTCCATCTCTACTGATGCCATCATAAGGTCAGTAGATAATACAGATATCTCTCAGTTCCGCTACTTAGTAGTAACTTGGCTGGTTTCCTTCTTTCATCCTGTCTCCTTGTGATCTTTGATTGGTTCTCTCTCCCGCAATAAAATAAGGATAGAGAACTTGGCTGTCTTGTTTACCGCCTGTCTCCAGCATGCCTAACAAGTAATAGATGTTCAATAAATATTGTGTAATGAAGGGAGGGATAAAATGCATAGAAGTATAACTTAACAATCTTCCTTATTCACAGCCTTTTGTTTCCTTTTCTTGCAAAGTATCCATTATAAAAAAAGACGGAAATTCTAACCAAGTTTCTCTTTTCAACACTGGTTTTGTTTTAAAAAAACAAAATAAAATAGACAAGTCCATTGCAACCTGTCAAGGACTTATCTTGTTGGCTAAGAATTCTGAGCAGCCGAGTCCTACGTATGGCCCACATCAAAATAATGACTAGTGATTAAGTTACATCTGAACTAGGATTTTGTAAAACCTATTGAATCACATTCTGATGGATACTTGGAGGATTGGAGATTTGTCCTTGTTTAGAAAATAATTTCTTCCTTGAAAATAAAATATATGTTCGTATACTTTAACACAAACATACAAACATGCGTATAAATTTCCTATGTTGGTTTTATTTCTAGATTATAAAATGAAGAAAAAGAAATGTCTGCCCCTTATTTTATGTACAATATTCATATCCTTTTCTAAAGTTTTACATTTTCTGAGATCTGAAACAAATGAAGAATTGGTTCAATATCCACCTAATACCAGCTTCCAGAGAAGTATTGTCTAGGATATTTGGGCTCAAATTCAGACTTGATCATGTAGGGGTTAAATGACTTTCAACAACTCACATATATTTTGGTCTCAACTCCCATTACTGTTAAATAAAAACAACAAATTAACTGTTATTAGATTTGCAATAAATTAAATATTAATTAGATATTACTAGATTTGTCTAATCTATCATTGTTACATGTATAATACATAATAATATAGTATAGTTATATATAATACACACATGCATACACATAAACTTATTTGCTGCTATTCTACTATAGCCCTAAATATAATGGTATAAAAAATGTTGTGTTCATGATATTGTGGGTCAAGATTTTAGGAAAGTCTCCCATGGGCAGTTCAAATTCAGTTTACTTTTTAGGATATTTACATTTCAATTCATAAGGGATATGGTCTATGTTCTGTTTTATTATTCTTGTGATGTCTTTGTCTGGGTTTGGTGGCAGAGAATAGCTTCATGGAATGAATTGGGAACTAGTTATTCCTCTTCTACTTTGCAGAACAGTGTGTGAAGGATTGATGATAATTCTTTAATCATTTGGTAGAATTAATCAGTGATGCCATCCGGTCCTGTGTTTTTCTTTGTGGGATTTCTTGTTTATTACCTTTTAATTTTATTTTTTACTTGTTGTAGATCTATTCAGATTTTTGATTTCTTACTGCGTAAGCTTCATTAGTTTGTGTCTTCCCAGGAATTTGTTCATTTCATCGAGGTTATCTAATTTGTTGCCATAGAGGTGTTCATGGTATTCCATTGTAAAATATTAGTTCTGTAAGGGCAGTGATAATGTACATTTTTTTCATTCCTTATTTTGTCAGTTTAAGTCCTCTCTTTTTTTCTTAATCAGTCTAGCTAAAAGTTTGTCAACTGTTTTGATTATTTCAATCAACTTTTGTTTTTCTTTCCTCTCTTTTTTATACTGTATTTTATTTATTTCCACTATAGTTCTTTTATTTTATTCTTTTTTTTTTTTTTTTTTTTTTTTTTTTTTTTTGAGGCGGAGTCTCGCTCTGTCGCCCGGACTGGAGTGCAGTGGCCAGATCTCAGCTCACTGCAAGCTCCGCCTCCCGGGTTTACGCCATTCTCCTGCCTCAGCCTCCCGAGCAGCTGGGACCACAGGCGCCCGCCACCTCGCCCGGCTAGTTTTTGTATTTTTAGTAGAGACGGGGTTTCACCGTGTTAGCCAGGATGGTCTCGATCTCCTGACCTCGTGATCCGCCCGTCTCGGCCTCCCAAAGTGCTGGGATTACAGGCTTGAGCCACCGCGCCCGGCCTCTTTTATTTTATTCTTTCTGCTAACTTTGGATTTAGTTGCTCTTTTTTTGTAGTTTCTTAAGGTGGAAGTTTAGATTATTGATTTAAGACTTTTAATTTTTTAAAATACAAGCATTTACAACTATAAATTTCCTCTTAAGCTCTGCTTTAGCTGTATCCCATAAATTTTAGTTGTGTTTTTTTTTTTCATCTTGAAGTACTTTCTATTTTCTTTATGATTTCTCCTTTGATCTATTGGTTATTTAGGAGCTTATAGTTTAAGTTCAAACTAATTGTAATTTTCCAAATTTTCTTTTGTTATTGATTTAAAATTTTATTCTACTGTGGTTAGAGTACATACTTTGTATGATCTCAGTTATTTAAATTTGTTATGTCTTCTAAAAAGACTAAACTTTTTATTATTATAAAATGTCCTTCTTTGCTTATAGTAATATTTTTTGTCGTAAAGTAATACATAGTTATGTCACAAACTTAATATTTTGCCTGATAGCAATACAACTCCTCCAGCTTTTTCTGGGGTACTGTTTGCATGACATATCTTCATGTATCTTTTAACTTCAACTTATTTGTGTCTCTAACCTAAAATATTTATCTTATAGATAACACATAGGTGGCTCATTCTTTCTTTTATTTTTTTCATTTTGCCAACCTGCCTTTGAATTGGAGTGTTTAATCCATTTATGTTTAATATAATTACTGAAAAGAAAGATGTATATCTTCCATTTTTCTATTTATTTTCTGTATGTCTTATATCTTTTTCCTCCTCCATTTTTCTATCACTTTTTTCTTTTGTATTAAGTAGATATATTTTCTCATGTATACTTTAAATACCTTTATTTTTTCTTTCACTATATTTGAGTTATTTTGTTAGTGGTTACCCTGAAAATTAAAATTAACATCTTGATTTATATACATCTTGTTTGGATTAGTACCAAGTTGACTTCAATAGTATAAATTTTATTCCTATACAGCTTCATTCTGAGGCAGGATAAGTAGTAAAGGAAGTAAACATGTCCTTGCTATGTGGCAGCTATAGTGACTGCACAGTCAATACAATAAACCGCAGCATTCACATTGTAGTCAAACTCATTCAAGCACAACTATCTACAGTAAGGAATTTCCCCTGTAGACAACATGCATATTTTGATTTTACCTGTCCTCAGACTGACCCTTTGCTCACTATGATAGTAAAAAGCACACCCCATGTGGAGATTTAAGGTGCTAATGAGACATATGATGTATGAACAAGCATGTACAGCTACTGCACATGTGCACCCAGAGGACTACCCAGAACATGCTTATTAGTAACACCTCTTCCAATCCCCTTATGAATAATCATATAAGACTCCCATAAAGGGAGTTCCTCCAGTAACAGTCAACACTGTCTCATCCTCACAAGCAGTACAATTCGAATCATCTCTCAGGGTGTATTGTGTACTCTGGACCTAACTTTCAGAGCATTATTTCTCCTTTTCAATAAACTGCTCTATGCTGCAATCTCCTTTGCTGTGTGTCGCTTGCTGAAATTATTTCAAACAAGAAGAGAAGAACAGAGGTTTCCCAACAGCCATCAACAATTCCATTCCACTTTCCTTGTGCTATTTTGTCATACAAACTATATTTGATATACTGTAATCTCATCAGCATAGTTTTATATGCTTTATAATGTTATCTTCTAAATAAACAGAATAAAAGTATTTCAAATAAATATAAATTTATACTGCTCTTTATATTTATCTATATAGTTACCCTTACTGGTGATCTTTTCTTTTTCATTTGGAATCAAGTAACTATCTAAAGTCTTTTCATTTCAACCTGAAGAAGTCCCCTTATTATATTTATTATAGGGAGGGTCTTCTATCCCTAAAGTCTTTTTATGTGTCTGAGAATGCCTTAATTTTTCTGTTAATTTTGAAAGACAATTTTGCCAGATATAGAGTTCTTTGATCATGCATTTGACCATGTCATACCACTGTCTTCTGGCCTCTATGGTTCTGAAGAGAAATAAACAATCTTATTGAGAATGCCATGTGCAGAGTAAGGTCACTTCTCTCTTGCTGCTTTCAAAATTTTGTTTGTCTATGACTTTGGACAGATTAATTATTGTATGGTTGGCCATTGATTTTTTGGGTTTATCTTTCTTGGAAATAATGAACTCCTAGTTGTGTAGATTGATTTTTTCATCAATTTGAAACATTTTTAAATATTATTCCTTCAAATATGTTTTCTGTTCCTTTCCCTCTCCCTCTTCTATGAATTCCATTATGCCTATGTTCATTTGTATGCCAGATTTTTGTCCCAGAAGTCTTTAAGGTCTTATTCATGTATCTTCATTTCTTTTTATAGACTAGATAATAAAATTAACTTTGTTCAAATTTGCTATTGTTTTCTTATGCCAGAAAAAAAAAATTCCTTGATGAGTCCCTGTTATTGAATTTTTATTTCAGTTAATATACTTTTCAACTCCAGAATTTTTATTTGATTATTTTCTTAAAAATAAAATTCCTATCTCCTTATTCACATTATCTGTTTGGTGAGAATCATTCTCATACTTTCTTTTGACTGTTTAGACATGGCTGCTTTAGTTCTTTGTGAATATTTAAAATAGCAAATTTAAAGTCTTTGTAATAAGCCCAGTAGCTGGGCTCATCCGTGACACTTCCTTTGATTGCGTTTTTGTTGTTGTTGTTGTTGTTTTGTATATCAACCGTACTTTCTTGTTTCCTTGCATGTCTCATATTGTTTAACAAAACCTGGATATCATAAATAATACAATGTGGTAAGTTTCAAAATCAGAATCTGCCCCTTATTACTCTTTGTTGTTATTGTTGTTGCTTCTTTTTCATGCTTTTGATCTGTTTAGTGACTTTCTAAACTAATTTTATACGTTTTGTCATGTGGAGCCTCTGAAATCTCTGCTCAGTTAGCTTAGTGGTCAACTAGTGATTGGACAGACATTTTCTTAAATGCATGGAACCATAAATCTACCATTATTTTCCAGGGACTTCATCTTATTTGGGTATGCCTTCAAGGATAAAGAAGTCAGTTTGTAATTCTGCTTCAGCTTTTACTTCTTCCTTGCACAGAGCCTCAAGGTCAGCTAAAGGTATGAGAGTAGGACTTCTCAGGTCTTTTCCAGGCATATGGACAGTCCTACACATATGCAGAATGGCCTACTAGATTCCCAGTTATTTTGTAGCTTTTCATAGACTTCTATGGGCATATTGTTCACCAATTTTTTTTCTTTTCAGATTTTGGTAAGCTTTTTGATTGCTCCAACTGTTATCAGCACTTTAGACAACTGCAATGACATTGTTTTTATAAATGCCCATCCCCAAAAAAGCTGTTTGCCGTCAGTAAGTTTTGAAATAGATCAAAAAAGACAAACACTGAGTGGTGGTTTCCAGGGAACTGCAAAACAGGTCAAATCATGACAATTTTTCTGGAGAATAGGGCTTTGGGAGAACTCCAAATTATTTATCCTAGTGGTTGATATAATTCTCAATTTTTTTCTAATTTAAACTTTTATTTTAGGTTCCAGGGGTACATGTGAGTGTTTGTTACAGGGGTATCTCATGTAATGTTGAAGTTTGATGTATGAATGAATCTATCACCGAGATAACAAGCATAGTACCCAATAAGCAAGTTTTCTACCCTTGCACTGCTCCCTCCCTTCCTGCTCTTGTATTAACCAGTGTCTATTGTTCCCTTCTTTATGTCCATGTGTCCCCAGTGTTTAGTTTCTACCTATACATGAGGACATATGGTTTTTGGCATGGCCTTCAGCTGCACCCAGGTTGTTGCAGATGACATGATTTCATTCTTTTTTTTTTTTTTTATGGCTACATAGTATTCCGGTGTATATGTACCACATTTTCTTTATCCAATCCACCATCAATGGGCACCTAGGGTGATTTCATGTATTTTGCTATTGTGAGTAGTACTGTGATGAAAATAGGAGTGCAGGTGTATTTTTGATAGAATTGTTCATTTTCCTTTAGATATATGTATACACTAATGGGATTGTTGGGTTACTGTGTTCTATTTTTAGTTCTCTGAGGAATCTTTAAACTGCTTTCTGCAGTGGCTGAACTAATTTAAATTCCTACCAACAGTATATAAGCATTACCTTTTCTCTCCAAAGTCAACAGCATCTGTTGTTTTTTGAATTTTTAATCATAGTCATTCTGACTGGTATCTCATTGTGGCTTTGATTTTCATTTCTCTGATGATGAGTGATGTTCAGCATTTTTTCAGTGTTTGTTGGCTGCTTGTATGTCTTCTTTTGACATGTGACTCTTTAGGTCCTTTGCTCCCTTTTTAAAAAAAATTTATATATCACTACCTATCTTCTCAGTTTGCTCATGTTTTCACCTCCTATCTTCTCAGTTTGCTCACTTTTTAACGGGATTATTTCCTTTTTTCTTGTTGATGTGTTTAAATTCCTTATTAATTCTCTATGTTACATATTTATCAGATGCACAGTTTGTGAATATTTTCTCCCATTCTATAGATTGTCTGTTTATAGTTTCTGGTCATAGATGGTCTCTTTTGCTGTGCAAAAACTCTTTAGTCCCACTTGTCAATTTTTGTTTTTGTTGCAATTGCTTTTGAGGACTTAGTCATAAATTCCTTCCCAAAGCTAATGTCCAGAATGGTGTTTCCTAGATTTTCTTCTAGGATTTTTTATAGTTCCAGGTATTAAATTTAAGACTTTAATCCATCTTGAGTAAATTTTTTATAGGATGACATGTAGGTGTCAAGTTTCATGCTTCTGCATAGGATAGCCAGTTTTTGCCACATTATTTATTGAATAGGGAGTCTTTCCCCATTGCTTATTTGTGTTGACTTTGTCAAAGATCAGTTGCTTGTAAGAGTGTGACTCTATTTCTGGGTTCTCTATTCTGTTCCATTGGTCTATGTTATTGGGGGAACCTGTCCCCAATATTTCAACATAGATTCTTTCAATTTTCCATAAGTGTCAGCAGGCTGAGAAATAAAGAGAGACAGTATAAAGAGAAGAATTTTACAGCTGGGCCACTGGGAGTGACATCAAATATCGGTAGGACCATGATGCCTGCCTGAGCCTCAAACCAGCAAGTTTTTATTAAGGGTTTCAAAAGGGAAGGGGGTGTAAGAACAGGGAGTAGGTACAAAGATCACATACTTCAAAGGGCAAAAAGAAGAACTACTAATAAGGGTCTAACAAAGATTGCATGCTTCTGAGGGAACAGGACAAAGGGAAAAAGTAGAACAACTGATAAGGGTCTATGTTCAGCAATGCATGTATTGTCTTCATAAACATCTTAAACAATAGAAAACAGGGTTCAAGAGCAGAGAACCAGTCTGACCACAAATTTACCAGGGTGCAGTTTTTCCCCACCCTAGTAAGCCTGATGGTTCTGCAGGAGACCAGGGCATATCTCAGTCCTTATCTAAACTGCACAAGACAGGCATTCCCAGAGCAGCCATTTATAGACCTTCCCCCAGGAATGCATTCCTTTCCCAGGGTATTAATATTAATATTCCTTGCTAGGAAAATAATTTAGCGATATCTCTCCTACTTGCACGTCCATTTATAGGCTTTCTGCAAGAAGAAAAATATGGCTCTTTTTGCCTGACTCTACAGGCAACCAGAACTTATGGTTGTCTTCCCTTGTTCCATAAAATATCACTGTTATTCTGTTCTTTTTCAAGGTGCACTGATTTCACATTGTTCAAACACACATGTTTTACAATCAGTTTGTACAGTTAACACAATTATCACAGCGGTCCTGAGGTGACGTACATCCTCAGCTTACGAAGATAACAAGATTAAGAGAGTAAAGTAAAGATAGGCATAAGAAATTATAAAAGTATTATTTGGGAACTGATAGATGTCCACATTAAAATGAAATCTTCACAATTTATGTTCCTCTGCCACAGTTCCAGCCAGTCCCTCCGTTTGCGGTCCCTGACTTCCCGTAACACTATGTGTCTGTTTTTGTACCAGTATTATGCTGTTTTGGTTATTGCAGCCTTGTAGAACAGTTTGAAGTCAGGTAATATGATGTCTCCAGCTTTTTTTTTTTTTTTTCTCCCATAGGATCACCTTGGTTATTTGACCTCTTTTTTGTTCCATATGAATTTTAGAATACTTTTTTTCTAATTCTGTGAATGATGTTGATAGTTTGATAGAAATAGTGTTTTTTTCTAGTTTTTAGAGATGTGATGTTTGACTGTTAATTTGCAATCTTTCTAACTTCTCTCCATTTTCATTTACTTAACAGGATTTTTTTTATTTCTGCCTTAATTTTGTTGTTTACCAAAAGTCATTCAGGAGGAAGTTGTTTAGTTTCCATGTAATTGTGTGGTTTTGCAAAATCTTTTTGGCATTGATTTCTATTTTTATTCCACTGTGGTCTGAGAGTATGCTTAGTATGATTTTGATTTTTCTAAAACTTATCAAGACTAGGTTCATGACCTAGCATGTGGTTGATCTTAATATATGCTCCATGTGCAGATGAGAAAAATGTATATTCTGTGTTTTTTTGGTGAAGTATTCTATACATGTCTATCAGGTCTGTTGGCAAAGTGACTAATTTAAGTTCAAAATTTATTTTATGCCTCAGTGATCTAACACTGTCAGTGGTGTGTTGAAGTCTCCTACTATTATTGTATGGCCACCTACGTCTTGTTTTATGAATCTGTGTGTTCCAATGTTAGGTAAGTACACATTTAGGATAGTTAAGTCTTCTTGTTGAATAGAACCCTTTATTAATATGTAATGAACTTTTTGTCCTTTTTTTCAATGTGGTTGATTTAAAGTCTGTTTTATTTGATATAATGATAGTGACCTATGTACATTTTTGTTTTCTGTTTGCATGTTTTCTGTTTTCATCGCTTCTTTGAGCCCATGGGTGTCACTACGTGTGAGATGTGAGATGGGTCTCTTGAAGGCAGTAGAAGGCTGGCTCTTATTTTTTTTTTTTTCTTATCTGACTTGTCACTCCGTGCCTTTTAAGTGGTGTATTTAGACTGTTTACATCTAAGGTTACTATTGATGTATGAGGTTTTCATCCTATCGCAGTGTTGGTACCTGGTTGCTTTGTAATCTTGATTGTGTAGTTGCTTTGGAGTATCAGTGGGCTATACACTCATGTGTGTTTTTGTGGTAGCAGGTATCTTTATTTTGCTTCCATGTTTAGAACTCCCTTCAAGATCGCTCGTAAGACTCATCTAGTGGTAGCAAATTCCTCTAGTGATTGCTTCTCTGGAAAAATATTTTATCACTCCTTCACTTATGAAACTTAGTTTGATGGTATATGAAATTCTTGGTTGGAATTTCTTCTCTTCAAGAATGCTGAAAATGGGTCCACAGTCTCTTGTAGATTGTAAGGTTTCTTCTGGGAAGTTCACGGTTAGCCAGTTCGTGTTCCCTTCATATATGATCTGACCCTTTTCTGTAGCTTCCTTTAAGAGTTTTTCATTTGCATTGACCTTGGTGAATGTGTCTTAGGGATTGTCTTCTTGTATAGTATCTCACAGGGATTCTCTAAATTTCTTGAATTTGCATGTCAACCTCTTTGGTGAGATTGGGAAAATTTTTGTGGATTATGTCCTCAAATATGTTTTCCAATTTGCTTACTCTCTTCCTTCTCTCTCAGGAATGTCAATGATTCAAGTGTTTGGTCCCTTTACATAATCTTATATTTCTTGGATACTTTGTTCATTTTTTAAAAGATTCCTTTTTCTTTATTTCTGTCTTACTAAGTTGATTTTAAGGACTGGTCTTCAGTTCTGAAATTCCTTCCTCAACTTGGTCTAGTCAATTGCTAGGCTTCCAACTGCGTTCCTGTACTGAATTTGTCAATTCCAGAAGTTTAGTTTGGTTATTTCTTAAAATGACTATGTCATCTTTCAAGTCTTCAATCATTTTTCTGTGTTCTTTGGATTGGATTTCAACTTTTTTGAATCTTGCTGAGCTTTCTTGACATCCAAATTCTGAATTCTGTGTTTGTCATTTCAGATATTTCAATCTTATTACTATCCATTTCTAGGGAGCTACTATAATTTTTTAAAGGTAAGAAAATACTCTGACTTTCTGAATTGTCAGCGTTCTTGCACTAATTCCTAAACACCTGAGGGTTCTGGTGTTTCTTTTTCTTTTTGAAATTGCTATCATTTAGACAGGACCTTTTATTTTCATATTCTTTTTTTTACCTTGAGGATTTGGCTGCAGTGTATATTGTGGGTAATCAATTGGCTTTGTTTCTGAGTGCTTGTAGAGGGTCAAGGTTTTCTAAAGTTTCCTTAATTGTGGGTAGTTTCCCATGTTGGGTTTCACAGGCATTCAACTGTGCTGAAAGAATTTTTGTTTGGTGTCATCATTCATACTGTGATCCAGCAGATAGTGCTGAAGAGTAGGGCCAGTAGGTGGGCTCTTAACCACACATTTCTTTTGTATTCCAGTGCATACCCAGCAGTGCTCAGGAGAAGGGACATGGAGGATGAGAGATGAGTCCCTCACCAAGTTTGTTCTCAGGCTTTGGTGGAGCCCCTGCAATTGCTGGTGCCCTGCTCATGTTTCCTTAGGCCCACATGGGGCTTTGACGGTCTGTGTTCTCATGTCCCACAGCAACATGAGCCTAAGTTTAGGTCACCAGGAGACCTGCAAGTCCCTGGGGACCTGCTGGTTCTCTGAGCTTGGCAGAGTCAGAGTGTGTTGTGGGATATGTTTGAGGGTGGTCTAGTGATGAAGTGTGTCAAGGTTGGAGGATCCCATGGCAGGGCAGCAGTACTGTTTTTTTATTTTTAAGAGATGGAGTCTCGCTCTGTTGACCAGGCTGGAGTGCAGTGATGCAATCTTGACTCACTGCAAGCTCTGCCTCCTGTTCACACCATTCTCCTACCTCAGCCTTCTGAATAGCTGGGACTACAGGTGCCTGCCAGCATGCCTGGCTAATTTTTTTATATTTTTAGTGGAGACAGGGTTTCACTGTGTTGGCCAGGATAGTCTCAATCTCCTGACCTCGTGATCAGGGCGGCCGGTACTGTAAATGTGCAGCTGGTGTGGCACCTGTGGTCCGGGGCTGTTGTCCCAGCAGACAGCTGTGGGGACTGCCCTGCTTGCACCCTGTTCACCGAGTCCCCTTCCAGCAATGACTCCAGGGGCAGGCCCAACCAGCTAAACTTGTCTCATGCCTCTGTGCCCAGATTACTGGGATGTTCCTGGTGTTCCAGGCCATGGATCTCCCTGGGAAAGGGGCTGTGGCTGGCTAACAGGCTGTCTTTCCCAGACTGATGTTGTGGAGGGAGGGACACTCAGCTCCTGCACCAGCACACATGAACCCATGCTACACTCTGCTTGATGTTCTGTGAGTGGAGGCTCCTTCCCAACTTGAACTCAGGCTGCAGATCTCAGCTTGATACCTCTGGGTAGTGTGCTCAAATCCTAGGGAATTGGGACCAGACCTGCAGTTTTGCCCTCTGTCCTCCCAAGGTCAAGTGCAGGCTGTGCTGGGCATGCCTGACTGCTCTCAGGTTACCTGCAAAACCCTCAGGCAGGCCGGGGAGGCCTGCTGTGGGCGCCCCTCCTGTAGGAGTGTCCAGGCAGTCAGTCTGGGAGGGGCCTGCAGACAAGAGGTTGCCTGGATCAGATGTACCTTGAACTTGTGGGAGAGGCAGCCTCTCTCTCTCCCAGCCCAACAGTCAGCAGGGACTGGAGTCACTCAGAGCAAGATGGAGAGCCTTGGGAGATGGGGGTCTCTGGCTGCCTTTTGCTGCAGTCGCACTGCACACCAGGAAACTTTCTGGGCTCTGTCAAGATTCTAGCTGTATCTCTGCCTGCTCTCTGGTCAATTCCCCCTGCAAATTCAAATGTCTATGGAGGTCTAGGGATCTCTTGCAGCTAGGATCGCAGAGGGCCTAGCAGGATTGTGGTCCCTTGGAGCTCCTTCACTCACCCTTTCCTTAGGACCTGTTCAGTACTGACAGCTGATCCTGGAGCTTGGTGACTCCAGAGTTCCCAGATTCCTCCCTCTTTATCCACAGTGTCTGTATATTCTCTGTACCAACTTTCAGTTTTTCCCCTCAAAAGATCTGTTCAAAGTGTGAAGGTTTTGGGATCTCTTGGCAGGAGAAGTGTTTCCAAGCTGTTTGTTTGTTTGTTTGTTTTTTTGAGATGGATTCTCGCTCTGTCGCCCAGGCTGGAATGCAATGGCGCTATCTTGGCTCACTGCAACCTCTACCTCCCAGGTTCAAGTGATTCTCCTGCCTCAGCCTCTGAAGTAGCTGGGATTACCGGCATGCGCCACCACGCCTGCCTAATTTTTTGTATTTTTAGTAGAGACGGGGTTTCTCCATGTTGGTCAGGCTGGTCTCGAATTCCCAAACTTAGGTGATCCTCCAACCTTGGCCTCCCAAAGTGCTGGGATTACAGGCATAAGCCACTGTGCCCAGCCTCCAAGCTGTTTCTTTTGTCAGGTATCTTAATTGTCCCTTGATTCTGTTTTTTATGACTACAATAATTCCAAGGCTGCTCATTTGCAAGTGAACTGTGGAGCAGGAGAGTGGGGGATAGGAATACGACAAATTACAATGGTACAAAAGTCATTGTTGTTACTCAGATACATCCATTTTTCTTGAATGACTGCTACCAGATAGTTGTAAGCCTTTGTTTAATTTCCAGATTTGATTTTGACAATTTTTGTTGGTACTCATTGCTGTTATGGAGGAGTATGTTTCCCCAGCTTCATAGTTTAAAACTTCTGCTGACATCACTTCTCAGGATAGTTCAATTTTAATCCAAATAGTTTCATTTCTAGCATTTGGGCCTGGAGTATATCCACTTCCAAGACATCTTCTTCACTTATTGGTCTGGCACTGGGGTATATCATGACTGCTCTATTTCTTTCTTCACATGCTTTTTCATGCTCCAGAGCCTTCCCACATGTCTGGGGCTGCCTCACAGCATGGTGGTATCACAGTAGTTTGTAAATGATAGCTTGATTTTTTCATGAGACCAAGTTAAAAGCTGCCAGCCTTATTACAGGAAATAGCATCATTTCTACCATAGTCTATTGATAAATGCGGGTACAGACTAACCCACACTAAATAGTTTCTATCTCTTAATGAAGGAGTACCAATGAGTTTGTGGTACTCCATAAATCTGCCATAATACATTAGCTATTTTATCTTCACAAAATGTTATGGAATATTTATTATGATTATTCTCACTTTCCAAATGCCAAACTGAGACAAGCAAGTTAAAATATATAAAAAGCATGAAGCAGTGATTTGCATCTATTTTATTGTATTCTCTTCTAACTCTAAATTTACGTTCTTTGGTGATTACAGGTTAGATAAGCATTTCCCAAAATCTTTTTCCCGGCACCATTGTACCTAGGAATTTTCTGAAAAAGAAAAGTGATATATTATAAAGTATTTTAAAGACAAAATGAAGATCAGTATATTTGATGCCTTTTTTAGAGGCTCACAATGTATATTTTCATGAGTTCTCCTCCTCTCCCTACAAATAACTTCTGAGTAAATAACAGCTCTTTGATTTCCATAGACTATTCATGGAACACACACTTTGGGAAAGGCTTAGTAGATGATAATATTTTAACATTTACAGAATTAACTTTAAGAAGGGTAATCATCAACAAGCATCTGTGATGTTTTGGGACTTAAGTAAATGGTTATGTTTCCAGGCATGAAGTTGTACTGTGTGTCTTAAACAGGTCGGTGGGTGGGGTAAAGTGTAGGCACATATTATTCATTTACCTAGTTAGTGACCTTAGCAGAGCTCAGTTATTGTGGAAAGGGTTGTTTTATACGGGTGGTAAGGAACATAGTACTTAGGAAAATGGACTGGCAACACCATAGCTGCCGCTTTCCAAATCCTGGCTCCTTACCTTCCTGAAAGTATGGGATCAGACAAATCTGTCTCTGACTCCCCAGCTGTAAAATGAAGATAAAAGTGATGCTCACTCCATAGGAGTGAATCGAGATTTGCTTCCTCTGTGTGTCTACGATGATAAACTGAAGAAGTAAAAAAGAGAACAAAGCTGACTTTTTCAGTTTTAGAATAACCATGTAATTCTCAGGCAGTTTTCAGACTAACCATGTATTTTTTCTTTAAATCCATTATATATTGAATTCATTCATGATTAAAATACTTTATTGAGGGCCGGGCGCGGTGGCTCAAGCCTGTAATCCCAGCACTTTGGGAGGCCGAGACGGGCGGATCATGAGGTCAGGAGATCGAGACCATCCTGGCTAATACGGTGAAACCCCGTCTCTACAAAAAAATACAAAAAACTAGCCGGGCGACGAGGCAGGCGCCTGTAGTCCCAGCTACTCGGGAGGCTGAGACAGGAGAATGGCGTGAACCCGGGAGGCGGAGCTTGCAGTGAGCTGAGAGCCGGCCACTGCACTCCAGCCTGGGCGGCAGAGCAAGACTCCGTCTCAGAAAAAAAAAAAAAAAAAAAAAAAAAAAAAAAAAAAAAAAAAAAAAAAAAGAAATACTTTATTGAATAAAAAGAACCAGTTGCAAATGAATATGTACATGTAGTTTCACTATGTTATTGAAAAATTAAACATATGTAGGGTAAAAATCTGTTAAAATATGCATCAAAGTATTTAACATTTTGTACCTTTTGGGGCAATTATATGGGATTTATTCCCATTGCTATAGGTTTCTGAAGTACATTTAAAACAACCATAGAGATACTTTTATAAATTCAGAAAAAAATTAAAAATTCAACTGTGTCCTAATAACAAAAAGCGTTTGAAAAAATTGAAACCTAATTGCATAGATTTAAATATTAATAAGCTGTACTCTTAAATGCCAAAATGACTGTCACCCTGGTTAAACTTAAACATCTTTCCCAAGATGTTGAGAATAAGAATATAGTACTGATATGTGATTATTAAAGACAAAATATAAATTTTTATTTAATTTATTATTAACTGCAATTAGAAACACAGACATCTCAAAATAACCATATTTAACAATTTTTTAGTAAATATTTGGTGAGTCATATAAGGACCTTACCTCTTGGGTGTAATTAGGTAATATAAGTTTCTTTAACTAGAAAGCCTAGTACAGTGTCGTTAAATAATTCAACATGCTAGTGGAAATAATGTTTATTATTTTTTAAGTTGAAAAACAACTGTGTTTGTATATTTTCTACACACAAATGGTTATAGAATGAGAGAAATAAAAGAGAACTACTTAAAACAATTGGTTGAGTTCTATCAAATTTAGTTGAAAACCATGTTTGCCCCTAAAGATTAAAAGGCTCTATGAATTCAACAATGTAGCATTTTTGCTTCAGTGAAATGAGCTTACAGATTTGCATGTCATTTTAATTCATGTCAGAAATGCTCATGATAATGAAAGTTTAAAAAATTCAGTGGTGAAATAGTATCAAGAACATCAAACACATTTATTGCTTGCCATAAAAATGACATAATATAAAATGCAGTTAATATATTTAAAAGGCATCTTATTTATTATAACAATTAAAATATCAAAGCTTAATAACTAATAAACTCAGAGAACTTTGTTTTCCAGTGAAAGCTTTTTGGGATAAAAGATAATTTTGATAAGAATGTTTTCCATGAAATACCTACGATCATGGCAGCTATTTCTTGTACTTAGTAAATGCCAAAAAACACTTTTCCTGGTGTACAAGTAGCTTAAATATGCATTTTGCAATCTTCTTGAGAAATTTTGGCCAAGTCTAATTAAATGTTTCTAATTAAAATTGTGTAGATAGGAAGAAAATTAATGGCTTTGTTTGAACTATTTGTTTATTTCATCATCAAGTGTACTAGATATAATTGCAATGGCAAGAAGAAATCATCAAAATTATTCTTTACCCTGTTGATTTCCAGTTATATCAATTCATTCACACCCTTCATTTTTCTAGCTTTAAAAGAAAACAGAAGCAGCTAAATATAAGACTTTGACCTAGGGGATTCTTTTCCCCAAAACTATTAGCTAGAAACAACGTGTATTGAACAAAATAAAGGTTAAGCTTCAATTAAGCATTCTAAATATACTTAGTGATATATTGAAAAACTCATAATGTTACCACCCACACAATTCACCAAAAGCTTTGAATACAGTAAATCATAACAGAGGCCAAAAGAGTGCTCCGATGGTTTATTGCATCATGTGGCTTTCTCTGGTAAATTATGATTGCCCTTACATTATATATAGTTGTTTATAAGAGAAAAAATATGTATTCCAAAAAGAAATAAATATAACTATTTCATAAATGCTGCCAACATTGTAGAAAGTCTTCCAAGGAATGGTTGAATTTAAAGCCACATATATACTTACTTTTTTCTCCTCAGATTCAAATGCATTTTCTAGAGCCTAAAACTTAACTAAAACTAGCTCATGTACTTGCTACATTCAAGTCCTGTGTTGCAGCAATCATACTAGTCGTTCATTTTCTGCCAAAATTGCGTGATTAATCTGTGGCTTCAAAATCAAAATAGAAACTCAGCAATAAAATACAGGTTGAAGAGGACTATTTTCCATGGAGGAAGTGGAGATCATCTCGTGATTCTTGAGGGAAACATTCTTTCTCTCTGCTTTTCTACTTCTGAGAAATATTTATGGCACTGGCCTGAGCACAATTCTCAGATTCCTGACTGTGAGCTTTCTTGCCGTATCTTTTTAAAAACTAGACTTTTCTTGATGATCTGGAAATGGTTGGGAACTCAACTGACACTCATGGAGTTCAGTAAAAAGGCTTCAACGTCATAATAATTCCTGCCACAGAGGTTCAGCAATGACTCTCTCACCCAGTTGCTGTAGGGCTTGTCTGTGCTACTCCCCAAATTGCACAACTTAGTAATTTTGGTAAAAGTTTCCATAAATTTAGTGAGGAGAATGATCCAAAGTTATCTGGTATCATGCATGTATTAACTCACTCTCTCATCCTGAAGAAGGTACTATTATTACCATTTTAGGAGTGCGTAAACTGAGGTTGTATGTATTGATTTTCCTAAATTCACATAAATAATGAGAAGAAGAGCCAGGAATCTAACTTTGGTAAATCTGATTTTATAGCTCTCCTCTTCCCAATATATTTTATTGCCATGATTAAAGATTTGTGTGTCTCTGTGTGTGTGTATGTATGTGTGTCTGTGTGTGTGTGTGTGTGTGTGAGAGAGAGAGAGAGAGAGAGAGAGAGAGAGACAGAGAGAGAGAGACAGAGAGAAAGAAATACAGAGAGAAAAGAAGGAAAATTTTTTCCTCTTCCTAATATTTGGAAAGATTTTCTTTACATTTTGTAACTTCATCTGGATATCTTTATAAAATTTAACTTTTGAAAAAATGTGTTGGTACTTGGAATTCTTGATTCATCAGCCTTTAAAGATACCTATTTATACATGGCAATTAGTACTCCAATAGGTAATGGTGGATTTATACTGTATCCGCTTAACCAACCTGGAACAATATTTTCCGGATCCCTGTGCCATTATGTAGTATCTGGTTAGCATGGGACACCACAGACATTTTACGTTGAAGCAGTAGCCATATATACATATATTTCTACACACGGAAGATTGGTGCAGGGAATTAGACACGGTGGCTCTCCCGGGCTGTTGCGTCTTTTCCATCTTACCTTTTTGCTGTGGGACAGAAGCTGAAGTTTAGCTTCTTAAGTTTGTGCCACATTCCCACCTTCAGCTCCTCTAAATCCTGGGCCAGGTGTGTGCTCAGCTCTGAGATGAAGAACATCAGTTTCTCCTACAGGCCACCCCCACCTTATCAAAGCCGGAGGACTGGAGGTGGTGAGAGGCTAGTGTCGATTCCAATCCATTCTCAGAGATTCCCCCTTTGTCCTTGCTTTTCCTACATCATGTTTGGCTTTCCTCCCAACTACCTTCCCTGTGGGTATTTCAGGCTCTAGCAAGAAACACAGAAGCAACAGTCTTACATACATGACTTAGCTTCCACAATTGTAGATGGTTCAATCCATACAATAAATCTGGCTCAATGACTCTACTTCTGTGATTGTTCCCTGGTTGATATGGTGTCTATACAATGTCTGTTTATCTCCCCTTTTCCCAACCCTGGCCTCTACCACATACTTTGATTGGTTTCACCCTTATTCTTGCTTCCTCTATACATGTAACAGATTATTTTCTCTTCAATTTATCCCTAAACTATTTGTATGTGACTTTCCTTTATCTTCTATATCTATTATTTTTTTCAAACGTGTTAAGCACATCTTCTTTTCAATTTCATTCCACTCAGTTTTCTGGAGCTGATCTTACTCACCCTTGCTGTGCTTTAAAGAGTAACTGATTTTCATTTTATTCCTGCAAATGTGACTTTTGCTTTCCCAATGTTAGTGTTTATCTCTTCCATGTCTTCACTAAGGCCTTTCAGCTTATTTTTTAGTTCAGAATTTTGTTGTTTTTCTTATCTTGTTTAAACTCCTTGAAACATTGAAATTTGACTTTTTTTTTTTTGTATTTCCAGTAGCACTTATGTATAACTCATAATTTAAATTTGCTTTGCTGTATAACTTTTATGGCTTGAATTATTTTTCTCCTGGCTGTTTTTCATCCCTCTTAAGTCTTATGCAGATGATTCTATAGCTTCCATAGCGTTTGTTGCTGTGATTACTCATTTTTTTTTTTTTTAATACTTTAAGTTCTAGGGTACATGTGCATAATGTGCAGGTTTGTTACATATGTATACTTGTGCCATGTTGGTGTGCTGCACCCACCAACTCGTCAACACCCATCAATTCATCATTTATATCAGGTATAACTCCCAATGCAATCCCTCCCCCCACCCCCTCCCCATGATAGGCTCCGGTGTGTGATGTTCTCCTTCCAGAGTCCAAGTGATCTCATTGTACAGTTCCCACCTAGGAGGGAGAACATGCGGTGTTTGGTTTTCTGTTCTTGTGATAGTTTGCTAAGAATGATGGTTTCCAGCTGCATCCATGTCCCTACAAAGGATGCAAACTCATCCTTTTTTATGGCTGCATAGTATTCCATGGTGTATATGTGCCACATTTTCTTAATCCAGTCTGTCACAGATGGACATTTGGGTTGATTCCAAGTCTTTGCTATTGTGAATAGTGCCGCAATAAACATACGTGTACATGTGTCCTTATAGCAGCATGATTTATAATCCTTTGGGTATATACCCAGTAGTGGGATGGCTGGGTCATATGGTACATCTAGTTCTAGATCCTTGAGGAATCGCCATACTGTTTTACCATAATGGTTGAACTAGTTTACAATCCCACTAACAGTGTAAAAGTGTTCCTATTTCTCCACATCCTCTCCAACACCTGTTGTTTCCTGACTTTTTAATGATTGCCATTCTAACTAGTGTGAGATGGTATCTCATTGTGGTTTTGATTTGCGTTTCTCTGATGGCGAGTGATGATGAGCATTTTTTCATGTGTCTGTTGGCTGTATGAATGTCTTCTTTTGAGAAATGTCTGTTTATATCCTTTGCCCACTTTTTGATGGGGTTGTTTGTTTTTTTCTTATATATTTGTTTGAGTTCTTTGTAGATTCTGGATATTAGCCCTTTGTCAGATGAGTAGATTGCAAAAATGTTCTCCCATTCTGTAGGTTGCCTGTTCACTCTGATGGTAGTTTCTTTTGCTGTGCAGAAGCTCTTTAGTTTAATTAGATCCCATTTGTCAATTTTGGCTTTTGCTGCTGTTGCTTTTGGTGTTTTAGACATGAAGTCCTTGCCCATGCCTATGTCCTGAATGGTACTACCTAGGTTTTCTTCTAGGGTTTTTATGGTATTAGGTCTAACATTTAAGTCTCTAATCCATCTTGAATTAATCTTCGTATAAAGAGTAAGGAAAGGATCCAGTTTCAGCTTTCTGCTTATGGCTAGCGAATTTTCCCAGCACCATTTATTAAATAGGGAATCCTTTCCCCATTTCTTGGTTCTCTCAGGTTTGTCAAAGACCAGATGGCTGTAGATGTGTGGTATTATTTCTGAGGACTCTGTTCTGTTCCATTGGTCTATATCTCTGTTTTGGTACCAGTACCATGCTGTTTTGGTTACTGTAGCCTTGTAGTATAGTTTGAAGTCAGGTAGCGTGATGCCTCCAGCTTTGTCCTTTTGACTTAGGATTGTCTTGGCAATGCGGGCTCTTTTTTGGTTCCATATGAACTTTAAAGCAGTTTTTTCCAATTCTGTGAAGAAAGTCATTGGTAGCTTGATGGGGATGGCATTGAATCTATAAATAACCTTGGGCAGTATGGCCATTTTCACGATATTGATTCTTCCTATCCATGAGCATGGTATGTTCTTCCATTCGTTTGTGTCCTCTTTTATTTCAATGGTTACTCATTTTTAAATAGGAGTACTTTTTTTCCAGACCGGATAATCTTTGCAGAATGGTGCAGGAAGTAGTTGGGAATGTGGGGTGGATCAGCCAGCCTCTAGGATGTTAGTCCATTGCTTCAGAACACATTCTCAGAAATAACCTGCTCCACGGCATGTCTGTATTCTGGCCTTGCTCCGAGTGGAAACTGATTTGTCATGAGTCCTTCTAATGAAGTAAACCGAATCCCATCCAGGTTTAATTGGCACTGTCACAATGACATTCTGACTCCTGCCATGTGGCTTTTCTGTGCATTTCCTCATTTGGCCCTGCCACTCATGTGTTATGATATTGTGGAGGGCAGAGATTAGGAAGGCTCTAGCAGCACATCTTACACAACTAGTATGATGATGTTCAAAGAGAGGAATTTATTTTCCTCCTCAGGATATGAAAGGTACTTTTGGACAACTCTGAATAGTTGTTCTGAAATATTTACAAACATCATTGTGTTTTCCTGTGTCTAGTTTTAATTTTCAACGCGTTTTTAGGCTTTTCTTAATTGTGATTTGGCATTATTTCTATTTTCTAGTTTATGAAAAATATTCATTTTTTCTTTTACTCTCTTTTTTATTGTCAGTTGGTTTGAAAGATGAAAACTACACAGAGACTGTCTTTACTTAGGACAAGAACTTACATTATTTTTCTCCAAAAATGTAAATAATTAAATAGCATGACCAATTATTGCCTGCTGCCTATCTCTACTATATCATCAGTAAGTACTTAAGTCCTTGAATTAGCAGTTTCTGCTCCATTAAACCCAATTAGGACCATACCTTAAACATGAAGAGCTCAAACTTAAGAAGTTAGGCTCTTAATTTGAAGTCTATAATATGTCTAGAGATGAACTGCTTGTCAGATGTACATTGTAGCTCTCTCCATGTTTCTAATTGTTGGGTAGAATCCTGTTTTACATCCAGTCCAAACAGTTAGCCATCACAAAGTGGTTAATGGGAATCTGAACCAAATGAAAGTGTTGCCATTTACTTGATGAGCATCATCGGTGCCTATAATCGTTTTTGACATGGTTCTACAATCTCATCATTTCCCCTTGAAAGTCTACACCAGGAAAAATTGTAGCTAAGTCTACCAACTGGAATTTGTGACTTGCTCTGTTCATCTGAATCTTTGGAAAAGCCAGTCCCATAGCCAATGTATACCTCTTAGTTCTGGCCTATTTGTTCCTCCCTTTCCTTACCAGTTATTTTTTTCTGAGGTTCATGGAATGCCCTACATTCAAACCTAAGCAGGGTACATCCACTCTATTATAATGGGAAAAAATCAGTGTCACAGTTATAATCTTATATGTGATGATAGATACCAGCTAGAAAATAACTGCTCTGCTACAACAGTGTCACTCCTGATGAAAAGAAAAATGAATGTGATGAGGTAATTCTGATATCATTCTATGTAAACCAGTTTAGTTATATAATTGCTCATGAAAAGTTAAGATGTTTGTTAACTTAGTTCAACAATGCTATTGACAAATCCAGTCACTAGCATTTCCATTATTGTAATTGCCCCTATTTTCTTTCTGAAAATAGGAAAAAGATGATAGAAGAATTTAAGCAGAAAATCTCATTTGCTCACAAAAGCATTTAGCATTTGAATAGCATTATTCTGTATACTCACATTATCTCATTTAAAGTGATTTAATGGAGACTGAAGCAAGCATTGTTTACATACCTACCATAAGCCCTGTAAGAAGCTCAGAGAGTATTTCCATTTGCTTATTGAATATATAAGCACTTCAGTGAGAAAGAACATTGTGACAACATATATCCTGTCCATTATTGTGAACCTACTGTGTTACACTACAATGAGTGATAAGGCTGCTATTCAAGTCTTGATTCTGTCATATGTTGTACATAAGATTTTTTACAATTCATCTAATTTCTCGTCCCAAGTTTTTTTTCATGGTAAAAAAAAGTAATGCCTGACTCAGGGGCTGTATCAAGGGTTAAAAGAGAATGCTTTGTTTAAAGCCATATATCGTTATGTAAGTATAAATATAAATCACATAGCTTGGAGAAATCAAAAAGTCTTCAAAGAGAAGATATGAACGAAGTCTTGAAAGATGAGCACAACTTACCTAGATATAGAAGTGTAGAAAGCAGGTTTCAGGCAGATAGAACAGTATATGCAAAGGCACAAAGGAATGGTAAAGACAGGTAAAGGGAAAATTGAAGAGTTGAGTGCAAATTAACAAGACTGTAGGGTAAATTCAGAAGAAATAATGAGCAAGAGATAGAGAAGTAGGTGGGGGTTAGAAACTGTCTTTATCCCATGCCTACTACTTTAAGCTAATTTTGCAAAATTGTGCTCAAATATTATCCTCAAATTTTTAATTCATTAGTTTTATTTTGAGCAAGGTGCACAATTCAAATCTAGTATTTTTTTTTGGTGTTTTATTTTTCTACAGTTAATAATTTTATTTGAACATTTAAAGATGTAAAAGGAATACCTTGGCAATATAGCTGTAAGCAGCATGCACAGCCATGTGCTGAGTAACGATGTTTCAGTCAATGACTGACCATGTATAGAATGGCAGTCTCGTAAGATTATAATCCTGCATTTTTACTGTCCTTTTTCTATATTTAGATACATACATGATCACCTTTGTGTTACAATTGCCTACCATATTGAGTAGAATAAGATGCTGTACAAGTTTGTAGCCCAGGAGCAAAAGGCTACCATATAGACTAGAAATGTCATAGGCTATATCACCTAGATTTGTGTAAGCAGAGCCAGTCCTCCAATATCCATAGGTTCTGCATCCATAGATTCAACTAAACACAGATAAAAAATATTTGGAAAGCTAAATCAACACAACAATAAAAAACAATACCAATTTAAAATACAATATAACAACTATTTGCATAGAATTTACAATGTATTAGGTGTTATAAGTAATCTACAGATAATTTAAAGTATACAGGGAATATACATGGTTTATATATGAATCATGTGACATTTAATATAAGGGATTTCAGAATCCATGGATTTTGGTATCTATGGGGAATCCTGGAACCAATCTCCTTTTACTGCAAAATGACTGTACACTCTATAATGTTTGCACAATGACTTAATTCCCTAGTGATGTATTTCTCAAAATGTACCTCTATTATTAAAGGAGACATTACTGTACTTGAATCTTGCTTGTTTTACTTTTTAATCTACTCTGACAGTCTCCATCTTTATAATAGAGGTGCTTTGACCATTTACATTTACTATGATTATTGACATAGTTGGGTTACAATATATCATCTTACAATCTATTTTTCTATTTGTGACATATTATTAATCTACTTTTCCTCATTTACTGCTTTTTGGATTATTTATGCTTTTATAATTTCATTTTATCTCTTTGGTAGATCAATAATTCCTTTTTAGTAGTTGTTTTAGAGTTAATAGGATATACCTTTAATGTAATAAGTCTATCTATAGGTAATATTATACCATTTCAAGGATGTAATTTTAAAAACAGATAATAATGTTATGCTTCCTTTTCCATCCTTGGTGCTATTATTTGTATATTTTATTTCTACATGTGTTATAAACTAGCATATACATTGTTATTATGTTTGCTTTACATAGTCATATGTTTAATATACTTTAAAAATAGGGGGAAAAAACCTCATATATTTATACATCAATTTCCTGTTTGCATGGTTTTTCATTCCTCTGTGAAGATCTAGATTTTCATATGGAATCTTTTCCCTTCTGCCTGTAGGAGTTTATTTAACATTTCCTCAAGGGTAGGTCTGCTGGTGATAAATGCTTCTTGAATGATTATGCTTGAAGAGTCTTTATTTTGTCTTCATTAGTGAAAGATATTCCTGCTATGAATGCTGGGTTGACAGATTATTCTTTCTGTACTTTGAAGATGCTATTCCGCTGTCTTCTGGCTCACTTTGTTTCTTATGAGAACTCTTCTGCCATTCTTATCTTACTCCTCAGTATGTAACGTGTCTTTTTTCTTTTTCTGACTGCTGTTAGCACAGTGTCTTTATCAGTTGCTTCCAGAAATTTGATTTCAATGTGGCTTAATGTAGTTTTTTTAATGTGTCTTGTGCTTGGGATGTATATGAATTTTCAGATCTCTTTATTTCTAGTTTCCTTCAAATTTTGAAAAATTCAGACTTTATATCTTTAAAATTTGTTCTGTTTTGTTCTCACTCTCCTTGTTCTCCTTCAGGAACTACAGTTGCCCATATATTAGGTCACTTAAAGTTATCCCACAGTTCAATAATATTCTGCTTATTTTTTAGTTTTTTTTTTCTGTTTCATTTTAAACAGTGTCTAATTCTATTTCTATAAGTTCATCAATCTTTCACTTTCAACTCCATTTCTGCAGCTCAGAGTGTGTCCTTTGAGTTCCGTATTAGTTCTCTGCTTCTCTACTGCTGCCTGGAAACAGTCTTCATGCAGTAAGCTGCTTTAACTGAAGAACTCACTTGACTTGTTTCCACTATTTCAGAAGTTACTGCTCTGCACTGCATGATGTTCTATGTTGGAAATAACTGTTTCATATATTTTGTCCAGTTTTCTAATTGTTTGTGGTAGACAGGGTAAACATTCCTTGGCTGAAAGTAGATATACTATTTTAAACACATCTCCAATATACAAAAACTTAACGATAAAAGGATGAAAACAGACTATTCCCACATTAATCCACACCAAACAGGTGGACCTATATTGATATCAGATCAAATAGATTTCAGAACAATGAACACTACTTGAAATAAAAAGGGTTATTGGATGATGATGAAAGATCAATTCAGTAAGATGAGACAACAAACCAGACATTTATGTATCTAGTGACAGAGCTTCAACATTCATGACAAAAACTGACCAGACAGAAGCAATGGACAAATCTGCAGTCATAGTTGAAAATCTGTATGTCTTTCTATTAATAAGTTATAAAACAAATAGACAAAAAGTTAGAAAGCATATTGAACAGTGATTATCAATCAATTTGAACTAATTGACCAATTTGAAATTACTAGAAAATTCTACCCAACAAATAGTAGAATATACATTATTTTGAAGTACACCAGGACAGACCACATTCTCAGTGATGGACAAGTCACCAGTATATTTGATCTGATTCAAATAATACAAAATATATTCAAAGACAATATTTAAATTAAATTAGAAACCAATCAAGCTATTTTCAAAATCTCCAAATTCATGGAGCCAAAAAATTATTATTTCTACTGTCTCATGGGTTGAAGAAATATTAATGCCAGGCCATGGCTTACATCTGTAATCTCAGCACTTTAGGAGGCCAAGCCAGGACGATTGCTTGAGCACAGAAGTTTGAGACCAATATGGACAACATACTGAGACCCCATGACTCCAACTATATTTTTAGAAAATTAGCACAGCTACTTTGATATATTGGAGATTGAGGTGGGAAGATCACTTGAGCCCAGGAGTTTGAGCCTGAAATGAACCATGATCATGCTGCTGCACTGGGCAAAAGAGCAAGACCCCATCTCAAAAAAAAAAAAAAAAAAAGAAAAACTAGAATTTATTGTAATTTGGATAAAAATGAAAAAGTAACATATCAAAATTTGTGGGATACACTAAACCAGTGTTTAAAGAAAATTTTATAGCTCTAAACCCCTATGTTACAAAAGAAAAGAAGTTTCAAATAAATGACCCAAAGTATCATCTTAAGAAACTAAAAAAGAAGAACAAATTATACCTAAAATAAGAAAAAGGAACATAAATTAACCAAACAGAAAACATAAAAAATAGAGAAAAATCAATCAGACTAAAGATTGATTCTTTGAAATGGCCAATAAAAATGATTAACCTGCTAGTTAACGCTATACTTAATGGTGAAATACCATTTATTAGTATCAGAAATGTAAATAGGGAAAAATTTGACAAAAATTGTGAAAGACTTGTGTAATGTAAACCTCAAAATATTGCTCAGAGAAATTAGATAAGATCTGAATAAATGTTCACGTATCACATGAATCAATATTGTCAACAATTTCACTTCTCCCCAAATTTATTATTGATTTAATTAAATCTCAAGCCATATCCTAACATGATTATTTATAGAAGTTAACAGATTCTAAAATCCATATGAAAATTAAAAGGCCAACAATGCTGAAAACAAAACAAAGTAAAACTTACACTACTAAATTTTGACTTGTTGAAAACTATAGTAATCCAGGCAGTATAACATTGATGTAAAGACAAATGGACTAATAGAACAGAATAGAGAGTTCAGAAATAGAGCCAAGCACATATGGCCAATTTTTTTGATACATATGCTAAAGAAAATCAATGGAAAAATTGTAATCATTTCAACAAATACTTCTAGAACAATTAAATAGCCATTTGCAATCAGTTAACCATATAAAAACTAACACTATATCATGTACAAAATTAAAACTATACCATATACAAAAACTTACTTCAAATAAACCAACTGTACCATAGTTCTAAACATGCCAGCTAAGACTATTCCAGAAGAAAACAAGGAAACATCTTAGTTTCTTGGGTTTGGCAAAGATTTCTTAAACATAAAAATAGAAAGATATATAAAGTGGAAACAATATATGGGACTTCATTAAAATTTAAAACCTTTGCTTTTCAAAAGACACTGTTATAAATATAAAAAGACAAGTCACAGGCTGAGAAAGCATATTTGCACAATGTATATCTGACAACACTCATAGGTATAGTATATAAAGAGCTTTTGCAAGTCAGTCAATAACAAAAGAGATACAATGTCAAAAAATGGAAAATAGCTTGAATAGACACATCACCAAAGAAAATATACAGATGGCAAATAAGTACATAAAATATTCTCAACATCATTAATCATTAGAGAGATACAAATTAAAGCCACAACGAGATACCTGTACATTTCTACCTGAATGACTAATTGAAAAGGTTGACTATAATAAGGGTTGTCAAAAATGTAAAAGAACTGGAATTCTCATACCACACTGATGGGAATGTAAACTGGTACAACTGCTTGGAAAATGATTTCTCAATTTCTCAAAAATTTAAACATATGTCTCCCATATGACTTAGCCATTATACTGTGAGGTTTTTACCCAGTGTAAATAAAAGTATGTTCATGTAAAAACATGTAGATGAATGTTTATAGCAGTTTTGTCATGGTTTCAACTGGAACCCAAAAGCCCATCAACAGTGAATGGATAAACAAATTGTGGTATATTCATAAATCAGGATGTTACTCAGCAGCAAACCTGAATAAATCATTGACATATGCAATAACATGGATGGATTAAAAAGTAAGTATATTGAAGGCAAAAAGTCAGGCCCCAAACAACTACATACTCAATAATTCCATTCATATAAAATTTCAGAAAAGAAACTTAATCTTTAGTGATAGAAAAACATAGCAATGTCTTCCTAGCTGTGTGGGGAGGGCAGGAAAGAGGGAGTGAGACAGTGTGACAGGGGAAACTTTTGCAAGGTGTGATTGTTATGTTCATGATCTTAATTGTAATGATGATATCTGTATACATGTGTATACATGTATTTGACATATACATATGTCAAAACTTGTCAATGTATACACTTTATGTATGAAGCAGATTATTACTGGTTAATTATACCTCAATAGACCATTAATACCAAAAAATTAAACCAATACTTAAGCAAAACCCAGTAAGCCAATTTTTAAGCAAAACATAAAATTTTTAAATTTTATTTTAAAAAACCTCCCAAGTTTAAGCAGACATGAGAACAGCTCCAGCATTTTACATCTCCTTGTATTCCCCAGCCCAACTCCCCACCAGTAATACCAATAATTCAGAATAATTGTGAGGAAATACTTCACTCATTTATTCAACAAATATTTATTGGGTTCCTGCCATGTGCTTGTTTCCACTTTGGTTGCTGGAATAAAATAGAAACAATATAAACGGTGTATCTAGCCTCATGAAAATTACATTTTGAGGGTGTAGGGGCCAAGGGAAAACCTCCCTTCACTCTAAGATTATTGGAAGAAAAGGCATGCAAATATTAATGTACACAGAGGAGGATCACAGAGTAATTACCCCACCACAACGGGATACAGATAGCTATATGCCCTTCTTAGGGGAAAGGGAGATGGGGAGATGTGGATGATTTTGGGGGGTGGGGGCAGTAAATGATTTTTCAGATAGTTCAGTGGACTTGAAGAACATACAATTGTTTGGCACAAAATCTGTGGGTTTGCAAAACAGACAATGGCCTGTGACAAAGTCTGTCCAGGTGCATTGATGGACTTTGATCTGTCTTCCTGCAGTCTGAGTTCAGGCAATGAAAACTCAAGGAGGGGACCAGGGCTAATTGTTTTCTTCTTTGGTGGGTCCAGGAAGATAAGGGAACGTCAGAGAACAACTTCATGCTGTGCCGTGGGAGAGATGGGGGCTGGGAGGAGGTCAGAGAGAACTTGAGGCTTCTTCAGTTCCCCATGTCAAACCACCTGTCAAAGCACCATATCTGGGGATATCAGTTTCTGAGTCCCAACCTTGGGAAAGACAAAATCAAGTAAAAATTAAAATAATTGCAATGAATGACATATAAAATATGGTGATTGAGAATAACAAAGGTATCTACATTAGACTGACCAAAGAAAGGCTTCTCTGAGGAGATGACATTTGAGTTGAGCCTTGATGTTTGAGAAACAGTAATTTACACAAAGATAGCAGAAAAGAAAATAGCAGGTATAAGGCTAGAAAGTAGTAAGGTTTGACAAATGAGAACATGCTAGGCATGTTCCAGAAATTGAGAGAAAGTCATTGTGACTATATCTCTAGCAGCAACACACATGAGACTGATTCTACACTCATTATTTCACTTTAATTTTCCGGGCTGAGGCCTTCCTTTTACAGCTGTCCTAAGTATCTTTAGTAAACTTTCAAAATTTCTTCCAAAGCATACATTCCAAACTTCAGAAATCCCTGCAAAAAACTGGTTAAAAAAAGACCCTAGATTTGTGAAGTATTAATGAAGCACATATATTGTAAGAGAAATATTCTTGGTTTTTAGATCATTTCTGCCACACTGTAGCTTATAATCTTAGTTTAAACTTGGAATCAAGATTTTTAATTGAACCACGTTTTCTCTGAAATTAGTGCCACATTTTTTTAGGTTTCTGTACAGCATCAGAGCCAATACCAGGAAGAATTAGAGGGAGAAAGATAGAAAACAAGAAAGGAAGGAAAGCAAGAGAAGAAACAGCAGGGATAGAATTAAGGAAAAATATTTACTTGGAAATATATTTCTCAGTATTGCCTATGATACTTATCTTGTCTTTGCCTTTTCAAGAAGTGGGGGAAGGTAACAGTGTAAAAACAGCAATCTCGGCCGGGCGCAGTGGCTCAAGCCTGTAATCCCAGCACTTTGGGAGGCCGAGACGGGCGGATCACGAGGTCGGGAGATGGAGACCATCCTCGCTAACACGGTGAAACCCCATCTCTACTAAAAAATACAAAAAACAAGCCGGGCGAGGTGGCGGGCACCTGTAGTCCCAGCTACTCAGGAGGCTGAGGCAGGAGAATGGCGTAAACCCATGAGGCGGAGTTTACAAGAGCTGAGGCGTCACTGCACTCCAGCCTGGGCGACAGAGCCAGACTCCGTCTCAAAAAAAAAAAAAAAAGAAACAGCAATCTCTCTATAGTCCTTATGAACATAAAGGAAGCATCAGCAACACTAAAAATACCAGTACTCATATTTTCACTAAATAATCACATATTCTTCATTTTTTGAATGTGTTAAAGACAATGATGCTAAAATTGTCTGCCAGTGTCATAAATGACAACTCAGGGATGTCAGGTGAGTATTAACTAAGATAAAGCAATCAATAAAGTCCAAAGGTTGTCTTCAAGGAATGGAAGTAATGATTATAAACATGTGTTCCAACTGCCAGGAAGCAGGATCTGCAATAATAGCAGGTTTGGCTTCAAAGGCAACACAAAGATTAATAAAACTGAGAAATTTCCTAAATAAACTATTAGAGAAGTGATTTCTAAAAATTTCCTAGATGTGTTTTCAGTTGGTAAAACTTCATCTTTCAGTCTCCAAATTTAAAGCTAGTGAAATATGGTGAGAAGGCAATTACCAAGGGAGAAATTTCTAAAACAGCCATGTTGCCTTGTTTTGAAGTATCTCTTAGGAATTGCTGCCATAAGATCCTTTAGTTCCTATTAGCTCAGAGAATGATGGTTTTGAATTGCCAATTAACTTGAGCTGACCCCATGTACAAAGGGTCAAAGGACCAATGGTCTTCAGTCAAACGTAGTTAGAGGAGGAGCTCTGGGTAGTGTTATTCAAATGACTCTGCTATAGGCAAAGGTAGAAACTTCAGCACAGGTCACATAAAAAAATAAGAAAAATCCACCTGAAGTTTCTACAGGTACCCAAATCCTGAAGCATAGATGATAAAGAGGATGACAATGAAGAAGAAAGTAGAAGCCAGATAGTTCCAGATCCACCCTCAGACCTTATACAAGTCATGTAGTCTGTTTATCTGTTTCACCTCCAAAAGGAGGTCACATTTTCCTAGTTCACAAGGATATTGTGAGGTTTAAATAAGATAAATGATGTAAAAGTACATTGTAAATTGCAAAGACCATACAAATGTTGGCTATTGATATGGCAGTATAGCCTGGATGTCACAATATTCTGTTTGCCATTGCATTACTGTGAGTAAAAGAGTTTTAGCTCAAAATAAATTTGGATGGCAACATAGTTTAAGTCAACCAGCACAGTGGCAGGAAAACAACAGCTGGTTGTCTATATTAGTCTCTTTCACTGTTTTCTTCAGTACTGGGTTTCTATCACAGATAATATAGTCCCTAATTATCAAACAGCATGTGGCTTGAAAGGGCTCAGTGGTTTGTGAAATAAAACCCTTTCTGAAGACTCACCATGGTCATAAGCTCAAATGGATCCAGAGGGGCTTGTCAAGTGGCGATACATGCTTTAATAACTTTTTAATTTGCTTTTTTCTTGAAAGAACTGGATTCTTATGTCTTCTTGAGCAAATAAGACTCTGAAAGTAACTGTGGCCCCACACACTCAAAAGCATATGAAGAGATAGAGCAAAGAAACCTGCTAAGATGAGCTTTAACGGGTTAACACAGTGAAAAAACAAAAACAAAAACCAAAAACTTAAAACTTGTTAGATTGAGCCCATGGGATTAAGGCCTGAAAGAAATGCTGTGGGCAATTATGCATTTTTATATTACTAAAAACTCAATTAAACCTCTTGTGCTATAACATCTGGGGGACTACAAAAGATATTTTACCTTAACCACAATTCCTATGATTTGGGGAGAGAGAGGTGAGAATTATAACAAGGCCGGACTGCTAAAAATAAAGAACTCAGTATTTATTATTTGCCTTTGTATATTCTCTTGAGGCAACTTGGATTACTAAGTACTAATCTCAGTACAAGAAAGGTTGGGTGACTTTTACTTAACAAATTTCATTCATTTGAATACATTTTGAATATCAACTATACCTAAGATACTGTGCCATGTCTGCCAGATTTTGGGGTTAGAAAAACATCAATTATTAAATGGTTTTATGCAACAATAACAGCTAATAGGGTGTTACAGTGGGCTTTAGAGAAAGAGCTGATTCAAACATATGTTCTACCATTACCTTTTCTTTGCCCCATAGTGAATTAAAGTGGAGCCAGGGTATGAATCCAACACTTTAACTCATACCTACTACATACTAGGTGTAACTACTAAGCTATCCTGCTTCTTATGTATCTGAGGAATACTGTACTGTCTTAATATGTGGGCTACTTATAGAATTATCTCCACAGGGAAGCCACGGCCAGGCATAGTTATAATATGAATTATGAAGTCATTAATGAACAAACATTGACATAAATATAGCTTTCTGGAAGGAAGGCTAATTGCAAAAGAGCAACCCATGAAAATATAGGATTGGTAAAAATCACCAGCATCTGGCTAACTATTCAAGAGAAGCCATACCTCAAGGATGCTATGAGTTTAAAGTTAGCCTTGCTCTTTGCCACCTGTGTGCCTTCAAACAGTACATAGCTTCTAGCTTCAGTTTGTTCCTTTTTTTAACCATGAACAACACATTAGTAATTTATAATGTATGATATAAATGTAAGTTATAAGGAAATAACTTTAATACAAGATATAGAGGGCTAAACATAAAAGGGTACACTTGGCCGGGCATGGTGGCTCACGCCTGTAATCCCAGCACTTTGGGAGGCCAAGACGGGCGGATCACGAGGTCAGGAGATCGAGACCATCCTGGCTAACACGGTGAAACCCCGTCTCTACTAAAACACTTAAAAAATTAGCTGGGCATAGTGGCGGGCTCCTGTAGTCCCAGCTACTCAGGAGGCTGAGGCAGGAGAATGGTGTGAACCCGGGAGGCGGAGCTTGCAGTGAGCCGAGATCGCGCCACTACACTCCAGCCTGGGCAACAGAGCGAGACTCCATCTCAAAAAAAAAAAAAAAAAGAGAAGGTACACTTGGGTTTGGTGCAAGTGCCAAAATACCCAATTGGAAGTGGTTTTAGAGTGGAGATTCATTTTTCCCTTGTAACAAGAAGTCTGGACACACCTGGCACCTGGATCCTAGATCAGTCAAGTAGCCAAATAATGGTGGGACTCTGATTGGGTTTCCCAGAGATGGTTTCAACCTCCCAGTCAGAGTGACAAGTTGACTTCAGCAAATTCACCTCTCACTGTAATTATTTTCTACAGACAAAACAGGAAGGAAGGGGCTTTCTTTGCACACTTTAATTTTATCATGAAGGAAAATTCTTTCTTAGCAAATGTCCCTTCATAGCCCATTGGTCAGAATAGGGTCACATAGCTATGTGCTGTAGTGAATAACTAATGTAAGGCAAGCACATGTCTGAATTATTCAGCTTCTTTAAACAAGTTCACCATCAGTGAAGACAGGTAGAGCTGCAGCTGGTGAAGAGGTTGTCACAGCTCAGAGATAGGAGGCAGGTACTCTCAGGACATTGAATGGCAGAATCAAAAGCCCAGGTGGAAAGGAACCATGGGGGTGGGTGGTGGTGGAAGTACGCAGGAAGAGTAAATATTTTGGCTTGACCTGAGTGTGTGGAGTTGGAGGAAAACAGTGAAATAATTCATTCTTTCAGTTACCAGTTACTAAATTCTTGTAATACATACGAGGCACCTTGTAGCCTGACCATGGGGAATCTTAAGTGTGAGGTTAAGGAGTTAAAATGATTGTGCCTGCAAATGTAGCTTTTACAGTTTTGAGATACTGAGAATCCTAAATACTAGGGCATAAATGTCAGTTGGTTGATGCCAGGAGGTCTACAGCAATTAGTGAAAGACTCATGACCAAAGTAAAAAAAAAAAAAAGTGCAAAAAGTCTAGTATATATTTACAACCACTATTTTCTCTGAGGAGATAAAATTCCTTAAACTTTCTCAGTTTGCTGACATATTGGATAGGACTGAGCCATGGGGCACAAACTGTAAATATGCCCTACAACGCCTTATGTTGTATTTCCCTTTCCTGTTGTATCCTGGGGACCAGCTGGCTTCTCAGCGTTCCATGGGGAACAAACTGTACCTGTGGCTGCAGCCAGCCATTTTGCATATTCGTAAACTTTGTCTCAGGGAAGACTTCACAAAAAGATGCATTTCTGCAAATGTACTCATGCTTACAGGAAAATTTAAAGGATCTCAACCATCTGGATGATAGAGTATAATTTTCACAATATAAGCTTCATGAGATCAGGCACCTCATCTGTTTTGTCCACTGCTATATTTCAAGGGCCTACAATGTAAATAGTGCATACTAGACAACGATTCAGTACATGACAGTTATTTTTAGTAAGAGATAAATTTATTAGTTATTAGGCTCTAACTCTACTATTTTTGAGGATTGAGAGCTGCATTGAACAGTTATCTCAAAACAAACTATTGCCTGGGAATTTGGAGTTACATGCCTTTTTCCTAGTCCTAATACAAATTATTTGTGAATGTGGACCCACAACTTAGCTTCCCTGTACTCCAATGGTCTCATTTTTAAAAGAAGGGGATTTGGCCAGATGATTGCTTTGTTAGCTGTGGGAAACACAACCATAACCAGGCTTCATTTTATCAAACAGTTAGAATTTATAAGGATATGGAGAAGTTTCACAACACTCAAGGCCAGAATTGCAACAGGGCATCTGGAAGAAACCAGTCAGAGCCTGGAAACCTCATCTTCTTCTCTTGTTTGTTGACCTGCACTGTCTGCTTCTCAGTTCAAAAGCCAGACAACTTTGCCATCCACAGATTCTGAATTTACATAATAAGATCTAAGTACCTGAAGAGATGGATTCATTCACTGAGCCCCAATTCCAAATTCTTAGGAAAGAAATTATAGCCATCTATCTTGAATCCGTTATCTATCCCCGGACCAGAAATAAGGACTGGGAAGATGGTTGATAATGCTGCATGAAATGGCAACTTGGACTCACTTGTGCATCAAGGATGGGCAGTCACCAAAGAGACAGGAGTTGTTCAGACTTGAGAGTAGAATACAATAAGGTCTTCCGATGTAAGTAATTAAGATTGCAAGATAGAATTCAGTCTTGCAATGTGAGTCAGCCTGTTCTCATCGTGCTAATAAAAACATTAGCTGTTTTTTTTTTATTAGACTGTGTAATTTATAAAAGAAAAAGGTTTAATTGACTCACAGTTCCACATGGCTGGGGAGGCCTCAGGAAACTTATAATCATGGTGGAAAGGAAAGCAAACACATCCTTCTTCACATGGTGGCAGCAAGGAGAAGTGTGGAGCAAAAGGGGGAAAAGCCCCTTATTCAACCATCAGATCTCATGGAAACTCACTATCAGAAGAATACCAGCATGAGGATAAGCACCCCAGGATTCAATTACCTCACACCAGGTCTGTCCCACGACATGTAGGGATTATGGCAACTACAGTTCAAGATGAGATTTGGGTGGAGACACAGTCAAACCATATCATGTTGCTAACCTATATTAGTAGGCACTGTAATGCTGTCCTGAACATGTAGAAAACTGAAATAAAAATCACATGATGATTAAGGATTTATAGCCTAAAGTTATAAACAGTGTAAGCATAGGGCTTGTTAGACTCTTGATTATCAAGGAAACAAGATGTGGTATTAAATAATCTAAAACATCTGATAATGCAAAGATGATACATGTTTGCTTTGAGAAATGCTTTAATTTCTTTTAGACACAGATTTAGCCTTTTAAGTGTTTGCTCAGGCTAATATTAACATTAGTCTGCATTCCCTAAGCACATATCAACTGCTAGAACAGAGAGTGAGATCAGATGTGTGCTTGGAGGCAAAAAGAAATCAGCTTGAGATTAAACCAGCTCTGAATAATTCATACGTGGGTAATTGAGAGATGATTGACAGCTGGCAATTTGACAAATAACCTTTGAGGGTACTTACAAAACTTATTTCATGAGCGTGAGCTGCATTTGAAATGGTAAAGTATGTGGTGACACTTTCCCTATGTATCAGTAAGGTCAGGTCTTCTAATGCCAATAGAAGCAGAGATTGAGCAATTATTTGGTGAGATCAGGAATTGAGGGGATTTGACAAACTTTAAGTCCTAAGTGACTTTAAAAAAAATGCATGCTTGAAAGATTTTAACAGGACTGTGAAGTCATTTTAGAGGATGTATTAGTTCACTAGGGCTTTTGCCATAAAAAGTTCCACAGACTGGATGGCTTCAACAACAGAAATTTATTGTCTAGCAGATATGGAGGCTGGCATCTGAAATCAAGGTGTTGGTAGGGTTGGTTCCTTTTGAGAGCTGCTAGGAAGAATCTGCTCTATGGGACACTGGCTGGCAGATGGTCATCTTCCATCTTCCCTTGATGTAGCTACACTTCTTTTTATGAAGATATTGGTCATATTGGATTAGGACCCACCCTAATGACTTTATTTTAATTTGATTAACCCCTTTAAAGACTCTGTCTTCAAATAAGGCCACATGCTGAGATACTGGGTGTTAGAACTCATGTCTTTTTTGGAGGGAACAAAATTCAAGAGTACTTGGGGATAATAAATCAAAACAAACATCCACACAAAGTATGTAGTTTAACAAACAAAGTACTATTAAATAGTGACTACATGTGATCCATGTATGCAATGTAGGGTGTACATTATATTATTATATTCAAACCCTGCCCTCAAAGAGTTTATGTATGTGAAAAGTAAAGCAATAAGGCTTAATTTGCAGTTTAAGACAAAGGAATTTTTAAGATATGACAAGGAATTTCATGTATCAATAATAAATTAATTAAATATGTAATACCAATGTAGCTGCCAGAGTTCAGAAAAGGGATAAGTGTCCCTATAGGTTGGGTAGTGAGAGTGAGAACTTCGAATGCTTTCAAGTAAGCTTGGAGAGTGAGACCATCCAATGCTTTCTTACAAGTTTTAGAATTTTGGCTTTCTTATAAGTTTAAGAACTTATAAGAAAATTATTTAATCACCTAGTACTGTTTGCTTCTGCTATCTGGCTTGCTAAGCTTGCTACCCAGTGTCCCATAAATCTTATTATAATTTGTATGTTGCCTGGACTCCTATATATTTAAAGTGTCCCTTTCTATCTCTTCACATCTCTCCCTCTTTTCCTCTCCATTCTCTTCATCTTCAAATTCAACCTTATTCTTTAAACTGCAACTTTTTTTTTTTTTAGCCTGTCTCTCAGGCTGGAGCACAGTGGCATGATCTTGGCTCACTGCAACTCCCGCCTCCTGGGTTCATGTGAAATCTCCTGCCTCAGCCTCCTAAGTAGCTGGGACTACAGGCATGTGCCACCATGCCCAGCTAATTTTTGTACTTTTAGTAGAGACGGGTTTTGCTATGTTGGACAGGCTGGTCTCGAACTCCTGACCTCAGATGATCCACCTACCTCACCCTACCAAAGTGCTGGGATTACAGGTGTGAGCTACTGCGCCCAGCTGACAGTGCAACTTTTAACTGAAAACTTCCTACTCACCTATCTCATGATATGATGCTCTCCATCTGTCTAATCAAGTTATTGATGATATAATGTGACACTATAGTAAATAATATATTACAAATAAATAGTAATATGTTTGTATCTCTCTCTGATTTTAATTGCCTTGAAATTAAGATTTATATTTTATTTGTGTTCCCAATGTCTAGCATCCTATTTGCAATATGAGTAAAATATTCAAAGATAATTCCAATAATAATTTTCTGAAATTCTGTATGAAAAACTGGAGCAGCAAAAGTTTCTTCAATTCAAAGTCTGATAACAATTCTAGGCTTGATGGGTGTAGAATTGCCTATATATTGGCTGCAGGAACCTTGAGCACTTCAGCTGTTGTGGGCATCAGATAGCTTAAGTGGGCAAACTCAAAAGTACTGGTCATTAATCCCACATCTGTGCAGATAAACAGGAATATTTTCTCTGAGAGAAAGTGATAAACTACTTTGTGTTGTGACAGCCAACATTTGCACTCTAAAGAATAAAGAACAAAAAGAGAATATTTTAAAAGTAAAAATTTCTCTATGAGAATAGTACATTCCTTATGTAGCTTGCAAGATATTGAGTAAAGACTCAAGAAAAGAACAAATATGTCTCTTTTGACTTGTTACATACGTTTAACTCAGCTCACCCATTTCTGGGATAATAATAATTAACATTTAAGGACCACACTATATGCTAAGCCATCAATGGATGGAGAAAATGCTGAGATTTCATGAAGTTATTTTCAAGCATGTGACTATAATAAAACTTCAGCTTTAAGAAACATTATCCACTTATAAAATTTGTAGATAGCAATATCGTTCACATACTTGTTAATCACAAGTATAAGAAATGTAATAAACCATTTAAAAAGGCTGCCTAGTATTGATACATGAGTCAGTCAACAGTCTTTTCCTGCATTTTCCAATACCCAGATAAAGTTTTCAATGGACTAGTAAACAGAGGGCTATAAAGGCTACAGACATAAAATGTTTTCTCCAATATGCAAGGAATAGCATTTTCTAACTATATTTTTTCTCAATATTAGCAAGTATGGTTTGTTGGTAAAACAGATCAATACATTATAATTTCACTGTATATTTCTGACTTTTTGTTCTATCAAAATTACATAATATTGTCCTCTCTAAATTTAGAATAATATGAAAATTAATTTTTCCAAATTGGGAGTTTGAGAATCACAGTATTTTAATGGTGAGATTTCAGAGAAAGAAAAATATTTCCAATTTAACAGATTTGATCATCTCAGTGAAGATGGCCAACAAATAATAAAGAAAATCAAGTAATTTCATTTCTCTAACACAGACTTTTTAAATAAAGTAACTTGAGTCATGCTAAGATACATATTGATTGAGACAAACTTAGAGACCAAGTCATTGGTAATTGATTAAGTCTATTGTTGTTCTCCCACTCCATTGCCATCATATTAGACTGCTAAATTTGAGTGAGAAAACCATCTTCTCTTCAATTATTTTACATATTAGAAACCAATCAAAGTAAATATCTACGGAAAGCTTATTTCATTGAAAAATATTGCCTTAGACACTAGAAAATACCACTCTTTGAAATTTAAACTTATTAATATTTATAGATGTTACAGGGGTAATGATGTTTTTCTTTATTTCAATTTATATAGTCAGACATTGTGGATTATTGTAAAATCATTCACTAATGTTTTAGTCTTTCATATAGCTAGTACTGTCGTTACATTGTATCAATGCTAGTTCAATTCCTAGATGACCATACCAAGTTTAACTTCAGCTTAGAACACATACTGAGCTTGAGTATCAAGTGAAACAGTCATTTGAGTGATTTATCTCTTCTAAAAACCAGTCGAGCCATCAGAATATTGATAGATCTATTACTTAGATCTCTTCAAAGTGTGGAGGAATTATTGTGTATGAAGTCAAAAGCATGTGCTCATGAGTCAGTAAGCAAGAAAACAGCAATCAAAATAAGATGACAGAAAGTGCTAAAGGAAGCCAAGGTAAAGCTAAGATCAAAGCCCACATGATTCCAGAAAAAAAAAAAATGATGTCATTTATGATAAGAGAGTTCTGGCTCTAGCAATTACATTGGGGTAAGTTACCTTACTTCTCTGATTTCCTTACCTGCAAAATGAAAAGTTTCACGTGAATAAAACCAGATGATCTCCCAGTTTGAGGAGACCCTTGAGAGCACTCATCCTAACCTCCAGCTGAAGTGGAAGAACCAGTGTGAATGGCCATTGTGACTCAAGTGAAAGAGAACCTATTACTTGGCAAGATAAAGTTCCATTAAGATAAAGTTCTAATAGGTGATAATTTCACATTTGAACAGCACATTACAGTTTAGAAAAGGGTCTCATTGACATTACTTTTGATAGTCATGTGATCGTATAGTAGAAAGAAAAGATTGTTTTTAATAATCCTCATTTTATGAGTCAGGACATTAAGATTTAAAGAGGGTAACTGATCTCTCTGATACCACACAGCCAGTACAATAGCATGTTGTTGCAGAGATACAAACCAAAGTGTTTGCTTTCCAAGTTCAGTGTACTTCCTATTATACCTCATTGACTCTCTGTAAGTGTCTGCTCATATTGCACTAAAATCTCCTTCTCTCCAATCCCCATCCATTGATCCCAGTATTATTATTTGGACAAATAAGCATTTGTTACATTTTAGCATAGCAAATATTTTAAATATAGCTTAATTCACTGCAAGACTTCTTTAGGACTTTTCCCTACAGTATGTAGATGTTTAATGATATATTTGTTTTGTTATTTTTTCCCCATTATACATTTTTTTTTATTATTATACTTTAAGTTCTAGGGTACATGTGCACAGCATGTACCCTAAACATGAAGTTTATTGCAGCACTATTCACAATAGCAAAGACTTGGAACCAACCCGAATGTCCATCAGTGACAGACTGGATTAATAAAATGTGGTATGTATACACCATAGAATACGACGCAGCCATAAAAAAGGATGAGTTCATATCCTTTGTAGGGACATGGATGCATCTGGAAACCATCACTCTCAGCAAACTATCACAAGAACAGAAAACCAAACACTGCATGTTCTCACTCATAGGTGGGAATTGAACAATGGGAACACTTGGACACAGGAAGGGGAACATCACACACCAGGGGCCTGTTGTGGGGTGGGGGGACGGGGGAGGGATAGCATTAGGAGATATACCTAATGTAAATGACGAGTTAATGGGTGCAGCACACCAACATGGCACATGTATACATCTGTAACAAACCTGCACGTTGTGCACACGTACCCTAGAGCATAAAGTATAATTTAAAAAATTTAAAAATAAAATAAAATAATTACAAAAGTAAAAAAAAAAATTCTCACTCAGCAAATTTTTGAAATTTAAATTTCTTTTTCTGAAGTTTTAAAGGTGAAAATAATTAAACATATTCCATTACTGAATTTCTCTTACTCAGACCATTTTGAAATTTAAAACATAAAAACGCTGGAAATGCATAAAAACACTGGAAAAAACATAAATTTACCTTTGTCTCACTTTCATTATTCCATCCAAAAAGCATTTGTGCCATGGACTATTCTACTCCCTCTGGATTCTTTCCCAGGTTCACACTTCTACTGTTATAATATTGATTACTAGAACACTTTCTAATACACTCATTTTCAGAGAAGCTCAAAAGATCCTGAAAACAACCCTTAATTGTGTGAGCATTTAGGGTTAATTTGGTCTTCATTACTCTATTTTAAATCAGGCTTCATTTTCATACTAAAATTATTCATAGCTTGATTTTATATCATAATTCATTCATCCTCTTAAAGAAAGAATGCTTCTTATTTTTAAATTTTTTAAAATATAAGATCTACCAAGAGATCACAAAAGTACAGAAAATATTATTTAACACTTTATTGGCCATCTGCCATTCTGTGTATGGTAGTCAATAATGATTTGTGAAACAATTAACAGAGTCAATAAATACTCATAGAATAACCGAATCTGCCTGCCACCAGTAGTCACTAGTTGGGAATTAATGTACTGAAACTATTCAACATCACACCTGATACCCAACCAGATGGAGAGCAAGCATGACATAGCAGATGACGATTAATTATAAAGTTGATATAGTTCACTGATAACATTTTGGGCCCTGAAAACCTTTTCTCATCTGGAACCTTTAATCTGCAACATGTACCATATAATAAAGACTCCTTTAAGCAGAGCTGTTTGCACACTTTGAAGTTTTTGGAAAAACACAAATATCAATATGAAAAAAGGAACTGAGGTTTAAATTCACTTGAGTCATCCCCTGATAGAAAAAATTATAATCAGCATTATTACAAAAATTAAAATATGAACATTTATCCAAGTCACCAGGGGTCTTAGTGTTCATGTTTATAAAACTAAGACTGTTCACAAAAACAAATACAAAGGAGTCAATTCTGAGAGTGGGGAAAAAAGAGTAAAATGCAAGAATTATTCAAGCTGGCTGTTTCTTCTGTATCTGATAGCATCTCTATATATTGGCAGTATTGCTGTTATTCAGGAGAACATGGGCTTTCAGCCAGACTGTCTCATTGTCATCCAAGTTTTACCATCTCTGCTGTGACCTTGAGCAAATTATGTATACTCTCTGTGTGCCATAATAAAAAAAAAAAATACTTGGTTAGTGTATATATGTGTGTTTTGTGAAGATTTCCAGGCACATGGTAAGTACTCAGTGTGTGCTATTATTATCCAAACTCAGTTTGAACATTTGCAATAGAGAGAACTAAACTATACTTCTACTCAAGGGAGATTACTCATTACTGAAAATTCCAGGTTGTTTGATACCTCTATCTTATGTTTAATATTTTTCCCTAGGTAATTCATACACATTGGCTCATGTTCAATCCTTTAGTATAGTGATTCTCAAAGTGTAATTCCAGACCAGCAGTGGAGAGAGAGATATGAATCTATTATAAGAAGTTGGCAGGCTAAAACCCCATGAACATGGGATGAAGCTGTTGTCCATAGTGGGAGTCTCTCTCCCTCTCTCCCTTCTGTTTCTCTCTCCTCTCCTCTCTTCTCTGCACTCCTACTTTCCCCTCCTCTCCCTTCTTCTTCCCTCCTCCCCTTCTTTTTCACTCCCTCTCTCAGGATGGAAATTCTAGGTACTCTTTTAAGACCTTCCAACTGATTAGGTCAGGTCCACCCAATATTATCTTCCTTATTTATTTACTTATTTATTTATTTATTTTTATTTTTAATTCATAAAGAACAGAAATTTCACCAAAGTTCTGGAGGCTGAGATGTTCAAGATTAAGCACAGGCATGTTGTATGTCTGATGAGAGCCTGTTTGCTGCATCTTCACGTGGCAGAGGAACATAAGAACTAAAAGGAGCTCACACTCTCCAAATCCTCTTTTATAAAGCATTAATCCATTCATGAGGGCAGAGCCATCATGACATAGTCACCTCATTAAAGACCCCATCTTAATGCCACTGCAATGGGAATTGAGTTTCACCATAAATTTTGGAGGGGACACTACATTCAAACTGTAGCAATTCATCCCTGGGCTTCTGAAATTCACGTCTTTCTCACATACAACATACATTTATTCCATTCCAATAGCCTTCAAAGTCTTAATTTGTTCCAGCATCAACTTTAAAGTCTAAGTCCAAAGTCTCATCTAAACATTATCTAAATCAGATTTGGGTGAGGCTCAAGGTGTGATTCATCCTGAGGCAAATTGCTCTCTAAGCTGTGAGCCTGTGAAATCAAACATCTTATGTGCTTCCAAAATAGAATGGTGGGACAAGCATTAAATAGATATTCCAATTCCAAAAAGCAGAAATAAACAAGAGGAAAGTAGTAATAGGTCCTGAGTAAGTTTAAAACCCAATAGGGCAAACAATATGAAATCTTGAGGCTTGAGAAAAACCTTCTTTGACTCTGGACACACTGGGGTAGAGGTTGGTCCCCTAAAGCCTGGGGCAGCCCACCATTATCGCTTTGCTGGGTGCAGGCCACACAGCAGCTCTCAGGGGTTGGAGTGAGTTAGGTTCCTGTAGCTCTTCCAGGCTAGTGTTGTTGAACACTGGTGGCTCTGCAGATCTGGCATCTTGGGGGAAGCCTCACTCTCCAAGACTCCACTAAGCATTGTCCTAGTGGGGGCTTTCTACAATGGTGCCAAATGATTGCCTTAAAGTCAACTAACTAGGGTGTTAATTACATCTGCCAGATCCTTTCACAGCAGTACTGATGTCAGCGCTTAATTGAATCACTGGGAAAAGGTGTTTGTGTATGGTTCAAAGTGGCTGCTGCTTTCTTTCCTTCTTCCAACTCTTAGGAGGCTATCTCTGATAGCCCAATCGATGTAGAAACCTACAAGAAGGAATGATGCGGAACTTAGTATAGCCTAGCCAAGTTCACACACCAAAAAGCCATCACACCAACCAAATCAGAAACTCTAGGTGTGGGTTCCAGCAATCTGTCTTAACAGGCCCTCCAAGGATACTGATGCATATTTAAATTTAAAAATGACTGCTTTAGGACAGCCTAGAGTGTTCAGTCTTTCTGTTTTTATGATAACCATGAAATGACTTGAATATGGTTAGTATATGTTCTTAAAACATATGCTCTGACATTATGTAGATAAAACCTTTGTGAGCAGGTAAAGAAATGTGCTGTTTTAATCATATTGTTTCAAAATCATACTTCATCTTTTTAAATGTTATTCTTTTGACTATTCCTCTAGTTGATTCACTCTGTACTCCCTACAAATTAACTATTCTACTTGAAATTGGCTAGAATAAGTGTTTTCAAGAGTACATGTAATATGAATTCATTATTATTACATAATAATCCCATGAACTTAGTTAATTAAATTTCATCTATTCTCCTATAATACGTGCTCCTCTAATCATGTGCCACTGAATATCAATCTCAAAAGCAAAGATAGGTCAGTATACTTATTTTCACTTTCAGGAAACTATGAGTGTTCCTATACTGTGCCAGTATACAGAAGTAGACTTACATATTTTAAATAAGAATCTTATAGAATCTATTAAAAAGAAGGAGTAGCCAAAACAAGTTGAGTATCCCTAATGTGAAAATCTGATATCTGAAATGCTCTGAAATCTGACTTTTGGAGGGCTGACAAGACACTCAAAGGAAATACTCATTGGAGCATTTTGGATTTTGAATAGTGTATAAGTCCGTTCTCACATGGCTATAAAGAACTAAAGAACTACCTGAGACTGGGTAATTTATAAAGAAAAGAGGTTTAGTTGACTCACAGTTCCACAGGCTACACAGGAAGCGTGGCTGGGAGGCCTTGGGAAACTTACAATCATGGCGGAAGGTGAATGGGAAGTGAGCACGTCTTACCATAGCAGAGTAGGAGACAGAGAGTGAAGGGGGAAGTGCTACACACTTTAAAACAACCAGATCTCTTGATAACTCACTATCATGAGAACAGCCAGGGGGAAATCTGCCCCCATGATCTAATCATCTCCACCCATGATCCAATCATCTTCCAGGTCCCTCCACCTACATTGAGGATTACAATTCAACATGAGATTTGGGTGGAGACACAGAGCCAAACCATGTCAAATGGTATTGAAATGTAAATATTACAATTTTTTAAAAATCTGACATCTGAAATACTTCTCATCCCAAGTGTATGGGATAAGGAATACTCAATCCATCACATGACGGTCCATTATCAGGACTATCCCTATTTTAGTGATAGATACACCAGACTGAACTAGCCTGACGCTTTTAAGCATTAAGTTTATATAACTGATACTTCTTGCTTTACTTCTGCGCTCACCAAACACTTTACTGGTTATAATGGTTCATTCTTTATAGCACTGCCGATGGAAAAATGTGTTATAATTGCTGATGTAAGGCCACTGTCCACATGATAGTTCCATTTCTCCCTGAGAGTTAATAATTGTCATAAAGTTTTAAGCCAAGAGTGTCTGACTTTGGTAAAATTCTTAGAAGTGGAAAATGCCCTTGAATTTGTGGAGAATATATGTGTTTATAAAATCAATGAAGACATTCATGTCCAAATCCTTGTCTGTGTGCACTCAAAGGCAACCATAAAGAGAAGATATTTCAGAATTATTTGTGATATTAAAAAATGGAACAATATTTTTGTATCTAGCAATAGATGAATGGCTTATGCAATAATAATTCATGCAATGGATTATCATCTTTCAGCTAAAAAGAGTAAGATAGCTTCACAGAAAGATTTCCAAGACATATTTTTAAATGTAAATAAAGATATTTTGGGAAACCGTTTATTCTATATCAAGGATTGGCAAACTGTTTATTGACGGGCCAGATGGTAAATATCTAAGGCTTTGCAGAACAAGAGACAACATTGAAGTTGTTATGTAGGTTCTATATAATTATTTAAAATGTAACCATTAAAAAAATTTTAAAATCATCCTTGGTTCGTAGGCAGTAAAGCATACAGTTGACAAGATTTGGTCCACGGGCTGTAGCTTTCTGATCGCTGTTCTATATGATCTCATTTGTATATCTACATGTATGACCACATAAATATCTATGTAGAAATCTGGAGCAATACATACCAGACTGATCATATGCATATCTGGAAACAAATGATATTGGGATGTAAATTTGCAAGTCAGATCATTGTTTTATCTATATTTTTGTAATTTTTACATGGATTTGCACATGCACATATAGACACAGAGACACACACACGTGAAAGGGGTCAACATTCATGACTCTTGGGAGGTGTTACAAACAAAGAGAGCACACTAAGTAGCAAGACGCCTCGACTTCTGCGCCAATCTCAGTCCAGTTTACAGAGAGAATCGAAGTCAAGATTTTCAACTTTTCCTTATATCTGGTTTACTGCATAGCATCAAAGAACAGAGAGGAGACTATATGAAGATCTAATTTATTTCTTTATTACCTATTCTGACTTGACAATGTCGGGGGAAGAGTAACAGGGATCCCCCAAATCCCTCTTGAGTACCTAAAGTTCATCCTTGTGTATCTAACTCAAAATCCTCTCCTTCAAGACATCATTGTTTCTCTCGAGCATAACTCTCTTTAAAATTCCTCCCGAGACTTTCACTTAGATGGAGCTAATTAGACTATATTCAGAAGTGCTTTTAATTATTATTTAATTTTCATGACCTTTTCCCTCAATATATTTCCATTCTTATGAAGTAGAGTCTGCACAGTGCAACCTTAACTTATACTTAACTTTATTTGGTCAGATTTCCACCATATTCTTTGCCTTTCTCACTCTTGACTAAAAACATGCAAACGATTTCACAGTTTTTCCTGTTTTCTTATTGTATTTTTCACTTCTCCATAACTTTCCTGTGGCCCATTCCAGTAAATTACTCTGGAATGTACTCACTTGATTTCTGTTATTTCTAGAAACTAACCACAATGCCTCTTTCTTCTCTTACACAGTTGATTTTGCATGGTCTTCCCATTCCAATCAGTGTTTCATGTTTAACATTGCAAAAGTTGTCTCTTCTATGAAATGAGCTATAAAGTTAATAGGTGATATTTCATGGGTCTTCCAAGATGTAAACATACATCATGATGCAAGCTCTTCAGAGCACGCCTTCAAGGGCTGTTGTTCCAATCTGTGGTTTATCTTGATGAAATTGCAAGAATTTGGCTGGAGTCAAGCTTAAGAAGCATGGCTAATCTTTCTTCCACTCAACTTACGTTCTACCTAGTTCTTTTCAACATTGTAGCAGAATGTTTATTATACACTCTTACCTCAGACTCAAATATTTAAAAAGAATAAAACATATATAAGTCAAAGTTTTCTTGTCTAGTACTCTCTCTTAGTATTACCAACCTCAATGATTTTAGAGTGATTGTGAGATTTGTCTTTAAAAAACAGTTTAAAACCTCTAGTTCAGTGCTTCTCATATTGCCTGTGGTGAAGACCCAGTATGTTAATAGATAATTACTCATGGAACTCTCATGTTTCTGCATGTCTTATGGGTGACAGAGTCACTTAAAGCCCTTTATTTCAAAGTATATTTTCAAAATTGTTTTGAATGATAAAAATACAGTCTCCTTCTGGAAACATAAATTTTCTCACAATCTGAACATAAAGATAGTATCTCCCTTTGGAGGAAAGGGCAGGGATGCTTATTGTTCATTAAAAAGATCTGGAAGCCTAAATTCAGGGTCCCTCTTTTGTAGTGCAGTTCACTGCGTGTGTAACTGCAATCCGGTACCCTTCATATTATCTACTAAGAATCAGATCAGTGAATCAATGGAAAAATACTCTGCCTACTCTTATTGCTACAAGTCATAAACTGTCTTTAGTCTATGTGCTGAGAGTCCCTTTTCTTCCTACCAGATCTATGAGATTGTGGCAGACTCTCTAATTTATTAATTTGGACACAAACACAGAGTAAAATCTGAATCCCTTTAAAATTCTTGACACAGACCTGGAGTGGTGGCTCACACCTGTAATCCTAGCACTTTGGTTTGGGTGGGCAGATCGTTTGAGCAGAGGAGTATGAGACCGGCCTGGGCAACATGGTGAAACCGTGTCTTTACAAAAAAATACAAAAAATAACCGGGCAAGGTGGCATGCACCTGTAGTCCCAGCTAATCAAGAGGCTGAGGTGGGAGGATTAACAGAGCCCAGGAGGTCAAGCCTATAGTGAGCCATGATGGTGTCACTGCACTCCAGTCTGGGTGACAGAGTGAGACCCTGTCTCAAAAAAACAAATAAATAAAATTTCTTGACACAATGTTGTTTTCCGTTTTTCATTTCCAATTGGTCACGCACTGATACTTTTCTATAATACAAGCTTGTGTTAGATAGCTTCTGAGATAACTACCAATAATTCAGGGTTCATGCCCTAGTGTAATCGCCCCTTGAGTGTGAATCAGGTGTTGTGTATTTCTTCTAATGAGCAGAATATGACAAAATGGATGAGATGTCTCTTCCAAGATTGAGTCATGATGGACTCTGGCTTCCATCTTATTTCCCTCTTCATTCTCCCTTGCTTGCTTACTATGATGAAAGTTAGAAACACTCTTGTAATTTTTTCCCTATGCAGAGGTCCACATGATAAGGAACTGATGGAGACCTTCATTCCATTGCTAGTGATAAAGGTGAGATCCTCAGTCTAACAACCAACAATAATCTGAATCCTGCCAAAACCATGTGAGTGAAATTAAAGAAAGGTAGATACTCTCCTAGGTAATCCTTCAAATGAGACTGCAGCCCTGGCCAACATTTTGATTTCAGCCTTGTCAAATTTTGAGACAGAAGACCCTGCTAAACTATAACCAGGTTCCTGACCTAGCAAAGATGGGAAATAATAAATATTTGTTGTTTACACCTTCTAAATTTTGACATAACTTGTTAAGCAGTAATAAACAACTAACAGTTTAAGGACTAGAATCGGTTCATGGAGTACTCTTCCCTTACTCTGGATGGCAAGTACTCCCAGGAAAGGAATTCAATCTACCTTGATCAATAATGTATCCCCTACATTGTGTAGATAATAGGTTATTACTAAATTATTTTTGAAAAGATTAATAAGCCACTAGCCAAATCCAATTATGACCAGAGTACTTGATAATGAGCTATAGAGATTTAAGAAACAGGAGGGTTGGTAAGTGGTACGTAGAACAGCTAATGTATTATTAAGAGAATGATAGATGACACGTAAATAGATGGAGGAGGAGTTTGAAAGTAATCACTTAAATAATAATAATGTATGGGATTTATTATTGATGAACACATAGACATAAATGAACCCAAACGTGTATACAGTGAGTCTGAGTTAACATCGCAAATAGGTTCTTGGCAACTACAAGTCTAAGTGAAGTGACCTGTGATGAAACCAATGTTATAATAGGCTAATTGATATAAATGAGAGTTAAGTTTCTATGACATATGTCTGGTCACAAAATCATCATCAAACTTCTAAATAAAGACAAACTCTTCTAATATTAAACATTGAAATAAATGTGAGCCATAATACATTTAAGAAAGATTAATAAAAACTAAAATAATTATTTACCCAATTATTACAGTTCAGGATTCAGTTCAGTTCAGTGAGATTCAGTCCAATATCAAGGGTAAGAAACCAATTAATATGGTTTCAATATTTATTGCCTCCAAATCTCATGTTGAAATTTGATTCCCGGCTGGAAAATCCTGACAGCTCCGGGTGAAAGGTGGAAACTAACCTAGGACAGGATTCCACCCCATTGCAGGGTACACTTACCCATGCCCACACTCACTCACGCTGGGAAAATGTAGACACACCAATTCATCTAACCTGCACAACTTTGGGATGTGGGAGAAAACTGGAGAACACAGAGAAAACCCACGCAGACATGGGCAGAACGTGCAAACTCCACACAGAGAGTGGCTCTGGCCGGGAACCAATTTTATTTTCTCATCAACATCATAAAGAAATGATGTTGAACAAAATGTTATTTGAGGACCTGCTGTATAAGAGATCTGGCTCAATTAGATATATCCAAACCCCTTGACTCTCTTCTACTTTTCTATTGTTGTTATCTTTCATTTTTATATATACTTTTTCAGTTCAAAAAAGAGGCTACCCTTTTAGCTAACATTTTGGTAACAAATCAGTGTTTAAAAACAACTAGAGCACCAGAGTATTTCTATTGATTGTGTGACTGAAATCATTTAATCTATGTGGCCCATAGTTACTGCAACTGTAAAAAGACCATTCAGTTAATGGTCTCTAAAGTCTCCTGTAAAAAGTAAAAATTTGGTGAATCCTTACTCCTCCTGTAAAGTTTAAAATAAGTCAGCATGTACTGATCTGAAAGAAGCATTTTATGAAACTCTTTAAAAAGCAGATCTAATTCCAATTTAATGCAACCTCACCAATTTAAGAAGCCAATTGATATGGTTTTGCTTTTTATCTCCTCCAAATCTCATGTTGAAATTTGATTCCCAGTTGGAGGTGGGTCCTGGTAGGAGGTGTTTGGTTTGTGAGGGTAGATCTCTCATGAACAGGCTTGATGCTTATTGCTTTATTAGTTCAAGAGACAGCTGGTTGTTTAAAAGAGCTTGACACCTTCCTCCGCTCCTCACTCTCTCGTTTTGTGACACTTCCATTCCTCCTTCACCTTCTGCCATGAATAGAACCTTCCTGAGGTCCTTACCAGAAGCAGATAGTGATGCCATGCTCCTTGTTCAGCCTGCAGAACCAAGAGCCAAAAAAACTTCTTTTCTTTATGAATCACCTAGCCTCAAGTATTCCTTTACAGCAACCCAAATTGGACTGAAATAGCAACACTTTAAAAAAATCTCTAAATATTAAAATTATTCCTTGAGATTAAAGCAATCACTTTCCTAAGGGAAAGTCATTGTTTTGAGTCACTACAATGTTATAGAGTTACAAAGAACAGCTCACTAAACATAATAGTTTTCTTAAAAAATCCTAAATGAATAATTTTTAAAATTTAATTTATAATTTGAATTGTTTTAGTTTTATGATTTTTGAGATGTGTTTTATTTACTTTGGATTGATTTTCATCTGACAGAGAATTCATCATTTTAACTTGCAGTTTCTCTATTGCCTAATATCTTTTCAAGTGAATTTATGACTTGTAAATACTAAATCAGCCAAGAAATCCCACTATGTATTGGTATATTTATAGAGCAATCTTTATTTTTGTAGCACTAAAATTATACCTTATTTCCAATTATCTCTAATGGATTTTCTTATTTTTATTCAAGTTTACCCCCAATGCATTTGCTTAATGTAAAGTACAACAATAGTTTTCCACATCCACTCAAGCTGAAAGCATTAATTTTTTTTTTTCTAAAGTAAGATGGATAACTTACTTCCATATAAAGGAAGCAAACCTATTTAGATAACAGGCTTAGTAGCTAGCCGAAATTGACTTGTACGTTTGAATTCAATAAGAAGATGCAGATATAATATTTTTGCTTTAAGAAGTGAATTGTCAAATTAGGAAATGTTTTAATTATCAGTGTACAAAAATTTATAAAGACAATTAACAATTTTCAACAAAAATGCAGTTCACAAGAGAAAAGAAAAATAACAAAGAAGTCTACAGAAAAATTTGTCTCATTAGTAAAAGGTTATACATTTCCAGGAGCTGCTAAATCATAGAATGAAGATTACTGATTTAGAAGTGATCAAAGAACTAAAGACACGAATTTAAGAAATCATATGACTTTTACATTTTAAAAACACAGTTTATTTGCTAATAAAAAGTAAATAAGCACTGAAAATACCCCCATTGTTTTGAAAAGACAGGTTATCTGCACAAAATAGCAGATATTAATTGACTATGTCCATAAAATTCCTCAAAATGTTGGCTAGAATATATGCAGTATGCCTTCGCTGGCTTTCTTTTACATTTATGGCAATGCTCTTATTTCCGGATTTGATAAAAATGCATTCTCCTACCAGGATGTAATAGGACAAACTGAATTTGTAACTGCAAACTCAATCAGAAATGTCACATTTTAATATAAATCTCAACTAATCTGGTCTGATTCAAGCTCACCGTTAAGGTTAGGGTCAGCATTTCACATGTGGAAACAATTCTTAGAAAGCCTCTCAGGCATTAAATATGACTTCCTGGCATACTAGGACATTGACAAATTTGGGAGATCTTGGAGGAAGGGGGAAAACTCTTGTAAATACTGAGGACAAAAACTAGTAGACATAGGTGGTTTTTTTTTTTTTTTTTTGTTCTCAGAGAAGATGACTTAGAAAATATTATAAAAGGAAAGAAAAGATAAATAATTTCTTACGGACTCATCATATGGATATTTTATAGGGCTTTAGATTTACCGACCATAGACCAAGGAGGCTTATGTGTGTTAATTAGTAACAGTTTCGCACCTATGTAAATAAAATTGGTCACAGTTGGATAAAATATACACCATCTAACTACACAAACCTATAAAATAGCAGTTAGTCATGGGATTATTTCTGTCAATTATTTCCAAATGTGGGGAAGTGGTTCAAAGACATATCAATATATTTATGAAAATACATATTGTATTTTCAAAATCAGATATGAAAATTTAATATAATATCTGCTTTAAAAATTTCTTAGAGTTAATTATAGAAGAGAACAAAGAAAGCATGGAAGAAATAAATCCATTTTTTAAAAGCCTATCACTAGCATTGAGTTCTTTCAAAAGCTTGAATTTTAAGGTTTCCAGATGGTTGAAGAGCAAATTCTGTAATGGTTAAAGAGTAAAAAAGTCATAATATGAAAAAAAATTAAATGTCATTCTGTGGATAGTCTGGATTGTGTGAAAGTATTTGAAGTGAGAAGAAATTAAGACAGTTAAAGTAAATTTTCTTAATTATATTACAGTTTAAGACACTACATGTTGTAGAAACAGCTTTGCTTGTTAGTTACCATGACCTTATTTTATTTATTAAACTATCACATAGTCATACTATTATTAAACCAGTTTTAAAATATATTAAAAAGAATAACACAGTTTATTGCTTTAAAACCTAGCAGTAAAACTTCGATTTCTATGCTCAATGTACATAAACAGAAAGTTATATTGAACCCGATTTCTCTCTTCATGATCCTCTTCCACTGTATTTCAGTCTCTGGGATAGAAATATACACTTACAAAACCTTTTTAAAAATGTGTCTATAATATCTAGGTTATTGCTTCCAAATATTTTTAAAATATTTACCTCTCGAAGTTAAGCATATTATTAAACAGAATATAAGAAGTGTTTCCTTAGCTCCAGTTATGCAAACGACCCTGAAATGGGTTTTTTGGTTGATCAAAAGAAATATGACAAGCTCTGCCTTTGAGGAACTCAAAAATCCTTCTAAGAAGCCTACATGTACACATGTAAAACAAGCAAAATAATGTAACACGTAATCGAGTATTATAAACATAACACTGAAAATAATATGATTATATTTTATGGTACACTTTGTAAATCACTTAATATAAAACGAGAAATATAATTGTGAATTTCAGAATTAGAATAATTGCCATTCACCTCCACAAAACACTATTTTATGAAACTTTTAAAACTGTCATAGTATATAAAGCAGATATTATGGCTCTAATGTGCTTTGAAATATTTGAATGAAATGCATTAAGTGTCATCACTAATGATTATTGTTACTATTTGTCTTTATTAGAAGTCTAGTAGTAAACATGTGAGGGACTAACATCAAAATAGAATTGTAATAAACTATAAAGGCCACCAAAAAAGGTCAAATCTGTTTCCTCTGGTCTCTCCTCCCTTCAGACCAGGAATGGTTATGAAGGTGAGTGAGCTGGTATATACATGAAAGATGATAATCAATTTTTAAAAAAATCTTAATGTCTTAAAACAGTAGTTGCCAAACCAGTATCTCATGGGCTAACAAAATAATATTTTTAAATGAGTTTGTTGTGATAGTTTTGCTCATTTAAAAAATTGCCAAGACCTAATTGGAAAATTAAAAAACGTTTCTTTAAATTCAACAAATTTAGCTCTGTGGGAAAACTTTCACTAAAGGGTCTTTATTTTTATTTTTGCCACAAACCTCCAACTTCACTTGGGCTGTGTGTAGGGATTCTACTGCTAAAGAGTTCTTTCTCCCATACTCCACATTTTATTTGACTTAATGAGAGTCAGGCTTTTTGTTCTCTGATATATGACACACAATTAACTAGGGATTTATGAGTACTAAACAATGTGAGAATGTACCTAGGTTTTAGAACCAGCACCACTAAATGGCACAATTCCAGAAGGCTCTTTCATATTGTATTCTATTTGAATACAGACCCTCTAAAGCACAGAGAAAATGTCAGTGATAGTTTTGAATTTGGGCAACATTGCAACCCCTCTTGAAATACTCTGGAATCTAGACAATATCACCTAACTGGCAGTGTAGACCACTGATTATTTAAAAATGATAAATTTCCCTAAAAGAACCAGAGATGACCTTCTTTATTGCCCTTTTTCCCTTCTTTTTTTGGACATAATGTTATGGTGAAGAGAAGACAATGCAACTGGGAAGATGGGAAGAGAGTATAGACAATATTTTGCAATTGCATATTTAAATGTTTTTATTTTTGTATTTTTTGTATCACTCTCTGAGGGAGATGTATTCTGTCCTTATGATGTACTCTGAAATGTCATGAAATCAGGGTTATTCTCAAACATTCTATGAACCAGAAGAGGTTACCACTTCAGTGTTGCACCAGTTGTTTAAAGACTCAGATGAGGGCTAACGGGTTATCTGATGTCACTATGACCACTATTTACCTGCCTAGCCAGGTGAACACCCCAACTGTTATATTTCTAAGGGATATGGGCCTTGATGGCATCAATAATATAGTCTGAAGTAAAAGTGTCAAAATTCTTATGTTTAAACCAAATGGTTTACATAACCTGAAAAACAAATGTTAGAGTTTATATGTGTGAATCTATTTCTATATGTGTCCACGTTGCTTGGTAGAATCTCCTGCAATATTCTCAGAAGTTCTAATGGAAGTTACTACTGAAAAACATTGAGTTATAAAAATGATTTAAATACATAACTGAATATTAAGTAGAACACCAGGAGAGGAAAAGGTTTAAGCAATTGTTTTTTTTTTTTTTCTTTATCAGAAATACATAAACTCTTTGAAATAGCACCAGATAGTCTCTTTGAAATGTAAATTCCTGAATGCAGTGATGAGCTAGAGTTGTGACTGGTTGTGGTATAAGTTAGCAAAGAACTATGTACATTAGCTATTAAATGAATATAATTTGTCCATCATGTAATTATAAAGCTTTCAGCCACTTTACCTGTAGACTTTTCAATGTTAAACTTTAACTGGAATTGAAAAGGATGTCTTGTAGCATATCTTCTGAGCAGGCAAGTTTCAATGCTTGTGCTGAGGGCAAATCTAGACCTTGTACTTGCAGATGCTTTATATTGAAGGCAACGGTCACCACTGAGGTGTAAATACTTTGTCAGAACCTCATAAAATATTTAATCTTGTTTTCTTCTTGGGGGAGTAAGAGGCATATTCTGCAAAGTATTGCCTGAAATCACATATAGATAATTTAATCTAGGAAAAAATATTTTAAAGAAAATGTGCTTTAAGCAATCTACTCCAAGGATGTCCTTGGTCACTTCCTTTTATTTCTATTTTTCAACATTAGAGTATATGTTTAGTAGAATTTGTATAATGTGATGAAAATACATAGCCGACTCAGTTGAAGCTGAGAAATCTCTAGAGTGTTCATGAATAAATGTCTAATATCTTGGTCAGAAATAGTGTCCTACAGAAAAGGCTAGCATGTGGCATTCACTCCATAATTTCTCAGTGAGAAAAAAGAAATCAAGATAAATAATCTCTGAACGGACCCAAAGTGGATGGAAGCAAATGATATCAGATGACTTCTGAATGCATGGGAGATAAAAGAAATTGAATCCTATTATACAATCATTGCTAATGTACCCAAGTGAGAGGAAGAGAATAGTACAGGATAAAGATGCCTCGATGAAGAACGATGGTTTGAGGCAAACACTGTTGAATTGAATTGTAAAGAACTAAACCAAACAATGTCATACATCTGCTGCTTAATAAATGAGAAGTGAATGAAGAAGAGCCATATCAGAAGACAACTGCTGAGAAAATGTGAACCAAACCAAGATAAATAATGTTCAAGGATTGTTACTGAGACCCAGCAGGGCAAAGGAAGATAAATGATATGAAACACCCATCTTTAAATGTACTAGTGACAAACCAAGATCAATGTTTCCAGATTTAAAAGTAAAGAAGGGAGTATCTTGCAGTGGAATTTTGATAGGTGCAATACAATAAATATATCTAGTGGTTACCATTGGCTTCCTACCCATAGGTATGCGGTATCTCCTATCCTCCTTCCTAACACAGCCCTAATATGATTCTGTTAGCCTACTAGCCAGCCCTTCCTAGACATGTTGGGTCATAAAAGAATAAATGTTTGAAGGCATCCATAGTATGAAATTAATTAATATATTCTACTAATATAAAATGAGACTAGCTATACTATCCTTGGGAAAATAGAGGGAGTGTTCACTTATTTTTTTTAGGGCTTATCTGTATCCCACTGGATATTTTTTAAAAAATAGCCATGTTGCTCCTGTGGACAGCCAACTTAAAATTAAACAGACAGCAGTCTTAGGATGAAGCTGAGAGTAATTTAACCTTCCTTATTCTTGAAAGCAGTCTGAGTTTGTAGAAATTTTTGGGTATTTATTGTAGAAATAATTCTAAATGATAAAATAGTCTCCCTCCTGAAATTAAAATATCATGTATTTCCAAATAATACATTATATATATATTTATCTACTCCAGCTACAATCGCTTCCAATCTAAGAAACCTATATATTTTTTCAATGCCTTTCTTTTAATTACATAACATTCATGAATTACCTTGATTTCATTTGGGCTGATTCTTTAAAGCCTACAAGTATACATTATGAAATCCCCGATGAGCTGTTTTGAGATAGACTTATTTAGAAACAATAAAGTTCCAGGGAATCCTAGATACTATAACAGACTGTGCTGTTGTATCTACTGGAAATTAACCATTACCATTCCCTTTTACATGCTTTTGTTTATTGGACAAACGTTCTATTTGAATGTTTGTCTATCTCACTAAATAGTCAAAGTTATGGAAAGAACATGATTTCTGAAAAAGAATGTACCTTATTTTATCTATATGCTGTATTGAATTATCTATTTATATATAAAAGTGAATTTCAGTTTAGGCGTGTTGCAGGAATCTTGGAGTGTACCAATACCTTCACAACTTTTAGATTTAAAATTCAGGTTTTTCTAAGAAGTTTTAGCAATGTATCAGTTATGCCAGTTGTCATTCTCTTTACTCAAACATCTGACACTTTTCAGGATTTTACTTAAACTTTCTTCTTTATTGGCAGCAGGATAATATCAGGGGAACCCACCCCCAATATTTCAATGTAGGTTCTTTCTATTTTCCATAAGTGTTGGCTTGTCTGAGAAATAAAGAGAAAGAGTACAAAGAGAAGAATTTTACAGCTGGGCCGTGGTGGGTGACATCACATATTGGTAGGACTGTGATGCCCACCTGAACCTTAAAGCCAGCAAGTTTTATTAAGGATTTCAAAAGAGGAGGGGGTGCAAGAACAGGGAGTAGGTCACAAAGATCACATGCTTCAAAGGGCAAAAGCAGAATTACTGATAAGGGTCTATGTTTGGCAGTGCACGTATTGTCTTGATAAACATCTTAAACAACAGAAAACAGGGTTCGAGAGCAGAGAACTGGTCTGACCTCAAATTTTCCAGGGTGGAACTTTTCCCCACCCTAGTAAGCCTGAGGGTACTGCAGGAGACCAGGGTGTATTTCAGTCCTTATCTCAACCGCATAAGACAGACACTCTCAGAGCAGCCGTTTATAGACCTCCCCACAGGAATGCATTCCTTCCTAAGGGTATTAATTATTAATATTCCTTGCTAGGAAAAAAAAATTAGTGATATCTTCCCTACTTGCATGTCCATTTATAGGCTCTCTGCAAGAAGAAAAATATGTCTTTATTTCGCCTGACTCCGCAGGCAGTCAGACCTTATGGTTGTCTTCCCTTGTTTCCTGAAAATTGCTGTTATTCTGTTCTTTTTCAAGGTGCACTGATTTCATATTGTTCAAACACACATGTTTTACAATTAATTTGTACAGTTAACACAATAGTGATCCTGAGGTGAGGTACATCATCAGCTTACGAAGATAACAGGATTAAGAGATTGAAGTAAGACAGGCGTAAAATATTACAAAAGTATTATTTGGGAACTGATAAATGTCCATGAAATCTTCACAATTTATGTTCCTCTGCCGTGGCTCCAGCCTGTCCCTCCGTTCAGGGTCCCTGACTTCCCGCAAAAGGATGAAATGAAAAGAACTCCTGCTTAGAGACAGAAGTTCTTATTTGTGGCCCTGGTTCTGCCACAAAAGTGGTATAGCTTTCAGGAAGATTAACTGGATGATTCTTAATCACTCCTCTTCTGAGTTCCAGATTCACACTTCCAACAAACAGAATAAATTCATGGAAGAAATTAAATCCCTAAGCCTCTATTTCCTGAAGTGACTCAACAACTTTGAAAAAGTGACATGAGGTATCAGAAATAACTCATGTAAATGTTATCTGAGAATGGCAATGTTCTATTTATACCAAAATGATTATTATGACATACATCCTTGAAGCTCATATGCTCCTTCTCCCAGCTCTTATCACAGTTGGGGCTCTGAGTAAGTACATGCTGAGATGGGCTTTGGGATGCAAAGTTTTTGTTTGTTTGTTTGTTTGCTTTGTTTTTCAATGAATCAACACCTGTGACAGGAAGAAGGAGGAAGCAGGTTTGGGCAGAACTCCAACTGCAATGAATGTCTGACATAGCATTGGCCAACCAGGTGTGAGTGCAAGGGACTCTGGAAAGAGTATTGGCCATCAGAATTAGCTTGTATCTGGCTGAGATGTCAGATGCTTATACTTCTGCCTTGCTCAGTCACTGTGTTCAGGCTGCTTTTGGAAGAGTGTGAGCTTGGTTGGACCAGCTTTCTGCAGCAGAAACAAACCTTTAAGGAGCTGACAGCTGAAAGATGTCTACTGACTGTACTTCCTTGAAGGGAGATCTCATGAGTACATCTCCAAGTGTACCATACTCTTAATACACCTCTTGTATAACTTTGCTATGTCTTGTGCTTTCTCTGACATCCTTGATATAGGACTTTTCAACTGTTCAGTTTAAGCCTCCTGCTGTCTCTTTTTTGAAAGTCCTTTTTATTTCTTTCATTTGAGCTCTTTATGATGATGACTCATCATCTATGCCTGACCTGTTTCCTGGGCTCAACTTAATAGTGTTGTAGACACCTTTGATTTGATGTCTTTCTGAAAATAAAGTCATTTTTAAAACTGATTCTTTTTCGGCTGTTTTTTTTTCTCTGTTTCTACCCTTATCACCTAAATTGACACAAAATGTCTCAGTAAACAGCCCCAATATCTTCTCATCTCATATTCTTCCTTCTTCATCTATGTTTCCCCATAACTTTCTTCACTGGATCCCTAAGTGAATTAAGCTTTTGCATTCACTAGCTTGACGTAAACCCATCTTCTAGATTTTCCTTCCTAACAGAGATGTAATTTGATTCTCAACTTTTCATGTTCATAATTTTCCTACAAAATGCTCCCTTTTAATCAATCTGGTCTAGCCACTGTCACCTTGAGCACCAATAATATAGAAACTTTCTATATTGGCTCTTGCCTTTCTTGTTATCTGAATTCCGCATATATTTTTCTTGTCTTTCAAAAAGCGTTTTCTCATTCATTACGTACCTTAAAAATTGCATTCTTGGTAATGCCAATTTTTACCCATTCAATTTGATATTGTTTCTTTATCTTCTGAATTTTTATGATGTTCACTATTTTTTATTACTCGTTTGAAGCAATTGAGACATATTTTGATTTTAAAATCAAATCATATTTTAATATGGTTCTTCTAAAACACCTATAGAATGTTTATTATGAATGATCTGGACATACTAAGTTTTAGTAATCTACAGTGAAAAAAATATGTCAGTGTATATGCATAGAGTTCAGTCTGGTAGGTAGAGAGACAACTAAACAAATAAACAAATCAATGCAATGTTGCTATTGTGGTATTAGAATAACATGTTCTTTTTACCTGGAATCTATATAAGAAAATATAATGATATCAAAAAGCCTAGAGGAAAGTTTTCTCTTGAAATTAACTACTGAGCTGAAATCTATTTGATAAGCAGGAGAGAGTTCAGTGAAAAAGGGGGGAAAGAACAACATGTGCAGAGAAAACCATGTATGAAAAGACCTTGTGATGGGAGATGGAGCAGGACTTAGGAGAAATCAACAAGAGGTCCATATGGGAGAAGTCAAAGTAAAATATGAGATGAGTCAGCATATGTAGGAGAAGGTTCCAGAACATTGTTAGGACCAGAGCATCAAGGGATTTGTAGGTGACACTGAAGATTTTTGTACTTGTCTTCAACTAAGGACATGCATGTGAAAGTCATTGAGAAATTTTAAGTAGGGGCATAACAGCAGATTTTTAGAATGTGAAACAAAACAAAACAAAACTCCATTCACAACATCATCTCTGGCTGCGATGTGGAGATTAGACAAGTCACAAAGGTGGACCTGAGTAAATGATTTGGGAAACTAGTACCTTAGGTCAGAGAAGAAAGGATAGTGCCATGGTTTACAGTGGATCCATGGGAAGACAGGGAGGTAGCTAGAGTTGTGCTGTGCTTAGAAGGCAAAGGCTTCAGGGCTTGGTTTTCAACTGGCTTTGGGAGATGAGGGAGTAGAGATTGATAAATGCAGGGCTCCTGTGTCTGGTTTGCCTAACTAAATGCTCCATTGGTGTAGGAAACCACTGAAAAAGGACCAGATTTACAAAGTATATCAAGAGATAAGGTGTATACTTGTTAAGTATGCAATGACTCTGAGACCTGCATGAAGAGGATTTAAGTAAGGCAGAAGGATTTATTGCTATGGACCTCAGAAGAGAAATATAATCTGGAGATATAAATCTGGGATTCAACTACCCGCAGAAATAAACTTTCAAAATGTAACTACATTATTGCTGTGTAACTGTGAACAAATGTGGCAAACAAATGCTCTCTCCAAATCAATTTTTTTAAGTTCCTGGGCATATGATTATATAGCACACTTTGCAGAGTCTCATATACCTAGTTGTCACCATATGAGTAAATCCTCACCAGTGAAATGTGACAAAATGAATGTGGCCAGCCTATAGGTTGTTTTCTTTAAAAACATGTACCTTAAACTTATTAAAAGTAATGACAAAGACCACAGTTACTTTTGCACCATCCTGATATTTATCTCTTTCATTGTATATGGCTGAAATTAAGTGCAGCCAGAACAAAAGTGGACCTACTCACTGATGACTTCCTGGATCAGAGTCTGCCTACCTTCCCTAGATGGTGCTGTTAGAGAAAAACTTTTATCTTGTTGGAGCCACTGTACTTTAGGATGTTTTCATCATAGCAGTTTAGTTTTTACTGAAAATGTTTGAGAGCTCAGTTATATTACAATATAGTGGCAATTTGGAAAAATTCACAGGTTATGTGAAAAATGCACAGTGCGTTTTCTGGCTCATGGCTTCATGCAAATAATTATTTATAATCATTTTAATCCTGTAAGTTTAATTAGTGCTCTTATACAGATAGGAAAGGAAAATTCAAAGTGTTTTTTAGTAAATTGCCCACATCATTGAACTGACAGGTGATCCCAGATTCAAATACAAATCCAATTTCAAGGACTATTATTTCTAACACTTCACGTTATGAGTTTATATCTCTAATTGATCCAATGCCTTCAGCATCAGTACTCTATCTTTCATTTTTTATTTCCACAGTGCCTAGCATGAGGCCTCACACGTGGTTGGAACTCATTAAATATGCGTTTATTTCCCTGGAATTCAGGCCTTAACAGTCTAACTAGAGAATCCACTTCCTCCCATAAAATTCAACAGTAAGAATGGGCCCAAAGAGACTTAATTTCATTTCAGAGAATCTATATCCAACATCATATCACTACATATTCTAATCATGGTCTATTTGCAAGAGGGAGGCTCTGTTCTAATAGGCCTGAACGCTCCATTTTTTCCATTTTGCTCAGGCATGTAAATCAGCATGCAGGCAAACAAAAAAACTTCAACAACCCACATACTTGTGCTGTTTGATTTTTTGGTTTGTTTTTATTTTAACCCACCTGCCTCATTCCCAAGGAACACATAAGCACTGAAATCAACATTTCTCCGAACCACCCACTCAGTGCAAATAATTAAATAAGGGCTTCTCACCTTTGAAGAACAGCTATTTTTAAGAGTAAATCATTTACATATTTATTATTAATATCTAACCACTGTGTTTATTGTAGTATTATAATTCAGTGTGGAACTATTGAAAACCTCACAGTATTAGGTTCTGCATGTTGACTCATCTTGAGACCCCTTTGCTTTCATTAATATTCATACAGCCTTCTAAATGGAGAAATAAGGTAATGAAAACTTAACCTGAATCAAATCCCTATTCATATGGGCCAGCATGAACTAGGAAGTTCATTTTGGCTGAACCCACAAGCTCTCCGATTTACTTCTTTATTAATGTTTTCCTTGTGATCATTAATATACTTTTATTGCATCCTGGGAACAATGTGGGAGTTAAGTATGGTCATTAAATAAATTGAGGCATGTGGTTCAGCTTCCCTGCTACTGTACAGATGGCAGGAGAAAACACAGAAATAGACGTATAAATCACATATGTGCAGTCATACCTACTTCTTTATGCCAATATCGTGACTTATCAACAGTTCACAGTTGGATATGCAGGGGACTTCTTCAGTAATGTACAGTGAATTAGACTATCCTTTACTCCCAATTACTAAAAACACTAACAGAAAGGGGTCCAGTAAACAACATACACAGGAAACAAATGATTACTCATTTTCTTTGAGCATCAAAGGAAGCTCTCTCTCTAAACAAATTAATTAATTTAAAGAATTAATGTAATTCCTTTACTTTTCCATTCCTAAAAATATTACTTTTCCAAGTTACAAAAAAATAAAGTTTTGCTCAATTAGTGACATAAGTGATAATGACACTAATGAAATGTAAAAGAAATTAAACATTTTACCATTTCAAAGAATAATTATAATCAATTATAGCTTTAAATTAGAGTTGCAGGATGATACTGTGTTGGTGCTATACGAACAGGTACCATTGTTATCCTCTTAGACCAAAGACAAGCTAAGAATCATATAGTATAATTACTCCAGTAAGAGCAGTCACCAACTGACTTGGACCTATGTCATTTTATGACCTCATTTTAATGAGGTCAAGGCCATTCTCTCATAAGATCCCGGGGACAACAGATAATATATTTAACACTAGCAAGCTGCTGTCAGATTTTATGAATTTAGTAAAATGTAGGATAATAGTGAAGGCTGCAAAACTCATAGGAAAATCATCAGTATATCAAGAAAAAAGTCCAATAAAATATTAGTAAGATAATAATTGTATCAGCATTATAATAATTAAATAGTTAATATTTATGGAACACTTTTATGTTAAATTAAGTCATTTATTCCATAAATTGATCCAAGTTGGGTATATTTCACAGTTGATTAAATTAAGGCATGGAGAGCTGCACTGGTTTTCCTACAGCTAGTAAGTGACGGAAATATGAAACCCAAATAGTCTGACACTAGCATTTGTATACTCCTTTGCTGTTACATTTCCTTTCTACACAGTATGCATTCTACTAATGAATCCAATGATGGTTGTCATCCTCAAATATGACAAAGAACATATGCCAGTAGTTACTCATAATATGTTGTAAAATTCAATCATCATGAAGATAATCATTTAGAACATAAGTAACTGCTCAAAAGAGAGAGATTCTACAAGAGCAAGGATCAGATTCAAGAATGCATTTTTGAGTATACACTGGATTTAATGACTACAGATAAAAAACTATTTGGTGAAAACAGTGAAGGAGAAGTATACTCGATTAGGAAGAGAGAACTTTTAGATACAATTCATTTTGAATGCACGAGATTTTGACAGCAGGAAAAGGAGGTCTTTGCTTCCTCTTGGTGACAGCAATACCACAATATAACCCGAAAAGTGCATGAAAAATCATGCAAGTAACAAAGCAAATATTTTCTTCTCTCTTTGGCTCATAGTGGCCCTTTTGAAAACAAGAACAAGGGAGGGAGGGAGAGAGAAAGAGATAAAGAAAAAAAAGCAATCTGATGAGATTATAGTATAATCATCAAATTGTTTAGTAAAGAAAATATTTATACCTCCTTGCACTGGCCTGATCAAATACAGATGTATTTGTAAAATAAAATTTAAAAACTTAAAGTATCTCATATAAAAATAACAAAGAAATGCATATTTCCATGATTTGTATTTTATATACTTATCAATATATTCCATCCACATGCTTAATAAGAGTAATCACTTTTCAGGCTAGAGATGACTTAGCAAAACAAAAGAGTAATTACATGTAACTTACAAATAGAATGATATTTTTCTATCCAATTGTTTTCTGGTATATTTCCATGTTCTGCTTTGAATGAAATATTTGAAAGAGAAGAATTTGAATATCAAAATTCTTTAAAAAGTCTGTGCTCATAGCTGCATTCATATGTATATGTACATAATCTTGTTACAACAAAAGAAACTTGCTCTCATTTAATTTGACTTTATTTAATGCCTCATCTGAAACCAGAAAGATGGGAAAAATGTTTAAATCAGGAATAGCTGAACAGAACTGGCTAGATAAGAATATATGTGGCATTTATAAATTTTGTTTTGAGGCATACTTTTCCTTTCTGAAGTCAGAAAATATTTTGTTGACTTTCCTTATCTACTTCATGACCACTGCTTATCATGATTCTGATCTACATGAGTATTTCTATGAAGGAAACAATGGCTATCTGGCTATTTTTCATTTACTTTGGCCACTGTAGGTCCAAAAGGGAAAGTGGTATATTATGAAAAGAACACTGCATTTAGAATCAGACCATCTGGTAATAAAACTCTAGCTTGAACAATTACTAGCTGTGTAATGTTTGCAAGTTATTTAAAATTTCTGAGCTTTTATTTCTTTTATGTAAAAGGGAAATACTATGTAGTTTCCAGTATTATGGTTAGAATGATCTGAGGTAAAGTTTGTAGAAGAAAAAAATTCAGACAGAAGATGTCTAATATTCACTGACTAAAATCCAAACTAAACAATTATTTGTAAAAGATGTTGAGCTTCAATTGTCTAGTTGGCTCTTTCCATTTATCACAGTATTGGAATGATTTCATATCACAACTTCAGTTTCTGTTATGAAGATTCCATGTACTATATTCTCTGAACCAATTTTTAGTGTCTGTCCCTAGCAGATTTAATGTAGTGTGAGATACACCGCTCCCTTTATGCCTGTTCACTGTCATAATTCTGTATTCACCATAACAGGAATTTCATTGGGTTGCTCTTTCCTTTGCCACTTTCCCTTGTTAGCAAATTACTTTAAACGTTCACTTTTTATTAAAAATCTGAAATCAGATGCATGATTCCCTCTTGCTCTATACCAGGCCTCCAGTAGGGCTGCTATCCAGAGTCTAAATGAAGATTGAACAGTTAAACAAACATTATTTAGAGCTTCTCATTTAGAACCACTTTTAGGAATACAGCAGCAGAAATGCTTTGGCAACATGATGTAAAACAAAACAAAAAAAATGTTGGAATAAATGTAGAAAAACAAAACTTTAAGATCAAAAGTTCACCAATATGATACACTAGGTAGAAGCAAAACTGAAAGAGAACATTGACTAATTTTTTTTTTTTTAATGAAAACAGAAATAAAAGAAAATTTGAAACTGCTTAATAGGAAATGGCTTTTTCGAAATGGTACTCTCTTAGGATATGTTTATGTGCATTCTCTGCCCAACTTCAAAAGCACAGCACACTTTTTCATGCTTTTGAAGTTAGATCAGTGTTCAGGAATGGTTATAGTGTGGCCAGAAGCAAAACTGCCACTTTGTTGTGTTTAAAAACAACAACAAAAAAGTGCACGAGGCCAGAAAGGTACATCCCATTAAAGTAGTTGGGAAAATGTTTGTAACTGAAGGATTTTACAGAGGTCCTCCAGGCCCCATTCTACTGAAGCAAAAGGCATATGCAATTAAATATGACACATTCTCATGTGGTCAGAGAGGCCAAGAATACAATTTTAAATTATTAAAACATAACATGTTTGGATCAAAATTACACTTGGCTGACAGTCTTGATGAACCTCCTTGTATGACCTACTAAATGCCTTTGATGAATCTGGAAAAGATGAACAACAAAACATCATGGAAATAGAGGTATGACAGTCTCCCCAGAAAGAATTGCCAAAAAGAACCCAGGACCTATGGAAATAATTGGAAACATGAAGAGTAGAACATTGAAATACAGATCCAGGAGCAGAGGGACTTTGACCACTTGAAAGATGGGAAGATTTTTGGATTGGGCTCATTGACACAGCACATCTTGAGGACCTCCTGTGGGCCAGACACTGTCTTAGGCACTGGAACAGAATGGAGGATGTCCCTGTTCTGATGGAGTTTGCACTGTGGGGAAGAGTGGTGAAAAATAAATAAATAGATGTTGTGTCCATGCCTCGAGGAAACATAAGACAAGATGAGCAGATGCAGCTGTTCTGGTGAAAGCCATTTAATGCAACTCCCTAAATACTGCTCCAGAACTCACTTTGCTCAATAGTCACTGGTTTTTATCTTGGGAACTTTTAGTGTTTTGCCAGGTAGACAATGGCCCCCATTTCCACTGCGGTACATTCCTAGCCTGCTGTGGAGGGATACCCTCTGCTCTGTTTTATCTACTAACAGAATACTATTCTTCCTGTTTCCTATATGTTAATAAAAACATTATTGTCCTCTAACACCACTGCCCAGTCTGCACATGCACTTTTATTTGATTAAAGAGACGAAGGAGATAAGGGACTGGAAAAGAAGGGAGATAAGTCTGGCTGTCCCATTTACCTCTGATATAGAAATAGAACTGATTTTTTTATTTTCTTGACTTTTAATTTTCAAATTGAAAGTTAAAAAAAACTAAAAAGGCATTTCTTTTATAATCGGAAAAATGGAAACATTTGAATAACTTAACAGTAATTATTTAAATTTTCATGTGTATATTACAGACGTTTGCTTGTATTTTCAAAAGAACAGTGGGCTGTAAGTTTTCCTGAGAAACAACATGTGTAGGATGCTTAAAATATAAAATCAAACTATGAAAAAAACCTAAGACCTAGGACCCGAGAGATAACATTTGTGGAATGCTTAAAATTAAAAAAAAATATGAAAAAAATCTAAAACCTGCAATCAGCATGTTAACAGATCTAACTATCAAAGAAACACATGGCACAATATTAATATTTGCTAATAATAAAAATGCAAAATAACACTATACAATTCCATTTCGTAATTTAAGTGATCAAAATACATCCTCTAATTCTTAATTACTCCTATTTGTGAAGTTGGTAAAACCACATACTGTTAGTTTGAAGTACAATTTAATATAACCCTTTGGGAAAGCAAAATCATTGAAATGTTCACCCTTTGATACCATAATTCCATTTTTGAACTTTTTCTTAAATAAAGATTTGAAAGGGACTCTAGCTAAATGAGTAGAGTTTAGCTGCCCTTGCCACAAAAATAAAAAAAAAAATAGGTAACTATATAAGTTTATGGATATGTTAATTTGCTACTATAGTAACTATTTTATTATCTATATGTATTCCATAACATCATATTGTCTACCTTAAATATACATAATATAATTTATTAAATTAAAAAACCAATGGGTTTTGGAGTACAAGTGGTTTTTGGTTACATGGATGAATTATATAGTGGTGAAGTCTGAGATTTTAGTGCACCTGTCACCCTAGTGGTGTACATTGTACCCAAAAGGTAGTCATAATAATAAAATTTTTTTTTTAAAAAAAGCAATTAATAGCTGGGCACAGTGGCTCATGCCTGTAATCCCTGCACTTTGGGAGCCTGAGGTGGGTGGATCATGAGGTCAAGAGATCAAGACCATCTGGCCAACATGGTGAAACCCCATCTCTACTAAAACTACAAAAATTAGCTGGGCATGGTGGTGCACACCTGTAGTCCCAACTACTCAGGAGGCTGAGGCAGGAGAATCACTTGAACCTGGGAGGTGGAGCTTGCAGTGAGCCAAGATCGTGCCACTGCACTCCAGCCTGGTGACAGAGCGAGACTCTGTCAAAAAAAAAAAAAAAAAAAAAAAAAAAAAAGCAATTAACTACAAGAATATTTATTGCTATAATTTTTAAGAAAAATAAAGATGCACCACTTAAATATTTAACAACAGCAGAATTGCTAGGTAAAAGATTTCATGGTGTTTTATTTGTTGAAAAAGTAGACATGCATTAAAATAATAGACAGTAGGCTATATAATAACACAGAAAACATTTATACAAAATTAACCTCCAGACTGGAAGCGTGGCTCACACCTGTAATTCCAGCAGTTTGGGAGGCCGAGGCAGGCAGATCACCTGAGGCCAGGAGTTCAAAACCAACCTGGCTAACATGGCAAACCCTTGTCTCTACAAAAACTAAAAAAAAACAAAAACAAAAACAAAAAAAAGCAGTGTATTGGTGCATACCTGTGATCCCAGCTACTAGGGAGGCTGACATAGGAAAACCACTTCAACCTGGGAGGCAGAGGTTGCAGTGTGCAGAGATAATGCCACTGTACTCCAGCCTGGGTGAAAGAGCAAGACTCTGTTTCAAAAAAATAAAAATAATAAAAATATTAACATCCAAAATTATATGTATGTATGTATAATTTTTTTCATAAGAGCAATTTTAGGTGAACGTGGATGCAGAGAAAAAAATAAAAGTCTAAAAAACTGAACATGAAAATAGTTTGTTTTCCAGCAGTAGCAGAATTATGGGTGACTTTTTATTCTATTGTTACATTATTACTCTTATAAAATCCTTATAATGTTTGTATAATTATGCTTCATTAAAATGATTTTTTAGATGTCAATTTATCATAGCTTTGGGGCCTGCACTCACTATTCCCTTCCCTCTCTTGGAATCTTCATTCCCGAGATATCCACATGGCTTGCTTGCTCACTCACTTCTCTTCAAGTCTTTATTCAAACGTCATCTTCTTAGTGGGATGTACACTAGCCACTCGCTTAAAATTGCAAATCTTGCTACCTTCCAACTGTTCTTGCTTCCAATTCTCCTTTTAACATTTTTCCTTGTCCACTATATAACATACCTTTCTTACTTATTTATCTAGTTTATTTTCTGTCTTCCACACAATAATATAAGGTAAAGTCTTACTTCTTAACCCAAAAAATCAGGCTTTTCATGATTTGACCTCAATCTACTCCAGCTGCACCCATCACTAATTACTCTTCTCACATCTGAAATTCCAGTCACATAGTTTTGGAAAGCTTCAAAAATTAAGATAGATTAGTGATTGAGAGGAGGAATAGATAGGTAAACAGATGTGTGGTAAAACAAGTATAATAATATATGGTTTAACCTAGTTGATAAATATGGGTTTGGTGTAATTTGTAGGGATTTTTTTTTTTTTTTTGTCTTTGTAGATTTAAAATTTTCATGTAAAATGATAAGAAAAGCCTATCAATCAATTAAATGTCATACGAAGAGTTTATTTTGGCCTGATTTAGATAGCCTCGCAAAAATGATTAAGCCAAAATGTTTTAGGCAATCAGGGAAATATGATCATTGATATGTTATTAGCTGATATTAAGTAAATAATGCTATTAGTTTTCTCAAGCATGATACTTTAATAAGCACTGTGCTTTTTAAAAAGGGACCTGTATTGTAGACAAACATATTTTTAGTGGATGAAATACTATGGTATCTAGTATTTTATTTAGGGAGTATGGGGGAAATTAAGGTTTGAGAAACAATACACATGAGAATCTGCCATCCATTGATAACTGTTGAAGTTAGATCATAGGTACATCTAGGAGTTCCATATGCTCTTCTCTCCATTTTTATGTTCATTTGAATGTTTCCATAATAAAAATATGAACATCACTTGCATTTTCCTTTCATTTATCACAAAACTTGGAATTATATTTGATTTTAAAACTTTAGCTGGATTGCAAGTTCACCAATTGTTATGTGTCTTAGTTTTGTGTTATTGTGACAAAATATCTGAGACTGGGTGATTTAAAAAGAAGAAAAATTTATTTTTCACAGTTCTGGGGGCTGGGAAGTCCAACATCAAGACACAGGCCTCTGATGAGGGCCTTCTTCCTGCATCATAACATGGCAGCAGGCCCCTCATGACAACAGAGAACAAGAAGAGGCCAATCTAGTTTTTATAACAAGTTTATTCTCTTCAGCATCACATCAACACCACCAAGGCTTAACACTTCCACCTTCTGGAACTGTGTCATAAGCCTCACCTGGGTCAGCTTGAGCTGTGCCTGGTGAGAAACACTGCACCCAAATGCTGGAAGCCAAGTCCTTAGGTAGCCTTGGGCAGCAAATACTAAGGTCCTGTGAGTGCTTCTCTGGAAATCTTGCACTCAAGATGCTGGCTTGGCTTGGAGATGTCTGAAATGCCTTCAGGGTCACTGTTGTATTTTCTTGATGAATAGGACCTAGCTCCATTCTGTCCATAGCCAAGGCTTGCTAGCCCATGCCCTTAGACTTCTCTCTCAAACATGTTTTTTTTTTTTCTTAAATACTTTACATAGCCAGGCTGAAAGTTTTCCAAATCTGCTTCTCTTAATTATGAATTCCATCTCTGAATCTTTTCTTCTTTTCTCTAATTTTACTGTAAGTAGGCAAAAGAAGCTATGAAGCACCTTGAGTGCTTTGCTGCTTAGATGGTTCTTCTTCTGTTGTATATCCTAGTTCATTGCCCTTGAATTCTGCCATCCTTAAAGCCCTAGATCAGGGAAGTAATTCAGCCAAGTTCTTTGCCACTTTCTAACAAGGATGGCCTCTATTCCAATTTCCAATACCTTGTTCCTTGCTACTGTCTGAGACCTCATGAAACCTTTACCAACCATATTTCTACCAACATTCTGATCATGACCACTTAAGTAATTTCTAAGAAGTTCCAAACTTTCTGTGCATTTTTTGTCTTCTGAGCTCTCACCAAAACTGCCCTTAACATTCCATTCATGGCAAACTGGGCGTTTCATAGTCCACTCCTTCAAATTCTTCCAGCCTCTACCATTGTTTACCCAGTTCCATAGCTACTTCCAGATTTTCAGGAATTTGTTGTAGTAACAACCTCACTTTTCAGTATCAATTTTCTGTCTTAGTCTCTTTTGTGCTACTATAACAGAATACCCAAGAACAGTTAATTTATAAAGAAAATAAACTTATTTCTCACAGTTCTGGAGGTTTGAAAGTCCAACCTCCAAGGTGTCAGCATTTGGTGAGGGCCTTCTTGTGGCATCATAACATGTCAGAAGGCTCCTCAAGGCAAGAGAGAGAGAGAGCAAGAGGGGCCCAAACTTGCTTTTATAACAAAAGTCACTCTCACAATAACTAAGCCCCTCTGCAATAAGAACATAAATCCATTCATGAGACAGAATACTCATGTCCTAATCACCTCTTACTAGGACTCATCTCTCAAAACTATTGCATTGAGGATTAGCTTTCCAACACATGAACTTTAGTGGACATATTCAGCCAATAGCATTGTTTCTTCAGTTCCCAGCATAGTGTCTAGAACAGAGTAGGTATTCAATGATTAATATCACAATTATCTAATTTAAATTATCAAGAGTAACATAGTAATATAAATGTTAATTGAATTTGCAGTAAAGCTCCCTGATAATTTTTCATTATTCTTTTGTTAAGTAACACAGATGGAAGTCAACTTTACTAAGTAAGAGCATCTATTTATCATTCTTAGAATTGTTTCTGAATATAAATAATGTGTTAAGAATAAATGTACAAAGTTTTTCACTTCTAGTTTACTAATGTTTCCAATAATTCTCCATCTCTGTCACTTCATACACACCATGTTGGCCCTCACAATGTATCCTGAACAGGAATCAACTATGGGGGCTCTCTCTACCTCTCTCGATATAACTAAAAGGTTTTGCACATTTTCCTTTTTGTTTGACTTCCAAGCTAAGTCAAATTGTTGAGCTGCATTGGAAAACTTAGAACTCCAAGAACTGCAGACCCCTTCTCTAAAAAGCTACAAAAGAACAACAATCTCTCATTTTCTGGATCTCAAGCAGGTGCCAGAGTTAATAGGAGAAAGAATTGTGTTGATTCTCAGACACTGGCTTCCTGATAGAGATGTTACCACACACGTAAGTGCTGAGTCTTTATAACACATTTGACTCTCTATTCTCTGAGTCTTGTACACTTTATGCTAAATACATAACTGAAGCTTTGAAGGAAAAAACCATGTCTGAGTAGCTGTAGGAAGGCAGACATAAAGCAAACTGCACAGGTGTGTCAACTCTAATGCTACTGCATGAGAAAAATTAGACTACTGATCTGTAAGCTACCTAGTATGTACAGTTGATTGACAGAATATACTAGGGTTTTGCTCAGGACCAAGGACAGTGTAAAACCTCTCTTTAAGCATGTGTGGTTAGAATGCAAAGTTCTAAAATTAACGTTTTTGGGGAAAAGGAAGTTCTTTAAATCCTTTGTGTACGAAACAAGTTTACAACATGTAGTATTTCCTACAAAGTATGTTATTTCTCATTTAATTACACATTTCATCATTTGCCTCAGATGTGCAATTTTCTAAGACATAACTTTAGCCCTTCAAAGTGAATCAGGGATTAACTTCATAGTATTGCAAACTAGATGTTATAGAACCAGATGATTAATGGAAAACCAGAAGTGAGAGTCAACACAAAGCCTTTATGACCTTCTTTACATTCATAGGAATGATTCTGGAAACAGTTCTCCTCTGAAGACTTTATAATTCTTTAGTGAACAAACAAATAAAAATTGAGATTTTTATTTCATTGTTGGCACAATTTAGAGACTTACGAAATAACGTGCTATGTTCTTAACTCAGCATTTATAAAAGTGTTCCTTTTTGCTACCTCCCCTCTAAACAAAAAGGACAACAAATAGTTGACTTATATAGTTTTAATATATTACTATCGGGGAAAAATATATACCCTGAAAAAATATGACTCTTTCATCTATATCTTTAAATAGCAATATTTAACACCCAGATAATAAAAATTATTATATGTGCTTACATTTTCTTTATTCCACCAATTGCACTACTCATGTATATACCCACAAAAATTTAAAAATATATTCATTCCATCATCTGGATCTTGTCAAATGGACAGATGTTTCAGATTAAGTAAACAAATATCAATGTAATTGGTTATTTTTTTATTAATAACCAGTGTTTTATATTTTATAATTGCAAATATATGTGGACCCACTCATATTATATATGCTATATACATATTTGAAAAGGCATATCCTTATACGTAGGTTTAAGTATAACTTGAGAAAAAAATTTTTTTTCTTACAAGATTAGGTCTTTTGATATTTATTGATGTTAATATAACACCAAGAATATAAAAGCAATCAGAGTGAAAGAAATTGTCATCAAATATATTAGGTAGGAGAAAAATGTGAGTATCATACATAGAATTTCATATTTGAAGAGAAGACAAGCTCCTGATGACAGGCCTAGCAATATAGCCATGTGATTTTGAAATTGCTTATAGTCGATTTGGTGAAGAGGGATTTTTTTTTTTTTTTTTTTTTTTTTTAGTAGGGGAGGACATCAAATATTTCTAGATTATTTGTTCTCCAGTTTTCTAAGACTTTGAAACTACTGGTAGATGGACACTAATTTATTCTTTAGTTTACCAGCGAGGAAAGCAATCACAAAAACAAGGCTGTAGGTATCTCAGCTTTTACATCTACAATAAACACATGTACAGAACTGTAATCACTAGAATAGAATTCTCATCTGGAACTTTCTGTGACACTGCACTGGGCAAACTTCAACCTCATTTAATGAGAGTTTGAGAGCACAAGTCTAGTTTTTCACTTTCCTCTCATAATTTCAGGCAGAGTTAAGGATTTCAATTTTCCTTTAAAGTAAGATAAGGCAGCAAGTGTAAATCTTGTACGTAGGGTAGCAAAATCAGAAAAGGCAGCAAAGCATGTGGCATTACAGAACACAAAAGATGGATAGCAATTAATATCTAAGTGAAATAAATAATTTTTAAAAAACATCTACTTTAACATAGGTACATATATAAACATCAGCTAGAGTATATTTTTAGTGACTTACCTAAGAGCAATTTGTAAGCGTAGGTCTTTCTACATATGAAATTGTTTAATTTCTGTATTTAATTTTATTGACAAAGTCATTAGTAAAGCAAACTAAGTTTTAAAAAATCTTTTCCAAAAAGCTTGCAGTTGCAACAAAAGTAATCCTTTGATCATTTAAACTAGTAGTTGTTTTGCTCCTCTTCTGAGTAGATGTATTTTTTAAAATGAAGAGAATGTTAACAAATCCAATTATATTAAGAGGAAGGAAGAGAGTGAGGCAGGGAGAAACAAGAGAAAGAGAATGCAAAGGAGAAATATAGGATGTTGTAAGGTAATGGTGCTTCATTATTTGTGGTTTGATATCATACTTTACAATTCCTTTCTATCTCCAAGGGACCATGACTTTCTGAGTTCTTGATGGCACCATTAAACAGCTGTGCATCACTCATTCTGAAACAAAAATGCTCAAGCAGGAACACTGGAATTAACTGTGAAGAATACAAATTAGCTAACAGATTTATTCCTTACCCTGACATAATAAACAAATATTGATGGCTTCCTGGTGTGTAATACATCCTTATTTATTGCTTCACAACTCACTCCGAGCTTCTTCATCATTTCTTCAATGTTTCTAAATGGGTGATTCATCCTATACTTCTTGAAATATTAGTGTGTTTACAGTCTTCAGATAGCTCACAGATTGTGTATCATTAATGTAGCTCCACGACAGCTTTCACTGTAGACTGTTGTTCTCTTTCAATTAATATGATTTTTTAACTTTTCAAGGTTTTTAAAAAAGAAGAAAATAAATTTTTATTTCACAACAATGTTTTGATTATACATAGTGGTATCATCCTTTTAAGAACTTTTAGATTTCCCACTAAATCTTGCATGGCTAAAAATACTAACTGTTCAAAGTAGAAATTAATAATCAAAATAAGTGTCTTTCCTCCTTTTTTGCATAATATCTGAATCCTTCCCTAGTTGGATAGTCAGTTGGAATGAAAATCACCGCAAGAGCTCTATCCATCTTTCTATTTTGAGCAATGTTGCAATTGAAAAAATGGCATTTTCTTTTAAACTTTTTAAAAAGCAGGAATCAAGTTGTTACATTTCTACATTATAAAAAAGACTCAGCACTAGAAATATTTGTTATATTGTTTATCTCTGACTATACATTTCATTTAAGTCAGAATTGCGTTTTTGAAAATAGTACTATGAAGGGATAAAATGACACTGAAGAAAGGTAAAGTGACATACTCCAAAGCATAGAACAAACCAGATTGAGCAATAAGACAGAATTTGGAGTGTACACACACGCATTCTGATAGGCACATACTATCTGTATTTTAGAATCCTAAAGACAGGTGTCTTGGAATAGAAAACGCAACCCTTACCCCCTTCTTTCTCAGTTGTTTCGTGGTTGAACATGATGACTTGGTTTGCTATTAAATTTGTATCCTTTATGGATTACACACTGGAGTCACAAGAAAATCTGTCCATTAATGATAATGGATATTGGATATAAATGGTTGCATTCATAATGGAATTCAACCCTATGTGCTGTCTGCATTAATGCAGAGTACAAACAAAACCTTATTCTTCAATGATGCTGCCTCCAAATTCTCCTTAAATGTGTTTTGCCTTGGAAAAGAAGACAACTGGGTCTGATACAGTAAAAGGTGTGTCAGTCATAATTTGGTTAGAACTCACAGTTTCTATAAATATATAAGCAAGAACTTTATAAAACCTTATACTTGCTAGCAATATAGCATGAATGCTTCTCATAGCAATACTCCAGTTTTGAAGTTTGATGACGCAGGAATATCCCATTGAACTCAGTAAATTTGTACATTATGTTGGAGTGGCACATATTATTAACATTGATAACAAGATGCAGGAAACAGTCAATTACAATGTCTTCTGTAGGAAGTTATCGACAGTCTGAATCCAAATGCCTTTAGATCCAATTTCACTTATGCCAAAAAATAACAACAAACAATAAGATGCTTGATAAGATATTTACACTTATCCTTGTAATGGTTTTTAAACAAACTAAACATGTCATCTGAAGTGATTTCATACCATATATCCAAGGCCCACATTAGGGGAACAGTTATGTTCTGAGGATTTGTAAGAATGCTGTAATGGAAAGAACTAGATTTTGACTCAGAAAATCTGGGCTTAAGACCCAGCTCTACTGTATACTACGTTGTCTGACCTTAGGCAAGCCACATAACTTTTCTGAGCTCTGCAATTTCAACATTTGTAAAATGTAAAATAGAGCAATTCGCAGTGTCACTGTATAAGGAAGTATATATAAAACCCGTCACAAACTATAAAACATATACATGTGTAAATCATACATTTACATTATTAGACAGAATCTTAACATAGATGCATGCAATCTTCGGTACCTTTGTCACATTCCCCATCAGTATGCATTTCCTTCTTCCTAAAAACTCATCCCACTTCCCATGTCATTAGGAAACATAGACATGAATCAAAGACACATAGATATGAATCAGAGAATAAAGAGGAACAAAAAAGATGAACCTTTAGTATCAACTGGAGCATTATATAACACCCAGGAACACTGTTTATCAATAACATTTTACTAGGCTAATTATTTAACTTCTCTAGGTATCAATTTCTTTCTATATAAAATAACAAATGAAACTTTGTAATTTTTGAATAGACTAAAAGTTCTCTGCAATGATAACACAGTAGCTCCCTGAATAATTGGTAGTTATAAATGGGCCTAATTCTTGCTGCTAAGTAATCACTGCTAAAACACATTAATGATCTAAGGTTTGATGTACCTCCCAACACATTTGAGTCATAAAAGCATAGTACAGCAGGTGTTATGATTGCATTTGTGTATGACCTCATTCTTTTAAGGATACTTCTGATTATAGCAACTGAAGTTGTGACCAGACATAAGCTGTGCATGTAATTATTCAAACTTCATCTCCTAGAGTAAAGGTATCCTATTGGGTAATTATTAGACTACGCAATTGCTATATATCTAACACTGATATGTTGTGTATACATGCTAAAAATTGGGGTGATTTTGTTGCTATATTGCTTACTTTAATAATTACACTCCCTAAACACACACACACACACACACACACACAGTGAGAGAGAGAGAGAGAACATGTACTTTGCAAGACATGAATAAAGATTACATCCCTTTCAATTGCATTTACATCAATAATCTGACTGTCCTTAAAACAGCCTAATACACTACTGGAGGATATTAGCTAGATGAGTATAGTCTTAAGTTTTGATCTGAGACAAAGTTCCAGCCATCATCACTTATCTAACCCATCCTCACTCTGGTTACAATTTGGGGACAAGCATTTCAACAACTGCTGTGCAGACTTTGACAGATTACTTTCTAAGTTTCCCAACTATTTTTGGGGTAGCTCTATTGTTCCATCAGTTAGGCATGGTGATCAACAATTCTGCTCCAGTTTTCATACCTATGTTGAACCAATTAGGCTTGTTGCTTTAGAGTTATGCTTATACTGCCATGGCTTGACTCAAATATAATCAGAATTTACCTAATCAAGACAATTCATGATGAACACCCTCTTTCAATTCAATCTTCATGCTCATCTTTAGAGAGATTCAGAGCACACACGCTCTAAGGCAATTTCTGTTACAGAGGAAACATCATTCCTTGTGTATGTCCTCAAAATCAAAGATTGCCTTTAAAGTCAAATAAATTATAGATAATATAGCTTGCGTGTTCCCCTGGGAATTGGATCAGTCATTGCTGCTTGTCTTTGAACTTAGTGTAGGTTCCAAACGCCAAGCTACAGACAATATTCCTATATCCATAGCATCTGACTCTGGCAACCATTTCTGACAATCGTCTTGGCAGGCTGCACACTCCCTCCAGGTCTGCTGGTTGTCTTGGTGTCTGCACAGAGCTGCTCTATTGGATAAATTTTTTTTACTCTTTTATCAGCTCTCTAAAATGAGGGTTATACTTTTTCTGGGCCATGCATGAAAGAAACAAGCCTGCCTACTCGTGCACACCACACCAGAGGTTCTGTCTCCAGACTGCCATTTCTACTCATCAAGCTCTGGCCAAAAATCTGCTCTGTGGGCCAAGAGGCACACATCACATTCTGTGCATGTCACATAAATCTGTCTCCTGGCTTTTGGGTCACTTTCCTGTTTGAGACCAGGCAGAGGGCAGCTTGCTTCTCTATTAAATTTAAGTGGTTCTCATCAAAGTGCAGAACCTCTGCTGTGAGTGAAATTAACAGCACATTTGATGCATTGTTGGCACTCTGATAATATGAATTTTTGACCACACAGCAGTGTGAATGTGACTGAAGTGTACATAAAGTAAACCCTTTATGCAAGTTCCCTTCTTGTTGTTGGACAGGATCCATATCTGTCCTGTGAATTAAGCAAAGCACATGAGGTTGTGACTGTAATTATTTTGGTTTTGGATTATAATTTTCCCCCTCACTTTACAGTAGTCAGTATTGTGTTTATTTAGTGGTAACTTAGTACCTAAGACTGTATCAGACCATTTTTTACTGTAAAATTAGTCATCAAAGAGTTCTAAGTTTCTTGTGAGATACATGATGAACACAAATGAAGCAGGTAGAAATTAAGACAAAATGGATTGTAATTAAGGGGAAAATCTGTATTGGCTAATAAAGAATGTTATAGTAGAGAGATATCATTGTAAGCTACAAGAATTAGAAAGGCTTTATTAAAGGTATAGGATTTGAACTGATCCTTGATACTCATCCTTGAGTTGGTAAAGGGTATTGTACTGGATACTATAACAAAGGGTTTATATTCTTTTTTGTTCGTTTGTTTTGTTTTGTTTTTTGAGACAGAGTTTCACTCTTGTTGCCCAGGCTGGAGTGCAATGGCTTGATCTCGGCTCACTGCAACCTTTGCCTCCCAGGTTCAAGCAATTCTCTCACCTCAGCCTCCTGAGTAGCTGGGATTACAGGCATGTGCCACTACATCTGGCTAAATTTTGTATTTTTTTCAGTAAAGACAGGGTTTCTCCATGTTGACCAGGCTGGTCTCGAACTCCCGACCTCAGGTGATCTGCCCACCTTGGCCTCCCAAAGTGCTGGGAGGGGTTTATATTCTTATGAGGTTAAATTCATAACCCCAATGCTGGCCGCAACCAGCTATATTCTCAATCACATTTTCACTTATCTATACCTCTGTCACATGAGATTGCCTACTTCTTTTCAAATAGTACCTGCTGTTTCTAGCCTTTTGCATATGCTCACAGCCCAATGGCCATTCATGAAAGGTTTACTCCTAAGTGATATCCTTACTCCAACTGAACCTTTCTACATGTCTAGATTATTTGAATCAGAATTAATTTATTCTCTTTTTGTAACCAAGCCTGCATTATAAAAATGTTAAGGTGTTTGTTTTGTTTACCTTCCTTTCTCTTTGTCCTTTTCTCCCTCCACACGTGCTTATTGCTCATAGTCATTTCTGTAGAGGGGAGTCACTAGTAATTGATTAACTTCATATCCTAACCCCAGAGGGCTGCCTGCAAGATTAATGAACTTGTTTTTCTTTAAAGAACAATGATCCTAAGGTCATGCAAACCTCCTTGATGGCATCCAGGAGTTTGATCAGGCTGAGGGAAGAAAACAGCTTTGATCACCTGGGGATCTCACTTCCCACATACCTACCTTACTCCTAAAAGCTCCCAGTTATGTTCAAAGGCAGGTTGAATTTGTGATATTTGTCTCTCCTACTTTCTTGCTTTGGAAAAATCAAATAAGTCTCTGCCCCTAAGTGCTGATGTGTCAGTGTTTGGCTTACTATGTATTGGGTATGCAAAACCAGATTTTGGGATTCTACAACATTTTTATATTTATAATATTCAATAACAATCTTTTAACCCTCCTTGCATTCTCCTTAGTAGGAGATTTCTTTTGGTATTATTTTCCTCTGTCCAAATAATAAGGGGTGTGTGTGTGTGTGTGTGTGTGTGTGTGTGTGTGTGTTTCTATTTATTATTTTTATGTTTGGAAAAGTTCGAACTTTCTCTATGAAGGTTCACGTCTAAGTCTATTGAGATGAATTGACAATAGACAGATGAAAAGAAAAAAATGCATACAATACAAATTTTGTTATGTGCATATAAGCATAGGAGCCATGTGCAATGTATGAGACTCAAAGGTGGAGCCAGATGGTTGAAGTTTTTATATCATCCTGAGGCTACAGAAAGAATAGGAGATTGGGGTTTCCCAGTGGGAGGTGGCATCACAGGTTCTGGAAGAGTGAGGGGAGGAAGGCATGCCAAGCGAAGGCTGTCTTGTTATGCAGATGAAAACCTCTCAGGTAATCTTGGAGCTGCCAGGAGAAAGAATAAACAGTAGCCTGTGGTTAAAGTTTCTCTCTTAGACCTTTAAAAGTGTCAGACTTTTAGTCTCCTTTTCCCGTGAGTTAATCTTTCCTAGATCTGGACAAGGCAGATAAGGGGAGTCTCAGAGAAAGCCTGTTTGCATCTGTTCTTCTTTACTTCACTAATGTAGATTTCCTCCACAGATGAAAATCTCTCCCACAAAAAGACAGCTTTTCAGAGCTATTCTAGTGTCTGCAGCCCCTTTGAATAACCGTCTTGAAATATGCCAAAGAAGTAGATTTTGGGGTGAAATATTCCAGTTTCCTTCACATGGAGGATTGAACACTTCATACATATCTGTAAAAAAAACCACTGTCTAAGTGCTAAAAAATTAAGGACCTCTGTTTAAATGATTAATGGCAAATATATGTATATTTTATCTTTTAACCTTTTGCACAGAGAATCCAACTTACTACTCATTTTATACCTACTTCCTTAAACCTGTCTTGAAATGGCCAGAGAACAATGAAAACAGTGAGGCTTGCAAATTGTATTAGGATAAGGCCTTTACCCTTGGTTTTTCCTAATTCAGTTCCATCCTATAGACAGCAAGCAGAAACATTTTTGATAAAGATGGAATTTTAAAGTGTCTGTTTCTAATATCACCAAAACTTTTGTAGTAACTAGTCTTCATGAAGACCTGTTTCCAATAGCAAGCTTCATTTCATCCCACACAAGGTGCCTCCTTTCTGTGGAATTCTCTCTCAAAGAGGCAATTCCTCATTTTGCTTGTGAGACTCACTCATTGGCTATTGGGATCTAACCTGAAATCCTTGATGGATAGATCCTGTCCTCCAAAATCTGGGGCATATCTGAGTTTGCTCTGGAAAATTTTCACTGCTTTGGTGCACTCAAAGTACAGCAGATACAAGAATTAAGGGTTAAGCATGTAACCTCTTCCACTGGCTCTCTGGCTCTTTTCAGGCTTGTAGTAGAATCTGTAACCCACATTAAGATAGTAATACCTGCAGCTAACAAGACAAACCTTTTGCAGCTTCAGTTGTAGTTGAGATTCTTGGGAGCTATGACAAAGATACTGTTATCAATATTTTTAAAAAGCCCTAAAATAAAACTACCTTTTGTTGTTGTTAATTTTTAAAGAAGATCAAACCAATATAATAAAAGATACAAAATGCACAAGCATAAAAACACAAGCATGCACACCCACGGCTTCATCTTAACATTCCTCATTTACCCCTTACTGAGTTGACAAAATAAAGAGGACAGTCCCAGGGTGGTTACTGCCACATCCATCCTAGTTTGTAACTGGGAAAAGCTGCCTGGCAATTGATATATTTTTTCTTGGTGTTCACTCCCTGTAGACTTTAAGGAAAACTCCCAAGGCTCTGTAAACCTTTCATTTACATTTGAAGAATGCTTATGTGAGGAAATCTATAGGCTCATATATGTTAGGGTAGGAAAGGCTCTATGTGTCATTAGGCCAACTGTCATTTTGCAGAGATGAAAACTGGAGCTCAGTGACAAGAGGGATTTGTTCAACGTCACACAACAAGGTCATGACTACCTCTGTCTGGTCTTCCAACTCTAAGCCTGCTGTTATTCTGCCATTTCAATGTCTACATTTCCAGAAAATTAAGGAACCATTTGCCTTAAATATTAGTACTGTGGTCTTTATAAAGCTTAGGAGTCTTTTACTTTATACTGTTTCCTGGTTGTACAAATCACAGGATAAGAAGTCTGAGCAGGTTCCTAAATCTATGTGACATTTATTTCTCTGTTGTTCCTCAAAAAATATTTAATTTGGGTTCCATTCCCTCAGGACTTTATTAGGTAACCACTTACTTATCCAGTCTGCAATACCACTCACATCTCAATGACAATGTGTCATATTATCTCTCTAACAAAGCCCTACAGTGACCGTTTCTTAATTCCAAGTTTTAACATCTATTAATATGGGAGTTTTGAGCTGGCAACGTTTCTTTTTTCTAGTTTAATCACACTTGGTCTATTACCATCATATAATTATTAAGTCCCTCCTATATATTAATCCTAGGGATAATGTAGTGGACAAGAGAGCTATAATTCTCACCTGCTGGGAGTTTGTATTCTAGTTAAGGGAATGGGAAATGAGATGGGGGGGTGTTACATTAGCCAAAAATATTAGGGAAGGCTCCTGGTTATGGTGATGCATTTCATTAGCAATCTGAAGAAGGATCACAAAAGAGGCAGCCTCATAACAGACTGAAAGAAGAACATTCTGGAAAGGAAAAACAGTGTCAACATCTTGATCTGGGAGTATGTTGGGTTCCTGAAAGACAGAAGGAAGGCTAGTCATACAGGAACATAGAGCAGTAAGGGATGAGGATGCCGTGGGAGGCAGAGGCTGGATGGTGGAAGAATTTTAAGCCTAGTTAGAAATTTAGGTTAAATTCTTATTGCAATGAGCCGACACTCATTTCAAACAGAAGAGTTGACTGGGTAGATATGCTTTTAAAAGATCACTGTGGTTACTGTGGTGAAATTAGTAACTAAGGAAAAAAGTGAAAGCAGATAATTTATTTAGAAGACGAGCAATCCATTGAGGCATGTCAGTGCCTTAGTCTGGGTTTGTATCCACAGAAGTGGAAAGAAATGTACTGGGTCTTCATATAGTCTAGAGAGAACCAATTGCTGAACTTCTATGCTTAGGGTGGATGTTGTAATTTACTGACATAGGAAAGATTTGCACTATAATAATTCAGATAATTATTTTTTCATCCTGTCCACAGAAATTCATATAACAAATTCTTATTGCATAAGCCACTGCAGATAGTAAAATCATTGTTTATCCAGAGTTCACTGGTTGTTCATGAAAATTATTTTTAAAAAAGATGCCAATTATTAAGCTTTCACTATATGTAATCATTGTGCTAAGCATCTGGTGTAGGGTGCACTTTCTAGTTACTGTCTTTTATCTGCTAAGAATCCATTTCTTCCCTCTTTCTAATAACTTCCTGATTATAATCAGGAGTGGACACAGGGCCCTCAGTGAGACAACTGAAGTCCTTTCTTGGCATTTGTAATGCTAAAGTTTACAGGGATAATGAATTCTTTCTTGTTTTGAAAGCCCCTCGTTTCACATATACAAAGGCTGAGAAAATAAAGCTGACATTTATTAAAATGTGGAAATTAGGAGCTCAGGAAAATGATGTTGCTGCAGTTGAGTTCAGAAATACCTGAAGTCTCAGTTGGGAGTGGTGGCTCACACCTGTAATCCCAGCATGTTAGAAGGTTGAAGTGGGAAGATCACTTGAAGCTAGAAGTTCAAGACCACACTGGACAACATAGCAAAACCCTATCTCTAAATTAAAAATAAAAAATATAAGCAGGCATGGTGGTGTGCACCTGTATTCTCACCTACTTGGGAGGCTGAGGTAGGAGGAGTGCTTAAGCCCAAGAGTTTGAGGCTGCGGTGAGCTACCATATATTTCAGCTTGGGCTGCAGAGCTAGACCCAATCTCTGTGGGGTAAAAAATATACCTAAAAACTCAGGAGTTTTCTGGAATCCTTGAATCCTTTCTTTGACCTGAGAGCTTTCCCAGTTTCATTTCCCTAGCCAAAGTCACCTTCTCCATCTGCTTTTTTTTTTTTTTTTTTTCTTGTTTAAGATGATTCAAGTTGTCTTTCTATGCCAGCTGAAAGAGGCGGGGCAAATATATCTCAATTCACCCTGCAGCACCTTGTTCAACAGGAATTATCCAAATTCACAAAACAAGAAACAAAATTTAAAAGGCTAAGTAAGTTATCTAAGATTTGTATAGTGAATCTAACCTAACATTTATGTGGTGAGCCACGTTCAAAATTTTGTGTCACTCTGTGATTAGAGTCCATGCTGCCAATACCTGAACAATATTATACCCCATATGCTAGGTGAAAGATGCATGTGTGTGTAGTGGTCAAACAAAACTCTGATAGACATAGTTTTTGTCTTCAAGGATATTAAAATGTTATAACAAAGCATGTACATAATAATAAAGGGAACATGAAATAATTGTTACAATAGAGAACAATGAGAGTGAAGAGGAAAGATGATTAATTTTGATCAGGAGATAAAGGGAAGGTCTTTGAACTAGATCTTGAAAGAAAAATAGGCCATTTGTTATAACTTCTGTGTGTATGCAAATCACCTATTATATAGTTGCTTTGATTCATCTCATAAATTCATCCATTCTTTGTGGTTCAGATAAAGATTTTTCTGCCAAATATGTTTGTTTTACATAATATGGCCTACACACTTGAATCTAAACGTTATGTCTGCATATCCCTATTGAAACTCCAGCAAGCAGCTACTCAGCTCAGTTGATCCATGGAAATAAGTGAAAGAAAAGCCTACTTTAATTCAAGAACAAATTAAACTTATAACTATCAAAGCTGTGCTTTATTCTGTACTGGGAGTTGAAATCTCAGTTCCCTATAGACCTTCACAGATATTTTTCCCACAGCAAATTCTTTGTTTTAGCTTCCACTACTAATATTTTCTCTTTGTTTTAGTTTGGATTCTCATTTTCTCTCCCATCCCTTTCCCATATCATGCTAATAATTTTGACTTACTTGAAAACTGCTTGTAGATAGCACTACTTTTGCTCATGTATACTATTATTTTCTGCTAAAGAGGGAGTGAAGCATTCATGAATGAGACTTATCTGGATTTTTTTATTCCACACTCGACAGTTTACAATGTTTTCCAACATTACCCTTACAGGTGATTTTTTTTTGTTTTTACATTTCATAGTAGTTGGTGATAAATCCTCTTGGAAGAGCCTACACATTTTATATTGCCTGTGGCTTCCTAGTAACACTGTTTTTGTCCACAAGTTTCCGATTCTCCTGAGAGGAAGTAATGTCAGGATATGAATTGCTTCTGGACTTTCCGAAAGATCACTACCTGAAGGAGAAGAGTTCATACATTTCATATCCTGATTTATCTTGCCTCCACATTCCATCTGGCTTTTTACTACCCTTCCTCTTCTCAGCCTTTGCCGGGTTTGAACTCCCTCTATGCTTTCATTCTCATTTTGTATAATATCACATTATCATATAAAATAAGTATTCTCCTCTTTTTCACATTAAGCCCAGCTAAAAGACACTTTGAAGACAGATTCCTAATAAGAATTAAAAAAAGGACATCGAATGGCATCCAGAATTTCCCCTAATGCGTTGCCTATCACACTTTCATTTTGTTATCAATTTAACACGAAAAGCATGCACAACTAGGCTGTTCTAAAGTTTCATTAATAATATTTGGTGGTTGTGAGTTGGCCTATAAAAGTTAATATGCCTTCCAGGGTTTCTTAGCTTTCTTACTTTCTTTGCTGATTGCACAAAAAATCCAGTCATTTTTATAGCTCTATATCATTGCAAGGAAATAGAAAATAATGGAAACTGGGTTACTCTGGATTCTTTTTAATGCATAATTACAACCTAACCCTTCTAGTAATTATTTACAAATCCTTCAGAAATGATTCTGAATCTTATTATCAAATTATTCAGAAATTCTACTGCAACTGACCAATCTTTATAAGTTTAGCCCTCGTTTGCCATGAAGACCTTGACATGAATGTCTCTTCATTGTCAGTGGGTAGAAAACAAATACTCTCTAAAAATAATTCACTTATAAATCCCACATAAAAGATTTATTTGGTAATCAAACATAGAGGGAATGTAAAGAAAGACACTCACATACTAGAGTTACCTTTGACTTTCTCCTCCTCCTAGCTCATTCCACTCAGTATTTAACACTGTCTAGTATCCATATTATGCCACTAAGAACTTCCTGGTCACCCCACCTAGATGGCTTAAATTTCCTTCTTTTGAGTATCTGTTAGATCCTGTAAATACCTCAAAAATAGAATCTGGCAGGATGACATTCTCTACTTAAACACCTTTCTCTTCCAAAGATAATGTAAGTACTAGAGGGGAGGAATTGGGTTTTATCTATTCATTTTGAGGTAAGTTGCTGACTTGAACTGGCTTATTAATTTCTCACGTGATGTTTGTGTTATTAATTCCATTTTAAAGAGAAAGAAATTAAACTTTGAGACTCAACTCAGAATCTACACAGGTAGTAATAGCAGGAATAAAATATGAACCCAGGACTGTCTGACTTCAAAGTCTATACATCATCTACACAGTGTTCCAACTATCAGAAATCAGAAGGATAATGCTACTCTGGGCTGCGTCTGACCTGAAGAAATGAGGTGTTAAAAATAAGCCTAGATATCTGATAAAATATTTGAACCTAGAATTTATGGAACTCTAACCATTCTATAACTTAAAAATACAAAGTATTAATTTCAAAGTTGGCAAAGATTTTTGAATAGCTATTTCACCAAAAATAACATGTGAGTGGTAATAAACATGTTTTATGTTTTTGAAACATAATGAAGCAAATGAAAACAAGATATCCTTTATATCCACTAGAATAGTAAAATCAGAAAGAGGAAATAACAAGTGTTGATGGGGAAGCAGAAAAACCGGAACCATCATACTTTGCTGTTCCTAGGAATGTAACATGATACAGTCACTTTGGAAAACAGTTTGGCAATTTCTGAAAAAATATGCATAAATTTAGCAGATCATATATTTTTAAGAATCTATATAAAACAAATGAAAAAAGATATTGTTTACATAAAGACTTGTTACTGAATATTCACAGCAGTGGCATTGTTCATAAAAGCTCAAAACTGGAAACGATACAAATGTCCGTGACTGGTGAATAAATAAAATATGGTATATCCATATAACAAAATACTATTTTAATATTGAAGGAAACAAAATACTGATAATATTTCAACATGAATGGACCTAAAAAAATATTCTAAATGAAAGAAGGCAGATACAAAAGTTGATATATTGTGTGACTGCACTTATATGAGATGTTTATAAAAGTCAAATTTATAGAAACCAAAAGGAGATGAGTAGTTGTTTGAGACTGGATTGTCTGAAAACAGGTACAAAGGAGTTTTTCAGGATAATGAAAATACTCTAAAACTGGATGGCACAGTGTATTATTAAATCATGTGCTTACCATGGTGAATGTTATGGTATATAAATTATGCTTCAATAAAGCTTTAATATAAATAAGTAGAATTTTGGATAATCTACTTTTTATGAACCTTTTGAACATAACTCTGCCCGTTTTTAGTACTAAATCTACAGAAGTCCTTCCCAGCAAATCTATTGAATTCACTCAGCTTGCAAACCTATATCTAATTACTGTTATAACCAGGGTTAGGCAAATTCTTTCTGTAAAAGGACAAGTAATTAACATTTTAGGCTTTGTGGGTCAATATGCCTGTTGAAACTACTGAATTCTGTTATTGTAGAGTAAAAGCAGTCACACATAGTACATAAATGAACAGGTGTCCACTGTGTACCAATAAATCTTTATCTACAAGAACAGTCAGTGAGCAGGATTTGTTCCATGAGCCATCTACAGTTAATACCTGCTATGGACTAGTAATCTCTGGTCTTCTAGTAAGACCTGAAGTTGCAGATTTCAGAGACATACCCAGGTAGTCTAATTCTAGAGTCCACACTTTTCTTAATCACTATGCTCTACTGTCTCCAATCATAAATTGATACCAAAATATATTTGAAGAACAAACTGGTTTCTGGTTTGTTCCCCTCAGGTTAAGATGAGTTCCTTCATTCAAGAAGCTGAAAAGACACAGGCAGACTACTGTGATATCTGCAAATTCAAATCGTGTGCTATTTTCACTTGAAACTTATAGCACTTAACACATTTAACATTTTAGTTAACTGAGCTTTGTTCCTGATTAAAGCAGTTTTAAATTCTCTGTTAAAAGGAACATTAAGTTGAATGTTTTAAATTGTGATTTCAATCGTTAGTTAGAATTGAACTGTCTTCAACATCTTTAGATCAATCTTTCCCGTGACCGTTTCTGTCATATTATACCTTAATGCCAAACACTCTTCATCTGTGGGTATGTGTTATATATAACATATTCCAAAACAGTTATTTATTTTGCTAGTTCCAGGATGAATTAAATTCAAGAATACCATTGAAATGCCAATTTATTCATTTTGTTTACCAAATGTAATTGGGGCAGATACTTTGCAAGTCACAGAGGAAGTGAAGCATTTCTAATTCAACAAGTTAATCCTGTGATTTGAGGGATTTGAGGAGAAAGGCAGGAACTGTTTAATGCACTGCATTAGTAAGACAAGCATCCATGAAAATAAAAGGCTTTAAAAATAGTTTAAACACAATATTAAAATAAAAAGCAGAGAGAATTATTTCAGAGAATGTTAGACAGAACCAACGTGGGAACCCATAGGATATAGTTCCAATCCATACTTTTTGTTAGTACTGAAGCCTACTGCCCCATTATGGTTAGATAGGAGACTGGCGTAACTCTGTGCTCACCGGAGAAGCTCATTTGTGAATAATAAATTATGCTAATACTGTAATAATGGAAATTTATTGAATATCCCCTATATGCCAGCTCAATTTTGCTAGAGAAGTGAAAGGGAAGTTGATAAAACAGGGACTAGTATCTTCAGTCATCTGTAAGCTTCCATTATTTGCTTCAAAAAAGTTGTTTTGAATCTAAATCAAAACAGGAAGTGTGGTGTAATGGAAAATACACTGCAACTACAGCCAAGAGATTTGAGTTGTAATCTTCTAATCTTAAATATGCCAATTATCATTCCTAGGGATAATTACCAATAAAAGTATTTTATTTTTTAATGTAAGACTTAGAATGAGTGATATCGAAAATTCTTCATCGATTTGTCATCCCAGGATTAGAATGTATATGTCATTTTTAACCAAACTTCAAACATATGCTTTGACAGACTGTGTTGTTTTCTCCAGAAACACTTGGGAAGCTCTATATAAGATGAAAAAGTTTTTTCAACTCTTCTTATCATATTGTTTTTCTGTGTACCCATAGGAAAAACCAACTCTTTATTGGCCATATTTACAGTATCTTTTAAAATGTGTAATCCCAGCCTTGCCTTTTCCCTCTCCTCACTAGAACTGATGGTTAAATATGAGGAAATAAAATTTCATGTTTAAATATTAACCTTGGGAAAAGAATTCATCCTGCTAAATAATATCACAATGACTTTGGAAAAGAATTTTGATTGATCTATGGAAATATTAATACTTGTGAGTATTTATAATCATAGGAATTATTAACACTTATGAGTATTTATGACCATAGGTTGTAGGGAAATTATCATGCTTAGGAAAGATGAGTTATTTCAAAATAGATTAACACAGAACAGAAAGAGCCTTAGTACATTGTCTTAGTGTTCCCTACAACAAAAATTTTCTCTTTTGCATCTAGAATCTTAATTATAAAGAGTACAAAAATATCATTCCTTATTAAGGACTACCTTGAATTATGTAATAAAGACCTTGTCTGTATCCCAAGTGCCCCTGTGTGAATTGCATTGAGCAATTAATTTCATAAAAGTTCAACCACCACAAAATGCTCTGCTGGCTCAGGGGATGTCAAAGTCACCATGACAGATCCCCCCTCAACCACCCTATGTAGTGCCGTTATGATTAGACATCAGCAAAAAGAGAACGTGTAAACTAGAGCATACACAGGGTGATCTGGGGATGTGACATTTACCACAGTTTTTCTTATAAATTCTCAAATCCCAATTTCTTGTTGTTCATTTTAGTCAAAAAATGTACCACCTTGGCATTCCACTTACACTTTTGTATGAAGAAAGCAGTGCTCTTTATTAAGGAAATGTCAACTGTATTCATGCTAGTGTCAAGAGAAAAACTTCAGGTTCAATGACATTAGAGTCTTGTTATTGGCTTGAGTGTCTTTGGAATCTATAAATCTTTTCACTTTTGTTTTAGAGCATTGGGCTCAGAATACAGAAAATGCTTGGGACAGGAGCACAGAAAGTGTAGGAGAAACAGAAACTAATACAACAGATTTCATGAGTGGCTTGCAAGTTGCTTTCCTTCTAATTTCCTTCTCTTTCTGCTAACTTTTTATTTGACAACATCAATAAAGTTCTGCAAATAGCCTTTCTTTGAACACTTTAAAAATTCTATTTCACAGCCCCTTCAACGAAGTACAGTTTCTATCTTTGTTTGCTCTATTATTATTATTATACACTAGCACAAGTCAAGATTTTTCCAGAACCTTGCCACATAATCAAATTTCAGTATCTAAAGACCCAGCATTCACACTATTCCAGTTGTCCTCTTCTCAACAGACACTTTGAGAAAGCCATTAGCAGTAGGGCATTTATTTTATTTTTTCCTACACCTGTTCACTGTTAATAAAGTTGCTATCTTTGGGGCCAAAATGCTTTCTTTTACTATCTAAAGTAATATTTTCCTTCTACTCTTTTGTAAGAAACAAACTAGAGAATTCTTTGTGGGATCAGACTTATTAAATAGTTCTTAGTTAGGGAAGAAAGAAACAAATTCCATTTCCAAAGTGAATTTTAGGCTAAAGTCATTTAATAAACTTACATCTGAAGTTTTGAATGTATTCAGAATTACGAGCTTGAGAAAATTAGAGACCTTTGTAAGTATCTGTTGAGCATTGCCCAATTTGAAAGTGTCTTCTGAAAATGAATGAGTATATGAATAAATAAATAAATAAATAAATAAATAAATAAATAAATAAATAAAACTAAAATTCAGAAAAGTAAATATCTCCCAAACCCCAGTTCTTTGAAAGTAAGCCAGCAGCACTTGATGAAGAGGTCACAGGAAATATAAAGTGGTTTTGATCAAAAGGCCTTAACGTTCCCCTAATCTTGGCTAAATTTGAGACAAATTTCTTCCTGACTTGAGGCTTCTGACCTCTGCTTCTTAGAGCATTTAGTTTAGAAAATTTTAAATTGTAAATTATTTATCTGGTCCTTTGAGATGCAAATCCTCTCCCAGCCTCCTGCCAGGTTTATAATCCAGGAATGCTTTTACCTGGGCCCTCTCTTTGTGTGTGTGTGTGTGTGTGTGTGTGTGTGTGTGTGTGTGTGTTTCCCCATAGATTTTAGATTTTTTTTTTTATTTCCATAGGCTTTTGGGGAACAGGTGGTATTTGGTTACACGAGCAAGTTCTTTAGTGGTGATTTGTGAGATTTTAGTGCACCTATCACCCAAGCAGTACACACTGAACCCGATTTATAGTCTTTTATCCCCCATCCTCTTCGCAACCCTTCCCTCTGAGTCCCCAAAGTCCATTGTGTAATCTTATGCCTTTGCATCCTCATAGCTTAGCTCCCATTTATGAGTGAGAACATACTATGTTTGATTTTCCATTCCTGAGTTACTTCACTTAGAATAATAGTCTTCCATCTCATTCAGGTTGCTGTGAATGCCATTAATTCATTTCTTTTTATGGCTGAGTAGTATTCCATTATATATATATATATATATATATATATATATATATATATATATATATTATATGTATGTATATACACATATATATACTTGCACACACATGTTTATAGCAGCACAATTCACAATTGTGAAGTCTCAAAAAGATACTTGCACACGCATGTTTATAGCAGCACAAAGTCACAATTGCAAAATTGTGGAACCAACACAAATGCCCGTCAATCAACGAGTGCATAAAGAAACTGTGGTATATAATATATATATAAAATAATTGTATCTTTTCCTCTGGGTAGACACCCAGTAGTGGGATTGCTGGATCAAATGGTAGTTCTACTTTTAGTTCTTTAAGGAATCTCCACACTGTTTCCATAGTGGTTGTACTAGTTCACATTCCCATCAGCAGTGTAGAAGTGTCCCCTGTTCACCACATCCACGTCAATATGTATTATTTTTTGATTTTTTGATTATGACCACTTTTGCAGGAGCAAGGTCGTATCGTATTGTGGTTTTGATTTGCATTCCCCAGACCATTAGTGATGTTGAGCAGTTTTTCATATGTTTGTTGGTAATTTGTATATCTTCTTTTGAGACTTGTTTATTCATGTCCTTAGCCCACTTTTTGATGGGATTGTTTCTTTTTTTCTTGCTAATTTGTTTGAATTTGCCATAGATTCTGGATGCTAGTCCTTTGTCAGATGTATAGATCGTGAAGATTTTCTCCCACTCTGTGGGTTGTGTGTTTACTCTGCTGACTGTTCCTTTTGCCATGTAAAACTCTTTAGTTTAATTAAGACCCAGCTATTTATCTTTGTTATTATTGCATTTGCTTTTGGGTTATTCGTCATGAAATCCTTGCCTGAACCAATGTCTAGAAGGGTTTTTCTGATGTTATCTTCTAACATTTTTATAGTTTCAGGTCCTACACTTAAGTGCTTGATCCATCTTGAGTCGATTTTTGTATAAGTTCAGAGATGAGGATCCAGTTTCATTCTCCTACATATGGCTTGCAAATTATTCCAGCACCATTTGTTGAATAGGGTGCCCTTTCCCCCACTTTATGCTTCTGTTTCCTTTGTCAAAGATCACTTGGTTGTTAAGTATTTGGGTTTATTTCTGGGTTATCTATTCTGTTCAACCCTTTCTCCCAGTATGTGGGAAGGGAGAAGTCTAACTTTAATAAGCACCAATTAGCAAACATACAACTCTCCCAGTGCTTAAACACTTTCCCACTTTTTGGTTCAACTGAGTTGCATTCCATCTCTCTCTCCCACTGTAATAGTCCTGAATAAAGTCTTTTTCTGTCTGTTTTAACTTATCCAGTGCAATTTTTTATTGACAGTTTCTGTGGTTTTGTTGCATTTCATTCTACTTTGGTTTCTGTTATTCTTTCCCACCAACCTCACCCCATATGAATTCCATTTTTCACCTCACAGAAGAGAGCCTGGGGAAATAGTCAACATTAGGCTAGCCGAGCAAAATGAAAAATGTTGGTGGTATCTTTTAAAAAATAAAATAAAGAAATCTTCAATAATCCTGTTTCTGAAATACTCTTAATATATTAGAAAGCAAGGCTGTCTTTCCCTCTGCCTATGTCTGATGAGCCATCTATTGACCAAATATTTTTTCTCTACCTTTACATTTCACCTAAAACTTGTTATAAATTCTCAAATACCACTTTACTGTCATTTATTTCTTGAAGTGAAGGCAGTGAATTCTTTTGTTAAACATGTAACTGCTATTTTGATGAAATAACCAGTCACCCTTCTTGCCAGTCTTCAATGTGCAAGTTTAAATTAATTTTATACTATCAGTTCCTAGGAAATGATTTATGAGACAAAAACATTTTGATCCACCTTTCATCCAATTTTGTGAAATAATGGACATTAAAAGGGTTGATGTGTTTAGGATGTGTAAGAAGGAAAGATGATGGTAAGCAAGATCTTAATTCTTCCAAAATATTCTAGAAGAGATTTTTGAAGGGATGATCATGCTAAGTATGTGAAAATATCTTTCTTAACCACAAGCAGTGCAGAATTTTTTCACTTAATGTTTTGGCAGGCAAGATATATCAAATCTATGAGGAATGAGTTATTCTTGTGTAATTTAAATTGATCAATGGCATAGAAAAGGGAGTAAGCTCTTGCTTTTATCTAATAAGATTAGCATAGCCACATCACAAATTTGATAAGGTAGCAGAAAAAGGAAAGTCACCGATATACCTCACTTATAAGAGATAGAAAGTAAACAAAATTAAAATAGGCAGCATGTTTTAAAAAATGTACCAGGAATTAATTAGTTCAGGATATGCAAAGATGATTCGACTTTAGCAAAATTATATTAATAATTTGTTATGCTCATAGATTAAAATTTAAAAAAATTATCCTGATTATAGTGAAGGAACATTTTATTATGACTTTGATTGGTGATTATGGAAATATCTAAGGTTTGAATTGTGTACCTCATAGTTCATGTGTTGGAAACTTAATCCCCAGTGCAACAGTTTTGGGAAGTAGGGGCCTAATAAGTGGTGGTTAGATCATAAGGCCTCCACCTTCATGAAGGGATTAATGTCATCATTGCTGGAGAGAGTTAGTTATAGAGAGAGTGGGCATGTTATAAATACAAGTTTGACTCCCTCTTGCTGTCTTGTGCAATTGCCCTTCCTCCTTCTGCCATGGGATGACTTGGCAAGAAGGCCCTCGCCAGATGCCAGCACCTTGAAATTAAACTTCAAAACATTCACAGCTGTGAGAAATAAATTTATTTTCTTTATAAATTACCCAGTCTGCAGTATTCTGTTATAGCAACACAAAACAGATGAAGACAAGCTATTTCTATTTAAAGACATCTTTTATCCAATTCAGAATAGAAGGACGCTTCCCTAACATAATAGTGTGAGCAAACATAAACCAACAGTGGACATTCTTAATAGTACCCCATTAGAGTTCCTCTCTCTTTCTCTCTCTCTCTCTTTTTTTTTTTTTTTTTCTTTTTTTTCCTTTTTTGACCCATTTTACCCTGAGATAGGATCTGGAATTTCTTCACCTTAGAAGGTAGCCATTTAAAGGTTTTTGTTTGTTTGGTTTCTTCTCAAAAATTTTTCTTTTTCTCCAGAAGCGTGATTCTCATGTAGACCCATTTGCAGAACTCCCTAAAATGTTGAATCTGATGTCAGATTCTTACTTTTCTCCTCTTTCATTATTTGTTTTTTCAGTGCACAGATGGATTTAATATGTCAGGTATTTTTGATGACGTGTGAACTTTCACATCCAACCCTTGGTCTTACAAGCCACGGGTTTCCCTTTCTTGAACCCATCTCTAAGTTATGTATTACTTAACAAAAAGTCATTATAAAACCTATAACAATACATTCTACCTTCTTACATATCAACTTTTCTAGTCCATAATTGTTCATCTTTTTCCTGTAAAAATATTTTCTTTAACATCCACATAAAAATACACTTTGTGTTTTAATGCACCATGTATAAATCAATCTTTATAATATTTCTGATATTCTCCTTACTACCAGTTTTTGATGCAGTACTTTATACATCTAATATTTAGGAATAATATATAGATTATTGTAATACTCATGATGAACCTAAAGCTCAATCCCTTATCTCAAAATATTTCCCATCCTGATGTTTGTAAAATGCATTGGACAAAGAAAATTACTTCTGTCATTGGTGTTTCAAAATCACTGTGGAAAAACAAAACAAAATATTGCACAGAGAGAGAGAGAAGGAAGGAAGGAACAAAGGAAGGGAGAAGGAGGAAGAATGGAATGAAAGAGGGGAAAGATAAAATAAATTTGAAGTGCAAAAAGACATTCAACTGTCATTATTTAAGAATGCTATAACTATTTAGTAAAATAGCAGAAGATGAGTTAAAATTATTAAAATAAGATAAATATACAAACACCAATAGTTTGTTTCAGCCCCAAATTACTTGTACAACACAATAGACATTAAAGGGTCCTTTCTCAATTCTTTTTCTTTCCTTTCCTTTTACTTATTTATTTCATAGATTTTCCTTTTGTAGGGTAGTCTTGGTTTACAGAAAAATCAATCATAAATTACAAGATTTTTTCATATAATTCTCCCACATATTTGTCATAGTTTCTCCTATTATTAACATCCGGCATTAGTATGGTGCATGTTCCAATTAAAAGGCCAATATTCATACATATTTATTAACTAAATCCCATAGTTTACATCAGGGTTCACTCTTGGTATTCTATATTCTGTTGTTTTATACAAATGTACAGTGACATGTATTTACCATTATAACATCATACAGAATAGTTTCACTATTCTGAACACATCCTGAGCTCTATAATTATTCATCCCTCCCTGCCCCCAACTCCTGAGAAGTAGTCATCTTTTTACTGCCTCTATAGTTGTGTGTTTCCCAGAATAGTAGGAGCCACACGGTATGTGGCCTTTTAGGTAGTTTTCCTTTTCTTAGCAAAAGAAAAAAAACTCTTATTTTTCTTTTTTCTTCATTTTGCTTATTTTTTCATATTGCTAAATAGTATTTCATTTTGTGGATGTACCACAGTTTTTAAAAATGCATTCACCTGTTGGATAACATCTCAGTTGCTTCTATGTTTTGGCAATTATGAATAAAGCTGCTATAAACATATGGGTGCAGAATTTTGTGTAGATGTATTTTCAACTCATTTGGATAAATACCAAGGATCCTGTTATTTATTTCTAAATTATAAAATGTAAGTTATAGCTCTTATAGTGAATCAGTACAAACAGTAAAATATACAAAAAAATAAAAATTGAGGGTATCCACAGAGATATATAGCACATTACAAAGCATTAATTTGATCTAGTACTGTGTGAAAGGTCAGATCTTTACTTGGATTCGATAAGAGAGTCTAGGAGAACTAAGACTTAGTGACAATATCAGCCTGCTGAGGTAGATTTCATTTAGTAAAAATTGCAATCATTATGCATCAGTGTATATTTCTTTAAAGAAACTATTTTGCTCTTAGCAACTTATCAGGCACAGGGGAGATTTAAATATTTTATGATCTAAGCACAGCATAAAACTTGTCAGGAAATGCAGATCAAGGATGATGCCTCTAATTCAACTGCAATCCTGATTTAACACTTTAGGAGTTGGGCATTTGGGAGTTTCTTCTCAAATCTTCTTAGGAGTTATTTCTCCCAAAGTGTGACCAAATTAATGAGGGAAGGGTTCAGCCAAATTGACTTTGGCTTTTCTGATGTGATTTAAATTTTAATTTGTTGTTTATCACCAAAGGATACGTTTTTATATTACTCTGGAAAACCAGCAGCTGTTGAATTTCTAGGGAAAGAAATGTTGCCGGGGATAATTATGGTTTACTCTTGTGTGGTCTCTATAGCATTAGACAATGTGTATCAGATATGCTTTATTATTTGGTATTATACAGGACTTTTTAATGTTTCTGTGAATAAATTACTCAAACATCCCTATATACCTCCACTTCGTTAATAATTAATTTGTTTAAAACATGACATGATCACTTTAGAAAGAGTATCTAGCACTCATAATTTACAAAAATAAAATACAAATCAGCTGTCATCACATCAGCTAAAGATAACAATTTGCTATATATTGTTTGTTCAGAAAAGTGTTGAATTTAGATGTATACTCATATTTCCATACACAGTTTTATTTTTACAAATTTAAATCAGATTGTGTTTTCCACTTTCATTTAATATTATGTAATGAACATATTCCCAAGTCATGAACTATTTTAAAAATACATAGTGTGATGATTGCATAAGTATTCCATCATATGAATATATCGTAATTTATCCTACCAATATTCTAGTGCCAGAATCTTAGGTAGTTGCAACAATGAATTGGAGTAAATAACAATCCAGGAAGAGCCTTGTACTTGTTTTTCCTGCACCTCTAATTTCCTTAGTATAGTATTTAGGAATAGAATATAGGGCTTTTGCTGTACAGTGTCTTCAATCAAACAATTTCTAATTCTCCACAGATCATAGGCTTTATGCTCCAAATTAAGAGGCTGATTGGACAGTGAGTAACATATTTGAACAAATAGACACAAATCTACTCCACAACTTCTTAGTTAAGGGGTGAGTTTTCGGGATTACATCCAAATTACCTGCTTATATTGATATAATATATCGGAATATTGCCACATATCCACTCCATTTCTGCTGCATAGGCCAATGAGAATAAACTGGAGCTTCATTTGGATGGGAGGTGAACAGATATGAGAATGCCTTGATGTGTGGATGCTGATTGCATCAGTGGTTATGATAACTAGGAAAGGGCTAAACTTAGCAGAATGATGCTCATCCAGATTTCACGTCAACTACATATTTCTGTTCTTTGGGAACAACTGTCTATTTGCATCATTTTCTGAATTATTGATTTAGAATCCCTATTTCTGCCTCTTTTCTCCCTAGTTATAAGGAAGATCACATAAATCGTTCTAATCCTTTCTAGCCTTATTCCATAGACTTCAGACCAGACAATTAACTCTTATGATTTGATATGTAGATATTTTACCTCTGTTTTCTATTAAAGCATATTTGGATTTTAAATTTATTATAGGCAATACAACAACAAATCTAAATATAAAAATATCAACTGTAGTTACTATGGTAATACTGTAAATCAGATCCTATCCAGACATATTTTGCAATTTATGTTCAGTATAAGTAAGAAAACTTTTCAAGTTCCTTTGACCTAATCAGTTACATGCTTTACGAATACTAGTTGGAGATATACAGTTGGAAGTCAACAAACAGTTCATGTGATAAAAGGAGTTAAAATACTTAGACATCTGTTGTTGTTTAAAGGATTCTACATTTTAGTTGTTTGTTTCTTTGAGCTCTCGTAACCTTCAAAAACTTTTCCAGAAATTAAAGAACAATATACTCTTTGAAAAGGTTTTACTCTGTTTACATTTACATTTTGGAATGAAATACAATGATATTTTGCTATAATTGAACAAAGTTCACAATAGGAAAATTTTTAAAGAAAAATGCTCCTTTAATCACTTGTGTAAAATGTTCAATGCTATAGGAAAGAGTGAATATTCCCTTCTATAACTCACTCTCTATCTTCTTATCTGCAAGTACAAATTAGAAGTATAATTAGTACTGTAGAAGTCGAATGGTTAACATTTCTATCAGAGGACTTGTTATACAAGATAAAAAGTCTCTCTTTTTCTTTTTTCTTTTTTTAGTATTTGTTCTCTTCTCCTGCTCTGTAAGCCACCCTGGAAATGGAGAATGTGCTGTATTTACACTTTTAGAGTTCAATACATTTAACTGCACATCTTGCTTTTAAAACATTTTTGAATAAATTCCATCTTAGAACCTAGTATGGGAATTAGTACATAACAACTACAAAATACTCAACACTTACTAAAAGAATGAAACTAGAACCCACGTGAACAATTGTTGAGTATTAATCTGTGCCCCTCAATGAATAAAAAAATATGGAATTAATTTATTCTAGATTTTACAAGATGTATAGACTTTCTGATAGCCATCTAGCATAGGAACTAAATTATGTCCCTTTTTTCATGAAGAACACAGGTAGGAGGCCAGGCACAGTGGTTCACACCTGTAATTCCAGCACTTTGGGAGGCCGAGGTGGGTGGATCATGAGGTCAGGAGTTCAAGACCAGCCTGGTCAATATGGTGAAACCCCATCTCTACTAAAAATACAAAAATGAGCCAGACGTGATGGCGGGTGCGTGGAATCCCAGCTACTCAAAAGGCTGAGGCATAGAATTGCTTGAACCCAGGAGGTGGAGGTTGCAGTGAGCTGAGATCATGCCACTGCACTCCAGCCTGGTTAACAGAGCGAGACTCCGTCTCCAGAAAAAAAAAGAACACAGGAAAGAGAAGATGTAATATAAGTGACTCAAGGCATAGAAGACTATCCAGATAGGAAATTTTAAAAATTGCAATGAGTTATTGAGGTAAGAAGCTTTTTCTTTAACAAGGATATTCATTCAATCATTAAACATAATTTCATGTCAGGCTAGAAACCTGAAAGTTGTCTCTCCCTGTTCTCTTTATCCTTTGATTCTATTGTTACCATCCAATACTTAAAGCTCTCATTGAGCCTGTTAGCAATGAGAAGCACTGACGTTTTCCATGACTTGCAGCTCGAGTTGTCTCCTTGCAAGATAATCATTTGCAATTATGCAAAAACATTGAAAGGCAAAATCTATGCTCAAATGTACTGTACAAATTTCATTTAACATGTAATTGCTTATATTGGCAATCTCTGTATTGACTTTCCCCAAGCAGGATTCAATTAAATGAATCTATCTTTCTCATGAAATGATCACTCAACTCATTTACAACAATGTTATATTCAACATGCATTTGTATGATTTTCATGACAAATATCTTATTACAGCACAATTGTGGGTTTTCATCTGATAATAATTATTCCACTATCTGGCATTGCCTTACAAAAAATCAACATATTGTAAAAAATTGCATCCATCATGTAAGTGGAACCAGGGAATAAATTAGTCAAAATTCTCAGCTAACTGAGTTTCAGTTCAGGGTACCGCCAGTGGTATTACTGATAATTTTTCCTAAATCTCTCATCTAAGATCTCTAATAAGATAAAGGGCCCATAATTGCTTATCATTTTCTTTGAAGGGCTTTTTAATCAGAAAAACAACTCTCCTGTTAAAAGGAACCAAAAAACCTTAAATATACTGGGAAATGTTTTCACAATCTCATTTAAATAAAAAGTAGTTGTATGTTGTCGCGTATTTGTGGCTTAGTTGGACTTCTACTTTAAAAAGCAATAAAAATGATTTAATCTTACTTAATTGCAAAATGAATAGTACCTGATCTCAGTAAAATCCCAAACACAGGTTCCAACTTGTTATATAACCATTTCTGCACATTAATCTATGAAATATTGAGATTTTCTTTTGGAAGAAAATGTTAAGCTAATAAAACAATAAATATTTAATACATCATATACTTTCCTCTATTCTAAATCAACTTCCATTCAGTTTTGGCTTCTCTTTAACCATATTGACCTAGTTCATTTTTGTACCTTAAAATAGTGTTGTTTGTGTTTCTATGGAGTACCTTTCTTGAATGTATCATCATTAGAATTGCATAATGATTTTCTTGATTGTAGTCATAGTAAAAATCCTCCTTCAGTTAGCTTTTACAAAGGGGAAAGGACACCCTATTTAATAAATGATACTGGAAACTTGGCTAGTCAACTGAAGAATGAAACTGGATCCCTATCTCTCATCTCGTAAGAAAATCAACTCTAGATGGATAAAACGCTTAAATCTAAGACCTAATGCCATAAAAATTATTGAAAATAATCTAGAAAAACTCTTCTGGACATTGTCCTGGGCAAAGAATTAATAACTTAAACCCTGAAAACAAATGCAACAGAAACAGAAAAAAATAAGTGAGACCCAATTAAACTAAAAAGTTTCTGTACAGCAAAAGAAATAATCATCAGAGTAAACAGACAACCCACTGAATGGGAGAAAATATTTGCAAACTATGCATCTGATGAAGGACTAATATCCAGAATCTAAAATGAACTCAGATATATCAGCAAGAAAAAAAATATTCCCATCAAATAGTAGGCAAATGGCATGAACAGATATTTCTCAAAATAAGATATACAAATGGCCAACAACCTATGAGACAATGCTCAATATCACAAGCAATCAGACTTATGAGCACAATGAGATACCACCTTGCTCTTGCAAGAATGGACATTATTAAAAAGTCAAAAATAATAGATTTTGACTTGGATGTGGTGAAAAGGGAATGCTTATACATTGCTGGTAAGAATGTAAATTAGTACAACTTCAGTGGAAAACAGTATGGAGACTTCTTAAAGAACTAAAAGTAGATCTACCATTCGCTCCAGTAATCCCACTACTGGGTAACTACCCAAAGGAAAATAAATCATTATATCAAAAAGACCCCTGCACGCATATGCTTATTGCAACACAAGTCACAATTGCAAAGATATGGAACCAACCTATGTGCCCATTGACTAATGAGTAGATAAAGAAAAGGTTATATATACACACCCTGAAATACTCAACCATTAAAAATAATTAAATAATGTCTTTTGGAGCAACTTGGATGGACCTGGAGGCCATTATTCTAAATGAAGTAACTCAGGAATGAAAAGCCAAATGCCATATGTTCTCACTTATAAGCGGGAGCTAAGCTATTGGCTTAAAGAATGATATAATGGACTATGGAGACTCAGAAAGCAGAGGTGGGAGGGAGGAAAATGATACAAACTACATATTGGGTACTGCATACACTACTCAGGTGAAGGGTGCACTAAATTCTCAGACTTCACCGCTATATAATTCATCTGTGGAGGAAAAAAAAAAAAAAAAAAAAAAAAAACACTTGTAACCCAAAAGCTATTAAAATTAAAACAAAAATTTTAAAGAGGCAAAATTGAAGACATTATATAGGTATTTATATAATCAAAGAACACAAATGTCAAAAAAATCAGACTCTATTAGACTTGGTAAATTATGTCAATAGTTCAGTATTTGTTGTCATTTAACTTTAATGCTGTATTCTCATTTACTAGAGTGTTACCTTTGTTTATTATGACAGTGTGATATTTGAGTTCATGCTAATGAGCTGACTCTCGGTGGGGCTCCTAGATTGCTTCAGGATGAGGAATGTATGCCAGAGGAGCCAACCAAGTGATGAGAAGCTTGGAATTTTCAGCTCCAATCCTTAACCTTTGGAAATGAGAGACAGGCTGGAGATTCAATCACCAATGGCTGATGATTTAGTCAATTATGCCTATGTAATGAAACCTCCATAAAACTCCTAAATAAAAAGGTTCAGAGAGTTTTCTAATTCACGAACACATTCACATGCCTGGAGGGTGGCACATCTCAAATCATAATGGACAGAAGCTATTGAATTCAGGACCCTTCCAGACCTTGCCCTATGGAGGTCTTCATCTAGCTGTTACTTTCTATACTTTATAATAAACCAGTGACCATGTTTCTGGGAGCGACTATAGCAAATTATTGACCCTGAGGAGGAGGTAATGGGAGCCTCTGATTTGTAGGCAAGGTAGACAGAAGTGTGGGTAACCTGGGGACCCACGATTTGTGACGGGCATCTGAAGTGGGGGGCAGTCTTGTGGGACTGCCCTCTTCACCTTTGGTGTCTGCACTGACTCTGGGTAGTGTCAGATTTTAATTAAATTGTAGGATACCCACTTAGTGACAGCAGGGAATTGGAGAATTACTTGGTGTAGAAAACCTACACATTTGATATCAGAAATGTTGTGAATAATTATAGGAGTCATATATAATATATTCTTCCTTCGTCTTACATGACATCCAGTCTCTCAAACTCCCCACATACTCAAAACCCTGTTGACTGTCTGCATTAGATTTCTAACTCTGCATGACAAATTACCCAAATATTTTACACCTTAAAACATCACATTGTCTTAATCTTATTTTATTGTGGGCCAGTCTTAAGAGCAGCTGGCTCAAGATCTCTCATGAGGTTGCAGTCCAGATGTCATCTGCATCTTCAGTTATTTAAAGGCTCAACTGGGCTGAAGGTTCCACCTCCTCACTGGCTCACCGACATAGTTGTAGACAGGAAGCCTTAGTTCCTCCGGCTCTTGACAAGTCTTGAGCTCCTATCATATTGGCTTCTGCATGGGATCCCACAAGATAGCCTACTTTCCCTTTAGTGAATAATCTAAAAGACTGAAAGGCTGTAGAGCTTTTTTTGATCTACTGTTGGAAGACTAATTCCATTAATTCTTCCATACTCTACTCACTAGAAGCAAGTGGCTAAATAAAACTCCACTTAAGTGGAATGTGAATTAGACTCCAGCTTTGAGTGGGGAAGAGGTAGAAAAATGTGTGGACATATTTAAAAAGAACCATATTCCCCTGCTTCATTTCTCTGCTTTCAAAACCCAACCAAAGGTCATCATGTCTAGGAAGATTTTATGACCACTTCTGCCTGTGACAATTTATCTAATTTTCTAGTCCCCTTCCCTATATTTACCACACAGAAGTTACCAAATGTGGTATAACTGAACTGCTCAGTCCATAGACCTAGGTGGTCCAATTCTGTCTGCTTTAATGAGACTCTGGAATTTGTATTTATTTTTTAGAGTTTTGTTTGATTTCTGTGTACAGCCATGTTTATGAACCCCTGGTAATAAACTGTACACAAGAAATTGCAAATTAGCATTAAACATGTCTAAAAGATATATTTTTAAAAGATACTGTTGGAATTTGGACCATGTTTTTCCCAGAAAAATCATAAAAACAAGAGTTAGGTGTGGCTGGAATAACATTCTTACATGAAAATTTGTCTGCATATGTAACATAGCAAATAGCAAATCATGTTCTAGTACGATGACTAGTTTTATTCGCATGATATATCTGTATTTACTTTAAACACATTTCAAAGGAATACACCAATTAATTTGTTCTAATATGCGATGTTGAATGTATGTATATAAATGAGGTAATTTTTGAAATACTGTGGACTCTTGAGAATAGTGATAAAGCCATTTTTTAAAGTAAAGATTTATCAGTATAAAAAATGCACAAATACAAAGCAACATTCCTACAGGGTTATTCATTGCAGCACTATTTTTGATAATGAAACACTGGAAAAATCTAAATGTCATTCAAGGTGAGTAAACTATGGTATACCCACACAGTACAGTACTGTGCAGACATTAAAAAATAAAGAGTACATATGATCTTTATGAACTGATAAAGAGTGATTTCCACTATGTAATATCAAATAAGAAAGCAAGATTACAGTGTATTCAAGATATATAGAGTAAACTTTCCATAGAAAAAAGAGAGGAGCCTCAGATTATCATATGCATAATCAGATTTATTTTGTGTGTATTGTGCATGTACCTATGCACACTTTAAAAAAATTTATAAAGAAACAGAAGTAACAACACAAAAACTAATTTAAATAGTTACTTGTAGATGGGTCAACGGGAGGAATGTAGAAGGCAAATGAGGCTCTTAGTTTACCTTTTTATATTGTATTGACTTGGGAACCATGTAGATGTTTCACATATTCAAATACAAAATAAATTTAAGGTAAACACACAAAAGAAACTCCTAAAATTGAATACGATAAAAAACAAATTAATATATATGTATACTACAAACACCAGAATAAAAGAAGATTTCAGGTTATACTTGATCAGAATTCAGCCTCAAAGTTATCTGGAAAAAAATTTTAAACTTTATACAGCAGGTTTTTTGTTGGTAGAGAGAATGAGTATATTAATTCTGAAAGTATTTTGTATGAATTAAGTGATAGAATAAATGAATAAATATACTGTTGTATTTTGGAGCCAATGTTCTCAATGTGAGAAAAGAGATGACAATATAGATTTAAGGAAGGGGAGGAAAAACTCTGTGCTAATGCAATAGAATTAGCAGTAATAATACAAATCCATGATTTCTAAACTATAAACATTTTCTACTTCTTTACACTGAAAGGATTAAATGAAATTGTAACAAGAGCATCTAGTTTCCAGAACATGGGTTCTAATGGTATTATCTTTGGGGGTGGGAATGAGCCAGACCTTGTAGAGAAAGGGCTGGTTTGGAGCCTGGGACCCAAAAAGTATACACTGAGTCTAAATCAAGAACCAGCGGGAGCATGTTCTAAGAGCACAAGATCTTCTCATCGAAAGACACGTGACAAAAATGGATAGGCCAGCCACAGACTGTGGAAAAATATTTCTAATACATACAACTGACAAAGCACTCCACTCTGGTTCATCTGAAAAAAGAAGTACGAATACATCTGACTAAGGAACTCCTTCAAATCAGCAATAGGGAAAGGAACAACCCATTAAAAATGAGAAAATAATGTAAACAGATGGTTCAAAAGAGAAAACATATGAATGGTCAGCAAGCTCACAAAACAAGGGAGCTCAGCATCATTAGTCAATAGGGTAGTGGAAAATAAAACCACAGGAGTTACTACCTTATACTTATTAGGATATGTTTGTCTGGTAGTGTATAGTCTAACAGTTCATATCTGTCTCTTTTCTCTAGAGAAGATTGATTTTAGACACACTGATGCTTCTACCAAGGTGTTGTCAATTAGTTTCATTGCACCACTACAGAGGCACCAAAGGTTAGTTTGTTCTACTGTTGGTGTTGCTGTGTTTGATCATGTGAGTAAGCGGGTGTCTGGCAGATCTGTGAATTGTAAAAATATCTTTTTTTTCTTTGTAAATATAGTAAAATAGTTAAGAAGTATGGATTTTGGTATTACCTTTATTTTTAGTATATTGTACTTAATCATAAATTAATATAACTTAATTTTAAAAAATTATTATGTTTAATAACTGGCTCATAAAATTCCTGAAAATAAGCAATTGGCTTTTGTGAGCTATTAATAGTATAAACTTGATCCAGCACATCACTATGATCATTCAACACAGTCTCAAATATATAAAACACCAAGTTATATAAATACATTGTGAATAACATGCACTAATAATTACAGTTCTATATTTTAGTACACCCCACTTGGAACCTGACTAGTTCTATATTTTAGTACATCCCACTTGGAAGCTGACTAGACAGAAATATGCAAAGACAGAAAATATGAATAACATGACAAATTACATTATCTAATATGGAGCTATCACTATTGGTTGGTAGGTAGATCAGATGGATAGATACAACAGAGAAAACACATGGTTTTTTTTTTTTTTTTTTTTTTTTGAAATGGAGGAGTATCACTCTGCCACCCAGGCTGCAGTGCAGTGGTGCGATCTCGACTCATGCAACCTCCTCCTCCCGGGTTCAAGCAATTCTCCTGCCTCAGCCTCCTGAGTAGCTGGGATTACAGCTGTCCACCACCCTGCCAGGCTAATTTCTGTATTTTTAATAGAGACTGGGTTTCACCGTGTTGGTTGGCCAGGCTGGTGTCCAGCTCCTGACCTCAAGTGATCCGCCCGCCTTGACCTCCCAAAGTGCTACGGTTACAGGCATGAGCCACCGCGCCCAGCCAATGCATTATGTTTTTAATATTCATGGCCCATTCACAAAAAGCCAGGCGTTTATTGGGCCACAAGGAAAGCCTAAGTAAATTTTAAAGACTCAAACATGGCACAAAACAACTACAAATAAACCACCACTATTGATTATGTTCTTTTACCAAATTGCAGTGAGGTTAAAAAACAACAAAAGGATCGCTAAAATTAGATACGAAAATTGAAAAAAATGATATTATAAAATGATCCTTGAAGTAAGAGAGAAATCACAAGTTATTTAAGGCTGAATGAAGACACAGACTAGCTAAATAAGGAATATGGCTAAATTAGTAGCACCTGTGAGTGGTAATAGTAGTTCTGAGTACATTTTACAGTAGAGAAGAAAGTCTTAGACTTTTAATTTTCACTTGTAAAATGTATTAAATTGTCAGTTTCTAATATCAAAAGAAAAACAATAGGGAAACAATCAAAAAACAAGAATATTAAGAAAAGCAAAAAATAAGGTTAAATAAAACATTTTTAAAACAATAAAATCAAAACCTAATGTCATAACTTATAACACAAAAAGAATAAATGGTTATACATACTATATAATAGACAAATCTCTGACATGACTAAACAAGGAAAAAGAAAAGGACAAAAAGAACAGAAAGAAAATAAAACATATATAGATTTAAAATTTAAAATATTATGAATAATTGTACAGCCATAAATTTTAACATCTAAGATAAATATACAACTTTCTAAAAAAGAATTAAATTCTACATTTAACTCCAAAATAAATAAAATCTTGAACAGATCCCAAACTGTTGAAGACACTGAAGTGATATTCTAAAATTCTTTTATTGAAAAATCATCAAGCTCAGATGGCTTCACAAATGATCACTGCCAAAATTCCAGGACCCTGTCTTAATGAGTTGTTTCTGAATATAGAAGAAGATGGAATGTTTATCAATTTATTTGATGAGGTCACTATAGGCTGTAGTACCAAATTGAGATAAGAACAGTCTAAGATAATTGAATTAAAGGTCAATTTCATTATAAACATCAATTAAAAAATTAACTATAATATTGGGTGCCATATGTCTCTATATCATTGACTTAGTTTGCAGCATTAATAACTCTGTTCAAACCTGACTTCAATGGTGTTTTAAGTCCGTTGTCCATTTACATGTTTTTGGTTTTCTTGCAAGTATTTCTTCTTACAAGGATGTTCCTTTTCATCTTATGAAGTTGTATTTTCATATCATAATCTATTATCTCCTTCTGGCTACTGCTTCTGTTTTAGAAATTACGTCTTTTGAATCATATTAAAGGTATCAAGCCATATTTAAATTTTTTTCATTCCCTAATAATTACCCCTTAATAGTTCACTCACAAAAATTACATTAATAACATAGAAGACTGGCCCATAGTGTAACAAAGTAGATGGATTTGTTCCAAGAATATCTTCATGTTAAACACCATATAAGAATATCCTTATATGCCAGGTTTAGTGACTCAGGCCTGTAATCCCAGCACTTCGTGAGGCCGAGGTGGGCGGATTGCTTGAGCTCAGGAGTTCAGACAAGCTTGGGCAACGTGGCAAAACTCTGTCTCTACAAAAAAATACAAAATTAGCCGGGCATGGTGGTGTACTCCTGTAGTCCCAGCTAGTTGGGAGGCTGATGTGGGAGGATTGCTTGAGCCTGGGAGGCAGAGGTTACAGGAAGCTGAGATCACACCACTGCCCTCCAGTCTGGGCGACAGAGCTAGACACAGTCAAAAAAAAAAAAAAATGCTTAAAGAATATAACTTTATATTTGAAAAGCATATTGTTAAATAATATTAATAATAATGTGCTAATGATTATTATTACTAAAATGTAAAAATTCAAACATCACTCATCACTTTTTGAGTGCTTAATATGTTTCAGAAATGATTTTGTTTGATATTGATATTGTCTTTGTGTTCCTCTAACAGAGTACATGAGAATACATGAGTTTGTGTAATTTATAAATAAAAGGTATTAACTTGGGTCACAATTCTGAAGGCTGGGAAGTCTGAGAAGCTTGGAGCAACGTGTTTGGCTTCTGATGGGGACCTTGTGCTGTCACACAATATGGTGGAGGAGCTGAAGGAGAAGGGGAGTGTGTAACAACCTTCGTAACAACCCACTTTCTCTGGAACTAATCCATTCCTGCAAGAACTAACCGGTCTTGTGGAAAATACATTAATCTATTTTAACGACCTGATCACTTCTGAAAGGCACCACCTCCCAAGACCAGCATATTGGCAATTAAATTTCAACATGAGTTTTGGCAGACACAAACCGCATCCAAACCATAGCACATATTATGTGTGAGAAAATTGGAACTTAGTCCTAAGTAAGGAATGTGTTCCAAATCAGGCAGCTAGTTAGTGCAAGAGCCAAAATTTAGATTCATTCAGATATTCTTGACTTCATATTTTGTCTTATCAAATACTTGGCCCCAAGGTACTGTTGAGTATTATAAGGTACCTACCCTCTATAGTGTATAGAGCTCAGGAGTTCCAGACCAGCTTGAGCAACATCAGTTTATAGTTTTAGCATCTGTTCAGTTTCAATTATTTGTATCTATCTATCTATCTATCTATCTATCTATCTATCTATCTATCTATCTATCTATAAATGTGTGTGTGTGCGTGTGTGTGTATAATTTATTTAGTACTCTCCTTTTTCTCAAAAGCCTTTGGCAATTTTGAAAATAAAATCTAAGAATTTAACTTATTTTTTCTTTAGGTTAAAAATGTATATGCCTGTTGAAACAGATTCCCTGTGGTAGGATGTATAACATAGAAATAAAAATGGATATGAAAGGTAACATTACCCTGATATTCATTTAAATATTCTATGTAATAGTGAAAACATGACAAATCTTAAATATCTTTAGAAAATGAGTTAATTAAGTTATTTTAATACTGTCAATGGAAAACTATAAAATCATTAAAACCGGTATTGTAGAACACAGCAACATGAAAAGGTGTTAATAAACAATCAAGTTATTGTTTCTGTTTAAAAAATATTTTTTTTACTGAGTTGTAAACTTAAAAAGGGTTACTTTTATGGTATGTGAATTACATGTCAATAAAAAATTATATTTTTAATTAAAAATATCCATTGTTCTGTAGCACAAATTAAAAGAAAGGGATAATGGGTTGAGGTATTTCATTTCCTAACTGTAAACGATCAAACACATCCCTCTCTCAATTACTGAACAGGATTAAACCAACATCAACCCAAATTCTCATGTTTTATTCTTTTATTTTTGTGCACAGATCATGTTCTATGCCTAAAATAACAAAATACGCCAAAATATCAACATGGTCTACCTGTTTGCAGAGGGATCATGAATAAGTCTCATATTTTATATTTACACTTAAATTTACTTTCCAGTTTTTCAATGTTAAGCATTTCTTTCTTATGAAATAAGAAATATAAGCCAGATGCTGTGACTTACGCCTGTAATCCCAGCACTTTGGGAGGCCAAGGTGGGAGGATCACTTGAGGTCAGGAGTTGGCGACCAGACTGGGCAACGCTGTGAGACCCTCTTCTCTACAAAAAATTTGAGAAAAAAATTAGCCAGGCTGGTGACATGCACCTGTAGTCCCAGCTATTCTGGAAGCTGAGGTATGAGGATCACTTGAGCCCAGAGGTTGAGGCTGGAGTGAGCTGTGATTCTGCCACTGCACTACAGCCTGGGGGATAGATTGAAACTATCTAAATATATATATATATATTTAAATTATATATCATATATATAATTTAAATATATATATAATTTTTTTTTCTTTGTAACGGCTAATTCTTCTCAACAGAGGTGTTAACACTGTTGAAAGCAGGGGTTCTCAATTAAGGAGGTTTTTATTATTTGTTAATTTTAAACATAGATATCTAATGCTTTGCATAAAATAATCTGGCAATACCTGACTATTTGTATTAGTGGACTCTTAATGTCCTGTCTTGTCCAGGCTTTGCTAAGCATGGCAACAGAATATGGGCTGTGAAGGTGGGAGGGGCCAAATGTGGATTACCATAATCAGCAAGGATGCATTTTCATAACTGCCACACCAAAGTGTGCTGCTTGACTTTCCCTTCCAATAAATAATTCATATGATTTGTTCTTATTTAGTCTGGTTTTCTGAATTCTGTTGGGCAAATGAAAACAAGGTGACAATCGGTGAACTATTTCTTCGTCCTACTTGAAAGTAATCAAATGTATTTTACACCCATCTGCAAAATGAGAACTAAATGACATCAAAATAGGATTGATGTGAGGACATTATCAAGTAACGCATATATAAAAACATTATAAATTTTAGCATATCTACTGGACATTTAAAATAAAAATTCTGTAAATATGAAAAGGTATTCTTAAATTTTTCTCTATTATAAACTTTACTAGTTCCTAAGAAAGTAAACATCCCTCAAATGTCAGCCAGAAATGACTTTTGTGTTCATATATTGAAATTATTATATTTTGCCTTGCTTATATTGATGGTCATAAAGCCTTGTGGGTTGGGTGTGCTACTGGGTGTTAGGATTATCTTCCTGGTAGTAGACTCATTAGCTAGATAGCAACATTGGCCATTGCGTTCCGTGTTGCCTAAACTACTTTAGATCCCCAGGCCTACTTCACAGTTACTGCATTAATATGTCAGGGGGATTCTTAGTTTACATCAGGAAAATCTCGGGAACATTTGTTCAGGGGTTTAAAAGATTGGCTGTAGAGTCAAAGGAACAGATTAAATGAGACTTTCTGTTCCACTTTGTTTTTTGTTTTTGAGGTTTCTTTGAGTCAGGGTCTCACCCTGTCACCCAGGTTGCAGTGCAGTGGCGTGATCTTTGCTTATTGCAACCTCCATGTCCCAGGCTCAATTGATCCTCCCACTTCAGCCTCCGGAGTAGCAGGGACTATAGGGGTGCGCCACTGTGCCTGGCTAATTTTTGTACTTTTTGTAGAGATGGGGTTTCACCATGTTGCCCAGGCTGGTCTTGAACTCTTGGCCTCAATCCAGATCCTCCTGCCTTGGTCTCCCAAAGCACTGGGATTATAGATATGAGCCATCACGCCTGGCCTCCACTTTGTTTCAGACATTTAAATTCCCCGAGTGTCAGTTGCTTCCTTTCTAATATGAAAACTCAAAAGAAGCTAGGTGACTGGATAATTATGAGGATGGAATTAATATACATAAAGCACTTAGAAAAGTACCTGGTACAAACTATTTTCAATCAGTTTTTGCTATTTTTATTGTTGTTATTATTACTTTTTCATGGGTAAAGGAAGATCATTGCACCATTTTTCTTCTCTCAGTAGGTGTTCACTACAAAGTGCTCCATAGTGATGATGACAACTAAAGGTACTCCATCTGTATAAGTCTTATCATTTAGGATACCCCATGAAAAATGTCCAAATGTTTGACTCTCTCCTCACAAATTAACGTTTTTATGCTTATATCTTTAAAACTTTCTGCAATTAATATTTTTTAGTGGTTGGTCCTTAAATTATATCTTATGAAGGCTTTACTGTATCTCAAATTCATCTGCAGAATCATTTAAAATTCACAAAGCCTTGCATTATCACACATCAAATGTCACAGTCTGGCAGTTAATCTTATTGAAAGGTTAGTTATGTGTAGCACCTGCAAAGGTGTCTGAACTGAAGATTCCCAGGATTTGATGCTAAAATGGGATGAAGGTAAAATTAAATTGGGGATTGGGAAGGCAGCTGTGTATTAACTGAGTTTTGGGTATCTCAGTGCCTGCAAACTTCCAGCCTGTTTTTCACTGGATTTTGATGACAAAGATAACAACATATATAACAAACACTGAACTTATTTTTTAAAAAATGAAATAGATTATAGATTTTTTTCTTTCTGTGTAATTCTATGATAAAACAAAATTAAAGGTATTTGATAATAAAGTATTTGGCTTTTAGTTATCTACTAAATTTAGGATTTTTAGAATGCTGAATACCATATGGTCTCAATTAATATGTCTAAATTATCTTCAGTATGCAGAAAATTAACTTTTGATGTACGGAAGAATTTAAATATTAGTCTAGTCCCACTATGCATAATGTCTGTGATCAATTTCTGCAAGGCTGTGTGCTCTGGGAATGCAATCTTTAATATTTAACTCATTCTAAATATAATTAGCAAGGACAGACTGCTGGGAAAAGGGAAAAAGAACACAGCCTATTTTGGATTACACACTTTTTGATTATTTCTTAGACACAAATGTCAAGAAGGACAAGGCAGGTAACAAAACTGAGTGCAAATATTTTCTCCCACTCCATGGGTTATCTGTTTACCTTGATGATTATTTCTTTTGCTGTGTAGAAGCTTTTTTAGTTTAATTAGGCCCCATCTATTTATTTTTGTTTTTGTTGCATTTGTTTTCATGTTCTTGGTCATAAATTCTTTGCCTAAGCCAATGTTTAGAAGAGTTTTTCTGACATTGTCTTTTAGATTTTTGTTTTGTTTTGTTTGGATTTAAGTCTTTGATCTATCTTGAGCAGATTTTTGTATAAAGTGAGAGATGAGGATCCAGCTTCATTCTCCTACATGTGGCTAGCCAATTATCCCAGCACCATTTGTTGATTAGGGTGTCCTTTCCCCACTGTATGTTTTTGTTTGCTTTGTTGAAGATCAGTTGGCTGCAAGTATTTGGCTTTATTTCGGGATTCGCTATTCTGCTTCTATTGGTCTATGTGCCTGTTTTTATACCAGTACCATGCAGTTTTGGTGACTATAGCCTTATAGTATAGTATGAAGTTGGATAATGTGATGCCTCCAGATTTGTTCTTTTTGCTTAGTTTTGCTTTTGCTATGCGGGCTCTTTTTTTGGTTCCATATACATTTTCATGTTGTTTTTTCTAGTTCTGTGAAGAATGATGATGGTATTTTGATGGGAATTGAATTTGTAGATTGTTTTTTGCAGTATGGCCATTTTCACAATATTGATTCTACCCATCCATGAGCATGGGATATGTCTCCTTTTGTCTGTGTTGTCTGTGAGTGCAAGGGGCCAGCTGAGATGTGCATGTCTGATTCAATGGGGCTGGCAGACCTTTACCCCTACCCACTTCAATTCATGGTCAACTAGTAAGAGTGCTAGGCCAGTACTGTTAGTGATCCTTATAGTGACTCATTTTCTTAAAGACTGACCATGCTGGCCAAACCAAAGCTATCTGCAGATGGTCTGTGGCCAGACATTATTCGTTTATTACTTCTGTCAGATATAGTGAGGGCTAATCATACGTCAGATGCTTGAATTTAGTAAAAAAATATGCTCAGAGCCTTTACAAAACCATTGTTTTATAAATACTACTACAGCACAGTGTTCTCTTGGGGGTTATTTATTATAAAAATAGATAATTTTATTACTTCCTAATCAAGATGTTTCTCTCCTTATGTGACAGTAAGTAGTCACTAACATCATGTACAACAGATATCTGGAAATAGGGAGTTTAACTCAGCACTTTCCAGGGGAGTAGGATAGAGAGAAATCACAGGTGTTCCTGTTTAATTTCATCAAGGCTAAGTGTGTATTGGGGGATTGGACATTGTGTGATTTTCCTTCCATATCAATGCTCTTCCCACCACTCCCCCATCGCTCCCACTCCCCACCAACCCCCGCCCAGCCTAAGAGTCTTAAGCAGTCTGTTTCAAATGCCCTGGGGCACTGGGTAGGAAAGTTATTTAATATTTTGCTGTGGTATACTTTGTAAAGATGGTGCAAGGGAGCAACTTTTCTGCTAAAAGATAACATACAAGCAGCTTTTACAGGGATTCTCTCCCCAGAAACACAGTAAAGTGTGGCTAAGTGGCTAACATAGCTTTTTGGTTGGCACAATGTGTAGAATTCAGTAACATTGTGATTGACTGACATTTTGCAGTAGGTTCAGCTCCCATTGTCATCCCAGACCCCAGTTGTGGAATCAGTCACTTACTCCAGCACTAGTTGAGTGGTCTGGACTAGACTCCTCTAAGATTTCTCCAGATTCAAGATGCTTTATAAACACCCTCTTCAGGTGCCTCCTTTTCTTAGTTTGTCCAGCAAGAAATGTCTCTTCTCTCTGCTTTTCAAGGTATTTATGGATACTTTTTGTGCCCTACTAAATCAGGGCCTTCCAATTTGGAGAAAAAAATGTGTGCAAGCATGTATGTGTGCTGGAGGTGGGTTGGGTGGATATTTGTTAAGGGAGCCATCAGGATGAGCCACTCAGATATTTCAAGACAGCTTGCTATGGAGAGCCCAGTCGACTAAGAGCTCAAGCTGCTACTCCAGAGAATGTGGAGGCCTCAGTTCCCATGGACTGTAGACTGCCAGTGACTGAGAAGAGTGGGGGTACCAGTGCCAGCCCATTCCTGCCCAGTGAAGGATTCTGCATAGGTAGCTTGTTTGGGGAACTCGTCATTGACTTAGCAGAGAACTTTTCAAACCTGAGCTGTGATCTGAGACTGTTTCTGCCCAATTCTTCTCTTCTTTCCCCTTCCCAGGTTTCAAACCTAACTTGTGGTCTAAAGACGCTCCCTGCTTACTCCTTCTCTTTCCCCCTTTCTCCTTCACAGGTCTATTCCCTCCAGTAAATTTCTTGAATGAAGCGTCTGCTTCTTGCAAGACCGGAACTGATGTATGTGTATACTGCATGGGTGTGTGTGTGTGTATATATATACACCATACATACATATACACACATATAAATATACATACATATATACAGATACACATACACACATACATATAGAAATATATACATATATACACATACATACATATATAAATATAAATACATATATGTAACTATAAACATACACACAGAATTGCCATACAGAAGAAAAGAATATCAGTAAAATGTGGAAATTGCATTAATTGGTATTTGACTTTCTCAGTATGTTAATATTTGGAAATAATCTGAGACAGGCTTTCCTAGAATTAAAAAGGAAAACTTTCAGGAAAGAGCAAATACTGCATAAGAGGATCTGATTTCCATTTGTGCCAACTGTGGCTGTTTAGTGGCTTGGAGAACCACTAAGCTTTCCACAATTTCTCTGCAAAAACTGCACATGCAAATGAATCTGCAAAGATATTTCTCTCTGCTTAGAAAGAAATTGATTTATGCGGAGGTCCATGTTGTTTATTTTGATAAAACTGATCTCAATTGGAAGTAAATGTCTCTAAATAATTTTATCTTGGAGAAAGAGGTATAAAAATTTGATCAACTGTGGTCTTAGGTGCCAAGGCCAGTAAAGATTTAACTACATTAATATTAACTTACATTAGGATTATTTTTATTTTTATTAGCTCTTTGATTACAAAGTTACATAGGTTTTAGTGTTCTATCTTATTCTTTCCAAAAATCTTATTATTTTAGGGAGTAATTCTGTAGAACAGGAGGCTTTCCTACATTGTGGAAGAAACTCCAGTCTATATCTATAAAGATATATATTTGTTCATTCTTTTTAGAGAGCCAGGGTCTGGCAAATTAAAAGCTTTGTTTCACAAAGATTGCCCTCAAAAGGAGTTTCAAGGGCCTATTCTGGAGCTCAGAAACTGAGCACGGACTCTTTTTCTTTCATTTATGTTCTAACAATCCGCCTTCCTCCGTCAGGCAATGGATAATCCAGGCTGAAGTCAGGAAAGGCCAGTATTAAGAGTGCAAAGGAGAAGTAAAATAAGTATGTTTGAAGATATGCCTTAGTGTAGGTTTATTGCTGCTGCTCACTAGTCACTAGATAGTGACTAAGTGGGACTCACTCCACATTTACCCTGCACATAGGATTTCAATTCACACAGCAGAAAGAAGAAAGAATATATTCACAGATCACAGACTTTCAGAATCATTTGTTAAGTTGAAACAGTAAGTGAACACCCCTGCTCTGCTGTTTTAATTAGATAGACAGGAAAAACCTTAGGCATAAATGTGACAATGTGTTTTATCAAATGCTCTTCACTACATCTTTACAGATGCAAAATATTTGCTCCAGCCACTTAAATGATCATTCTTCCCTAGGAAATTTCCCTTTTGATTACCTAAGAGAAGTACCAAAGTGTAAATATATTTTCAGTTTGCGGAAACAAATGAACATCATTTATTGATCCATAAGTCATCATGTAAGCTGCATGTCATCTCTAGGAGGGAAATATGAGATGCAACTTCATAGAATTAAAGTCCAGTGGCGAAAAATAGAATTTTCCCTAATCCTACAACACAAGAGATGTAAGAAGCAAATATTGAGGGATTTGGAGAAAATTTAAGTAAGCATTTTCTGATAGAAGAGTCCTGAAATATTACAACATTAAAAAGGATTAAAGAATCAAAGTCAAATATCCCACAGTGTTTAGAGTTACCAAGATGATGCAAGGAGAAAAAGGATAGTCACGGCTAACATGGCCTCGTACCTCATAAATCTTATCTGACCGTATTGATTGGCTAAGGTTTCGCAAGATCTCTGCTGTCCAATTCTTTTCATGAACTGTTTGTTTCATTATTTTATATTTTCCTGTTCACATGATTAAGAAAACAGAAAAATTAAAGACGAAATTCATCTCCGTCAGTTATTCTGTAACAGTTCACAGTGCTAGGCAGTAGAATCAGTAGGAAAGAGAAAAATACGGATGTGATGGAAACTTACCCCAGACTTACTGAATCAGCTTTTCTGGGTGTGGAGCCCAGGCATCTTTAATTCTCTAAGTATTTATTATTATTATTATTATTATTATTATTATTATTATTATTTGAGACAGAGTCTTAGTCTGTCGCCTAGGCTAGAGTGTAGTGGTGCAATCTCGGCTCACTGCAACCTCCGCCTCCTGGGCTCAAGTGATTCTCCTGCCTCAGCCTCCCGAGGAGCTGGGACTACAGGCAAGCGCCACTGTGCCCAGCTCATTTTTGAATTTAGTAGAGATGGGGTTTCACCATGTTGCCCAGGCTGGTCCTATACTCCTGACCTCAGGTGGTCCATCCACCCCGGCCTCCCAAAGTTCACTAAGTATTTCTGATGAGCAGTCACACTTAACTGCTAGTCTATAAGGGATACCTTTAATTGTTTTTAAAGTTTAAGTTTATCACTCAGGTATTAAGCCTTGTACAACATACCCCCCATGACACAAGTTTACCTATGTAACAAACCAGCACTTGTACTTCTGAACTTAAAAGTTTTTAAAAGTTTGCTTAAAAGCATGAGATTTTTCTAAAAGATTGCCTTGAAGTATCCATCAAGAACAAAACGGAGTCATTTTAATTTCCTTATGCAAATTTTAAAAGAAGCTATGCTAGGGAAATTCAAGGCCATCTGGAACTAAGATGCATGGCAGTCACCTAAAATCCTTGGTGGAAAAGGTAAGGCTGCAATCAAATAAAGTGAATTTAAAAGTCACCATTATCATTTTAAAATCAGAATTTAAAACAGAAATGTCAAGAACAGGTATTGTTGGAAGAAATATAAGATTTTTAAAACCCTCTGGCTCATATTCACATAGGTGAAATTAACTGCTCCAATACAAAATACCTTGTGATGAGTAAATTAAACACATCTTTTGCAACAAGAATGTACAAGGTCAGTTGGAAGGTGGGGTGGAGCCATTGCTGTGAAGTCTAAGGCTATGAGTGTTGTCAGTATGTAACTATCCCTAAGGAAAACTGTTAAGTCACTGTGGACAGTACAGGAAAACTTTGGGCTAACAAGTATTTAAGTAAATAAGTATCTCCTTTGCAATTTGAAGATTATTTAGAAGTGAAATAATTCCCAGTACATAACCTGATGTAAACATTGCCTTATTTTCTTATTGCCTTATTTTCTTTTTCATTTTCAGGATAGCTATCCCTGCATTCAATAGCCACAAAGAAAGAAACAAACAACATAAAATGTGAGATTAAAAAAATCATTAATTATGACTATAATTTTTGTACATATAAGTTTTACACATGGCTGTAATGAAAAAAAGAAAGCTTCTGCATTGTCTTCGGGCCTGGTTATGATAAGTAACACTGTCCGCCAGATGGTATAGTGAGAGACCCTATACTGTACTGAACTTCAAAAGGTATTCGTAAGATGGACAGTTGCCAGTAAGTAGAATGCTTTCACCCTACTTTAATATTAGTTTAACAACTGGAAAGATCTTGCTGCTTAAATATTAAACACATGTTCAATTGTTAAACAGTTAGGATTCTTTTTCTGATTATTAAACCTGTATGTAAAGAACATTGGTGCTAATGTGCAGTCAGCTTGACTAGCGCCACAATCTTGCTATATTGTGGATTTCAAATTGCTTCTATACTGTCTCAGGCATCAAAACAGGGCTTGGCAGCACCAAAATCTAACAAAAATGCAATTACAAACCACTTCTCAAAGTTTCCATTGGGCACAGGGATCATTTCCAAGAAAGATGTTCAGATTATTGCTCGAGGCAAACTACTTCAGATGATGATTTTGTCATTGATCTAACAGGAAAGAATTCCCTGCTAATGAACCTTGGGAGAGAGATTAATTAAAGAAATAAAAGATAGCTCCTACCCCTACCCTTTATCGAATGTGAGTGAGTCTGACAATAAGACATGAGATTCATTAAAATTTAACAGTAAGAAAAAAATGTTACAAATAACTGAATTTCTGAATAAGTAGCAGTCTTCTATAAATACTGAGTCAAACAATCAACTAATGAAGTTCAATACTCTATCATCCTTGAACATGTTACATGAAATTTAAAAATGCAAGGAAGTTAATTAATGATTCTTTAAATTAATTTAATAATATGAACTACCTCATCCAAGTTGATGGTTTGAATAATTCTAGGGGTTCCTGTTCTTGTGAACCGATGACTTTGATCAATATATTTTACCTTCTTGCTTTATTCTAATAGAAAATTAGAAAAGGAAATAGAAGGGAAATTTTGCAAAATTAGATTTAAAAACAAAATGTCTTGATTATGCTGCTCAGTACCCAGCATTTCCTATGTACAGAAGCATTTAGCTACCTTGCTAAATTATTTTCTTGAAATTTAGTGTTATATAAGGTAAGTCCAGGAAGCATCAGCTCATATGCTTTGTGATAGACACGGTGCTCGATCTTCACATGCAAAAAAAAAAAAAAAATCAACAAGAGAAATGGCATCATCCAACTCTTAGGTCACTGGAAGGTACATGCACTGGAATCTGATTATACTGACTCCACTTCTCTTACCATTATCAAGTCATGTGAGTCTGGGCAAGTCACTCCATCTCAAGCAAAATATACGTTGCTGTACTAAGTGCTCTCCAGTGTTTATTCTCACTCTACAATTACATAATATGTAAGTTAATACAGGGAGATGTGGCTGAGATAATTCATAAACCCGGAAAATGCGAAGTCATTAACATTTAGCCTGAGGATGCAATACTTTTCTTTCAGGAAATTACTTTCATATTTATATTCTGCCTGAGCTAGTGTTAAAACTAGTTTCCATTCCTAGGTCACACCAGATGACAGGGAAGTCAGATGATTCAGATTCATGCTTGGACAAAAGGTGAAACCTCCTCAAAATACTGACAATATTTAATAATCAATAATACAGAAGTCATAGATGGTATTTTATATATAAATTAACATGATCTCTCATGTCCTTAGTGGAGAACAAGACATAATCTATCTACATATATATATATATATATTTTTTTTTTTTGAAACGGAGTCTCGCTCTATTGCCCAGGCTGGAGTGCAGTGGTGCAATCTCGGGTCACTTCAAGCTCTGCCTTCCAGGTTCAAGCAATTCCCGTGCCTCAGCCTCCCAAGTAGCTGGGATTACAGATTACAGGCGCCTTCTACCATGCAGGGCTAATTTTTGTATTTTTAGTTAAGGCAGGGTTTTACTATGTTGGCCAGGCTGGTCTTCAACTCCAGACCTCAAGTGATCTGCCTGCCTTGGCCTCCCAAAGTGTTGGGATTACAGGCGTGAGCCACAGCACCCTGTAGAAGACATAATTTATTGAGAAAACCTTTAGTAAGTGCCTATTTTGTGCCTACCTATTGTGTTTAAAATTGTGTTAATGTCTGAAAAGAAATTAAAACCTACAGTCTCTTGAGCAAACTTAAAATGGTTGAGAGTACTCCAAATGTCAAAATAGTGTATCATTCAAACAAGACTACAGTTAACTAAGCAATAGCTAAAATATAAGCTGCACAGTGAGTTCAAGTTTCTTAATCAAGTATTAAATATGTGAGAGGGAGGTACTGGGCATGATGGCTCATATCTGTAATCCCAGCACTTTGGGAGGCCTAGGCAGGGGGATTGCTTGAGCTCAGGAGTTCAAAACCAGTCTAGGTGACATGGTGAGACCCTCATCTCAATAAAAATACAAAATTTAGCTGGACATGGTGGTATGCACCTCTAGTCCCAGATACGTAGGAGACTGCAGTGGGAGGGTCACTTGAGCCAGGAAGCTGAGATTGCACCCTTGCACTCCGGCCTGGGTAGCAGAACAAGACTCTGTCTCACACATAAATGAATAAATGCATAAATAAATAAGCTACCCAAAGGCGGATTGGGATCACTTTATCCCTATCCAAAAGGGAATACCTGGATACTATAAAAAATTAAGCATTACCTGAAAATCTGAAGAACTTTGAGGGATGGTTGGGCATGTCAAGATATTAGATCTCCCATAAAGCGTAGAATGAAAGTACATGATTTGATTTAAAGTTGTCTTTTAAGATACTTTATGTGAGAGTGTTACATATTTGTTAGAAATAGGGAGAAATGGTACTGGGTGGTATACCTTATGTCAGAAATGGAAATATTACAGTGATTAGAAATATTACAATGACTAGAATATAAAATTATATGACATAAATTTTCAATACATTAGTTTTGCTATGGCAAATTACCCTAAACCTAAACTGATAGAGATTAATTGCTTGCTACATGTCCACTTACTCTGGAGAACTCCAGTCTGGATTCTAGTCGATAACCCCATATCTGGTTATATGATTCTAGGTTCAGAGTCACTTATCTCTCAATGTTTAAAGATGTTGCTGTATTGTATTCTGACATCCAACATTACTGTTGGAAAGTCTGATGTTATTTTGATCCTTATCCTTTGCATGTGATTATTTTTCCTCTATGAAAGTGTATTAGTGTGCTGGGACTAAAACCACAAAATACTAAAGACTGAGTGACCTAAACAATAGCTCTTGATTTCTTACAGTTCTGGAGGCTGGGAAGTCCAAGACTAAGGTTCCAGTTAATTTGATTTCTGGAGAGGGCTCATTGTCTAGTAGACCGTCAACTTCTTGCTGTTTCTTCACATGAAGAAGAGAAAGAGCAAGCTTTCTGGTGTCTATTCTTATAAAAACACCAATACTATCAGATTGAGGCCCCACCCTTATGACCTCATTTTACTTTAATTACTTCCTTATTCCAAAGATTGTCACATTGGGGGTTAAGGTTTCAACATATGAATTTTGGGGGACACAATTCAGTCCATGCAGAAAATATTTAGAAGTGTTTTTAATCCCTAGAATTCTGAAATTTCATAATGCAGGTTTATCTTCAGCTAATCCTGTCTGTCCTTCAATCTGGAACATTTCCACTTTTTAGAAAAATACATAATTCTTTCTCTTTTATTTCCTTTACTAAAATTTCTATTATTTACATATCAAATCTTTTGAAATTATCTTTTGATTCTCTCATACTGTTCCAGTATCTTTCATTTATTTATCTTTTTATTCTACTCTGGGATATTCCTCAACTGTTGTACTATTATTCCACTTTGCTGCCTAAATTTTATTTCGATTATCCAATTTTAAGTTATAAGAGCTATCTTTTGGCCGGGAGTGGTGGCTCAAGCCTGTAATCCCAGCACTTTGGGAGGCCGAGACGGGTGGATCACGAAGTCAGCAGATCGAGACCATCCTGGGTGAACCCCGTCTCTACTAAAAAATTCAAAAACAAACAAACAAACAAAAAACACTAGCTGGGTGAAGTGGCCGGTGCCTGTAGTCCCAGCCACCCGGGAGGCTGAGGCAGGAGAATGGTGTAAACCTGGGAGGCGGAGCTTGCAGTGAGCTGAGATCCGGCCACTGCACTCCAGCCCGGGCGGCAGAGCGAGACTCCGTCTCAAAAAAAAAAAAAAAAAAAAAGGAGCTATCTTTTTTCTTTGATTTATTCTTTCTTTCTCTTTCTCTCTTACTGTCCTCTCAACCCAATACATTTTCTTACTTGTTTGAGGACATAAATTTGAGCTTTTAAAAAGTTTTAGCCTTACATTATTTTGTGTCTTTTTTGCCCTCCATTTTCTGGTATTGTTTTTCCCCTACATTGAAGACTTTCATCAGCTGTCTACGTGTCTGTACATACGTAAGAATGAAATAATAAAAACTTGATTAAAAGACTGAAGGTTGATGGGCAAAGGGGGTATTTATGGTTCTGTGGACTTCACTGCTGAGTCATTGCAAGATCAGCTGGACTGTCAATGAGAGTACGCAAAGGTTGTTTCCCTGTAATTATTCAGTTCTTCCAGAGATATTTTTTCTAGTTTTCTGTCGCCTTAATGCTTATGGTCAGAGGAGGGCGGCCGGACACGGTGGCTTCACGCCTGTAATCCCAGCAGTTCGGGAGACCGAGGCAGGTGGATTCTTTTGAGGTCAGGAGTTTGAGACCAGCCTGACCAACATGGTAGAACCCGGTCTCTACTAAAAATGCAAAAATTAGCTGGGCATGGTGGTGCGCACCTGTAATGCCAGCTACTCAGGAGGCTGAGGCAGGAGAATCGCTTGAGCCTGGGAGGCAGAGGTTGCCCTGACCCAAAACTGTGCCTCTGCACTCCAGCACTCCAGTCTGTGCAACAGAGTGAGACCCTGTCTCAAAAAAAAAAAAAAAAAAAAAAAAAAAAAAAAAAGTAGGGCTTGGGGGCATGGTTTTGTCAACCTTTTCTGGAGTCCTATGAGCAGGGTTCTACAATTTGGCATTGAGACTCTTCTGTGTCTCCTCCCTTTTTAAAACTCATACTTTACCCCAGACGTTAACTGTACATGGGGGCCTGAGGTCAAAAGTCTTTTTTTTTTTTTTTTTTGTATCTCTAGAAAGTATCCCTCCTCTCTCCTGCCAGGTGGAGATAAGATAGACCATCATTTCCTTGTTGCACAGAGTGGGTGAGGATTATGTGGTTCATCCCCCATGTAACACTCAAAATTAATTCTGTTTTCCTTCGCCTTTTGCTCCAACTCCTACATCAATATCCTCTAGACTTTTAGTTGTTACTTATTTCACCTTGCTAATTCAGTTGCCACCCTTTATTTTCTTTCTTTCATAAATTTGTTTATATTCCTTATCCATTGTGTTCTTATTTCTTCATCCTTTTTGTAGGTTCGTCTGTCATGGCAAAGTACCTATATAGGCTGGTGTCCTTTCAAAGAATTTTATTTAGTGACAATTAAAGAAGACATTTTAATTGTATGTGTTATCTGAAATGTACTGTTAGAAATAACGACTTCTCAGATTCAAAGAGAACCTATCATAAAGCAATCGTCTACTTTGTGCAGTAATATAACTTCTCAGTAACACTCTTGCTGCTTTCTTTTCCGTTATCAATTGACAATCTTAAAAAAACCTATTTTCATATAATGCTTGGCTGATAGTATACTTGACATTTCTTAGTTATGGTAATAGTTTTATAGAGATTAGAATTTACAACTAAATAAAGTCAGAAAAGGAAAAGTAAATGTGCATTAGCTAATATTTGTGTCTTATTTTAAAATAATCTTCAAATGATAAGATTGACATAATGTACATTGTTGATATATTCTTAAACGCTATAACATGGAAACAGTTTTTTTATAATTCAAAAATTAAATTTGAATACATCAGAATGGGGAATAGGAATAATCTGTTTAGGAGCTTGGATTTTGGAATTTGACAGTCCTGGGCTTGAATGAGAAAGCGTTGACATTTACTAGCTGTGTGACTATGGACGTGATACTTAAATAGCCTCTTTTGTCTCAATTTCCTTATCTCTAAAATGTGGACAAATAGCAGTAAAATACTGTCTGTATGGAATTGCTTTGAGGATTGCCTAAGATAATTTGGGTACCCTCTAAGCATAGTGACTGACATAAACTAAATGTACAATAAACTCTTGCTAACATTAGCGTTACTATAATTAATATTCATGACTTATTAATTAGTGTGGGTCTCTTGGATTATGGAAAGAAGACCTAGAGAAAACTTGAAACAGTCAAGGGACTCTGCAGAATGAAACATGAAATAGAATTTGACAATGGTAGAATGAATGTCTAATGGGCTGGAGTACGCTAGTACTGCTAGTATATTAGCAGTATAATGGGAATGTCAGAATACCCACGTAAATGCAGAAGAAAGCAAGCTCCAAGGAAGTTTAAAGATGAAGTAACTTAAGTCATCTGTATTTTGCAATGTATTGGAAATTTCTGAGGTTTCATTCCATTCATCATTTCACAGCTAAAATTAGAAACTGGGGAGGACTAATTTAAAGGATCAACTTTTCCAACTGAGCAGGTCTTTAAGGTGAGCTGGTGTTCAAGTAAAATTCAACTTTCTATTTTAAAAAATGATGACCCACAATTCCATTGGAGCACCAAGCTTATGCAGAGTTTTGACCCAAATGTATATTATAAAGCACTTTGCATTGACTATGCAAAGAAGCAAGCTCTTTCTTTGTTTAGTTGACACTTGCATTTATATGGAAAATTTAGTGCTAAGTTTCCATCTACTCATGTTCTGTCACCTTTTGATCCATTTCTTGTAAAAGTCAATATGTTGCTATTCTCTGTATGTCAGTGGAGACTGATTGGAATGCTGACTTTAAAGACAGGTCAGAAAGTCATTGCAAAAAAAAGGCAACAACCTTTACTGGAATGAACAGAATGATGCTAAATGTCAAAGAACAAAAGATTTAGACGCGATTTAAAGACTGACATGCAAAATGTTTAACTGTATTGCTGGGATATTATGTTCCAAATTATGCAAAACCTACCAAAGCTCATGGGACAGTCATGCAGAGTCCCTTTGGAATGCCACTTCTCTCCCAGTTTCTCCTGGAGAAGAAGAAGAAGGAGAAATAGCCATATATACTTTTTGTGGGGGAACCTCCATCTACGCTAAGGTATGTGGGAAATCTAAACATAAAAAGAGGAGAACAATTTCAAGTTAAAATTCTGTGCTTCACATCCCTAAACATGCTTTAAATGAACCATGTTATAGCTCTAGAAAAGTGGGCCCTCTTATTTTCATGGATACTGTATCCATCAGTGCTTCATATAAAGAAGAAATATGATCTCTCATGTGGGTAAAAATAATCAGAAGAATGTATGACAATGAGGCAGCCTACAACAATGTAAACTTTCCTTCTATATTGTTATTCTCGGAAAAGGTGTTCAACCTAGATCGTCTTACTTCAACTCATTCCTTAGGTTTGCCCTGTGTTAAGTAAGTAAAGAGAATCAGCTCTAGGGTGAATATGGTCTGAGGCTGATGTATGATGTTGGAGTTGAATTGAGGTTAGGTCAGGACTAGAGACAAGTACAAAATCAAGGATAGCTACTACTTACATTAATTGCAAAAATTAAAGTAGGTATTTTGTTTGTTTAATGAGGTTAAAATGCTTAATTTGCCTCTTTACATGATTTATTACATTTCAAAAAACATATATCAGAGCACTTGCTACATGCCACAGATTTTGCCTGGTGCTGATGAAACAACACAGAACAAAACGTTTTTGTTTGTTTGTTCCATTATTGTCAATTAGGAATTCAGGCACAAACCAGATAATATTTCTGTGATATGGTAAGGTACACAAAGGCACAGAACATCTTGAAAATGCTTGGCTGAAGCCCATGTTTCAGAGTTGGCTTCTAGAGAAGGTGACACTTTAGCTGACCCTTAAAGAATGTTCAGTGGCTATTATCTAGGAATACATGAAAAGCAATCCAAACAGTACTAGAAGGAGCAAAGCTACAGAGACATGAATATGTATGATTCACTCAAAAGCTACAAGTTGTTCAGCACTATTTTAAGAAAATAGTTGGGTAGTGGACAGATATGAGCCATGAAACATTAGTGTTTATGCACTATTAGGACTTTCTATGATGATGGAAATGATCTGGGTTTGCACATGATAGCCTCTGGCCACATGTGGCTATTGGGCATTTGAAATGTGACTAGTGAAGCTGAAGACATGAATTTTAAATTTTATTTAATTAATTTCAATTGAAGTTAAAACTACATTCCTACATATAGCTAATGGCAACCATTTGACACAGCAAAATTATAGAAGTGTATGCTATTCATACACAGCATGTAAAGTCACTTGGATATTATTCTGACAACAATTGCAAGCCCTTGATCATTTTAAATCAGGGAAGTGGCATGGCAGAATTTGTGTTTCAGACTGATTATAGGGGCAAAAACATGGAGAATGGATTTGAGGGGACAAGATATGAGTCAGAAAGACTAATTATAATACCACTGTTATTATCCAAGGGAGAGAAACAGTAATAGGGCTAAGTTGGATTGATTTGAAAAAAACTATTTAAGAAATAAAGGACTTAGTGAGAAAGAGGGTTGACATTAGAATTCTGGATTGTATGACCAGGTATATACTGGTGCCAATGATATGAGAGAACAATAAGGTGAGAGCAGAAGGATGAGAAAAAGGCATTTGCAACTGCAGTTTTTTCCAGGAAGAGTAAGACTCCAACACTAATAGCCGCTCATCCAAAAGAAGCCTGTTATCGTTCAAGAAATCATGGCACACTGACCTCTGCTATTTCCTACTGCCAGGCATCTCTGCCTTCTTTTGGTCAAAATATTATTTTATGTGGGAGTGATACCATTCTCGATATCATGGAGAATGTTCTGAAAATAAAAGTAACACAGAGGGAAGTAGAGCTGAGGGAGATTTCTAGTGATAACTGATTTGTATTGGTACCTGGATCTAGCATTGCCTAAAACCAGATGCTTCTGGAATTTTCAGCTACATGATTCAATAAATTTCCTTTTTTTTGATAGATAGTTTGGGTTGTGTTTGTGACGGTCATAACTTAAAGAATCCTGTCTAAACACTGAACCAGAATCAGCTGACAGTGACTATTTGACTGGTCCCACTGCCACCAAGGCAGAAAGTGATACTTGGGACAGCAAAGAGTGTTTACTGATATTGCTCCTGTTCCTATTTGGAGTAAGGCATTCTGGGAGCAAAGAGAGAAATTATTACTGTTGATCAGAACTGGATGCCCACCTCAAATTTTGAGCATGATTATCTCACAACAAGTCCATAGTCTTCTCCCAAGTGCTCAGTAATGGAGACATTTGCAACTGGCAACAGGGCAATTCTCCATTGTAATGATGTTCATGTTTCTCTGTCACACTAAAAAGGAGAGTGACTAAAATTAAATCTCTCCTCCCTTACTTTACTTCTAAAAAGATTCCTAGGGTCATGGTGGGGGGTGGTGATCTTTCTATGTAAAGGCTAGATATGAACAAATATATATATATATATATATATATATATATATATATATATATATTTTTTTTTTTTTTTTTTTTTTTTTGAGATGGAGTCTCGCTCTGCCGCCCAGGCTGGAGTGCGGTGGCCGGATCTCAGCTCACTGCAAGCTCCACCTCCCGGGTTCATGCCATTCTCCTGCCTCAGCCTTCCAAGTAGCTGGGACTACAGGCGCCCGCCACCACGCCCGGCTAGTTTTTTGTATTTTTTAGTAGAGACAGGGTTTCACCGTGTTAGCCAGGATGGTCTCGATCTCCTGACCTCGTGATCCGCCCGTCTCGGCCTCCCAAAGTGCTGGGATTACAGGCTTGAGCCACCGCGCCCGGCCGAACAAATATATTTTTAAACAACCTTATTGATATTACTTTAATATCAAACAGATTCTACTCATGCTTTTGAAATTGGTAACAATTTTTAAAGATTATTAAATTGATGAATAAACATTTAACATAATGTGATATTTAAGAAGTAGAACATAACGGCTGAGAAGGTAGGTCCACCTCTTACTGACTTTGGTCAAGTTACTAAACCACACTGTGACCTATGTATTAAATTCATTAATATAAAAAAAAAACTGTTCTGAAAAGTGCCTGAAAAATAGAAAGTGCTCAAAAATGCTGCTTCTTATACCAGGTATATTACAGTGTCATGCCACCTAAATATGAGTTTTTACAGCAGTGCAAGTTAGGACCATATGGATGCTTTTTATTTGAGTAGCTGAGATAAAATAGGGATAGAGCAAATCATTCAGTTTAAATGATCCAATATGGTTTCTTTGAGCTATCAAAATACCATTGTAAACTATAGTCAATTTCACACTAAATTTCCTAAGATAACTACTCTCCCAGGTCAAAAGCCTATAAATTTCACTGACACCTTGCTTGGCTTACTTCCTTCTTTGTTTCCTCCGTTTACCATGAGAAGTATTCATTTTTTTCCCCATTGGTGATTATCTAAATTCTTTGAAGAAACCATATTATTTTAAGGTGAAAGAAACTAAAGGGATAAACCCCACCATTTATGCAGTAAGTTAAAAATATTACTCTATGACTTGTGGTCATAATGTGACTAGTGAAATAAAAAGGGAGAGAATATTCTAGTACACAGGTAGACAAAACAAGGCCTGGTACCTGGTCACCAACTCACAGTTGGTTTAGTTTTCTTTTACTTTTTTAGTTAAGAAACATTTCTATCTGATGATCTATGCGATAATGACTTGCTGGTGAGCTCAGTAAAATGTGTTTGCTGGCTTACTTCCGGTTTTAATTGATTGATGTTTTGGTTATAGAAATCATTGCTGTGCTGTGCTGTTCTAAGTGGTGTACTGCTGGCAGTGTTTGTACAAAGGCCAAGGAATGAATGGGCAGCAGAGATAGCCTTTTACATCACACTTAGCTTAATTCTTCCTGAGCAGGGAGAAGACTCACATGAAAAGAAAGAAAGAAGACATCTGGCTGCCACAGCTGCCTTTGATGTTTATTTTGTAACTGGCAAATTTCAAATACAATCAGGGATTGAAATGTTGCTAGTGTATCCTCTCTGTCCTTACTTGGCAAGTCCCAATGGCATTCCTCAATGTATCTTATTCACATGTTATATAGAGAAAATGTCCACTCATTGCATCTCTTGAAAGGAGTTTATTATAACACTGTATCTAAGGAATTGTGCTCAAGACATGAGCTTGACACATAGCTCCTCTGTCTGAGGACAATGGGCAGGATATTTAATCACCCAGAGTCTTGACTAACTCACTTGTAAATTGGATCATAATTATAATATCTACTTCATAGAATGGTTGTAGAATAAAATTAGATAACACATACAGGGTAACTGAAACATAGTAAGGACTCAGTATATGGAATGTAATAATAATTATAATCATAGGAATAAATCATAAATGTAACTTCATACAATAATTATTAAATATTTTAATTTGTATGGGTTTTGTTTTTGTTTTTTGTTTTGCTTTGTTTTGAGACAGAATCTAGCTCTGTTGCCCAGGCTGGTGTGCAGTGGTGCAATCTCTGCTCACTACAACCTCCACCTCCTAGGTTCAAGCAATCCTCCTGCCTCAACCTCCAGAGGAGCTGGGACTACAGGCACCTGCCACCACACCTGGCCAATCTTTTTGTATTTTTAGTAAAGATGGAGTTTCACATGTCAGCCAGACTGGTCTCAAACTCCCAACCTCGGGTGATCCACTGGCCTCAGCCTTCCAAAGTGCTGGGATTATAGGCATGAGCCACTGCACCCAGCCAGGCATGGATTTTATAATATCCATTTGTTAATCGCATGACTGAGAGTGTGCTGTTTTTCTTGTTGCATTTCAAATAAAGAATGACACAGAATTGGTAAAAACAAAACAAAAGAAAAACCCACACACAAAAACAAAAATGCTCACTTGCTAATACTTCCCAGTTTTTATTATTAATATATAAATTTCAAAATTGAGCAAAGTTGAATTTTACAGTGAACATCTTATATACACTAACCACCTCTCTGTCTTGTTAATTTTTAAGTATATTAACATGTGGTAGAATTTGAAGATTCATTCTATTTCAAGGAAGAGCTAAGTCTTACAACCTAGAAAGGCAATGGCAAAATTGCCTGTGCTATCTGGCTGAAGAGTGTGGTGGCAGACCTGTATCCAGAATTGGTTCCTTCTGGTGGGTTCTTGGACTCGCTGACTTGAGGAATGAAACTGCAGACCTTCGCAGTGAGTGTTACAGTTCTTAAAAATGGTGTGTCCAGAGTTTGTTCCTTCAGATGTTCAGATGTGTCTGGAGTTTCTTCCTTCTGGTGGGTTTGTGGTCTCGCTGACTTCAGGATTGAAGCTGCAGACCTTTGCAGTGAGTGTTACAGCTCTTAAAGGTGGTGCATCAGGAGTTGTTTGTTCCTCCTGATGGGTTTTTGGTCTCACTGACTTCAAGAGTGAAGCTGCAGACCCCCCAGGTGAGTGTTACAGCTCATAAAGGTAGTGCAGACCCAAAGAGTGAGCAGCAGCAAGATTTATTTTGCAGAGTGAAAGAACAAAGCTTCCACAGTATGGAAGTTGACCTGAGCAGGTTGCCACTGCTGGCTTTGGTGGCCAGCTTTTATTCCCTTATTTGGCCTTGCCCACATCCTACTGATTGGTCCATTTTACAGAGAGCTGATTGGTCCACTTTACAGTGTGCTGATTGGTCCATTTTACAGAGTGCTGATGGGTGTGTTTACAATCCTTTAGCTAAACAGATTGCTGATTGGTGAGATTTTACAGAGTGCTGATTGTTGCGTTTACAATCCCTTAGCTAGATACAGAACACTGATTGGTGGATTTACAGCCCTTTAGCTAGATAGAAAAAACTTCCAAGTTCCCATCCAACCCAGAAGCTCAGCTGGCTTCACCTTTCAATCCCCCCTCTAAATAGGAGACCCAACTGCTGCTGGGAATTGGGCGATGACCACTCTAGTTACTTCCTGTTGGATAGGGATGAAGAAGGGGCCCTGCAGTTATAGTGTCCTCCAGAGGGGAACTCTTTAAGCCAATGAAAGGGCCATTGGGTCAGTCCAGGGGTCCTCAGTAAAAGCTGTTAGTTGAGCTCATTTGAGGTTCCATTTTTAAGACCATCTGTAGCTTGATGGCCTCAATTCTAGAGGAAACAAATTTGACAAGGAGGTTAAAAATACAGGGCCCAAAGGCGAGTAATAGCAAGATGGCTGTCACAGGACCTAGGAAGGGGAGAAGCCATGTCACCCAACTCCAGAGGTTGGTATAAGAGTTTGAAAGGCATTGTCTGATTTCAGAATCCTTTTCCTGTAAATGCCAGGCAGCATCTCATACTATCCCTGACTGGTTAGTGTAAAAACAACACTCTTCCCCTAAGAAGGTGCTGAGTCCTCCTTTCTTAGCAGTGAGGAGGTCTAGGCCTTGGTGGTTTTGGAGAGTCACTGCTGCCAAAGAGCCTATTTGGGATTGAAGAGTAAGGATAGATTTTGTTATTTCTTGCAAACTGTTTGAGAAATCATTTGAGAGTGTGTGGTAGTAGGATAATGAAGTAGATAAACCTGCTATTCCAGTTCTTGTAGCAGTGGTCATTCCTAACCCTATAAGTAGGGGTATTAGTTGTATGGCCCTGCGCTGATGGACTTGAGGTTTGAGGGGCACAGATAGGGTCTGATATCCATAAGATTAGATGTTAGGATAATACATGTTACACTGTTAACTTTTTTTTTTTTTTTTTTTTTTTTTTTTGGAGACAGAGTCTTGCTCTGTCGCCCGGGCTGGAGTGCAGTGGCGGCCAGATCTCAGCTCACTGCAAGCTCTGCCTCCCGGGTTTATGCCATTCTCCTGCCTCAGGCTCCCGAGTAGCTGGGACTACAGGTGCCCGCCACCTTGCCCGGCTAGTTTTTTGTATTTTTTTTAGTAGAAACGGGGTTTCACCGTGTTCGCCAGGATGGTCTCGATCTCCTGACCTCGTGATCTGCCCGTCTCGGCCTCCCAAAGTGCTGGGATTACAGGCTTGAGCCACCGCGCCTGGCCCACACTGTTAACTTTTTAGCAAACTTTACTTTTGTTGAAAACCTTGTAAGTTTGGGATTTCAATTATTCTTTGCTATTAATAAGACTTTGTTCAGTCCATATTAACTTAGAATTGGTGTAGATGGCTCCTTCCTGATTCTGTAAGTACTTTAAGGTTTGGGTGAGTGAAAACAGCTCATACGTTTGAGCAGACCAAGTATTAGGCAATTTTCCTAACTCTGCTTCTATAAGAGTTTCCTTATCACTTACTGAATACTCATTGTGTCTTTTTTCCTTAATCATCCAGGAGGAACCATCTATCATTCTGTCCTGAAGGGAGTTCCTCCTAGGTCTGGTCGGAAGTTTGTATCATAATTAGTTAAGATTTAGATGCCCTGTTAGGAAACCTGCTGGGTTAAGGATTTTTGATAGGAAGGTTATGGGTTGTCAGTGGCCTCAGTGCTTTCAGGCTACGCCCCTGTTTACACTGACAACAAGGTGGTATTGGTGTGTTATAGGGTTACAGAGAGGACCTTTGATTATCAATTATAGGTTTTAATTTTACCCTGGCTTTTAAAGGAATAGGGTACACTGTTTTTTTCTTTACTACTTCCACCTCTCTTTCTTTCTCTTTGACTTCCTCTTTGTCTGTCTCTCCTTCTGACTTCCTCTTTGTCTGTCTCTTTCTCCCTCTGTTTTCTTCTTTGACTTTCTGTCTCTTTGTCTCTTCCTCTCTCTGTCTCTCTCTTTGACTCCTACTTTGTCTCTGTCTCTTCCTCTCTCTGTCTCCTTCTCTTTGACTTCCTGTCTTTCTCTTTCTCTCTCTCTCTCTCTCTCTGACTTTGTCTCTTTCTCTCTTTCCTTTCTGCTGGTCTTTTCCTGCCTCTGCCAGCCGCTTATGCTGCTGTTCTTCCCTCTCCTTCCCCTTTTTGATGACTTTGGCAGTGTAAGCCTGCCACCTCCTCGGGTTTTATGGGCATGTGGGATTAGATGAGCATACTTACTATCTGTAGTAAAGTCTCCCAATTACGACTGAGGAGGCGGGAGAAACACCTGGTTACAGGTTTTTCTGTATACCTGTTCTGAGTACCTGTTCCAGGATTCCTTGGATGGTAATGGACCTTGAGGACAGTCATCTGGGGCAGGAGATTAACACGTGAGAAGGCCCTGCTAGTGTCCAGGAGGAAGTCAATTTCCTGGCCCTCAATGGTTAAATGTACCTGGGATTCAGTGAGGGTGATGACATAAGCTGGCACTTACCCTTGGCACCCTCAGTTGTTGGATCATCTGGTTGGGGGCTTCTGGCCCAGAGAACCTTTGCCCTCTGAGGCAGTGTGCCTTCCAGTGATTGCCTTGGCATAGTAGACATGGACGAGGGGGTGGTTTTTTTCTCTTTGGACAATCTTTTTTAAAGTGTCCTTGTAAACCACACTAATAACAAGCCCTACCAGGTGATTGGCCTGCTCCATTTTCTGTCCTCTCTGAACCACCAAGGTTTGTTTGTCTGAGGGCCATGACTAAGGCTGCAGCCTTTCTCTGATCTTGCTTTTCCTTTGGGGCCTGTTTTTCTTGGTCCCTATTATAGTACACCAAAGTTGCCAGGTTTAATAATGCCTCCAGATTTTGTTCAGGTCCCAGGGCTCACTTTTGGAGCTTTCTCCTGGTATCTGTGACTGATTGAGTAATAAACTTATATTTTAGAATCAATTGACCCTCAAGTGAGTCGGGTGACAGGGGAGTATATTTTCTTAAGGCCTCCCATAGCTGCTCGAAGAAGGCAGGATTTTCTTCCTTTCCCTGAGTTATGGTGGACATCATTTAATAATTCATGGGCTTTTTCCTAATTCTCCTTAGTCCTTCTAGAACACAGGTCAACAGATGTTTGTGACCAGTCCCCATGATCTGAATCAAGGTCCCAGTGGGGATCCATAATGGGGAAGGCTTGCTGACCAGTGGGGAATTTGTCCCTTTTTTTGGCTGTCATTCTGTCATTTACTTGACTAAGATACCAGGTATCTCCAAACTCTCAGCTAAAGCTGCATTCTTTTCATTAAAGACCAGGGTTTGATCTAACAATAGCATGACATCTCTCTAAGTGAGATCAAAGGTTTGTGCTGGACCCTGTAGGACATCTATGTGCCTATCAGGATCATCTGAAAACTTCCCCTGGTCTGCCTTGATCTCCTTTAAATCAGAGAGGGAGAAGGGGACATGTATCTGGGTTGGGCCAAATTCCCCTCCCCCTACAGCTTGAAGGAAACATAACTGATAGCCTGGGGTTTTTTGGTCCTTTGGAGATTTCTTTGCTTGTTTCCTTCTGGGTGGGGGAGATTAGAGGAGGCTTATAATTAATAGGAAGGGGAGCTATAGGGAGGTTAGGATATGGGGGTAAGCTGAGAGGTCCTCCTGTGGGATGTAAATTGCAAACTTTGCATAGTTGTGGATTCACCTTCAATGAAAAGAAAACTTGGACATAAGGCCTTCCATTTGCCTTCCCTCTTACAGAAAAGGTCAAGCTGCAGGATAGTATTGTAATTTACACTTCCCTCAGGTGGCCATTTTTCCCCACCAGAGAGAGAATATTGGGGCCAAGCCATAGTGCAGAAAAATATGAGCCTCCTCTTTTTCAGGGTTTGTGGGTCAAATTGGTCCCAATGGCTTAGGATGCATTTCAAGGGTGAGCCTGTTGATGCCTTAGTGTTTCCCATCTGAAAGAAAAAACTGCCCATGGTTTTGATTTGTTTGTTTCTCCCCCTGCCCGAGAACCCACAATGGTCCCTGGACTCTGCGGATCAGAATAGTTGCACTCACTGATGCAGCAGCAGAAACACCTCTTGCCCAAGAATCCACAAGGGTCCCTGAATCCTGCTGATCAGAATACTTGAACTCACCAATGCAGCAGCAGAAACACTGGTTTTCCTCCTAGACCACAAGGAGGACCGAGGAATGTTAGATTTAGTGGCTCTTACTGATGCATTCTCGAAAAACTTCACCCTTGCCTGTCCTCCTAGACCACAAAGAGGACCAAGAAAAATCAGATTTAGTGGCCCTTACCAATGCATTCTCGAAAATCTGTTAGAGTCCTAAGCATTCTCCTGTTAGTATTGGGACTTTATTCATGTCCTATAAAGATGTTATGCCCTAACTGGGCCTGGTGGCTCATGCCGGTAATCCCTGCACTTTGAGAGGTCGAGGTGGGCGGATCACAAGGTCAGGAGTTTGAGACCAGCCTGGCCAACATGGTGAAGCCCCGTCTCTAGTAAAAATACAAATTAGCCAGGTGTTGTGGCACATGCCTGTAATCTCAGCTACTCGGGAGACCGAGGCAGGAGAATTGCTTGAACCCAGGAGGCGGAGGTTGCAGTGAACCAAGATTGTGCCACTGCCCTCCAGCCTGGGCGACAGAGCAATACTCCATCTCAAAAAAAAAAAAAAAAAGAAAGAAAGAAAAAAAGAAAAAAAAGATGTTATGCCCCAAAAATGAAGTGGAGGGCCATACCCTGAGGGAGGGAAGGGATCTCCAGAGTTGGAAGAGTGATGCCTTTTGTCCTCACTCACATGAATAGGAAGTATACAATTTCTGAGGTTCCCCATGTCCTAGCTTCAGGAATAGCTTTTTTTGTTAGGCCTACTTGTCTGAGGAGGGATGCTAAAATTCCAGATAGTCCCCTCTATGACAGGGCTTTGGGCAAAAATTATGTATTTCTGATTGGTGAGCCCAGGTGCCTAAACAAGAGAATAGAGTCCTGGAGTTTATACTAGAAATCATTCTTATAGGAGAAACTAGAAAAGGACCAGAGACAGGGAGTGGTTTTTATAAGTGGGACTAGCTTTGGAGAAGAGAGGTGAGAGGACGTTTGTTTGACAGGCATTAGGACCAAGGAGGCAAGGATAGATAGGATAGATGGGCGAGTCTCACTTCGGTGACATGACTTTGAGAGTGCGTTCATGGCTGCAGGGTCAACCAACTTGTTGTCAGGACCCCGGGGCTGAATGGCTTTCCTCTCTGTCAATCCTCGGTGCAGCCCACAAGTACAGGAAAAGAGGAAGCTGGTTCCAGGCAAACCAACGCTCCCAACTCCAAAGAGTTGGGGGTTGTTAGAGAACCCTTTCCCAGAAAGCCTGACACCCGTGTCTTTAGTCTGGCAGCCACGCTTGTCGCTTTTAACTGGCTGACAGGTGCCCAGTATTTAGCCCCCGAATTCTAAGGAAAAATAGGATAGAATAGCATGTGAAAGGGGTCCAGTGGTACTCATCACTTGGCGACAGGCGACAGTCCCTTCATGGTCCACAAAATGTGTCTGGAATTGGTTCCTTCTGGTGGGTTCTTGGTCTCATTGACTTCAAGAATGAAGCCGCAGACCCTCGCAGTGAGTGTTACAGTTCTTAAAGATGGTGTGTCCGAAGTTTGTTCCTTCAGATGTTCAGATGTGTCCAGAGTTTCTTCGTTCTTGTTGGTTCATGGTCTTGTGGACTTCAAGAGTGAAGTCGCAGACCTTCACAGGCAGTGAGTGTTACAGCTCTTAAAGGTGGCACATCTGGAGTTGTTTGTTCCTCCCAGTGGGTTCGTGGTCTTGCTGACTTCAGGAGTGAAGCCGCAGACCCTGATGCGTCCGGAGTTGTTTGTTCCTCCTGGTGGGTTCTTGGTCTCGTTGACTTCAGGAGTGAAGCTGCAGATCCTTGTGGTGAGTGTTACAGCTCATAAAGGTAGTGCGGACCCAAAGAGCGAGCAGCAGCAAGGTTTATTGTGAAGAGCGAAAGAACAAAGCTTCCACAGTGTGGAAGGGGACCCCAGCAGGTTGCCACTGCTGGCTCAGGTGGGCAGTGTTTATTCCCTTTTTTGGCCCCACCAACATCTGCTGATTGGTCCATTTTACAGAGCGCTGATTGATCCATTTTACAGAGTGCTGATTGGTGTGTTTACAATCCTTTAGCTAGACACAGAGTGCTGATTGGTGAATTTACAGTCCTTTAGCTAGACAGAAAAGTTCTCCCAGTCCCCATCTGACCCAGAAGCTCAGCTGGTTTCACCTCTAAAAACAATGCACATCCATATTGTAAAATGTGAAGGGCTTTCTATGTTGAACCAGACCCAGATCCCTGTCTAGGACCTGGAGAGAGAGGCCCTAGATATGTCTCTGGGATTCCCCGTCTCTGGAAGGGGAACTTTCAGGTGTGTGGGAATGGAGACAAGTGAGGGTTACTAGTACACATGCTAGAATAATGCAGTAGTTATTTTTCTCTGGGGAAAATAACAAATGAATGTCAATAGAGGGCAAATGGCAATCACTTTGAAGAGTGGGAGACAGCAGAGCAGTCAGTCCTTGCTTTTTTATGGGGCTGTCTTTTCCTTGTGGTTCTTAACCTGGGTACTGTTACTTCTTAACTCCAAGGGGGCATACTACTTAGCCTTCTAAATTCTGGTCCAATTATAAGGAACTTCTTCCCCTTTCTATTTTCTGAGATAGGCTGATATTTTCATGTATGTGTATCTATATCATTATATCTGTATATTTGTATCTATGTGTTGATGTCTCTATCTTATCTATCTAGACACACACACAATGTTAGTTTTTTTTAATTTTGTTTTAAAGTTAAATACTAAGGAGGAAAATAAAGGAGGCAAAGAGTTCATATGTCATAAAGTAGTTGCATGAACGAGTGTGAATATTTCACCTACAATAGCTATACAAATGCCAGGGTAAACTATAGTCAATTCTACACTAAGTTTCCTCAGATAACTACTCTCCCAGGTCAAAAGCCCAGTAAATTTCACTAATGACTTGCTTGACTTACTTCCTTTTCTGTTTCCTTTGTTTACCATGAGAATTATCCACTGTTGTCCCGTTGGCGATCATCTAAATTGTTTAAGGGCCATACATTTTTTTGGAAATAATTAAAGCAAAGCTTCCCAACCCTAGGGCCATGGACTGGCAGCAGTCTGTGGCCTGTTAGGAACCAGGCCACATACCAGGAAGTGAGCAGTGGGCAAGCAAACGAAGCTTCATCTGTTAAATACAGATGCTTCTTCCCATTGCTTGCATTACGACCTGAGATCTGCCTCCTGTCAGATCAGCAGCGACATTAGATTCTCATAGGAGTGTGTATCCTGTTGTGAACCGCACATGGTGAGGGATCTAGGTTGCATGCTCCTTATGAGAATCTAATGACAGGTCACTGTCTCCCATCATCCCAGATGGGACCCTCTAGTTGCAGAAAGACAAGCTCAGGGCTCCCACTGATTGTACATTGTGATGAGTTGTATAATTATTTAAGTATATATTACAATATAATAATAATAGAAATAAAGTGCACAATAAATGTAAAGTGCTTGAATCATCCCCAAACCATCCTCCCCATCCCCTAATCCATGGAAAAATTGTCTTCCATGAAACTGGTCCCTGGTGCCAAAAATGTTGGGGACCACTAGTTTAGAAGATTTTCTTTGAAGGAGATGTCACTCACCGATTTTCTTCTGTTTTTCCATTCAAATAAAAGTTTAGCAAATGTCTAACACCAACAAAGAACAAGTATAAGAATTAGTTATTTCATCATTTATGTAATCAATTTCCTATCCTTTTGGCAGAATTCTATGACATTCTTCTGGGCCTGTACATTTTCCTCTTGGAAGCTGCTGGTAACTGGCTCATCAGACCCTATATATTCACAACAACCTATTTGTTCCTTTACTGACAACTTCAAAAGGCCACATTCTACCTCAGCCACACACATAGGACCCTTTAGCTGAATGTGAGTTTCTTGGCATAATTAGGATTTACATAATAATTGATGTAGCATTTGAAGTTCTCCACCTTAATCATTCCACATAATAATAGTAACTTGTTCCTCTATGTACTCCAAAGCTGTATCTCCACCAGCAACACAAGGAAAGAACAGCTTCAATACATGCTTGTTGGGTAGATAAACATGTGGTGTAACATAGCTTCACAATGACCATTTTAAAATTTCAGCTCTTAGCTTATGAGAGGCTTATTCTATTGCAGATTGAAATAGGGCCATCTATTCAAGTCAGAAATATACTATTTTAGGCTACCCAGATTTCTTCATCTTCTTCACTTTTACCACCTTCCTCCTTTCCTTTTTCAACTTTTTCTGCGGTGTAATAAATGTATCTAGAGTTTAGTGTCTCCTGGATGGTTCTATAGAACTCTTCAACCTTCTTGGATTTCAGCTGTAGTCCAAGCTTTGTCTAAATTTGCTGTAACTGTGCATGATCTTTTAAGCAGCTCTTCATCCAAGGGTATTCTTTACCCTCTGAGATCCCGTAAACAATATCTGTGATCAATCTTTGTGCCTATGAGTTTCTTGCAATGTCCCATTGTGTTAACAGCATTATCTCTACTGCAATTCTGAAAACATGAACACAATAGTTTGCTGCCTTCCTGAGACAGACGATGGACTCAGAATGAGCACCAGTCACTTTGCATCCAGAACATGATAAACCTGTAACAGTCCAATTGGTCCTTTCCTCCGACCTTAATTCTCATTGATTTTTCTCTTGCTTTTACAAATACCTGAAAGAAATTCGAGTTGTCTTGAAGATAAGGAGCATGATCTGGACATGAAGGTTTCTCTTTTTCCTTTTTTATCTTTGATCTTTGTTCTGAGCCTTAGCTGAATATCCTGATTTACAATTAAGTGAACTGGAGGAGACTGTCTATTTTCTGCAATGCAAAGTCAAACTAATAATGAGCACAGACCCTTGCTACATGAGGTTAATAGAGAGAGGGACATGAGGGTTTTTTCTACCCTTGTGTTTATTCTGTAGCCTCATGTCAGATAAGCTTTAGTATATTACATCTCTTATGCTGAGATAAAAAACACAAATTGAAAAATAAAAACTTAGTCAAATTAAGCCAGAGAGTTGTTGTGGTATACTATATAGCCTCCTCCTGGCATATTTTAATGGAGTTGAAAAGCTGATTTGTTACCTAACAGTTATTGAGTGAATGTCTTGTGTTTGTGTTCATAGATTTCAAGGTACAGAAGACCTAACATAAACATAAAGGTAAATGCGTGGGATTTATATAACTGGATGTTTCAGAGAGAGGTCCAGTTTTAGGCTATCCCAGACAGAGAGGTCCTAGATATGTCTCTGGGATTCAACCTTTCTTTCTCTATCTCTTAATCTTATTTGAAACAGTTTTTTTTTTTTTTCTCTCTTTCTCTCTCTTGGTTGCAGAATAATTACCAGAACCTTGCTATCTACACATTTAATGGTTCAAACCCTACAGAAAACTACTAAAATTTATTCTATGACCAGCATAGGTCATGTTCCTGGAAACAGTCACCATGGACCAGGCGCACAGGTGGGCTTAGGCCAGATCCACATGCTCCATCCTCAGGGTTGGGTGTGGTTTGAGATTAGGTGAGATAAAATTTTGGCAAAATAGTTGATAAAATGTTAGAAGGTAGAGGTAAACAAGATAGTCAGCGATAAGTTTGGGAAGGTCACTTAAGACTAGATTATGCAAGTCTAGGGAGTTCTGGATAAAGGGTGCTGACCTTTAATCTGTAGGCACAGAGGAATCACTGAAGCTCTAGAAGAGCAGAATTAAATGAGAGCTGTTAGTAACACTCATCTAGAAATGGGATATAATAAGACAGAAGAGGACACAATCCAGGTAAGAAATAAGTAACCAGGAAAGAAATAATGAGGGCCTGAGAGGATTATATCTAGTATTTTGTTATTGTTCTTTCATAGAAGAAGGCAAACTAGAAGTGTCTGTAGTATTATTTACTAGGCTTTGGGATGTGTGGGATATAAGGATAAATCCAAAATAAACTCTGCCTTTAAATATAAGCTACAAAGTAATGAATTCCATTAGGGAAATAAAAGAAAATATTCTATGGAAGTTCAAAAATATTAAATTAAAAAAAATTTTGGTGAGGAGTCGAGAAGAGAAAGGGCTGGATGAAACATTCAAGAAAATGACCTTTTCTTTCTTTTCTTTTCTTTCTTTCTTTCTTTCTTTCTTTCTTTCTTTCTTTCTTTCTTTCTTTCTTTCTTTCTTTCTTTCTTTCTTTCTTTCTTTCTTTCCCTCTTTCTTTCTTTCTTTCTTTCTTTCTTTCTTTCTTTCTTTCTTTCTTTCTTTCTTTCTTTCTTTCTTTCTTTCTTTCTTTCTTTCTTCTTCTTTTTCTTTCTTCTTTCCTCTTTCTTTTCTTTTTTTTGTTTTTTTCTTTTCAGGGTCTCACTTTGTCACCCAGGCTGGAGTACAGTGGTATGATCTTGGCTCACTGAAACATCTGCCTCCTGGGCTCCAGCAAGTCTCCAGCCTCAGCTTCTGAGTAGCTGGGACTACAGGAGCGAGCCACAAATGGCTGGCTAATTTTTGCTTTTTTTTTTTTGGGTAGAGACGGGGTTTTGTCATTTTGGACAGGCTGGTCTCGAAATGTTGAGTTCAAAGCAGGAAATGGCATTTCAATGGCCTGGATAAGGTTTGTGCATTCAAGGATAAACAGTCATAGTCAAGATGGGAAAGCAGAAAAGAGTTTGGGTTTAATGATGGAATAAGTAGTATACTCACAAGTAGGGTTACAGGGCACAACATTAGAGACAAAGGAATAACATAGCAAAAGCACAAAGGGTGACAGCACAATGCACTTTCAGAAAGCCCTATGGAGTTACAACGCTTTTTAAGGCATGTAAAATGAAGGTGGATTAGTCATGGAAAAGTTTGGAAAGGTCACTTTAGAAAGATGCTGGAGGTCTTGGTAGCTCCAGATAAAGTGTATTTACATTTACTCTGCAGGTGCTGAGGAATCACTGAAACTCTTGGAAAGCAGAACAGCAAGGTAAGAACTGTCAGTAAGACTAATCCAGAAGCAGAATATAATAGCATAGAGGAGGAGATAATCCAGTTAAGAAATAAAAAACCAGGAAAAAAAAAGAGGGTGTGGGAGGATTATTCCTAATATTTTCTCATAGCTACCCATCTATACTGGAGACCGAGTTTGATAAAATGTTAGAAAGTGAAGGGTAAAGAAACAGGGCCTAGAGCCACTGCCACCTGTGTTTGTGTTAGGACAGATCTGAGTTTAATTAATTTGGAAGCAACCTGGTAGGTAGTCTGTTTTGGAAAAATAATCCTCTTTGCACTATTTCGGTCAAGGTCAGCAGTTCTTCACATTAGCACTTTACAACTAACTCAGCGAGCCTTTGAAAAAATAATTTGTCTGAGATGGGGCCCCAGGTAAAAGTGTCTTTTTGAAGTGGGTTACCCAGGTAAACCTAATATGCAGCTAGGGTTGAGAATCACTGATCTAGTGGAAAGAATACTTAATTGATAGCTTAGTGACTTCAGTTGTAGTCCAAGCTGTGTCTAAATTTGCTAGAACTGTGCATTAGACATTTAACTTCAGTCTCCTCATTGACCAAAGGTAATATGCACATATTACATAAAACAACTTTTGACATTATAGTGGGGACAAAAAACTGATTTTAGAATTAGATGTGCTCAGGTTGAATCCAAGCCCCACTACTTACTAGCTGTGTGACCTTGGAAAAATTACTCAACCATTCTTAGTTGTACAGAAATATTAAGGAACTTGCTCAAGGTTATGGGACAACTGCAGGGTGGAACTGGAACTTGAACTCAGGTTTTCTAAGTAATGCCTTTGCATTCAACTTTCTTTAAATAGGGAGAAAGTAAAGGTGGACTCTAATGGACAGAACACATAGGTCAATTATTTAGCATTTGAGCCTCAGTTTGCTCATTTGCACAAAGGTGAGGTTTTGTTATATGGTCTCTTCAAGAGATCAAATAGAAGCAGCAAGCATTTATTGACTGCTCAGTGTGTACCAGGCACATGAGAAGCATGTATAAATTGCATAATTCTCACAGCGATTTATGAGCTTGGTGTTATTATTGTCCCCCTATTTTAAACATAGGAAACAGTGATTAAGTAGCTTGCCCAAGATCGCACAGCAAGTACAGGTTCTGAACCCGGATGACCTGTCTCCAGAATCTTCACTTTTAACCACTGCACTATATTTTTAAAGAGTATGTTACCATTTGTATGCTGGATCAGTTCAAGTCCATTTGAACTGGGAAATGGTATTTAATGGAACAGGCTTTTGAAGTGAAATGCTACTGTAAGCAACAAATGCTTCATGAAGTATCCCAACACATGCAGGCTCCTGACATGACAAAAAAGAAGATCATTTTACAAGGTAACCTGTTTCTTCTTTCTGGAATGGTACCTCTCACTTTGCTCATTTTAAAGGATCATGGAATCAGAATCTATGCTGATATTACTAGGAAGAACAATTAATCTGCCTTCTATGTGTACCTATCACACAAAAAAAAACTAGTATGCAATGGCAATCCCATAAAAACATTATTAGGAGATAAACAGCACTGTGAAGTCAAGTGGGATTAACAGATGGGCAGTAAATCTGATAGAACTTGAATAAAAAGAATTTTAATTTAATGTTATTTGGAATTTGCCTACATAGAACCAGAGTCCCTCTGATAAATTATAGTGTTCATAAATAAAGTTGATCCTCCTCCTCTTTATAAAATGGACAACAGGAACTCTTCATAGGGAAATTTTTGTGGCTTTTTTTGTTAGGATAAATAGAAAGCATCCAGGATGAGACAAGAACAGAAATAATTACTTGCTCCATCCTTGGGTTGAATGACCCTAAATTATCTATGGCTAGCACCATCCTCTTGGTTTCACTGTTTTTCTTTTAGGAGTAAAAATGAAGCATCTTAAAGATCTTCTATAAATTCCTTTCTCTATTCACTCAATTCAAGAAACCTGGAGATATGAGATAGGTGCTCCATGAAGCATCACAAAGTTAAAGCAAGGAATTCAACATTATATTCTTCTAAGAAAAAAGTATTGTTTATCAGAAAAATCCCCAGCTTATTAATAGTTTAATAAGAATAGATTTGGAAATAGGTTATTAAGTATGTTATATTTTTATTTATTTTTTATTCAATTCTGTATAGATTAAAAAGTTATTTGATTAAATAAATATTTTACAGCATATTTTCTCATTTTAATCACAATTATTTTATTATTTACTTATTTATTATTTAACTTATATTTTAAGTTCAGAGGTACATGTGCAGGTTTGTTATATAGGTAAACTTGTGTCATGGGGGCTTGTTGTACAGATTATTTCATCACCCAAGAATTAAACCTAGTTAGTACTCATTAGCTATTTTTCCCGATCCTCTCCTTCCTCCCACCCTCCACCACCTGATAGGCCCCAATTCCCCTCTATGTGTCTGTGTTCTCATCATTTAGCTCCCACTTACAACTGAAAACATGCATGTTATATTTTTTAAGTTGAAACACACATGAAGATGTCCTGCTAAACAATACATATTTTCTCAGACTCTCATTATTTAGTGACATGGAACAACTCTGCAGAGGCATTAAATTTATAATAGTTTCCCCCATTCTCATCAATTGATGAAAGTAGAAGAGAGAAATAGTGTCAAATACAAATATATGACTAACATGAATACTATCACCCCCTACTTTGGAAAGTGGGTGTAAACACATTACATTTAAAACTTAAGAATTTTTTTCCAGGTAAAAAAGGATATATTGATATATAATTATTTGCAACTATAATTATAATCACCTAAATCCAAGGTCCAAATTGTAGGCATCTCTAGGGTCTTTTGCGTCTGTGGTGGCTTTTGCATAACAACCTCTGAGTAAATGTGTTGGGGTTTTGTTAAGTGGAGGCAATTCATAAGGAATTAAATCTACAACTCAGTGTTTGTTTGAATACCCATAATAAGGAACTAAGCAGGAGAAAACTCCCAGATTTCATATTTTAATCTCAACAAGGATTAAAACATTGTAGGTGATATCAACATACATTTAAGTTTTGGGGACCATGGAAAATGTAAGTCAATAAGAGAAAATTTTATATACTTCCTCTGACTCCATCCTGCTAGCCAATTACATCTCTACTGAACAGACTTTATAGCATTTCTACTCTAATTAGACTCTATCAATTTCCTCCTACAGTGAAATGACCTTGAAACACAGAAAGTTCTTTCATTGCTGGCTTAAAGAATGCTTTCTTGTGAGATTTCAAGCTCCTCTTTATTTCTCAGACCTAACATCTTTCCAGTAAGGGCATTCTTAAGAATACTCTGGAATGAATATACCATAAATAAACAACACACCTTCACCCTTAAAAAATTAGAATTTCTGAGCAAAATGGTAATTTTTTTTTTATTTGAACACTGGACATTTTTGAGAGGGAGCCAGAAGGTAGTCATTTTTTTTTGTCTTGTGTTTGACCTAATCTAAATTTTTTCAAAACAGATAAGCACAAATAGAAATTAGACATAATTATGAAACGTGGCTTCAAAATGAAATCTGAATTTAAAAACACAATTGACTTAGTTTGACCTTAAACAGTAAATCTAAAGACTAAGATTGATTTATTACAGATTCTTTGTAAGCAATTTTAATTCAAGGAAGAATATATTTATTCAGAAATATAGCACTGTGCTTTGTTGCTAGAGAGACATAACTATAAAATTCTATGAAGCTGTAAGTGCCAAATGTCCACTTGTCTTCAAAAGAAATCCAAAATAGATTGTTTTCAAGGAAGAAAATGGGAGAAAACAGCCTAAATTCTACATTTTCTTTCTGAAATACATACATTTTTTATTGCTTTTCAAGGCAAGAGAATAAAATAAGACTGAAAACCTGTTGGATTTATTCATACAAAGCATAAAATTATTATTTATGGACTTCTTGGAACATGGTTGGTTGAAAAGCACACTTTGCATTGGTTTTATAAGATAACATATGGATCTAAGAAATCATTCTTTCAAGAAGGAACACCTTATTCTCTATCTTTCACAAAGGGACAATGACATCTTATTTCTTAATGGGAGATACACACTAGGACAGGAAACAATAGACCCATTCTCACTTTGTTGGAGCAAATGGTTGAGAAAACAGTTCTCAGTGCAGCTTGTGTTTGGACCCTGAATTTGGGGGTAACAGATGGGAATAGAGTTGATGTCTACTTTCATCTAGGGATTTCTGAAAGCAAGAAGAGCACTGGAATAATTAATTCCAGCAGGATATGAAAAGACCCCATGTACCTGGGAAAAGGAAAGGAATAACACCCACCACATCCTAAATTTGGGTGGATGTTGGAAGATATGGAAGGGATATTTCAGTTATTTAAGCAATTTTAATTCAAGGATAAATTTAAGTCTGGTGATTCTTTAAAAGTTAGATGAAGATCCAGGCACTACTCTGGTAGAACTCTGGCCAAATTCCACTCAATACAGAAGGGCAGGGAGACAGTAGTAATGTTGAGGCTGGAGGGAGACATGGCTGTCCATTTCAGGACATCCTCGGTAGTGGATGGAGCCAAGAGAAGCTGAACACTGACTGCCAATACACACACACACACACACACCCCATATCTTCAGAGGTCATCATTTTAGATGGAAACAGACTACACATGAAAAAGCCTCTTAACCACTAGAGTGCTATAGTCTACTGGTAACTGACAATATCACCGATAGAAGATGCTCAACATTTTTAAATAATATTTTTTTTCTGAGAAGGTAAGCATATTTTTTACCATCTTTTTAGGATATCAGAATATGAGAATTATCAGGACCTTTGAAATATAATTGGACTTAGCTTTTTCCTATTTTATGTGAAAAAGTTTTGGGCCATGAAATATTAGTAACTGTTTCAAAAACAGAATAGCTATGTTTCTGTGGTAAAATAATTTCATTATATCATAGGATAAACCAAGTGAAAAAGACTTTTAAAAATTATACATTCAACTTAAAAAAACCTTTTTTTTTTTTTTTTTGCTGCCATACTAATATGAGTTGGGATCATCCAAGGTAGTGTCTATTAAACTATAATGTGCATAGGAATCACTTGAGGATTTTGTTAAAATGAACATTTTAATTCTGTAGTATGGGGGTGAGACCTGATTGTGCATTTATAACAAGTAGCTATGCAACACCAGTGCAGTCAATCTGGGACTACATTCAGAGCTGCAAGGCTCGGAAGGGCATGATGGAAATGGTTATCATCATTATAATGAAAATGGTTAATTATCATTTCTCAATTTACTCTGACCACGAAACTCCTTGTTAATATCTTGGAGTTATTATACTCCTTGTATTAAATACTCCTTGTATTAGGGAACACTAATGTTCCCTAGTTCACAATCTGGGAAGTATTCATAAATCTAATCTCCTAGTTAAAGCAGGCATCTAACATATTTCTTTTATACCATTTCCAGTGCAATTGTATGTTTTGGCCTAATTCTTGTGAACATACTGTATTTCCCAGTTAGCATAATCTGAATGAATGAGATGTTCTGTATAATTAACTAAGGACAAGTCAATGAGGTACAGCACAAGGTTACAATGTGAAGGTGGTTATTTCTATCAAATAGGAAAGAGTTAAGTGCTGTGGAGAGCTCATTCTTTTTTCTGATAGAAAATAAATAACTAGTATTCCTCAGGGCAGAAACTAAACTCTAACAAGGAGAAAGAAAGGATATATTCCTACTTTCTCATCTATGTAGGCATTCTGATTGATCCCTGGGGACTTTGCTTCAGCTGGGCAACTCTAATTGGCCTCACTTGGAAATTCTTTTCTCCTCACCTGGAAAGAAAGTCAGATCTTAAGAGAAAAAAAAAAGTTTTTAAAGCGAATGAAAATAGAAAAAGAAGAATGAGAGAATGAATGAGAAATCATTGTCATTTTCTTTAGGGAACGTGCACTGCTTCCTTATTTCCCATGATATCAAAGGATACAAAGTTTAGCTCAACTTGTTTCAGAAATACTCATGTGTGATTAAAAAAAAAAAAAAAAGGAGAGGGCATCATGCATTTGGCCTCCTTAAAAGATGGGTACTCTGTTGTGTATTTTATTGTTTTAGCAACTACACTAAAGACATTTTTCAAAGAAGTCCTCTGCTATTTATTATTAAGTAGAGCATGAAAAGGATCCTTAGGTTCTAAGCTAAAATTATTGTCTCATTGACTTTTTTTTAATGGTGTTTTTAACCCCAGAAGGGCAACAAAGAGAAAATGAGCCTCAGGGAGAAATGGTGAAGTCGTCATGTTTAGAATATGCCAGGGTGTTCAGTGAATTTCTTGAGTAATGGAAATGAATGTGGTTATTAATGAAGTATTTACTGTCTAAAGCAGCGAGGTTCCCAACCTTGGCTGCAGAGCAGAACTACCTGGGGAACTTTCAAAATTCCTGATGCTCAGGCCACACCCAAGAATGTTCAATTAGTAGCTCCAAGTGTGACCTCAGGCATCAGTGCTTTTTACAGCTTCCCAGAAGATTTCAATTTGTAGTCAAGGAAAACTATAGGTAAAGGGAGATAAATTGGTATCAACTATTAAGTCACATACATAAAGGTAGTGTTAGGCACTGCTAAGCACTGTTTGAATTATTTTATTTCATCACTTAAAATAAGACTATGAGAAAACATGTACTATTATCCCCATTTGAGAGATTACGAAACAGAGGCTGAAAAATCTTAGAGAATTTATCTAATTTTACACACTTAGTTAGCTGGGGGAAAAACCTGGGTCTTATCTCTCAACACTACACACCCTGTCTTTATAGTTCATGGAGACCATTACTTTCAAACAACAACCTGAGGGATGTTGTGAGATAATCATCTTGATCTTCTTTGGTATTTCTCTAATTAAGCCTCATTCCTTCATCTTCACATTTCAACTACTATGACTATTCATTTAGAACATAATTTCATAGAATCTCAAGTTTTGCCTGAAATTCAATGTGTCTTACAAAAAGCGTTCAAATGTCACTATAAAAGTTATCAATACTCAGGGATTCTGAATGAAAAGTTAAGTCTGCTCAAGTGTTATTTCAATACTCTAGTAGTTTCAAGTTTGTGTGATCTTAAAGTTAGTTCACATCACTGATGATTTTTCATTTTTCTTCTCCCCAACCTTGCACATTAAATACATCCTTAGTTTTTGCTTAAAAATAGGGAATAAAACATAAACTCTTATTGTGCAATATCAAGGGAATTTCTTTAGCCTAATGAAGCATTGAGAGGAATTCTGGAGATTGAAGTGAAATACCAAATTGCATATTCAATGCTAATTGTTCATCCTGAAAATGATGAGCACCAGAGGAGATTCTCACTCCTTATCCTGAAATGTTAACATAAATACCTTGAAACATCTAGTTTCTCTGCAATTTCTGTGATTTAAGAAAGTCATACTATTTTGGCAGGATGTTACAATGTAAATAGCCTCTTCTAAAAAACTTGAGCAATTGTAGCTTCTGGTTATGCACCCTAGCTTATGTTCTGTGTTAGTTTTAAAATATGTCTTTCCAATTAATTTGGTCTTTAAGATTGTTAACTGGCTTCTGTTATAGAACTCACAGCAAATCTCTACCATCCAGCTATTTAAACATGTTAATAAAAAGGATATTCTAGAGGTGAACACACTTAGCTAATGACAGTTGCTTTGGTTGTTTAGTGTCAGCATTACTGCAGCTCTAGGGCAGCAGCGGTGGGCAGCATGGCAGCTAATTGCATGATTTTAATTTATGCACCTGTTTGTTCACCAACTCCATTGCCATGTAGGGGGGATGAATTGTATGGTGAACAGAAGTGTGCCAGCAGTAATTTTTTCTTTTGGCTTACTCTACTGTTTTTCCTTCCTGCTGTTGCTACTTTCATCCTCAACCTGGATTCCAAGCCATCCTACTTAGCACGCATTCACTTAACATTTGGCTCTTTGCATGATTTAGATTTGGCCAGAGGGCTCTATTGTGGGAAATAATGGCTGAGACATGAAGCAAGTTATTTTTAAGCTACTTACAATAAAACCCTAAGTATGCCACTGGTTGAAATATACTGACTTTGAGAGGAGGGATTCTCTGCCACCACATTATATACTTTCTGCAGTAAAAGTCTGTTGAATGTCCCCAAACTTTTTTACAGGGAATGACTAGTGGTTGTTGAGAGGAGAGAAGGCAGTAAGAATAATCACACATTCAAGCTATGGATGAATAACTGAAATTCAGGCAAGTTTCCTAAAGTTAAAAGAAAAACTAAATTTTTGAGAGTATAAAGGGAATCTGAAAGTTCCCCATGGGTGCCGCTTCCCGTACCTGGAACCAGGTCAGCCAGCTTCCTGCTAAGAACTTCAACATCAACAGGGCCAGTGATACAAACGTGTGACCTTTGCCACTGTACAGGACCTAGACTCAGCAGAGTCCTGCAGTTGGCTTAATGCTCTACAATTTCCTTCTTGAAATTATTAATAATTCTGAACAAGGAACATCACATTTTCATTTTACACTGGGTTCCACAAATCATGTAAATACAAAGAATACTAAACAATCATCAGAATAAATTACAAATACAATGCCAGTTAATGCAGGTTTCCACACTCAATTCTTATATAGCTGGTGAAACAGAATGTGTCTAGAGGTGGAAAGAAAATTTAAAAGGAAGCAAACGCTCTCCTTGTAATGGTTGACCTATTAGATGCTTACGTTTAGAGTGGACTTTTGCTTAATTAGTTGGCGATATTGTTGGGGGCAACATTACAAATGTGTCGATCTTGAAGTCCTAGCCAAAATTTTGAAAATGAATAATATCAATATATTATTTGCTGAGAAAAGTCAGGTTTTGGAAACTAATCTTTTACTTGAAGATAGATGTTTTCAAAAAGAAAGAAAGAGCAAGAGAAAGAAGACTCTACCCTTAGCCACAAAGTGAAACAAATAAATATTTAAAGAAAATCACATTGAAGAGGCATCAGCTTTTTAGTCTGTGTACGCACCTCTGCCCCAAGTCTAAGTCTGCCTATATTTTGTGTTTTTTTTTTTTCTGTATATTTTTTAGTGGAAAATTTGTCTTTGAAATATTTTCTTTCCTGGCAAACTATTCTACAAATAAAAATAATATTGCAGTTACTACATAAGTACCTTTAAGTCACAAAAATAAGGTTCAGAAAGCAAAATTTAGTTCATGGACATCCAGCTAACCAGGGCCATAACTGGGAATGGATGTAGGACTGCCTGGTCCCAAAGCAAGTGTCCATCACCATCAAGGGGAGAGGGAAGAATCACACTCCAAACCATGAAGAAGATAGAGGAGAGAGAGAGAAAGTTTAAAGAAAGAAACAAAATATGAAATATAAGTAAAGAAATAATAAACAAATAGAAGCCCCCAAGAAGGGAATTATTATAAAAAAGAAAATAATATATAAAAAGAAGACCAGATAGAAATTATGATGAAGATAGAAGCTAAAGGAAACTTAGCAAATAATCATAAAGAAGGAGGAAACTGTGAAGAAATAAAAAATAAACAAAAGAAAATAAAAATTTTGGCCGGGCGCGGTGGCTCAAGCCTGTAATCCCAGCACTTTGGGAGGCCAAGACGGGCGGATCACGAGGTCAGGAGATTGAGACCATCCTGGCTAACACCGTGAAACCCCGTCTCTACTAAAAAAATATACAAAAAAAACTAGCAGGGCGAGGAGGCGGGCGCCTGTCGTCCCAGCTTCTAGGGAGGCTGAGGCAGGAGAATGGTGTGAACCTGGGAGGTGGAGGTTGCAGTGAGCTGAGATCCGGCCACTGCACTCCAGCCTGGGTGACAGAGCCAGACTCTGTCTCAAAAAAAAAAAAAAAAGAAAAGAAAAATTTTATTAAAAACTGAAAAGTTAACGCTAAAAAACTAAAAAGAACATAAAGAAAATAATTGTGCAGAAAGAAAAATGTAAAGAAAAATGCAAGGAAATAAAAAGAATCTATGAAGAAGGAATGAAAGGTGAGACAAAATTAATTAAAAAATGAAAAATATTACTTTAGGGAAAAAAAGGCCAAGAGGAATACAAAAACAAAAACAAAACAAAACAAAACAAAACATGAATTAGTTAAAAATAACCAATGGATAAACAATATTTATACTCTGAGGATATAGAAAAAAACAACTTCTCTTTCTCCTACTGTACTTTCAAACATAACACAATACTTCTGACATTACATGGGTGGGGAAAATTCCAAGCAAGCAATCTATTCTGCAATGGACACCAGCTGGGTGTCCTCTAATTCAGTTCAATTCTGCAATGTCTACCTGGAGGTAGTGTTAGATTCCACAGGTTGGTCAGGAGCTCAGTCCCACAAGAGTACATCGTACCTGAGACACGCATTGCAAGCTGTGCGGGTCTTCTAATGGACAGATTATGGACTGGTTATAGATCAAAGTTTCTACTACCCTTTCTCCAGGTTCTATGAATTTGCTAGAGTAGATTGCAAAACTGAAGGAAACATTTTATTTATGTTTACCTGTTTATTATAAATGATATTTTAAGGGACACAAATGAATGTCCCAATGGAAGAGATGCATGGGCAAGGTATGGGTAAGGGGTGCAGGGCTTTCAAGCCTTCTCTGAGCACACTGTCCTCCAGGAATCTCCACATGGTCAACTATCAGGAAGTTCCTCCGAACTATGACTGTTTTGTTTTTTTTTATGGAGGCTTCATTATGTATACACGATTGATTAAATTATTATTCATTTGGGATGAACTTAACTTTCAGCCCCTCTCTCCTCCCAGGGGGTTTGAGGGTGGGGCCGACTGTTCCAACCCTTTAATCATGCCTTTTTATTTCTGGAGACCAGTTCCCTTCCTGAAGCTATACTGGGGCCTCCAGACACAGGTCATCTCATTAGCAATCAGAAGACACTCTTCATTTCAGAGATTTCAAAGGTTTTAGGAGCTGTATTCAGAAAACAGGATGAGAACCAAATATATACTTCATAATATCACATATACAGGAGGAAAAAAAGCTAAGAAGGAAATTAAATTATGAAGAAAATAGAAAACTTTGGTACAAAAAAAAATTCCACAGAGAAAAAGATTGACACATCAATAGCTGAAATAAAACTCCTGATATTACTTTCACATTGATTTCTGTGACTGTGGGGATGCATTGCTATACAACCTACTTTCGGACACTGAGCCTATTCAGGCCTAAGATACGGTCTCTTCTTAACTGGTGCTATTGACTAAGGGGCAGATCATCCCTCCAGGTTCCTCCAAGCACGTCCACATTGGCTCCACCAATGTCCACTCCTAGATCCCCTAGTTCATTCCATGCTCCCAAACCCCATCAGCTTTCCCCCAGGGTCCCCCAGATCCTCCAGACTCCCCAGAACCCTCCCCCAGTGATCCCAATGCTCCTGTAGTATTTTCAGTAATCTCAGACCTCATCAGCTTCTCTCCAGGGTCCTCAAGGCTCACTCAGGAACCCCAGACCCCTTTATCCTTCTTCGTAGACCCTCCACTCCCCACAGCCTACCTTCAAGTCCCTCAAAGGGTCACATGATTCTCTTAGTCTTCTCTGGACTCTGAGGCTCCCTCTGGTGGCCCTGTCCTCTCATCATCTCTCGCACCAAGGTACCCCAGTCTACCTTCCTGGACACAGGCTGACTACCTAGGTCTTCCTGCTCTCTCCAGAAAATGTTGCAAGAGGAGGAAGGCAGGAAGAAAGGCTCATTCTTCCTCAGTGCCTATTTGGGCCTGGGGTATGGAAAGAAAGATGTTAAGTGGTTGCTGAGGCCTTATTTCTCCCAGAGGCTCTATGCTCATTTCTGCTTGGACAGGTTGTACTTTCCTGAGTCCCCTAGAAACCACTCCCGTGGAACAAAGCATTAAGGAGTTGGGGACCAGAGGACCTGGGTCACAACATCTTCAAGTATCTATGGTGAGACTTTTCGTATTTTTTTCCTAATATCTTATACATTCTGTGTATGCTAATATGTTAAATGCAATCACTTAAAACATAACCTAGTTATTGCAACTCAATTTTGGGGTTATTTCTTCATTTTTAAACTTCTATTGAGAACCTCAAGGAAATTTTTGGCTATTCTCCTCATCTGAGTGACTCCACCAGCAAATTGCAGCATGAAATTATCACCAATTCACACTGAAAATGGCCAGTGCTTCTCCACTCACTCATTTATTCTTTCTTGCAAAGGTTGTGTGCTGAGAGCATGCTGTCAGCAGCAGTAAGGAAGACAAGGAAGGTTGCTGGCTGGCGTCTCTAAACACACGGCCTGGTGCTTGAGACATGCAATCGTCGTGCACTGCGTGAAGAATGATAAGGGGCACTTAGGGCTCTGTGGGAGCACTCAGAAGGGAAAGCCAGCCCAGACTTCCCAAAGCCTCATGTCTTCGCAGAACCAGAGGTGTTGAGTCTGATATCTGAAAGCTGAGTAGGCATTCCGCATGGAAGGGGGTGGGGCTGTCACAAGTGAGTGAAAAGATGCCCAAGATTCAGACCTAAGAGAGACTATGACCCCTGAATTACTCATCACATGTGGGCTTTGGATGTTGATTGTGACGTCAGAAAAAAATCAGGGTCGTGATCTTGTGTGCCAATCTAAAGGGCCTTGGCCTTATTTGAGGGCAATGGGGACAATACCAAACACATTTCATTTTAAGTTAGGAATTGACAATATTCTCAACTCTGCAGCTCCCACCTCTGGGCTTAGAGTCATAATTATAAAGAGTAATGGCTATATCGTAATATAGTGGACTATTGTATTCAGTCATCCACAAAGTTGCATTGAATGCCTTCTCTGGGATAGAGGCTATACTGAATATTGTGATTGCAATGGTGTTCAAAAAGAGTACTTCCTCGTACCCTCATGCTGTTGCAGTGCAGGTAGCTACTGGACCTAGTTAAAATGGAAGAAAAATAAAACCCTCTGAATGTCTTGGTGCTGATTGCCCCAGCTGGCTGTCAGTAGCCAATTTTGCTATTCTGTATTGCACAGATCAATGGGAACCAGGGGACCCAGAGCCTTAGTTACCATAGCTGAGAATAAAGTGAAAGACAAATGTTATTCCCTGCTGCTTTTTTCAGTATGAAGAAAATTTCCAGTACTGAAGAACAGCTAAATGCTTCCTTTTGTGTTTGCCTGATTGCGGACAGCAGTGACCAAAGCTGTGAAATCAAGTCAGAGGGAAACAGGCAGACCCACCAGTGAACTAACAAAACATTTACAAGGGGTGCAGAGGACATGGCATATTTCCAGCACCATATGGAATCTTTACATTTTACCCAACAGGGAATATCATCTACTCCCTGAAGTGTTCTGTTCTTTATTTCCTTTTGATCTGACTTTGGTAACTCAACTTTGGTAGAAGCACTGCTATATTCCGTATTTTCTCAGATCTTTCTCCTGGAGCCACTGGGTAAAAAGGCCCAATGCATATACAGGAAACCAATTATACTATACTTGTATGAATTTCTACTCTGCTCATAATATTCATAAACATATATTAACTTTAAGAGAACTCTACTTGTTTAATGCAAAAATATTTAGGCATACATGCTATAATGATACATAAGGTAATATTAGACTCTTAGATTGCAAAGAAACTTTTTCAGACTTTTAAAAAAGAGAAAAGTCATCACATGACTGTGTAAACAGACTAGTAACTAAAACATAAGTCCAGAAGGATTTTGGGGTTTCAAGTTTCAAAATGATATTTTCATGATGCTTTTGGTGCTAGCACAAAGCAATCTGTATATGTATATTTGCATGTGCATATGTCTGTGTATATTCTGGGCACAACTATTTCTCAAATTGTAAAATACTAGCTCTTTTCATTCTAAGCAGTGAGGATAGTGGGTAAATTATATGACAAGTTGAAGGCAAAATTTATTTCATTTTAACAAAAAACAGAAATTGCCATCTTTACACTCAGTGAATAAATCTGGATTTCAAAAACAAATTATCTACAATTTGCTTTGCTTGAGTTACGAGGATACTGAGAGAGTGAAAAAAAATTAAACTGGGATCTTACTGCTATTTATTAATATTCCAGATATTAAGAGAAAGATATTTTTTTCAGAATCATACTGCTATATCTTAATTATCTAGTGAGTAGACTTGATGTTGCATTGACAAAATATTTAAGTCCTCCATTTACTAAAATACATATTTTTCTGTGTGGCATATGCAAATTATTCTTTTCAAAGAATTATTATTTTAATAATGAAAAATCATAATTATAATGACAACTGGTGATGACTTCTATAAATTAATCATTTCAAGTCTACTATATTATCTTAGTTACTCAGAGGACTAAATCTTAATTTCTACCAAAATGGAAAATAATACTTCTTTGAAAGCCTGCTCTTGAGAACATTTGCCAGCTTGTCACATCCAGAAGAGTCAGCCCTTTCAAAACCGTACCTAGAAATACCAGTTGTTTAGTAAATCCTCCTAACTTCAACTTCCTACCCTTTGTTTTGCTACACTTCTTTAATAAAGATATTTATTAACAGTGTCTTTCTATGGTTTACTGTATTGATGAAAATTAAATCTAGAGATAAAGATACTTTTTTTTTTTTTTTTTTTTTTAGACAGAGTCTGGCTCTGTCGCCCAGGCTGGGGTGCAGTGGCCAGATCTCAGCTCACTGCAAGCTCCGCCTCCTGGGTTTATGCCATTCTCCTGCCTCAGTCTCCCGAGTAGCTGGAACTACAGGCGCCCGCCACCTCGCCCGGCTGTTTTTTTTTTTTTTTTTTTTTTTTTTTGTATTTTTTAGTAGAGATGGGGTTTCACCGTGTTAGCCAGGATGGTCTCGATCTCCTGACCTCGTGATCCGCCCGTGTCGGCCTCCCAAAGTGCTGGGATTACAGGCTTGAGCCACTGCGCCTGGCCGAGATAAAGATACTTTTATGTCTCTTTGTCTTTTTTTTTGGCTTAATGTGGTTGGTTCATCTATAGTAAAACACAAAGATATTAAGTATACACTTCAATTATATATGTGTGTGTATTTATATATAGATCTGTTACCATCATTAAAATTAAGATATAGAAATTCTCATCATCCCACAATGCTTTCTCATGTTCCTTATTGGCCAATCTTACCACCTACAGAAGTAACCTGTAATTGTAATTCTTTTACTGTAGATTAATTTTGCCTGTTTTTGAAGTTATACATATATAATATATATATAATCTTAGTGTATGTAATGATTTGTGTCTGACTACTTTTGTTTAAAATAATATTTTAAAAAGTGATTCATGTTGTGTGGTTGAGAAATGTGTTCTTTTTATTCCTGAGTATTCCATTTAATGAATATACAATTTATCTATTATAATGGTGGAAATTTGGCATATTTCAAGTGTTGCGCTATTATGAATAAGGCTGTCATTGACAATGTTTTGTAATTTTTTTGAGGTGTTGTCTCACTCTGTCACTCACACTGGAGTCCACTGGTGCGATCTCAGCTCACTGCAGTCTCTGCCTCCTAGATTCAAGTGGTTCTCCTGCCTCAGCCTCCCAAGCATCTGGGACTATAGGTGCGTACCACTACACCTGGCTCATTTTTGCATTTTTTGGTAGAGACAGGGTTTCACCATGTTGCCCAGGCTGGTCTTGAACTCCTAGCCTCAAGTGATCCACCCGTCTTGGCCCCCCAAAGTGTTGGGATTACAAATGTGAGCCACCATGCTTGGCCTACAATGTTATATAAATCTTTTATGAATGTATGCTTCCAATTTTCTTGGGTACCTAACTATTAATAGAAGTAGAATTGCTGAATCATAAGGTGTTGGGTATTTAATTATGTTAGAAACTGTCAAACAGTTTTGTAACATGATTGTATCATTTTACATTTCACTTTTCTTACCTAAGACATCCAGTTTCTCATATCTTCCTCACTACTTGCAATTGTTTGACTTTTTACTATCAACTATACTGGTGGATGTAAAGTGATGTCACATTTTGGTTTTAAATTGTATTAGCATTGAAACGAATAATATGAAGTGCTTATTGGGTTTTCATCATCTCCTGTGAAGTATGTATTCACAAGTGTTTTTAACTTTTTAAGTTGAGTTATTGTCTTCTTGTAATTCATTTGTGTCCTGGATAATAGTCCTTTGTAAGATACATATTGCAACATTTTATCCTAGTTTGAGATTTACCCTTTCATATCCCTAACTGTGACTTTTGATAAGCAAAGTTTTCATTTTTTTTGAAGTCTAGTTTATCAAATTCTCTTGGCTGGTTATTGTTTAAGGAAATATTTAAATAATATATGCCTATACTATAATTATAAAGGCATTCTTCCATGTATGTTTCTAAAAGCTTTATAGACTTAGCTTTCATGTTTGAGATTATGAATAACCTAAAATTAACTTTTTACGTATGGTGTGAAGTAAAATTCAAGTTGTTTCCCCTCAAAAGAAGTTGCTGTGGCATCAACTGTTGAAAGAACTTTTCATTTAGACATAGAACTGCATTGAGTCTTACATCAAAATTCAAGTTACCTTACATAGGTGTCTGTTTCAGTACTGCTGATTATGCACCTTCATTTATTTGTGTATCCTTTCATGAACAGCATACTGTCTAATTTTTATAGATCCAAAGTGAGTTGTAACATCAGTTATAGTAAGTCCTTTGAGCTTGCAGTACTTCTTCAAGATTACCTTAGATATTCTAGATCTTCTTATTCTTCATATACTTGTTATAATAAACTTGTTCATTTCTATTTTTAAAAAGCCTTTTGGATTTTTATTGGGTATTATTGATTCTGTAAATCAACTTGAGGAGAATTGGTATCTTAATATTGCATCTTCTAACTCATGGCCAGGTCAATGGTTTATTTGTTTTGTTATTCTATCAGTACTATTTTGTAGCTTTCAATATAAATGTCTTTCACTAAAAATGTCTTCTGCACATTTCATTAGATTTATTCCTACAATTTTTGTTTCTTTTTAGATTTCATTGTAAATGGTATTTAAACATTTTTATTTCTCAACTGTTTGTTGATTGTTCATGTGTGTATGTATGTATTACATTGACCTTGTGTTCTGCACCCATGTCAAATTCATTTATTAGGTCTGTTATTGTCTTCGTAAATTCCTTTACATTTATTAAGGTACACAGTCCTCTGATCTCTCCATTATTTATGCCTTTTATTTATTTTCCTTTCTATTGTATTCAGCAAGATCTCCAGCACAATGTTGAATAGAAATTGTTTGAGAAAACGTCTTTGTGTTGTTCCTGATCCTTTTAGGAAAGCATTTGAATTCTCGGAATCAAGTATGATGCTGGCTTTAGGATATTGGTAGATGCACTGTATCTTAAAGATGTTCTATTTTTTATTTGCTGAACATTTTTACTTAGTATTGTTCTACAGTGAGCAAGTATATGCAAACCTTCCTCAAAAGGCCAAGGAAGCTGTAGGGACAAAGAAAAAGCCCAACATTCCCAGTTTCTCAGAAACCTTGAATATGATTTACAAGCAGAAGCCACAGTCTAGGGCAGCTGAGAGACCAGTTCGTGGATCCATGTGCTATTACTGCCAAGATCCAGGGCTTATATATCATAGAGAAGAAACGTGCAGGACAACTAAAGTTGATTGCCCAGGAAAAGGCAAGAATGTTATGTGAATCTGCCTGAGGGAAGGACTTGTGGTCTTATGGTCAAGGTTGTTTTGACAGAAGCACAGGATTTACGGTAATAGTAGATAAAGTAGAAAGCTGAGAAGCATTCCCAGAACAGAGGTTAATCAGAAATCAACATGGTGGATTAGCATCCAAGGACATTCCTTAGCCTCACAAGTATAAATAGGCATTGAATTTTTTCAAACGCTTTTTCAGCATCTATTCAAATAATATGTTTTTTTCTTTTTTTTTTAAATGTGGTGATTACATTGACTGAATTTAAAATATTAATCCAACCTTGCATTTTTTGTTTGGTTATAGTGCATTATTCCATATATTCCATATATAAATGAAGTATATATATGAAATATATATATGGAATATATGTATCTGGAATATATGTATTTATGGAATATATATATCTGTAGATACTATGTGCTTATAATTTTATATACATATATACCATATATATCTGGAGATACTATGTGCTTATAATTTTAAAAAAATTTTGTATCTATGTTCATGAGTGATATTGGTATGTAGTTTTTTTCTCTGTTATACATATGCTATATTATAGTACATATAATATTTATATATGTTTATAAACACTATATATAAAAACATTTATTGTTATATATAGCATAAAGTATATGTATTTCTCTCCCCTTTATTATCTGATATAATGACCTTTATCAAATGAGGTGGGAAATGCTCACATATACTCTGTTGTCCGAATACAGTTACAATTGGTGTTATGTCTTCTTCAAATGTTTGATTGAATTCACCAATGTAGTCATCTGTGCTCACAGGAAAAACAGAGAGAGGGAGGGGCCCAGCCACAGGAAATACAGGGACCAAAGAAGCTCAGAAGGTCAGAGTGCAGATCTTCCCTGCAGAAAGTCTTTGGCAGTCTCAAAACTCAAAATAACTCTCCACCTAGGTTTTTAATTGTGTGTCACTTTGCTCAAGACCCAGCTTTCAGGGAAAACATGTGTCATCATTTATGTTTAGGTCAATAGCCCACACTGGCCAGAAGTTAGGATGAAGAGGCAAGTGACTGCAATTGACATTTCCAAAGGGATACATTGAAACACAGAGGGGCAGTTCCCCAGAGAAAACAAAGTGCTTTTACAGAGAGAATTGCATGAGAAAAAGAGAAAGAGTAGATGGGTAAAACGGTAGGTATTCATTATAATTATTGATTAGTCTTCAATTATTTTATGATGTTTAGCTTTTATCATTAGAGAATCTGAAAAGAGCATTGAAATCTAGTTGTTAGGAGAAGAGATTAATTTCTTTAAATCTATACTAAGATGTTAATAAAATTCCAGTCTTTTCCAGAAGCAGTTTTTGATAAGAGACAGTTTTGGTTTCCTGAAGAAGGTACATTAGCAATAGCTATCTTTCTTGAGTAAATAGGTTTCCCTTAACAACATGTATTTTTTAAACCTCAAAAGAATCTACAAGCGTTTTAATTGCTCGAGTAACTGGACTTAAACCTCCAATCACTTTCTAGTTATTGTTGTAAATAATAATCTTCATTAATGCAATGACACCAAACACTAATCTTTTAATTTATAGTATCAGGTACAAGGAAAGCATAAAGACAGTTACTCAATAGAAAAAATAAAAGAAAAAAATGTCTTGACAATATAAAACCTTACCTCTAAGGAGAATCTCACACATTATTTGAGATACTTAGTATTTTCACAACATGCATGAATACTAGATTTTTTAAAAGTCTCATACAGTAAATGGAATTTTAACTTTCTTCCATAGTTCTTTCTCTCAAGGACTATAAATCAACTTTTCCACAAACTAATAGAAAAGAGACATGTATTTTCTTATGCAATTTGCTTTGTACAGCTTTATAAGAAATGTGAATTTATGGTCCTTACACAGTGATTAAAAAAACTTAACCAGTAATAAGAAAGAGAGTTGGTGATGTTAACAAAGACTGTCCTGGTGTTTGAATGTAATTGTTCAAAGTTCATGTGTTTTATCAGTCATGCACTTAACTGGTTCTGAGTCCATGGTTCAGAGAAAATTCCCTGTGGGTGAAAAAAATGCATATTGTGGGCAAATATAGATGAATAAAGCATTTGTTTGGTGTCCCAGAACCATAGAATTTATGAGTGAAAATGGATCCCAGAGTTGATTTTAGCTAAATCTTTCATTTCATCAATGATAAAATAAATCCTGAAATATTAAATGATTTTCCTATTTTACTCTGTTTGCTACTGGATTAAGAACCAAGAACTTTAGATTCTTTCTATAATATTCTTTCCACCCCAACTCTGTATGGATCATTAAATAATAAAAATGACATTTATTTTTACATGATTTTTTAACGTGATAAGTAAGGTGCTAAATGGTTTATATAAAATAATTTTCCAAATTAATTCTCATCATAACCCTATGAGGTGGGAATCTCAAGTTTATAGATAAAAATATTCCTCACTCTCCTTTCCTCCTCCCAAATGCAGTTCCTCTTCCAGAATCTAATGTCATTCATTGTTTCCCACAGTCTTATCTTTCTTATTCCAGCTGAAATTTCTCTCTTCTTAGTTTGATCTTCCATGAAAGACTCTTAGCAAACTGTATTATCTTTTCACATGAGGTTGTAATATGGGAACAGCATACTATTCCATCTTGTTATGGGACAGTTCATTTTGCTATCAGCTAGAGTGTCAACTTTCTGAGGGGGCAATGACTGTTTTTGTACACGGTCTTGCTCTGCACCATGCCTTCCCTACACATACATGGTAGACGATTGGCAAGTCCCTCTTGTGCAATTGACTTAGCAGGTAGCATTGACTAGAAAGTCAATGAAATTGAAACTGTTCTTTTAAATATAGTTAGTGGATGTTATCATCTTTCACATATTTGATATTTAGCTCGGCATGAGAGGGGTTCATTTTCAAAGTTGGCTCCAAGAACAAGGAACAGACAATTTGGGGTGGAGTAGGTTGGGAGACAGGTTTACTAGTCAATGCTGGTGATCATTAAAAAACAAAACAAAGCTACAGTTTATGCGCATGGTTTTAGAAACTATTATAGAGATCTGTGTAATAATGTACAAATCACTTAACCTCCATCACCTATTTCCACCTACGTGAATTGGGAAATCACCAATCCTAAGTCTGGTTTCAGTCACACAACCAATTTTTGTCACCTTGAAGAATTTACTTATCTCACTAGATATTAGTTTCCTTGGCTGTTCCATGAGGAATGTGGACAAGTGAACCCAACCTAGCATGGCTCTTTCCAGCTTGCCTTCACACAAACCAGGCACTTCACTGAACAGGAACCCTAGGATCAGAGCTTTGGTTTTCAGCCTTTTCCCTCAACTTCACATCTGGCCCTACACTGCTTCCAACCTTTTTGGTTATCATTACTGCTGCTTGTTTTCTCATTTTGGAATACAATGTTGAAGCATGGACAGTCATAATTGGTACCGAATTAAAACATAACACAGTGAATGACTGTGTTCCAGGATGTTTTCAGAACTTTAGACGTGGAAGCCAATATATAAGTACAATCGTTTTAGCAGCCACTTACTCTCATTTCTTCAAGGAAAAAAAAAAACCCTCTGAATTGAAGCTACTTTCATATATCAACTTGCAGATTGTCTTGCAACAATCAGGACTTGATAGAAGTAAATGGCTTACCATGTGAACTAATATATCATGGAGCCAGTAGGGAGATAAAATTTGCCAAGTGAGTAGGAGTTCTGTTTTAAGTATAATTAAGCCTTCTTTCATTATTATAACATATTTATGCCCTCAGAACCCAATGAAAATCTAAATCATTTCTCATGCAGTGATTTGGACCATGGCAGAACAGTGTCTCTGCTCCCCATTCCCATCTTATGTCCATTAAACATGCTAATGATTTTATTGTCTTTTCCCCCTTCTCTGTGATATTTAGAGAAAGTGTTCTGCTTGGACTTCAGTTTTCAAACCTTAAACTCTGAAGACAGATGAGCTGTTGAACAATAAGACATCTGGTACACAAAGATGCTGCTAGCCAGGGAGTCACCATGGAAACCACCTAAAACATGGATTTCGAAGATGAATAACTCTGAGTTAATTTCTTCTCAGGGTTGTGGCATTTTGGTTCATCGATTCACATGTTGAGATGTCTTTTAGAGGACAGGCTGTCAGAGACACAGAAGTTTCTCCCTAACATGTTTTATCGTAGCATAAAATTCAGAACAAGTCAGATCCAAGTCATACCCCTTTCAAGGGAAATTAGTTATGCAAGTAAGAGAAAAAAAAACAAAGAAAATATTCCAAACACAAAAGAATCCCTGCTAAAATGTCATCATGTCTGACTTGGACATTGAACCACAAAGTAAACCTCAAGAAAATTATTATCATGGGATAGCATTGGTTTCTGTCATTTCAGGTTTTATATCATGGAATTTCTACATGTAATGAATCATCAGATAGAGTCACCTTTCCCACTCTCCCTACACATTCACCAGCAAGCTGTAGGTTAAATCCAGCTACAGATCATTATATCTATTTTGTGTGTAACCTACATAAAGTGTACTCAATGGCAGTGATTTTAAAGTTTAGCGATGAGTTGTAATTTAAGAAATATAGTGAATCCCTTTTAAAACTGAAAGGTTGTCAGTTGAAATATAATTGGTGAATAAGAAATGACTGAGCTGGAAGGGACCTTGACAAGTCATCTAGTCCAGGAGGAAGCCTTTAACTTGCCCTCCAGCAGTTAAATGTCTAAGCCATGTAGGACAGATAGATGCCTGTTCTCATCTTGAAGTTCTCCTGGGAAGGAGTCTCAAGAATTTAATTCAATAATCCTTGTTGGGGTTTTTATCACCTTGATGGTCTTAGAAATTCTTCCTTAAATTGAAGAAATCTCTTCTGTTTCCCCCCCGCTTTTTTTTTCCTAGGTAGTGAATACAAGAGAAAATGGTAAAGTGTTCTGAGCCTTTGTAAGAAACATTGCTCACTATGCAGGTTGTTGCATCTTTATAGTGTCTGAGTAAAACTGCAACCATTTTCTCATGTTTTGACTGCATAGGACTTATTTCTAGGTCTTTTGGGATTACTTTTCCCCGATCGTAAATTTTTGAAATAGGAAATAGCTTCCACCTATCTTAAGTTGCAAGGAAAATCATAACAACAGTTACATGTGTATGGTACTTTGCAATATTCAAGTCATTTCACATGCATTATTTTATTAGATCTATAACATCAACCCTGGTAATTAGGCAGAGAATAAAATTCTCATGTATATTTTCAGGATTGTGGAAACTAAGTATTCATGTGGACTAAAGTACTGGTAAATAAATCCAACTGAAAACATTGGGCCTCTGAAACATACCAGACACACAACTGTATGTTCTGCTTTATTATTTTAGGTATTTTTACTCACCTAAGCTACTTATCAGAGACTATTATCTGCATTTTCCAGTTCAGGAAATTGACTTTATTGTATTTATGATAAGCAGGTCCTCAAATAACTTTGTTTCTTTCAATGTCATTTCCTTATAACATTGATGATGAAAAAATTGATTCCCGCCAGGGCCACCATGTTTATGGAATTTGTATGTTCTCCTCATGTCTGTGTGGGTTTTATCAGGACCCTCATGTCTCTCCCAACAACCCCAAAATGCATACATTCAGTTCACTGGTGTGTCCAAATGGTTCCAAATGGTCCCAGTCTGAGTGAGTGCAGGTGTGTGTGAGTGTGGCCTCCAATGGGATGGCATGCTGACCAGGGTCCTGTTCAGGGTTGGTTCCCATCTGGTTCCCTGAGCTGCTGTAAAAGACTGACCACCCAAGACCATGAACTGGAATAAGTGGGTAAATAATGATCTTACTAATTAATTAATTATTAACTAAGACAGAGTCTTGCTCTGTGCCCCAGGCTGGAGTGCAGTGGAATGATGATAGCTCCCTGCTGTCTTGACCTCCTGAGCTCAAGCAATTCTTCTGCCTCAGCCTTATGAGTAGCTGGGACTAAAGGTGCACTTCACCATGCCTGGGTAATTTGTTTTTTATTTTTATTTTTGTAGAGAAGTGGACTATTAGGTTGTTCAGGCTGATTTTGAACTCCTGGCCTCAAGTGATCCTCCTGCCTTGGCCTCCCAAAGTGCTGGGATTTCAGGGATAGGCTGTCATGCCTGGCCTTTAATCTTTCTTAAATATATGTGTAGCTCACATTTATTTCAATGTTTAATGTTAGAAGTGTTTTGGGTATTCATTTCAATGTTTGGTGATATGTTTGTGATCAGAAATATGCCATAAGAACTTAACTTTTTTATATAAATTAACCTATGATAAAACTGGTTTCATTATAGGTTATTTCACTTAAAGTCTCAGTTTCCAAGAATATGTCAACAATGTTAAGTGAGGATTTACTGCATATGTTTTTCCAGAGGTCATATAGCTAGTAAGTAGCAGACCTGGGGTTGGAACACATGTCTTCTCAATTTCAGGCATTTTCCTGCTTTTAAACAATTGCTTCTTTCTTGGTATTCACAGAGGTAAAATATATCACAAAGTATCAAAGTACCATGATGATCATATTAGGCAATGTTTGAATTAATGTTTAACACAATACATACTACAAAGTAAATGCTCAATTAATATTAGCTGTTATAAGTATTAAGGTTAGCTATAAAATAGAGAAAACAGGCTGGGTGCAATTGCTCACGCCTGTAATCCCAGTGCTTTGGGAAGCTGAGGCAAGAGGACTGCTTGAGCCCAGGAGTTCGAGACCAGCCTGGGCAATATAGTGAAACCCTGTTTTTACAAAATATTTTTTTGAAAATTAACCTAGCATGGTGGTGTGCTTCTGCAGTCCCGGTTACTCCAGAGGCTGAGGAGGGAGGATTGCTTGAAGCCAGGAGGTTTAGGCTACCATGAACCGAGATAGCACCACTGCTCTCCAGCCTGAGTGACAGAGTGAGACTGTCTCAAAAAGAAAAAAAAAGAGAGAGAGACAGAGAGAGAGGGAGAAGTCAAGCAGTTTGTTTGGGATAACCAGAAACTATAAGTGGTTATGTCTAATGCAAGACCAATAACTCTTTACTAAAACTTTTTACTAAGAAAATACTTACAATGTAAGTCATGTTGCTTAGAAAAAACCTTCAGATTGACTTAGAAATCTGGAAACCAACGGCAGGGCGCGGTGGCTCACGCCTGTAATCCCAGCACTTTGGGAGGACGAGGCGGGCGGATCACGAGGTCAGGAGATCAGACCATCCTGGCTAACACGGTGAAACCCCGTCTCTACTAAAAATGCAAAAAATTAGCCCGGCATGGTGGCGAGTGCCTGTAGTCCCAGCTACTCGGGAGGCTGAGGCAGGAGAATGGCGTGAACCCGGGAGACGGAGCTTGCAGTGAGCAGAGATTGAGCCACGGCACTCCAGCCTGGGCAACAGAGTGAGATTCCATTTCAAAAAACAAACAAACAAACAAACAAAAAACGAAATCTGGAAATCTGGAAACCAACAATACAACAAAAGAAACAGCCAGGACCTGAAGAAATTTTGCTGTTTGCTGATAATCAGGAATCTATATTTCTGAGTGTAGTGTTGAAAATAAGTTAGATAAATTATCATAGTGTACACTAGATAAAAATGTGTACTGCTGTGAAATGTCTAATACTTCAAAATCAGTCCTTTGATTTTCTCTCAAAGAGAATAATGAATAATTTATTTATCTCTTGACTATGAACATTCATTATATGATGTTTCTGAAATAAAGACTTCTCACTTTTCACCTCTTTGCTTCTAAAAGTCCTCAATCTCATGCCATAGGAGATTCTTTTTCTTAGCATTAAAGATCTGCAAGTGCATTATTTCTTTCTTACTATTTCCAAAAGCATGGCGCTGTCCTTGCTCCTAGTATTAAACATGTAAACAGCCTGTTTATACTGCATCTAGTTGGAGTAGTAAATTAAGATTTAAAGGTTCTGGATCCTAGTTCAGCTTTGGCACTTATTTGTTTGATGATCAACTCATTTAAATAATTCCTCAATTCCCTTACCAAACATTATTTCCTTCTATATATGCGGTTGTATGAATCAGATGAGTTAATATAAATGAAAGCACTTTGAAAATTAAAGTGTTATTCCCTCCAAAATACAGAGTTTTACCAATATAAAGCATTTCTTTCTGTGCCTTTAATTTATAAGGATCTTTGTAGCTTCTAAATAAGTATGTTTTGTTGATTGACCAGAAAGTGCTACATCCTTTTTCTTTTTTCCCTTTCTCTTATTTAATACCTCCTTTGTAAAACTCTTATATGTTTCAAGTCCTGAGTCAAATATTTCTTCTTTTGAGAATCCTTGTTCAAATTTCCATGGCTGAGATGGTCACCTTCTCAATCTGTGTTCTCACCTCTGGTTTAACAATTGTCCTGCTCCGGGTCAAGTCAGGTATTTAAATACTCATTTCATCTACTGGATTGATCACGTCACACAGATGATGTCACATTCCCCTCTATTACATCATCAAACAAAAAGTCCTAAAGTTACAGGAGCTTATAAGAAATCATTAGAAACTCTTAATACTGTACCCATCTTCGGGAACCAATATTTCAATTATTTAACTCACCCTCACTGCTCCAGTAGACATTTTGGTAGAGGACAATTGATACTTCTCTCAAATGATTCCATATACAGGTTATCACAGTCAAATGTAGGCATCCAGTCATTCTCCCACTGCCTCCTTGGCCAGGTTGCCAAGATCCTCACCCACTCAATGAGCTCCCAGCGCTTCCTCCAACACTTGTCAATGGGCCACCCAGGTGATGCTGCACCTTTTGCAGTCAGATAGATTTAGGTGTGAATCTTGACTCTTTCATCTGCTTTTATAAAACATTGAACACATTGACAACTTTGGGTCCCTGCTTCTACATCTGTAAAATGGGAATCAGAACACCAGTATTTTGGGGCTATATATATATGTGTGTGTGTGTGTGTGTGTATGTGTTATGCATACATTGTCTCAGTGGTAAGAGTTAGCTACTGTCTCCATTTTTAAGCTAGAGGAATGGAGCCTCAGAGTTTTTAAAGTGCTTTGCCTAAAAGCCTAGAGACAAGATTTTAAATGAAAACTATTATAAAGTTATTTTAAACAGTAAGTATTATGTATCCTCATAGGCATAGAATCCAGTGGTTAGCTGTGAGTTCTGGAATATGGGTGCTATGGTGTGAGTCCTGACTCTTTCATACTAACTCCAAGACATTGAGGAAGTTCATCTAACTCTATAAACATCTATAAGGTAAGGATATGATAGTAGCCACAATCTCAGAGTCTTGGAATGATTGAGTGCTATAATAAAGGTAAACCTTTTAGTATAGTGCATTTTACGTTCTGAATAATGCCTTTTATTATTATTTCTATATATTCCTGTGCCAGTTCACCTTCCCTATATCTTGTTCATTTTTCTTCTCGTAGACAAATGGCTTTTAATTTGTTAGACTAACAACTTTAGAGAAAGAGAAAATCATGGTATCATACCTTTCAAGGAGGAGACAGGTTATTTTTACATATTATTCTTTCCAGCCTACACCAAAGGCCCATCCCTCTCCCTAAAATTCCTCCAACTCTGTACAGATTTGGCTGTTCACAAAAGCTATCTTCCTTTAAGAGGTCTTGCTTCTCTTGAAATTGAAAAGAGGATGTCTATGAGAATGATAATAAAAATGGAAAAGATTATGGACCATGTCTCAAAGGAAAATATCTCTTTTATTAAAAACAGATTAAAGGAAAGAAAATCAATCTTTTGGGAAAAGCTAAAGTTGATTTATTTGTTTAAGATTTATACCCAGCCTACTTCCATACAGGATTCAAGGTGGCGGCAGACTGGGCTAAAATCATTTGCTTGAACTATGTTTCAGACTGGAATTAGTTCGTTTTCCAGCAGATGAAGTTAAGCTGATTATATAGCAAATGAGTTATTGAAAATCAATACCATAAAACCATTCCATTAGTACCTGTACAATCATCCCAGGATTATAAGTATATTTATATTCTCAAACGTTGACGTTTTCAGGAAATGAGATGCAAAACACTTGCACAGGGCACAGCCACCTGTGGTTGCTTGGCTCTGATGATTAAAGCATGTTGCTAATGAGTCCAAGGCCATGGGCTCGCTCCCTACATGGCCCAATTATCTTCCCTCTGTTCTGAAGCTATGAATGGAACTAGCTTCCTGCAGTGGCTATCTTACTCTAATGTGCGGGTGGGGGGGGGGGGGCGGTCACTGCACATAGGAGAGGATGGATTTTGACAAATGCAAAGGCCCCCTTTCCACCTGCCACCCACCACCAAGTGCATGGTATGATGGCTGTGCTTTTTCTCTGAAAGAGTTTAGGCACACAAACACACACACACACACACACAGACACACACACACTTTATCTTAAACACACACACATATACACCCATACACACATGCATGCACAATCCAGGGAGAGGCAGATTGATGCAGGGGAATAATATATGGAGGAAAAAGATTTTTGTTTAGTCAGAGGACAAACCAAGTTCTAATTCTGACCTATACTGGCAGCAAGGCCTTGGGTAGGTAACTTGCCTCAGTTACAGAAATGGACAATATATTCAACATAGAGGAATGGGGAGGTACCAAATGGGGCAATAAATGTAAAGCCCCTGTTGTGTTACGCACACCAATGATAAAGAACAATTTAACTTATTTTATGTACTAGGTATTCAAGTAAGCTTTTACCCTCATTGGCTCATTTAATCTTCACAATAGCATATGAGGTCAATGTCATTGTTATTCTTTCTTTTCATAGTGAAAGAAAGCGAGATTTATAGGTTACAAGTTACTTGCCTCATGCCACACAATGAGAAGACATCATAACTAGTGTCCAAACCTAAAAGGTAGTGTGCCATATCTATGCTATCTCTCCAAAGGAAGAAAAAAAAGGTTCTATTATCATCATAGCCTCTATAACCGGCCTTTAACAATGTGGTCCGTGCTCTGTCACAAGAATATATTTTCATCTCCTCTGTGCTGCCTGCTACTTCAGCACAAATCCTTAAGTTGGTATTGCTCCTGTCATACCTCAGGAATCTGCTAGAGTCACTTCGGATGATGTATTCCCTCAGGTACCTATGTGAACATAAATTCTCTATCTCTGGAGCCTCTTACAAGAAGCCTAAATGTTAAATACAGAAAGTATAGTGAACAAGAAGCACAGGCTACTTTTCCCTCTTTTTGTGAACATCTACTTTTACTCCTGGGGATCTACAAGATGGATTTCAGAGTAGACTTACTGTGAAACTGCACAAACATTAGGCAACGACCTATTATGAAGCTACACCAATGACTTGACATATTTACATTTGAAGGCCAAATAAGTTACATTCATTTGATAGTGTCAAAATATGGTTTTACTATTCTGACCTTTATTCCCTGAAAGAAAAAATTACAAAACACCTTTTATGGAATGGAAATCCAGAGATTCCTAAGTTGACAGAGTTTGTGCTCAAGGTCTATGGTTGGTTAGCTATTAGAACTAAAATTTCAATTTCTGAGGCAGTTTGATGAAGTGGAAAGAACGTAAGTGTTGGAGTAAACTGAAGATCTAGGCTTGAACTCAGACCCTGGTACTTACTAGCACTGCTCCTAATTGAGTATTTTATCTCCAAATTTCTGCTTTTTTTGTTAGTAAAATAGGATTAATAATAATACCTAATTCCAGTTTAGCAGTGATGGATATTAGAAATAATGTAAGCAACACACCAGACACCAAGTAACTATTACATATAACTATTAATAAAGATTTCCTAGAGAAACACTTCTATGGATTCAGGAGCATGGGGAGATGGATCCTACAGTAATCCTTTTTCAAAGAATTCTTCGATTATTTATCAGACTGTCATGGTGGAGGCATCAGCCAGGGTCCAGATGGTAGACATAAAATCAGATAATTTGAGGAGGATTTATGAAAAAATGAACTTATGAAAACATAAGACAGTTCAGCCAATGTATCAATCATCTATTGCTGCTGCATAACAACCCCATCCCCAAAACTTACTGTTTTAAAATATTTATTTGCTTACAATTCTGTGATTTAGTTATTTAGGCTAGGATCATCTGGGCAGTCCTCGGGCTAGCCTGGCCTGAGATTGTACATATGAGTGAAGTGATCTGGCAAATTGAATGGGTGGAAAGGTCCCAGGTAGCCTCATTCACATTTCTGAAGTTTTATTCTTGCTGTTAGCTGGGGCAGTCCCATCTTGTGGTCATTCATACTCAAGAGTGTAACTGGAATTCCTTATATGATGATCTCAAAGTTCCAAAAAGGAAAAGGCAGAAACTGAAAGGCCTCCTGGGGCCATGGTTCTGGAACTTATGTAAGGAAAATGTCACTTTTCTCACATTCTCTTGGTTAAAGCAAGGGATAAGAACACCACTAATTAATGGGATGGGGAAATAGACTCCACCCCTATATTGGACAAGAAGCAAAGTGTCATCACAAAAGAATATTTATACAAGAATGAGAAGAATAACTGCATCTGTCTCTGTGAGCAATCTAACACACAACCCTTGGTTTAAAGGGAAAAGAGAAGAAAGTTGTTACCAGAGCTATGAGCGAGAAAATTACATAGAACTAGCTGCATTGAGAAAAGCAATGATGGTAGAATAGTCACTTAAAGGAACTCCCTCCAACCCTGACAGTGACCTCTACTGGTCACATTTAACAAGAAGCCAGAGGAAATGGAACTTACACAAACAATCCATGCAGATCGTCCTCCTAGGACAAAAAGAGGGGCAGAGAAGGGTGGAGAATCGATCTGGAGGAACACGAAGATATGAAGAACAGGAAGAGTCCATACCTTAGTGGTTCCAGAATATGGGTTTTGTAGTTGACTAGACCTGATTTGAATTCCTGGTCTGCTGTCTTCCTGTATGTAATAACTTGGACAAACCATATCTTCACTCTCAGCTTCAGTTTCTCATTTGTAAAACCAGTATAAGAAATGCCTTCCTTGGAGCATTATTGTGAGGCATAAATGAGATTATGTATGTGTGTGTATATATACTTTTATATATGTATATATGTTATAGCAGAGTGCATAAGCAATACATTATTAGCAATTAAAGATTTATGTGTTAACAGTTATTAGGAAAAGCCAATGTATATTGCTTTTGCTAAAATCAACTTCTTGTGACTTGGTTGGGTCTTAATTTTCTGGTTAAATGTTTTATTTCTCTTTTGCACTTTGCGTGGGTAGGCAAATCCTGACTGGAAGACTCCCAGAACCCATGTCAAGCCTGTCTAACAGCCTATAAAGCCCCCTTCTGCTGCTTACAGCCAGGACTCCCATCCACTGGAGGAGGGAGAAGGTGATCATTCTATAGTGGTGACACAAGCCAGTAAGCCAGGGCTTTATCTAATCATGTTTACCCTAAATGTCACAGGTGTCTCATGGACCAGCAATTTCTCTTCTCAGCCTCTTGTGCCACATGAAATGAGTGTGTAATCCCTATGGAGTGGGCAAACACAGACACCACAGCTGGCAAGAAGAACTGGTATGGGCTGAGACAGAGACAGAGACAGAGGAGGCACTTTCTTCTAAAAATTGGTCCCCAAGAGGCAGCCTTTTTCCTCCAGTCTATTCAGCTCACACTGTTGTTTCACACATTAATCGTGCAGACTGTACTTCCAGCCACAAATTGACTCTATGGGGGCTGACCAACACTATTATAAAAGAATGTTCAAGGCTATAGAAGTAGAGGCACCAAGTCGTTCCTGTATCCTCCTGAGAATCATATACACTCTAGGAATGGTAGAGTAGTTGGGGACCTGGGATACTATCTCCAGTGAATTTTTTGTAAGTTTCTTGCAAATAATGTTTAACATGATTAAATAATTGTGGACATATTGCATTAGACCAAGGTAATAGTTTTCATTACTTCAAGACTTCCAGGAGTTTTTAGATTGATAAAGTGCCTTGTGAAGCTCCTAGAAGGGGGATAGAGCCATGCATCCTAAATGTCATTGACCATGGAATAATTTTTTTTCGGGGGAAGAGTTCTCTAGGTTTAAATATTCCACAGATCACATTTCTGGGAATTTTTTAAATTATAAAAATCTACTAATTTGTAATCCTCCCCCATCTCTCTAAACATTTCCAATACTGAGTCTCAGAGAAAACAAGAACCCTATATGTAGCTTCTCAACAAGATGGAGGGTGTTATGAGACAGGTATTCTTCTGAATAATTTTGTGCATTATTCTGGTCTACATAACAATGCATGAAAATTCAATGAAAATGTTAAAAGAGCCTGTGTACCTCATGTCCCAAACTCCACCAGTTCTCTAGAGTTAGGGCATTTATTTTGAAATAAATTATTTTCTCACACAGATCATTGTATTGGGTTCATTTCATCCACAGTCTCACACCTCTGGGCCTAATAATATGCACTTTTCTTTACTTTGACCTACCAAGGTCTTTGGGAGCAATCAGCTATATTCCTTTCACATGGTGGAACAAATAGTAGGTCAAATGATATAAGAATATAATAATAATCTCATGCTTGCATGGAGCTTTTAATTCTAAATAGTACTTTTGTATACTGCATGCAGTTTCATCCCTCAAACTCTTCATTGAAGAGACAATGGAGATAGAACAAAATTCTCAAAACATTACATATTTATTTTAAACTCAGCCACAAAACAGTGAAGATAGAGCTATAGACTCATATATTCTGATGTTTGCTTCTAAGATTTTACTTTAAGTTTGAGTTTGAGTTTCTTGTGATAAGTTTTGTTGAACTAGTCTCATGTCATTTCTCTCATGTAATTTCCTGTGGAAAAAATTGTTGAAAAATAAAATTGAGAAATGATTTCTATTATAGAATGTTATGTTCCTCAAAGAATCATAATGCATAGTTCAATATGAAAGGCCCAAAGAGGTGGTATAATAAAAGAAAATAAATTCATTTAACCTACTTTATTTAAAAAGTGGACCAACAACTCTATTATATCCTTTGATGGCAGCAAATTTCAAGATGTATTACCTTAAAGCATGGTAGTAAAGAATCAATGGAGACAGCAGGGAGGAAGAAAGGAAATAATATTTGCTGAACATTTACCCCATCCTAGATGATTTACATGCATTGGCTCACTTAATCATCACAACAGCCTCTTGCAGTAGATATTAATGTGCTTTTTAAAGAGATAAGAATCAAGCTCAGAGAGGTTAAGTATATATTTCAGTATCATCCACCTGGAAAATAATGGAGTTACAAATTGATCTGTCTTCTTTCTGGCTCTAGGAAGTGGCTGTTCTCTAACTGATCTAAACGCTTCCTCCAAGTTACATCAAAGCCTGGCTTTTAGCACAGCTTCTCCACTCTCCAGTCACACCTGCTCCCCAAGCTCATTCTTGTAATGAAGCACCCTTCTCTTGTTTCCTTATACCTTTCTAAGTGTCTGTTTATCACTTCTTGTCTATTGCTATTAGTTTTGATTTCAAGATTCCTGATATACAAATCATGAAGAACCTATCAGCAATCATTAGTAAAAATTATAGTTGTAAACTCTCCCTACACTGTAAAAGAAGATTGATGCACTCACACAAAGTAAATGAAATCCATGAACCACAATCAATTGGCAGCCCAAGGATAACACTGGTAGAGTGTAATTTCTTTTAAGTATTACTGTTTACAGTACATCTTCAGCATCTCATGAAACAGGCTATATAAACAGTATTTAGTATCACCTTGATGCCGATTATATCTCTGCTCTTGTATTATCATAAAAATGTATTATTTTCAAATTACCAAAATTAATGAGGCAGTACAACATTGGAAATGACATGTGCATATATATGTGTATATATGGACATATGCACATATTACATTTAGGTATGCATATACATATATGTATATTTATGCTATGTTTATATATACATCTGTGTGTGTGTGAGCATGCACATATTTGTTTTTACATTGACCATTAAATAAAATGACAGCTAAGTAAAACACACTGCCCGGTTTTATTTCTAACTATCCATTCACTGTGTGAACTTGGCAAGTTTCTTAAACTCACTGTATTTGCTTCCTATTACTGCTGTGTCACAAACTTAACAGCTTACAAAAACATAAAATGGATCTCACTGGGTCAAAATATTGGTTTTGGCAGGGTTGCATCTCTTGTGGAGGCTTTAGAAGAAAATGCATTTTTTAGCCTTTTCCAGCTGCTAGAAGCTGTGTACATTCCTTAGGCTTCATCCATCTTCAAGTCCAGCAGTGGCCCCTATAGACTTTCTCACATCATCTTACTCTGACTCATCTTCTGTCTCTCATCTTTAAGACCCTTGTGACTACATTGGGTCCACCTGGATAATCAAAGATTATCTTTTTACAACAAAACTATGGAACAACTTAAAGCTGTTCTTAATGTATAGTTGGAACTGGAGCAATACCAATAATTAGAAAGTAAGTTCTCATCACAATTCCCCAGCAAACTTCATGTTGCTGTAAACAGAAAGGAGACTTTTTACTTTACCTCTTTAAGGAATTGTGACTCAATTTCATCTCAGGATGCCAATAAAATTAATTAGTAGTAATTGCCTGCATGATTGTGTTAAGAAGGATCCTGAGGATCATCAGAAGGCAGAGTTATGTATGCCAGATATTGCCACCTTTATTCCACTGGTAATATGGTTTCTCTGTGTCCCCAACCAAATCTTATCTTAAATTGTAGTTCCCGTAATCCCCACTTGTCATGGGAGGGACCTGGTGGGAGGTGATTGAATCATGAAGGTGGCTACCCTCATGCTGTTCTCTAGTGATTGTGAGTGAGTTCTCACAAGATCTGATGGTTTTATAAGGGGCTTTCCCCTTCTTTGCTCATTCCTGCCACCATGTGAAGAAGGACATGTTTGCTACCCTTTCCACCATGATTGTATATTTCCCGAGACCTCCCCAATCATACTGAACTGTGAGTCAATTAAATCTCTTCCCTGTATAAATTACCTAGTCTCAGGTATGTCTTTACTAACTGTGAGAATGGACTAATACAACTGGGTTAATGAAAAAAGTATAGATTGGAGGTAAGATGAAGGAGGCATTCAAAGCATAATTTAATAGAAACTTTTCTGATTTCCTATTATTTTCAGTGCTGTAAGAATGATGAGAAAACCTGAGAAAAACTGTCTACTGGTTTTGAGGAATAAGTAGCATTAAATTGAGTCATATGGACAGGAGTCTTTAAGAGAAGATAAAGTAATGGTCACTAAGTTATTAACTTTTTTATTTTATAATGTAAAATTTTATGATTATTTAATTAGATATTTATTATAATTGTGACTCACTTGTTTCTAAATAAATCCTATTTATTGAAGATTCCCAGGTGCCAGTCACTGTGTTAGGTACTGGGGATACAATCAATGATCAACCCAATACAATAGGATTCCTATCCTCATGGATCTTGTAGATTTTTTGGAAATTATATGAACTAATTGGAGACTAACACAAATAAATAAACAAACTATAGCTGTGATAGTGTTAGGGAAGAATAATGTTGGTGCAATGGAGAAATAGAGAGATCAGAATGAATAGCAATTAACCAGGTAAAAGGGGCAAGAATACATTGTTGAGGGCAAAAAGAAATTGCAGGAAAAGGCACTAGCATGTGCAAAGGCCCTGTGGTGAGATGGAGGCCCAGCTTATGGGTAGGAGAGAATACAATTTTCTTGGGCTAGAACACAAAAAGCTAATAGTAAAGTGATACTAGATGAGTTTTAAAAGGTTATTAAAAGAGAAAGTAACAGAAAGAGATAAGACTGGAAAGTCCCTGAGAAGAGTGGGAAAATGGCATGTGTATGAAAGCTGATCACTGATAAAGCGAGTTTCATGGATGGAAGGTTCTTTCCTTACAGTTCTTTAATTCCTGCAACCAGGATCTTATGTTTCTGCTTCTCCCCTCTTGTCTTACTGGGGATCCTATCCCACACCATGAGAGATGCCATATCTGCTGTGGAGGTCATGGAGTCTTTGTTGCTACTGTCAAGTTGCTAGTAGGTTGGAAGAAGATGTTTTTCCCATAGCAAAGCCAGAACTCTAAAAATGCTTTGTTGGTGAATCGTGGTTTCATTTTAAGATTGAGTTCTTGAGTACCATGAAATGCTACACTGTCAATCCATTATAAGACAAATAGGCTTTTATAGGCTGCAGAAAAAAAAACTGTTTTTAGCAGTATTTCTATTAACAAAGTGAACATGTCTCCTAACAACTAAATGACAGATTTCTTAAGACAATACAATTTATTCATAAACTGGTGAATGTCTGTACCTTGAAGGAGACATATTTCATCCTGTCTGGAGACTGCAGCTTGAGAAGAGCTAGAATTACCTCCCACCAAGATTCCTCCCAACTCTGTGATTCTAGGGGTGCTGAATGCCAAAGCTCTCTAGGTAGGTCAAAAGGGTAAATAGGAATCTATTTAGGTGAAGAAATTAAACATCGATCTTGGTGATGAAAATGCCTAAATCATTTGCCTTTGGGTATTAACCTGTCTTCTGGACAAAGGAGGCAGTAGTGCTGGAATTTTGTTTGCCTGGAAATATCAGTTTACAGAAAAAAAACTTGCTTCTTTAACTGTCACAAAGCCAAGAGAGTTGTCTTATGTACTAAAAATCCAAGAAAATAATTCATATGGAGCCACTTATCATAATATCTTAAAATGTTTGTTCATCAGTTTGCCTGAGATGTTCTAATAAAAAATATGTGTTGATAATATTTTTTCTTCCTATTTCAAGATATTTCAAGGTATGCTTTTTATAAATATTAGAAAAAAATTTTCAGGCAGACTGGAATATTTAGTATTACAATTCCGTATTTTTGTATTTTGATTCATTTTATTCTAAAATATGTGACTGCAAAATACAGTCAGACTTGCTGGAAAACAAACAAAAAATTAAATTTCTTTTTTTTCTCTCTGCCTGTTTGTCTTCCTTATACATGTCTCAAGAACCTACTATGTTCCCAGCATAATAATCAGTGCTGAAGAATTTATAATCCCCAATTAATTCACCATCAAGTGAGGGAAGCAGGAAAGTATCAGGAGAACCCGATCCCGATCTCATTCTAAAATAAGAAATTAATAAGTTTTGTTTTTTATCCTTGACTTCATTCTAAAAACAGTTCTCAAACTGTAAACTCATAAGCTTAAGGTAAACTAATGATTTGCTGGTCCTTGGCATTTTTCTTTTGCACCTTTAGAATTTTGCTTATGCTCTTTTTTCTGCGTGGAATGTTCTCTTTCCTTTTTCTGCCTGGAATATACTCTTTCCTTTTTCTCCGTGAAATTTTCTCTTTCCTTTGCCTGGACAACAGCATCTTCCGTTACCAGCTCTAGTGCCAGCCACTGCACTGCTGAGACTTTTGCTGCACCCTACTCTCCTCAGACAACTCTTGCATTTCACTCAGTCCATGGAGTTCCCTGTGTACATCTCAGTCGTAGCATTCGGCATTTGGTTTCTCAACCATTGTTTTCCTTTCCTGTTGCGGGAAGTGAGGGACCCTGAACGGAGGGACCGGCTGAAGCCGCGGCAGAAGAACATAAATTGTGAAGATTTCATGTACATTTATTAGTTCCACAAATTAATACTTTTATAATTTCTTATGCCTGTCTTTACTGTAATCTCTGAACATAAATTGTGAAGATTTCATGGACACTTATCACTTCCCCAATCAACACCCTTGTGATTTCCTATGCCTGCTTTTACTTTAATTTCTTAATCCCATCATCTTCTTTGTAAACTGAGGAGGATGAATGTCGCCTGAGGACCCTGTGATTGTGTCAACTACACAAATTGTTTGTAGAGCATGTGTGTTTGAACAGTATGAAATCTGGGCGTCTTAAAAAAAAGAACAGGATAACAGCGATGTTCAGGGAACAAGAGAGGTAACTTTGAACTGGCCGCCGGTGGGCCGGACAGAACAGAGCTATATTCCTCCTCTTTCATAAGCAAATAGGAGAAGTATCGCTGAATTCTTTTTCTCAGGAAGGAGCATCCCTGAGAAAGAGAATGTGCCCTGAGTGTAGGCCTATAAACGGCCCCTTTAGAAGCGTGCTGTCTTTTATGGTCCAAGCCCAAGGGATGAAATAAGCCCTGGTCTCCTGTAGCGCTCCCAGGCTTATTAGGAGGAAGAAAATTCCTGCCTAATAAGTTTTGGTCAGACAGGTTGTCTGCTCTCAAACCCTGTTTCCTGATAAGATGTTATCAACGACAATGCGTGCCCAAAACTTCATGAGCAATTTTAATTTCACCTCATACAGTGGTCCTGTGATCTCGCCCCGCCTCCATTTGCTTTATAATATTTTATTACCTTGTGAAGTATGTGATCTCTGTGACCCACACCCTATTCGTGCTCTCCCTCCCCTTTTGAAAATCGCTAATAAAAACTTGCTGTTTTTACGGCTCAGAGAACATCACGGATCCTGCCGACATGTGATGTCTCCGCCGGACACCCAGCTTTAAATTTCTCTCTCTTGTGCTCTTTCCCTTTATTTCTCAGACCAGCCAAGACACTTAGGAAACAGAAAAGAATCCACGTTAAACATCCGGAGCGGGTTCTCCCGATCCTCCACCCAGATCTCTCATAGAGATCTCTAACTTACCATGTCCCAAGCTGAATCTTGACTACCACCTTATCTTCTGTATTCCTAAGAATGATCATTCCCTAGTATTCCCCATGTGATAAAATAATGGTAGCTTTAAAATATTCAGAGGCATCCCTCACCCTCCTTATATCTAATCAATGGCCAATTCTTGACAAGTCTACAGGTCTATTACCTGCCACTAAACTAGTCTAGCCACCACCGATCTATTACAAGGATTGCTATTAGAATCTTTGTTTCTATTCTTGACACATGACAATCCACTTACCACACAGTAACCAGATTGATCTTCTTAAAACATAAGTAATATTGAAAACCTAAATCCAAGTTACCTCTCAAGACCTGCAACTTTCAGGATCACCAGGTTCCAGTTGGCTCTGTGAACTAATGCCTTGGTCTCCTTTCAGCTCCATCTTCCATTCACATCAGCCTTCCTTGAGTAACTAGAACATACCAAGCTCTTTCTCTCCTCAAGGCATTTGCAGGTTTTTTTTCTTTTCCTGTCTGGAATACTTTTTTCTCCATTTTTTACATGCCCATCTTTTTCATCATTGAAGTCTCTGTGTAAATGATATTTCTCTAAGAAGAGCCTTCTGCCAATCCAGTTTGGGGTACCCATCCAGCTCCATGTTTTATTTTCTATCAGAGCATCGCCCTTGTTTTCCTTCAGCACTTATCATAACTGGTGATTGTTGTTTCGAAGTGAGAAGAGTTGGCTTAATTATTACCTGCTCCCCACCTTGGTGGCATGTTTCTCCTCTTCATTGCTTTTTTTTTTTTTTTTTTTTTTTTTTTTTTTTTTTTAGAGTCCAGTGCAATGCATAGAACATGGTAAACAAGTAATGTTTTCTTGACAGATTTGATCAGTTATAAATGTGGACCTATTTATTTCATGAGTAGTTGTCTTGTTTCTGACCCCAATGTAAAAAGAAATACATATTTTTACAAGATGAGTTCCTTGTCATTGTAACTTTATTTTTCATGTTATATAAATGTTCAGCTTTCTTACATTAAATGCTTATAGTTCATGACAGCTGAAATGAGGTGTTCATATAAATGAGTATAAAGTAATATGGTGTAGAAAACAATGACACCATAAAATATTGTCGTCTAGGTACATTGCATCATATATAACAAGGGTCAAAACTCAAATGCCTACTCATTGCCTCCTTCACCCTTGGTTAGCTGCTTATAAATATGTTTTACTACTCTCAAGGGTGACAGGCCCCAAAAGTGTGCCTTTATCAACTCAAATTCATCACTTGTAGAGGAAACATGTCTCTAAAGCACATGTTCTGTTAATGGTAGGACATCATCATTAACTTTCTATACAAGGGGAAACATTATTAAATATTAATCAAAAAATCAGACTTACACAGATCCCTTTCCAGAATCATTTAGTTCTGTCATGTGCTTAATATATTTAAAATTTTTCCCAAGGATTCAGATGAGAGTAGATTGTGCCACTCTAAGTATTTCTCTTGCAACAAAAAATGAAAATACAGACCACAAAAATACATTTCACAGTTGGTCCCTCATAAGCATCTACCTCCCTAAGAGTTTCCAGTCACGACATTCAGTTTTGTACCACACTGTTTTGTTTTGTGTGTACTGTCCCAATTCTTTATAAATTTTCTTCATTACATTTTCTAAATGATACTGAATTATAAGCTTATAAAAATGAAGCTCATGGGTTATGGCCACTCTCCATTTTAAAGGACTTCTCTCTCTACCTGATGATTACTATCTTTCCTCTAAAGGGTTCAAAACAAATTTAGACTTTTCTGGGCTATTTTCAGACTGGTACCTTTAATTTTTTTTATGCACCTTTGCCTTTTCAAAAGGTAGTTTCTCTTTGCAGTACTAACAAACCAAACTTTAAAATCTCTTATCCTCCTAACACCTACACTCGTGTTTATATAGGCCTGTTTACAGTTAGTCTCATGTTTGGTCACCATCTTTTCAATGTGTTCACAGCAAACTAGACCCTCTGATGTTATCTTCTTCTCAGAAAGTCCACTTGTCACTTTCGATTTGGCATATCATTATTTTATTCTTCTTTTCCTTTTTTCCTTGTGTTGGTGTACTTCTGATTTCTTCTGAGTTTATTGCTTATGGAGTAGGTTTGAAAAGTTCCCATTCCTAACCATCTTCCAAGATTAGAAAATTTGAGGATTTATTTATTGACTTTTTGGGTTTGATCTAGGATGTCTAAAGGCTGAGGCAGAACAGAAAAGAGGAAGAGGGAGGAAGACAATGTTAGACAGTAGCTAGACTGGAGAATGACTCCAACTCCAGACCAAAAACATAACCAAGCTCTGAGAACCTCCGTATAAAGGCGGGTGGGGTAGCTTTTATTAGTGAGATAAAATTAAAGCTGAATTGTTCTACCTTATACCTCTATATACCTAATACCAAGTATATTTTTGGTCATTTTTTGTTTTTTCTTCATAAATCAATATGTTCAGTTTCCTCATTCTTAATGCATTCACTTTTTTATTTGTGTAAATTTAAGGATTACAAGTAAAGTTTTGTTACATGGATTAAAAAAAAAAAAAAAAAAAAACTCAAATGCCTAAAAGGACCAGATAGGTTCATAAATGGATTATGAAAGCTGGGAAAGGAGCATGGTAAAGAGAAGAATGCTTCATCTCAAAAAGAAGACTTACTCACTAGTTCACTAGCTTAGTGCCATGAAGGAAGGCAGACTCAGAGTGGTTCAAGGACAGTGAGATTTACATGAAATCTGACATCTAAACAATGACAGCTATTTTAATCTTTAAGTAAACAGACACTGATGACATCTAACCTGTTTGACCTTGTACTGAAAGTTTGCCACTTCTTTAATGCCAAAGAACTATTTTTTCTCTGAAATTTTCAGCAAATCCATCAGTTATTTTGAACTTTTGGAAATAAAACTCAGTGAATCTTACAGTATGAGCTAAAGAAGTAGCACCTAAAAAGGGGAAGTCATAAGTTTGTGTTATATCTGCCAACTAAAAATATCTTCTGGGCTGAATATATGGATTTAATATTGTAGCATGACAAGATTATTAGATTTTGTTATGTGTATGATCAAGGGTATAGACTTTAGTCAATTTGGCTCCAGAGAAAATAATTGCAACTTAGACCTTGGAATGATCCTCATGGCTTCTTGACACCATGGATGTTGCTCTCTGACTTGGTTATGGAATTCTAATAGCTATGTTTGTACAAACTTTTGAGAACTGTCTTTTAAAAATCTTTGAGGGGAAGGAAAATAAACTCTCAAAAAATTACATAGTATTTTCTATTTAAAAAGTAATGCCCTTAGAATTTATTTTAATCTTAGAAAGCTTTAAAAAATTAAAATATTTTATATGCAGACAGTGCTGCCTCAATTGTGCTGCATCATTAAATTATAATGTTTTAGTATGAAAGTTTTACAAAAGACAATATTCTTTAGGTTAACTTTGCCACTTTTGTAGGAGTGGCAATGAGATTTTATTAAGGGGTGCACACTCAACCCTTTCTTTTGTTTGTATATTCATTCAAAATATATGTGTTGAGCAACTACTGGATGTCAGGTACTCTTCTGGGTATGATGGATGCAAAGGAAAATACAAAGATAAGGTCCATCTCCTCTGGAACTCATTATTCATTTTCTAAAACAAAATGAGACAGATGATAATTAAATCATAAAATATAGTGTAAGGCATCATAATGTAACATGATATAATACAAGGCATGAAGTTTTCTGATGAAGAACATCAATTTCAGATAGAAAAATCTGATATCTTAGTTGTTATCAACAGGTATTAAGTGAATATTAATTTCCCTTCTGTCGATTTTTTCTTTGAGACATATTCTTGCTCTGTTGCCCAGGCTGGTGTACAGTGGCATGATCATAGCTCACCGTAGCCTCAAACTCCTGGGCTCCAGTCATCTTCCTGCCTCAGCCTCTCAAGTACTGTCTACCTATTGACCCCAACAAGTTGTGGGTTTTCAGAATTTTCTTAACTAGTTACAGTCTTTTTTCCACTGTCATCTAGTTTGAAATATTATGTGAGTCCAAACATTATTCAAAATAACCTGAACCATGTCCTTGGACTTAGGGGTCTCTTTTAGAAAATTCTAGACTTGGCCAGCGGCAGTGACTCACACCTGTAATCCCAGCACTTTGGGAGGCTGAGGTGGGTGGATTACTTGAGGTCAGAAGTTTGAGACCAGCCTAGACAACATAGTGAAACCCCACCTCTACTAAAAAAAATACAAAAATTAGCTGGGCGTGGTGGTGCATGGCTGTAGTCTCAGCTACTGGGGTGGCTGAGATAGGAGAATTCCTTCATCCTGGGAGGTGGAGATTGCAGTGAGACGAGACCATCCACTGTGCTCTAGCCTGGGTGGCAGAGGAAGACTCTGTCAAAAAAAAAAAAAAAAAAAAAAAAAATTCTAGACTGTATTCTTTTAAGAATTTAGAATTTGAAAATGTCTCAGTTTGTTTGCAAGTCTAAATACAACAGTAATTTAGATGACTAAATTATAACATTTTCACTTTTACACAGATAAGGAAAACGATCTGATTTATAAAAAGCCAGTAATATATCTAATTATGCTTTTGTGTCAACAAAAATAGGCTAAAATGAATCTATTCAAAGTTAGTTTTGGGGGATTTTATAACTACTGCAGTTGTAGGTAATAAAAGTTCCCTAAACTCATCATTGTTACTATGAAAGCCCCTGAAATTACTTGAGGCTTGTTAGGAGTATATATCATTTCAGGAACACATTCTGTTGCTATGACATTTATTTCACAAGCTGGAAACTGTCATGAATAGATGTAGATTACTTCATGTTTGAATTAAAATTATTTAGTCCATGCAGACTATTATAAATTCACCTAAATGTTCAGTATCTCAGAATTATTACCTTTCAAACTTTCCAATTACTATTTTCCTCCGGGCATGATACCTGGCCTCAGTCACGAATGCATGCTTTTTCAAACTGCTATTGCAAAAAGTCAATATACTTCTTGGAAAAAAATCGCCATCATAGAAATGATTAGAGTTTATACAATGCTTTTCATCTTCGAAGAGATTTATAAACATTAATTAATCACTGCTTAAGAATAGGATTCTATCCAATAGAGCATTCAGTTCCAGGAATAACATGATAAACCCACAAACATTTTAGCCTAGCTTACTCCTTCTTTTTAATGGGTGTGGGGAACAAAAGACTTTACATCAAAATTTCTCTCATTGAGAGAAATCTCATTACATCAAGCTCACTCTCATTGAGCTGCAACTGACTATCTTTATTTAAAGAGTCATCGCATGAGCTTCCCTGCAGAGCTTTACTCTGAACAAAATAAGGATCTTCTAAGGCACATCTAACCAGATTTTAAAGCATGTTAAAGGGTGTGTTTTAAAATAGCAACATACCAGCATTTCTGATGTTTTTTTCAAACGACAATATTCCAAAGATTTAATTTTCATTTATTTCAGAGATGTATTATTTACCCACCAAAATCTGGAGTTCAGGCACAATCTCGGCTCACTGCAACTTCCTCCTCTGGGTTCAAGCGATTCTCCTGCCTCAGTCTCCCGAGTAGCTGGGATTACAGACATGTGCGCCACGCCTGGCTAATTTTGTATTTTTAGTAGAGATGGAGTTTCACCATGTTGGTCAAGCTGGTCTCAAACTCCTGACCTCAAGTGATCCACCAGCCTTGGCCTCCCAAAATACTGGGAGTTTACAGGCATAAGCCACCGTGCCTGGCCCTTATTTTATTAAGGAAACCAAGGGAAAACAGATTGCCAACAGTTGGCTGTATAAATCAGTCCAGAAAGCAAATACATGTTTTAAGCATCATTCTCTGCCCAGGACCACACCAAGCACTGTTAAGAACAACAATATTTGAAAAAAACTGAAGAAATACATTTATCTTTCAATAAAAATTATTTTTCTCAAATAAAATTATTTTGCTAAAATTATTTGTAAATACATTACAGAAAGCCTAACAGTTAACTGTACTTAATTTCATGAAAGAATTTTTAATATAGAAAAGTAGAAAGGAAATAATCTCCATATTTTAAGATATTAAAAAAATCAGGATTTTGACGTTCTATTTTTCTTACAATCTAATTATATTCATGGTTTGTTATAAGTGGTAGGCCATAGTTCTTAGAATTGTGACTGGATTTATACACATAAACAATAATTCTATAGAACTCAGAACCTTGGTGTTTTGACATATAAACTATAGTTCAACACACAAAGTCAAATTGCTAATTTAATGGTTATGAGATTAAAGAAACAAGTGTTAAAAAGATGACTTAAAATAAAAAGTTTTTAACTTTTTAAATAATATTTAATAATGTTTTAACATTTTTAATAATAAAAATAATTGAACTTGATAAACAGTGATCTACTCTTTTCCCAAGTAAAATATTTTAAAACAGGGGAGGTAAAACAAACTGTAATCTATTCTCCACTTTGTTTCCCCAAGGAATGAGCATTTCACAATGCAGGAAAGCCATATTTCACAAATTATTCATTATGTACATCTCACCAAACTCTACATATTTTTCTTATATTTTTTCACTGAACACTGAAAACTTCATTATAGTCCTGCCCTTGGGAACCACTGCAATACACCAGTGATTCTCAATGGAGTGTAAAGATGGGTTAGAAACTCTGAGGGTCCTTTGTAGTGTGAAAAAGCAGGCTCAATTTTAGTAATGCAAACTCCAGTTTAAAATGCACAGAACAACTAGTAAAAACACAGGGGAAAAAAAGGGAAAGGACTGTAGAGTACGTGTGGGTTGTGAAGGGTTCTGAAACACTGTCTTAAACCCAAAGAAGTCACACATTATGCACAAAAATTCGTATAAAATTAGAGTTTTAAAGAACTCTGAGATCTTGTAATCCCAACATATCATTTTACAAATGAATAAATTGAGAAGAGCGTTTAAATAATTTCATTCCAAAAGCTGACGAAAGCAGAATTGAATTATTTAATATCAGCCCAAAGAATACTGTGATGGTTAATTTTATGTGTCAACTCGACTGGGCCATTTGGTGCCCAGATATTTGGTTACACATTCTGGCTGTGTCTGTGATGGATTTTGTGGATGAAATTAATACATGAATTGGTAGATGGAGTAGGGCAGATTGTACTCCTCATTGCAGGTGGGCATCATCCAATCTGGTGACGGCCTGAATCGACAAGAAGGCTGAGTAAGAGACAATTATTCTTATCTGCCTGATTGTCTTTGAGCTGGGTTATAAGTTTCACCCTAACTTTGGATTTGGACTCAGACTGGAATTTACACTATTGGCCCTCCTGGTTCTTAGCCTTGAGTTCAGTCTGGAACTACATCATAGGCTCTCTTGCATCTGGACTTCTCAGTCTCCATAATCCCATGAGTCAGTTCCTTATAATTTATCTCTCTCTCTCTATACCCGCCCCCCCACCACCACACACACACATACCCTATTGGCTCTGTTTCTCTGGAGAACCCTGACTAATGTAAGTATTGACCTCAACAGAGATGTGATTGTCTAGAACAGAATCTCTTCTGAATTCAATATGCAGTTCTATAGCACATGAAGTAATAATTATACACAGGGAGTTGAGATGGTTTGGCTGTGTTCCCACTCAAATCTCATTTTGAATGGTAGCTCTCATAATCCTGATCCCCACGTGTCATGGGAGGGACCTGGTGAGAGGTAACTGAATCATGGGGGTGGTTTTTTTCTGTTCTCGTGATAGTGAATAAGTCTCATGAGATCTGATGGTATTATAAAGGGTAGTCCCCCATACACACTCTCTTACCTGCTGCCATACATGATGTGCCTTTGCTACTCCTTCATCTTCCACTATGATTATGAGGCCTTCCCAGCCATGTGGAACTGTGAGTCCATTAAACCTCTTTTTCTTTATGAATTACCCAGTCTCAGGTATTTCTTCATAGCAGTATGAAAATGGACTAATACAGGAGTGTATACTCCATGTTGCATCTCAAGACTGACAATACTTAGAAGCATGAAAATACTACATTTACTTATGAGAAGTAATAATTATGTTATTACATTTAGAATCCATATAGGTTCCATTTCATCCCTCACCATCTGTATTTGTTTTTAAAGATAGCAACCATGCCCTCCTCACCCTCTGCTGTATAGATAGAAAAGAGATACTGAGCAGGGAGGATTATAGTGTAAACAAAAGAGAAAAAATGAAGCTGTGTTTGAACTCTACATGATCTAGGCAGTCCATAGCTTTATAGTGACATATTTCCACTGTGTTGAGTCTCCTAAACCTTATTTCTGGTTCCTTCTGCAGCCACTTCCAGGTACAATCACATTATCTCCCTTTTTTGTAGGAAGTATGGAAATGACGTATCATGTTTATAACAGCAGTCTAATCGGTCAATACAGGGATGCACTGGAAATCCTTCTTGAATGTCAGAGGAGTATATACATCATGTAGAATATTTCCCTGAAATGGGTTATTAGAATCACCATTGTTTTCATTCTTGAGTGCCATGTAGTATCGAGAGTAGGTGATCAATTCATTTTACTTGAAGCTGGTTTGGATTTTGATGTAAACAAAGGTTGAAACTATTTTCATAATACATGGGATATGTAAATGTAATAACATGTCATTTGGGATTTAATTCATAACAGCAGATAATAACAGCTGCATTTATTGACAACTTACAATGTTCCTTGCACCATGCCAAATGTCTTACGTATGTAACACTCTGTAGTTCTGATATTAGTGAAATGGAGATGTTAAAAGAAATGTGTCCAAGTTTTCACTAAGAGGGCAGATTCAAATCGCACCAAAGCCCATGCTGCTTAATATTAATGCCAAAGTATATTCTGAAAAATTAAGTGAATTGATGAAAAGATAAATAATATGTTAGATATGTTGGACTGTGAACACAGACTTTTGACATTCCAGAAATCACGAACTAAATAGTAATCTGCAAACATATAAGAATTATTGATAAAAACGGACTTAGCTTTTGAACTTACACACAAATGACTGTATATCTGATTCACTTAATTAGTATAAACAAAAATCTCACAGTATATTTAACCCTCAATCTCTTCTTTGGGGAGGAGGACACAAATCTCATCTCTTACCAAATTAAGGAAACCATTAAGACCATATGCCAGCACTGGTATCTCTGGTCAATTCAGAGGTATCTTGGCCAGGCAGCTGTTAACACTAGTGTGCCAAACAGTATTCATTGTTGCTTATTTGTTTTGCTTCACAAAAGCACAGTCAGATCATATGGCAATGGGGAGAATAAGGCTCATTAATTTGCATTGTGTGCTTGACACACTGTTCAGGCAAGGAGCAAGTTCTGAACCATGAAAGCCATTGTCCATCTGCTGCTGACTACGCGGGGTATTTTAAAGAGTTCTAAAATACTTCAGACACGCAAAAGACAAAATCCCGTATTGAGGATTGTATGATTTGAGGATTGTGAGACTAGCTCAAATATTCTCAACATTATTAAGAGGTTGCACCATGTTAAGAAAATAAAACTCACATGAGCGTTCCTCACATTCAGCTCTATAGGACTACAAACCTGATTGGCGGGGAGCCAGAGAAGGCTGACAGCAGGAACTGACCTCTCAAGGCTGTTTGTAGAGGAAAGGGGTGGTTACATAGCATTCTACGGGCCAGGTCACTAACCTTACCTTCTCCCGGACTACTTCCTCCAGACTATACAATCCTAAGAAGTGAGGCCACTGACTGAAACAGGCTCACCCTAGAGAAAAGTCAACCCGCAAAATCTTTCTAAACCCTGGTTCATGTAGAATTATTTTCATAGCTGCAGAGAAAATTGGCAAAAAATAATATTTTGACCAAAGTGTAGAAAACTTGATCAAATAATTCTGTTCCCACATTGTTTTATTATAAAAATAAGGCTACATACATTGTAATCAACTTGTAATAATTACCTGAGATTTGTTCATGCAACAGTTCAAATGTTAAACTTTGCCATGAGCAATTGCTTAATATACATCAAGTTGTTAGAAGATTATTTTAGGTGGGTGCTCACTTTCCATCATTTATTTTTCTTTGCCATAAAATACCTTTTCTGCCTTTATTATGACTGAACCTTCTGAAAAGAGCTGAGAACAGCATGTATATTGAAATATTATTGAGTAAAAAGATTTCTTATTTCAACTTGATTCAGAGATAAAAGCACACCATGCTATGGAATAGTTTATATTTTTAAAGAATCCCAACTATAAAAAACAATTGTATTTTATTTTGAAGTAGGGTGAAAATTTCAAATACTGAAGTGATTGTCTGGAGTACATGAAAATGGAGTGCATGTGGGCTATAGTAACTATGAGGCAAATTTGTATTCATCATCACCATCATTGAGGGGAGTTATTTATACTCTCCATATAAGTCACTTAAAAGACACAGCAGTTATAACCCTCCAGATTAATGTTGCACCTAGGAATGCATGTAATCATGTATGAGCTTTAAAATTCAAAAGTGTTTAAAATTGTTTTATTAATGTACCATAGATATTTACAAGATTTTAATAATATACATTTTTTTTTTCTTTGCAAACAAGTCTGTATTAAGAACGCGTCTTGTGTCAGAGGCTGGAGAGCATATTTACAGAATGATTTGCTTTCAAAAAACTCTCAAAGATTTATGGTTTTATTCATCGGATAAGTGGCTGAATAGCAAAACAGTAAAAAATCACAATGACAATGGACAGAAAATGGGTGCTAGTTTCTAAGACTTGAATTCCTCTGGAACTCAAACCTGCAAAATATGAAAATAAGACAAAAATATTTTGAGATAAAGTATTGCCTGCTAGATTAATTTTTCAGAACCCCAAATTCATACTATCATTTATCTTTTAGTAACATATTTTATTATACTTGTCTCATTCACATTATATTTAATTTTAGAAAGTGCCTTACCATGTCTTTGTCCAAGGATGTCTGATTTAAGTATAAAAATGCAAAAGAAAAATCCCTAAATTGGCAGAGTCTGCCTAAAGGATTGGCCAACATCGGATGCTAATGACTTTCACTCAATCACAGCTTTAGGCAGATGAGTAAGTGATTCTTCTAATGCAAAAATGATACATTCTTATTGCATGCTAAGTCAGACTGACTGGTGTTGGTTGGCTTAGAAAATTCTTTTGAGGAGGACTTGAAAGTTGTGACTCAGCTCCTTAAGAATGCCACACTTGATTAGTGATGTCTGCCATGAACATGGGAAAGGGTGTATATTTACCTGCGCTTCACATTTGCCATCCCTGCTGAAAAAGACCTGGAAGAATCTATGAAAAATCTTTTTGATTTTTGTGACAATAGAATGAGTGATAGAGTTATGCTCTAATGACACAAAGTTTTTTTCCTGTTCTCTATTTTGGTTTTCAAATGAGGAAATATAAAACCATTTATAATGTATAAGCATGTTACAATTTTGGAGAATAACTTTAAAAAACTGGCTCATCACCTTTTGCTCACAATTGAAATTTTATCTTATCACCCAACATTTAAACCATAACTGGAAGATTTCATGGGGCTGAATTTCATGCTGTGGCTGTCTAGGTTCAGAATCTACTATAGCAATGGTGACTCAACTTACTTGACATTTTTGGAATCCTAATTTCCTCACTGCTGCTTCCATCTCCACCATCACTGACTGTTCTTATCTCAATTAAGTAGTCTTCTTCAAATGGAACCAGAAGCTCAGCTGATGTATTGTTTGTTTCCAAAATATGAGTTTTACTCTGTCTGTTTTGCCGGTACAGAATCTGAATAAAATGAAGTATCAAGTTAACATGGACATGTTGCTTTTCTAAGGTTCACACAATGGTAAGACAAAAGATACATCATCGTAAATGTTGTACTCCTCAGATGGAAATATCCAGGTGATGTCTTTCCCTTATATTCCATTGCTCCTGTTAAGAAAAAGAGGGTTTTTTTTGGCCTATGCCTCTGGAAGGAGAGTAGATTTATCTCTATTAGTTAAATAGCTTGAGGCTATTATCATTGGAGCTTGCTGTGGAAAGTCACTGTTCAGTTTGGACCCATTTCAAATGTTGAATATATATCTGCCAAGAGATGATGTCCATTGTCACTGAGGGTAATGATTTGCTCTGGGTACTTGATTGTACTCTTGTTAGATGCCTTTTATATTGTTAAAAGATCACATCATACTGCAGCCTAAGTTCTAAAAACTCTATTTAGATACATTTTTTGATCTCATTCTGATCACATCTACTACCCACATAAGCCATCATGTTATGATGGCAAGGGGTGTCACTTGAAGAAAAAAATGTTACATCCTATGGAATTTGATTTTTTGATGTTCCCTAACACATTACTGGACCTCGGAATATAAAACCTTTTCAACGGAAAATTAGAAAGCAGCAATGGTATTTTCAAAATAATTTTGAAAAAGATTCCAATGTTTCCATATGCAGCCAATTTGTTTTCTATTTGGGTGTCACACATTTCATTCCTTAGTAACTTAATTGACATGATTAAAGGAAAAACTAAATACTCACCTTGTACCCCAAAACTTCAGACTCATTTTCCATGGTTTTTACATGCTCCCAGTTCAAGCATAATTTAGAGTTTGTCAGCTTCCAGGCAATGTTTGCTGGTGGTTGGCTTGGAGCTTTAAAGAGATAATCAAAGATTCAGATGAATGTTAATTAGTTCATGGTCACTGTATGATGTATCAACATGAAAAGAAAAAATAAGTCTTCGATGATTTGCACAGAAGAGGCTAAAATGTTTTCAGTGTCATTTGACACATATTAATTCTAATCACAGTAAGCAAATTTATTCAAATCTGGTCATTTGGGAATGTCTTTGTGACAGACTTATGAATTAATAATGGCTTGCTGCATGTCCAGTATTAATTTATTAATCATTACTGTTGAGTTTGTTTACTTTATCATGTATAAACAGACAGAGGGTCTCTTTATCTACGATTCCATTTGGCCATCAATCAATGAGCATGTTTAGCAAATTCAAGTTGCAAGCATTTTATGTATATCAACACAGAGATGTTCATTCCTAAAATTCTTTACTTTTTAACATTATATTAGTTAGGTTTCTAATTGTAATACAACTAACTCAAGATATTTTAAGCAAAATATTTGCAGTACATTTTCAAGGATATTTCTTATAACTCATGGCAGATTGCAGCAGAGTCCGAGGAGAGAAAACATTGTCACAAAGCCGCGGTCTTCACTCTGCTTTAACGAAGCAGGGTCTGCTGCATGCTCATCTTGCCAGAGAGCACCTCTTTGTCATTCTCACTGTACATGGCATAAATCATGACTGTTCACCACACCTGAAATTTAAAACCTCCTCTGTTCAGAGACAGTCCAAGTTAGAATTCCCCTGAGAAAGCTGATGATTAACTTCATTTGGTCGTATGTCTAACTTAGCTTAATCAACTATGTCTGGACAATGTGAAAGATGCATGCTATTTAAAGTAGATGGAGCTTTTGGGAACCCAGAAAAGGGAAAAGTCGTCACAAACTGATTGATCATCCCAAAGGACATCAACTTTAAATCCAAACTGAGGCTTTTATTTTTCTGAAATTAATGTTGTCTGGGTGAGAGATGGTGGGAGAGAAGAGATGAAAGGTTTAGAATCCGGCTTCTAAACTAATGGATGTATTCCAACTAGGGAATTTTACATACAAGAAAACTAGAATCCAGGTTGGGAAGTCACTTATCCAAAAGCATGCAGATAATGAATCTTGGCCTATTGCTTTCCCGTCTAGTGTTTCTCCAGAACAACTTGCTGCTTATCTGCGTTCACATGACTATTTTTGAGATTTAAGAAACTGGAGAGATTTAAAATAATTCATCTGGAAAGCGGAAACAAAGATAAAACTGCCCAAGAAGATGTTTTTGAACATCTTTTTTGAATTTGTGAGACTGAATGAGCATAATATTTAATTCATTGTAACACTTATAGAAATGGAAACTATTGCTTTCGGAGTTTTGACTCAACTGCTGTTTGATCTCCTATGTATCACTGGAAGATTCACATATTGCTGAATCCAGGTGTCTCAAATATATTACCATACATTCTCTTTCCACCCCAATTCCACTGGGATATCACTATTGTTCACTCAGCCACTTACAGTACAGTTGGGATGTGATAGAGAAATGTTTCCCTGTATGCTTACATGAGGCTCAGTTCATATTTTATTATAAGTTTATCACATTGGATTATATTTATTCTTGGTTATGTGTTTCTTTAAATTTCTTGAGGGCAAGTGCCTTGTTCAACTCTGTATTACTAACCCCTAGCACAGTGCCTGGCACATTGGAGACATCCAATTCATATGTGATGAATAAATGACTGTACAATAAGATGGCTAAGGAAAACTGCTCAGGGTCCTGTGGTGATCTTCTCAGGCTGTATTGATTATGTACTGGGCTCTGGGCAGATCCATAGGTGACACAATACAGCCAATCCATTCATTATGTTGTCCTATGATCAAGGCCAATTGCCATGGTCAGACTCATAGCAATCTATACCTGTTTATAAGATGGACAGGCCAATTGGATTGACCATGTCCTGGTTCATTTCTTGACAATATAAACCCATAATTAAAGGTCTGAAAGCTTTTAGCTTAGTAAGCATTCAATACATTGCTTGTCAATGTACAATGTATTTGTCAATTATAATGTTTATCAACATATTTATTTCTAAAGGGCTGAATGACAGCAATAATTATTTTGTAACTATCCTTCCTCAACTTATCCTCCAGTGCCTTTTTAAATCTTTTTCTCAGCTATAAAAGATACAATATCAAAATTCTCACAGGATATTGCAATTTTAATTTCTAGTATACTCTCGATACCTTTCTTTTTATCTCCATTCTTTAAAATTCAGCACTAACATTACCATTATACAATCAATACAGAGAAAATACAAATTTACCACTTCAGTGTCATTGGCAATGTGGATTCTGAATGTTTTATGTATTTCTGTATGTTTTGTTTGTTTTAGGAAAAGTATTGTTTTCAACACTATAAATCCATTGAAAAAAATCAACAGGCTAGGAGACAGAAATGATTTCTTCCAGCTACGTAAAAGAGCGGGTTGCGATGTTGGCAATGACTTTGTCATTGACATGTTTGCATTTGTGTCCTCATCTACCAAAGCAGAAGCACAACTTTTTGTGGCCATAAAATGAGAAGGGTTGCATTCTGAGTGAGTACCTTGGTATGAATAGCCAATTATATGGATTATTTAGAATGTTTTACTTCTGTTGCTCTCTGGGAGATGAAAAGAGTTGCACTTTGATGTCAGAGGGACTTGAATTTGTATCCAATCTCTTCCAAAAGCCGGATTTTCCCATTATAAAATGAAACGAGTAAGTCCTAATTTATGAGATATGAAATAAAATATGAAACGTTCCTCATTTGGTTATTGGTATATATTAAAAAACTCTGAAACTGTTAATTCTCTTTTCTGAGAGTAGCAGTTCTCCACTGTGGTGTTATGACATAATCAATTTTTCAATTGTGTTCGAAGTGGTTTGCTGCTAATAATACAATTCTGAAGTTTGCAAATGATTCACTTCTTAGATACAATTAGTGTACATTCAAGTTTTTCCCTTAATAATATTGCTCTTACTTGGATTCTTTATATGTTTTTAGAAAGGGAGATAAAATGGGAGAGTCTCAACTAATTATCTTAGAATATCTCTTAGTCTACATCCTTTCTTATTTTCATCAATGGATGTTTCTCCAATGTCAATCCTTTATGTCTGATATTGAAAAGTAAAACTTCTGAAAGCTGCTTTAGAAGGCCATCACCTTAATATAAGTACTGTTTACAGTTCTGGTTTGATGTAGCTGATTAAACTGGGTTGCAAATATCTATGATAAAATTAAAATTTCTATCACCTTGACAAACCAAAACACTGTCACATGGATAGCACAAAACACATGTCATGATGTTTGTACCAGTCTGTCAACGGTAAACTCAGCAAACAAACACTTTTCTAATTTTTAAAAACTTTCCAGGCAATTTCCAAAGACTAAATCATTTTCTATTAATCAAATGACAGAGCAACATTAAACTAGCCCGTCACACCTCTAATGGTTTCCTTGTAATCAATTTTTCTGGAGATGGCATTTATATTCAACTGTAGTTCACACTGTGAACTCAATTCAAAAACAACTTCTTATGTTACACTTCTAAGTAACAGTATGGGGTTGACATTTGGGCAAAAGAGAAAGAACATAAGTGCAAGATAAAATAAAAGCTTAATGCTTCCTTTATGTGTAAATATGGATTGATTGCATATTTGCAGCAAGAAAGAATCTAGTACAAAATGCTAGTCAGTCAACGTCAAGGGCCAAATTGAGCCAAAATTTGCAAACACTTCTAGTTACTGCGTCTGACTACTTCTTTCTATATAAGTAGTGTTTTGTTTGTTTCACTTTTCTTTTCTTCTTGGAATTGATGTAAATATTTTTCTTTCTTTCCTTGTAAATCTAAATTCCATTTGAGTCATGTCTGTGTGGATCACAGTATATTTGCAGTACCTCTCAGTTTCTTTTGGAAATCCATCATTTCCACTAGGCTTTGGTACTTACAGATGAATCACTGATATTTGTTTAAAAGAACAATAGCACTAGCATCATCATCATCAACAGTAACAATAATACTTAAGAAGTTTGGCATATGGTATTCCTTCTGTTTGGAAGCTCTTTTGTTCTCTTTATCTTTAATTTTGTATAAAAATACATAGCCTATCCCATATAGATGCTCCTTCTTATGTACATCTTAGTTTCTCATTTATTTTCTTCACTGTACTTTTCATAATTTATGATTATTTTATTCATTTGTCTTTTTTTCTTGTTTTAGGTTGCCTCTCTTCTAAAAGAGAAATTGCCGGTTGGCAAAGATCTTGCTTGGTTTAATGACTCTTAGGCCCTCAGCACCTAACCCCGGGCACAGCTCATGGGAGGCACTATCTCTTGAGTAGATGACTGAATGATCATGCAAAAAAAACAAACAAAGAAAACACCTCTGTCTTCTCTTTAGTTTAGCCAATTAGAACAGGCAGAGATTTTGGTAAATGTGAGCTCTGCTTTTTCAGACTTTCCAATGGAAGATCAGATCAGATTACAAATCTAGACAGTGACAGTTTGAATGTGTGATGAATGCAGAATTTTTTCAGTTACCACTATTGAGAGGTAATCTTGATGTCATCTCAAGGACATGGAAAATCAAAGTTACATACAGGAGTAGCACCTGGAATCATGGTTATCATCAATGTTTCATTAAAGCTGTTTCTCATACATGCTTTGGATGTCCTTCTACGACCCTTAAAAAAAGAAAATTTCTTTTCTTTTTTTTTTTTTTGAGACAGAGTCTCACTCTGTCACCCAAACTGGAGTGCAGTGGCCGGATCTCAGCTCACTGCAAGCTCCGCCTTTTGGGTTCACGCCATTCTCCTGCCTCAGCCTCCCGAGTAGCTGGGACTGTAGGCGCCCGCCACCTCGCCCGGCTAGTTTTTTGTATTTTTTAGTAGAGATGGGGTTTCACCGGGTTAGCCAAGATGGTCTCGATCTCCTGACCTTGTGATCCGCCCGTCTCGGCCTCCCAAAGTGCTGGGATTACAGGCTTGAGCCACCGTGCCCGGCCAAAGAAAAAGAAAATTTCTGCAATAAATTTATAAAGAGAAAGAAAGTAGCTGTGTTTTCTTACTTTAAAAAATGCAAAGAAAGTGAAATTGCCTCTAACGGAGGAGTATAATTACACATGTTACCATGCACTGAGCCTTCATGTATGAAAGCCTCTGGGTCACCTTGGTGTACATTATATCCTTTAGTTCTCAGATAAATTGCTAGAGGTAAGTATCTTCATTTCTGTTTTTCAGATGAGAAAATGCATTCAGAGTTATCAACTAATTAGATCTGGCACACAGATAGTACATAGCTGAGCAGGGATCCATATCCACAGTTCTCTCTGAAGTCCCATTCTAACTTTTTCCAACACTGCTTCACAATGGCCAGAGTTATTGGAACTCTTAGAAAAAACACAAATACATTAAAGGGGAAACTTTGGGGGAAGTTATAGAGTGGAAAAAAGACCATTTGACCATATATGGGCCTGGCAGTGGCACTACAAGCTGAGAGATTTCATGAAGCCAGGTAAGTGAATGTTAAACTCTAGAAGATCAGTAAGTTTGGGATGTCAGGGCTAGAAGAGGAATGATATAGAAAGGAGCTTTGAGACACATTGTGAAAGATCTTGCTTGCCTTTTTCTTAGTCTTCATTCTCTGGAATAGCGGAGACAATGACATTTGACGAACAGAAGAGAAGTATGATGGCATTTTAGAAGGAAAAATTTCAAAGCAGTTTGAGGTTTAGACGGAAGATTTGAGAGTCAGAGAGAGAAACTTTTCAGATGGTTAGGGAGGAAGATGATAAAGGGGCACAGTGGTAGTGGGATGAAGAGATTTCATGCTCATCAGTCTAACAGTGGCCATGACAAAACCTTTCTAAGCATTTGTGTCCTCCTATCTAGAAATTAAAATACCAAACTCCTTGACTTATTGTAATTACTAAGTGACATATAGTATGATAAATTTAATACAGGGCTGGTGACATAGAAGTGCTCAATATTTTTAAACTGTGGTAAGCAAAATAAGGAACCCCCAAAACATGATCACATCCTAATCTCCAGTACCCATGGACACATTACTTTATATGGAAAAGGAGTTTGCAAATGTGATTAAGGTAAGAGTCTGGAGGTGAAGAAATAATCTTGGATGATTCAGGTGGCTCCAATGTCATCATGAGGGTCCTTACAAGGGAAAGAGGGAAGCAAGAGAGTGAGAGTTGGAGGAGTTGTGATGACAGAAGCAGAGGGTCAGTGGCAGAGATGTGAAGGTACCCTACTGTTGCCGGCATTGAACATGGAAGAAGGGGTCACAAGCCCAAGGAGGGTCACAAGTCCAGGGATGTGGGTGGTCTCCAAAATCCAGAAAACAGGAAATAAATTCTCCTTTGGAGTTTCCAAAACTAGTGTAGCCCTTGAGCACATCTGGCTTTCTACCCAGTCAAACCTCTTTCTAACTCCTCATCTCCAAAAATGTATGATAACCAACTTGTATTGCTTTAAAACACTGAGTTTGAGGTCATTAATAGAAGAATATAAAAGTTACTGTTCTGCTTTCACAATGTCTGTGATATAGAATCTCAAAGTAATAAAATGAGAGGTTGGATAGGTATTTAAATATAAAGGGATGGAGACTTGTATATTCTTCTTATTCTCAGGTGCTTGTTGGCTATTTTGATAGGGTCACTGAAGCATATAGGCTGGTAAGAGTCAAATTTAAGAGATATTAAAACTGAATATCCATAGAAGAAATCAGGAATTACAGAGGTTTTTCTTGTTCGATTTAGTTAAGCAAGTTGAATACTTGAAGAAACACTAATCTTCATTTAAAATTTCTGATTATTATTTCACTTTTTCCTTAGCAGAGGTATTCTAACGTTGTATCTTGGGTGAAATTACTCATTGTTAATTAAACTGTTTTCGAAAATTTGTGTCTCCTACTCGTTGACAAATCGATCATATGTTAACCATCAGACAAACCAATAATCATTTTAGCATTTGATGTGAATTTCAGTCCAACCCATTTGTAGGATCAATTGGCCCAATTTAACAAATTTAGTGTGAAAAACAAGGATTTTTTCTGCTTAAAAACATAGAATAATTTAGCACAAACTAACACTTTTAATTTAGTTTGCATGGACAATGAAACCAGCAAATTTTCAGAAGACAGAAAAAATTATTATTGAGATTTTCTGATATGTATGTAGAATATATACAGAGCGACTTCAAAGACGCCTGGGCCAGGTGCCCCTTCGCAGGTGCCCACGACCCACCCTGTAGGCGGTAGGAGGGGCGCGTGCCAGAAGCCCCTTCCTCGGCGCTGTGAACCCGTCACCCAGCTTGGCCTGGACCTGCTCCTGGCGCTGGGCCGGTCCCCTGGGACCAAGCCTGGGCGCAAATACCGACCCCTTCTGCAAATGAGAGTAGCATTGTTTTGCCTACACCCACCAGCTCCGGCTCCAATGGAGCCCTGTCTCGGGGGGCCGTCACTGCTATCATCGTGTTCTTCTGATTCCTGGCCGTCTTGTTCCCCGCTGTGGGGCTGGCACGATTGGTGCGGAAGCTTCGGGAGATGCGGCAGACAGAGGGCACCTACTGGCCCAGCAGCGAGGAACAGTTCTCCTATGTAGCTGGGCCTGGGCCCCTCAGGACTCCAATGAGACCCTGTGGGGCTGCCTGCACATCTAGGCCCCTTCTCCTCCATCTGTCCCCCTTCATTGCTATGTGACCTTGGGGAAAGGCAGTGCCCTCTCTGGGCAATCATATCCACCCAGTGCTTCAGAATAGCAGGGAAGAAGGTGCTTCAAAGACTGCCGTTGAGGTCAAGGGAGTGTGGGGCTACTCACTTTTATGTATTTATATAAAATTAGTAGTGAGATGTGAATATATGTATATATATATTACAGAAGATCTCAAGAAGAATTTTAAAACACATATACATGTATTATATATGTCATATGGATGTATCTCTCTCTTCCTGAGGTAAATGATTAGTTCAATGTTCAAGTTTCAATCCACCTTAAGTTGGTTGATGGGATTATGTATAATAAAAGTTGACCTGAGTCTTGGCTCAATAACTGCACTAAAATGTCTGTCAGTCTACCATGATACAATCTGTTTTTTTTTTCTTTTAAATGTTTCTTACACATTTCTAATCACTCTTGATTTGCTTGAGATAGAAATTGAATTACACACAAGAGTTTCTGTGAGTTTGGCATCTCTCGGTTAACTAGAACTAAATGTCTCGGCAATCTTAAAACTGCTGATTGATCGGAGATTTTCATCCAGATTTGCAGATTAGCTGAAAGAAGCTAAACTACTCCAGAAAGACCAAAGAAGCAAATCACACATCCAAGTTATCTGGCAATGACTTCATCGATTTAGTCAACACTGAGTAAAACAGGAAAAGGAATAGAACTTCACTGTTAACTAATCCATTCTTGAAAATAACTCACAGCCCAGCCTGTCTAAAACTGGGTGGATTGGAGGAAAGTTGGCTAAAAATTTTTGCTCCACAGGCGTTTGCAGTTCCACAGCACTTTGTATTTTCTAAGATGCTTCCAGAATCAGTACCTTGTTTGTGCCTCATGGATAATTTGGAAAGGCAGTGAGGACAGAGATAATTTCTATCTAATAGATAAGAACATGAAAGCAGAAAAATGGAATGCCTTGTCCTCTTTCAAGTCATGAGTCAATGATGTACCCAGAATTGGAACATGAATCTCTGACCGTTGATCTGGTTATGTGGAAATAACTAGATAATCTATTTAATCAAGGGCCTATTCTCTGAGATGGTTCCTAACTTCTTTTGTACATGACAAATATACACATAAAGGGAATAACTTTAATATAACTTTATTTTCAAACTCAACCATCTCTTCTTTCCAAATATGGTGGTGTAATTAGAATACGGCATGTATAGGTAAACTAGATTTTTGTAAGTGGCAGTGAATATGTCTTAGTCTTTCTCAAAATTCAGCAACTATATTTGTTATCTTTCATTCATCAGGATTCAGAGAGCAAAAAAAATGTGTTTTAAAAACCTGATTCTGTGAATAATTTGTGTCCATTAATAATATATAAGAGATACGTAAATATTATTCAAACTCAAAAAATCATCTTGCAGGAACAACTAAGTCATATCTGATCAGACCTTCCCCAATGTATTGCTGTGCCTCATATTATGGAATATTTGTGCATTACCAGACTCAGTCAGAAAACAAAGGCAGCAACAATCATCAAAAGATGAAAAACATTCATCTTTTATTTAGTAGATTCTGATTATGTGAAATCACCTGGCTGATTATCAAGGGATATAATACAAAGCAGAGAAGTTCATTCTTAGATTTCAGGGATTTCCAAGTAAGCTGTAGTCATAATGTATCCTAAAAGGAAAGATCTAGGTATCTGACAGTTGCAGGATCACATCTGAATATACTCGGACTCAAATGACAAACAAAACAAAACAAAAAACCATTTACTAAGCATTTACTAAGGTGCGTACTGGGCATTTATTATTAATAATCTCTTTCAATCTTGAACAAAACCTATGAGAACATAAATATAACTTTTTCCTCATTTTATAGGTAGGCAACTGAGGCTGAAAGATAAATACTACCTAACCTTCTAAGGATGGGAGGTCAGTTTTTGAATGCATTTAGAAGGAGGGCATCAGGGCCAGTCTTAGACATTATACTCTTCTGTCTTTCATTGATATACTTGGAGTATTCCTCTTTTGGAATTCCGGAAAGATCAAAACATTTACCTTGATTGTTACCAAAAGGTTTCAACAGCTATCCACATTTAAGGGACAAACCAACTAACCAAAGTAACAAAGTAGTAAAGAAATGAGGGGTGGGAATACAATGAACATCAAGCAAAGGAATAGGTTTCTCTTCACAGATGAATCTTGTTTTCTGGAGGGTATGCATACTTACGGGACTTTTTGGTGGTAACATTGACTGGGGGGCTTGACGGCCCTGTTCCAGCAGTGTTGTAAGCTCTCACAGAAGCAAAGTAGATGGTATTAGCTTTCAGCCCTGTGATGTTTTTGGTTGTGACATTTCCACTGACTTTAATTTTACCAATCACGGATTCTTTGGAGTCATCTGTCCAGTATAAGACCTGATAATTAAAAACCAAACACAAGCAATTTATTGTTCCCCAATAACTATCAATCATTGTTTACCCACAACTATCAACCACAACCACAAGGGATATGGGAAGAAGACAGAAGTATAGATGACAAAAACGTTTTCTAATTAAAATGGTTATACAACAAAATTGTTATTCTCTACTATTTATGAGGAAAAAAGTCATGAATGCAAATTCACAATGGAAATTAGAGAACCTGATTTTTTAGATTACCAAAATAAAGTATTTTATGAGCTATCTAAAGGTTACCAGCTTTAGCAAATGACATATAACAAGTCAGACAAAAACACATTTGTATATAATCAAAGACTTTGATTATAATGTCTTGCTATTGGCATTTCTTTTCAGAGTTATTTGAATCACAGATTAATTAATAATTCAATTTATACTGAGTCCTACCTTTGCATTAGCAATGTTTTAGGTATTGAAAAAAAAAGAGAATAAATTAAGTACCTATTTTCAATCCCCTGATCATGTAGCTAAGAGGTTACAATCCACAGTATATGTGAAAATAAGTCATAGAATGCATTACAAAGAAGTGATATAGAAAAAAATATGCTACAAGAATTTGACAAAATACATCAGGAATTGATGAGAGTAGAGCTCAGAAAGGAGACTAGGGATGAAATTTGAGAAGTAACTAGGGTTCAGATAAGAGGTAAGGCATTCTTGGCGTGGAGTGGAAAAGACACCTGAGAGCAGAACTTTCTGTTGGAATCAGAGGATTATAGGTATATATATGTATATATAAACACACACACATACATACATATAAAGACAAAATTAAGAATGTTTAGGATTATACATTTATTATAACTCCAAAACTAAATAAATTATGTTACCCATTTTGTGAATCGCTGAATTTGCAAGTTGAAGAATATTGAGTGATGAGCAACCTTCCCTTAAAATGTTCTTATCTCTTGACTTTGTGAGACGACGGCCTACAAATGTAATTTGCCTTACTCTTCATAGACTAAAAATAGCAGACTCAAGACAATCTAGGTATTTTTTTTCTTTACTTAACTGCCTTTTCTGAGATGATTACATCTTTTCAAGTTATACTGCAATTTGCGGAGCAGGTTTCTCAATGAAATTTTTCCATGGTGTAAGATGATTGAGGAGCAGACTTTACCTCTTACCAAGGGAAAAAAAAAATGACTGCAATTTTAATAATTAATCATATAATCACCTGATCACTTTTGAAAAATGTTGTTGTGGTAAGAACAGTTAATATGAGATCTGTCCTCTTGAAAAATTTTAAGTGTACAATGCATTATTGTTGACTCTGTGTGCACAGTTGTATGGCAGATCTCTAGAGCTTACTTATCTTACGTGTACTGAACCAGTATGCCTTTAAAAATGGCTACTATTTGTTAATTTGTTTGCTTTGAATTACCTAGAAATATCTCCCTTACTTTGAGAGAGGAGGCAGGACTTTACTGTGGACAAGACTGAAGACTGGCTGAAACAGGGAAGAGGCTAAAGCACCTCTTCATAAGATACACGCACCAGTTCCATGTCAGTTTACCACTGCCATGGCAACACCTGGAAGTTACCACCCCTTTTCATGGCAATGACCTAGAAGTTACCACCCTTTTTCTAGAAACTTGAGTAACTCACCCATTAATTTCTAGAGTAACTCACTCTAGAAATCTGAGTAACTCACCCATTAATTTGCAATTAACTTATAAGTGGGTATAAATATGACTGTAGAACTGCTTTCAAGCTGCTACTCTCTTGGAACACTGCCTGTGGGGTAGCCCTGCTCTGCAAAAGCAATTTTGAAGTTATAACACTGCTGCCTCAATAAAGCTGGGTTTTTTTTGTTGTTGTTATTTTCTGTTTTTTTTTTTTTTACCACTGGCTCACTCTTGAATTCTGTCTTGAGCAAGGACAAGAAACATCCCAGTCTAAGCCCCAATGTGGAGGCTCACCTACCTTGTCTCAACTTCATTCCCTGCTTCAGCTTTAGACACACATTATCATATGCTAACAAAAGGCTAGTAGGATAGGACTGTTGAATAGGAGCTATTGTGAAATCCATTGATTACCTCATAGCCCAGCACTCTTCCAGTGTTTCTATTCCAGGCAATAGCATTCCATGAAACCTCCATTTCAGAAGCAGAAAAACTCTGGACAGAAGTTCCCCTTGGGGCCAGTTGAGGTTCTACCATCCAGAGAAAGACATAGCCATCTTTAGCAGAGTGGTTCATTGAAAATGGAACAAGGGAACACAAACTATGCATAGGGTCTCAAAGAAAACCAGAGCTGAGGACAACTTACCATCTTCCCCAGAGTAGACAATGGTCACAGTACTCAGGGATCCTTCTCCTTCATTATTATACACACCCACTTTGACTTCAAATGGAGAGAGTGGGATGATACTTTCATTTCTGTAAACAAACCTTGATGATTCCACAGATGCTACTTTCTCCTTGGTCCAGGTTGTTGAGCCCACCGGCCGGAACATGACGATATATCCAAATCCCTCCCCATTCTGTAGTTCTTCTGGAATTGACTTGGGCAGAATGTGATCAATCACTGAGTATTTGCAAAAATATTTTATTAAGCTACTATAATACTTATTGATTACTTCACATTTCTTCCATAGAGACAAATACAGATATTTATTCTGTTTAATGATATATTAAAAACACTTTAATTTGGAATGCCAATTAGAAAAATGATCCCAGTTAAAAATACTCAGATAAATAGTTTAAGTTTTCAGATAGAAATATAAAACAAGCTTTACATATTTATATATTTTCTTTGATCATTCACAAATTATTATAATAAAACAGTTTAGAAGATTTTATGATACACACTAAAATGTGGTTTTGATATGAATTTTTAAACCCAGCACAAATTAACTCATTAACTATTTATTTCAAGACTAGATATGTTTTCCTTTCACAACATTTTAAACAAGTTTTTGTAAGACATGTGTAATGGAATTATTGTGAAATAGCATATGCTTTAAGGCATAGAGTATTTCTTTAAAAAAGTATATAAGACCTCCCATCATTTTTTTGGCATACATCTTCATTGGTAGTGACATGTGTGCATTTTCCCTCACATGAAAAAACGAACTGTTGCCTCTCACAAAGATCAGATTCTATAAAATACATTTCAAATCTAAAATTGCTAAAATAGCAAAATAGAAATAGATAATATTTCCCCGGTACTCTGCAGATACTAAAAATTATAAACAATCACATAAACTTAGCAAATTAAAGTGAATCTGTACTTGAATTTAGACCAACAGATCTCCTGATTGCAAGAGACTTGTATTGAAAAATCAGTGGAATTTATTTGGTTTTTCCCAAGGAAAATGTTTCGCTTTTTTTTTTTTTTTTAAATAAATATTCTGACAGACTAATAAAGGCAACACCTGACAGGACACAGCGCTTCTAGTCCCTCATGTCCACAACTCCATTTCAGAGCTTCTCTTTATTCGAGGGAGTCCATTTATTTTATCAATCACATTATCCTGCCACTTGGAACCCATGTGAGCACCCATTCATGAGCACCAGCACCACAGGCACCGTCTTGGTGAGTATCTATGAGGGCAGAATCTCTGTACTCTGTGGTGACTAACAGACCTGGTCAATTCCTCTCATAGAGTCTACATACGAAACATGGTGGGGGGCAGAACAATAATAGATATACACAGAGCAGGCAAAAGTAGAGAACATACAGTAGCAGGAACAGTGAGACAATAGAAGCTAAGAGAAAATAGATGCTGTAAATTAGAGAGAGGAGATCCAAATTAGCTGGCAGCCAGGTAGAAAACTGGAAGTAAAGGAAATGGGAGGAACTGAGGCATAAGTATGAGAGACTATTCAAGCCAGGGCTGGATCAGCAGAGGGGCTGCTGATGGTTGGCTAGAGCTCCTGTGCTCGAGTGCCCAGAGCAGTGATGAACGATGTTCCGGTTCTTCATTTGACCTTCCTACCTGCTTGCTGAGACTTTTTCCTGTCCTCATTACTTCCCATGTAGCTTTTAAATGAATCCCCATTAACCGAGATGACCTGAGCTGGTCTCTATTTCTTGCCATGTGGAACAGTCTAACAAATACAGAAAGTGAAAAGAGGAAGAAAAATGCTGTTTCTGACATCTGGGGAAACAAAGTATTTCCTCATATTAATGCTTCTCTTCTTTTTCATAGGGAGACTAGAAATAAAACAGTTAATTTTGAATGGCATGGAAGAAATTTATAAGAATGGAAGCTACTTGCTAGAGCATTTGATTCATTTCTGAAGTTTCTTTGATCTCAGATTTAATCAAGATGCTTAGTCAGTTCATCTACCTAAATAGGGGAGTTCTGTTTTTGTTAGTCAAGTACAATTAATATTTCTCATGGTGCTCTCTCAAGAAAGATCTGAGTCCCACATATGTATATTAGAGGGGAAAAAAGAGACTTCTTTCGATACTTCCTTTTATTCTTACATGAACAGAGAGTCAAATGATTAAGAAATATATATAGTTATTTAACAAGACCAGAAAAAGAGTTTTCTTTAAGTGGAGAAAGTGCTCAGTAAAATAAAGAAATTGTGAAATTCTCCTGGGAGTAAAATCTATGAAAATTGATAAACTAATAATTAAATTCTCAACCACAGTGTCTATAAGAACCAAATCTTCAGTACAGACTACAAATCAACAAAACTATGTACTTCTAGCAAATGTAGCATGCAGCTGGTTTTGAAAATAAAGGTTTTTGAGACACGCCTACACCTATATGTTTGTAAGTGGTATGTGGCTCTTTTGAGCTACAAAAGCAGTGAGACATTAGAAAAGAGATCATGTGGCCCACAAGACTGAATATTTTTACTGTCGGGCCCTTTAAATAAAAACTATGCCAACCCTCAGTGTAGGTATGTATCTCTTACTCTACAGTGCTTTATCCTGTGTACCTAATTTTGTAGTCATATTTATGAGACATTCACCACAAGCACCTCAAACCTGGAAGCATTTGAGAGTATACAACATTATGATAAAATAATGAATAAACATGCCCTTAAAAAGGAATTAGCCGTTGCTATATTCTAAAAATTTGATATTATGTCTAGGTTATTGGAAACAAACCAAAACAAAACAAATAAACACAAAATCTACATTTACTGTGTGGCTCTGGGGAAAACACGGGGAAGATATTTAGTTCAGTTCAGGCAGATTATACCATAGGGTGCCTAAATGAAGGATAATCATTAAAGCTGTCACTTATAAAACATAATAGTAGATTGTGACTGAATTTAGAACAGTTTTGTGTCCCACAGTGCTTTGCAAAGTCCAACAGGTACTATTTCAACTACAACAGGAGTGACATTGGCCTGGAGTGGCCTCTCTACTTCAAAGTTACTTTTCAAAACATAGTTCAGATATACTCAGTTCTGATGGTGTCTTTCCTGATTTCCTTCCAGGCTGGGTTAAGACCATTCTGTCCTGTATGCTTCTGAGCATTCAGACATTTTCTCATCCATTTTTGTATTCCACCGATAGGAACAGAGAAGCTACTTAATAGAGTTCATTAAATTGAAGGAATTACTACCTGCATTCTGGTGGCTCAGATTCATACTAATGTATGATTCATACTAATGTCTGAATCTTCTCCTAAATATACATAACTTATTCCCCAAAGAAGTTGGGCATCAGAAGAAGTTGGCTCAGTATCTACCTGTACATAATGTCAAATATGAGTGATAAATGGGATACTGAATTCACTAATTTACTTTAAGCAAGTATCTGCATATCAGATATCCAACCCCCTCAAAAAAAAAAAAAAAAAAAAAAAAAAAAAAAAAAAAAAAAAAAAAAAAAAAAAGAAAACCACACACACAGAGGAAGTGGATTTAATTTAGTTTAATTTTTTAAAATAGGGGTTAGTATGTTTTTTCTGTAGAGGGCCAGAGAGTAAACTTAAAACAAAAAACTTTTATTTTAGTTTCAAGGGGTGCATGTGCAAGTTTGTTACATGGATATATTCTGTGATGCTGAGGTTTGGGGTACAATGGATCCCATCACCCAGGTAGTGAGCACAGTATCCATCAATACAGCAAGTTTTTCAACCCTTGCCCTTCCCTTCATCACTCTTGTAGACCCTAGGATCCATTGTTGCTACCAGATAGTAAATATTTTAAGCATTGTGGGATATATGGTCTCATGCAACAGCAAGAAAGCAGCAATACACAACATGAAAAAGAATGGATGTAGCTATGGGTGGATTTATTTATAAAAACAGGAAACTGGACAAATTTGTCTCATAGGCCATGGTTTGTGTAACTTTGCCTTAAAGAGAAAGGACATTATAAATTGTGGAAAGACAGAAATTTTTTGTAATTCATGCTCATCTCTATTTAAGAATGATATGCATAGCATTTGGGTCCTCATTATAGACTGTGTACAAGCAATTGCAACACCGACCTTTCAGAATTTCTGACCAAGGAGGAGAACAAAATAAGTTATTAAGTCAGGCAAAACTTCCTGTACACTATGATGATAATGCGTATTCGGGCTTTGATGAATATGGAAACCTAAATAAACTACTCACAAACAATTCTCTTGTAGACTCACTTGAAAGTCGATGTTTTATGGGAAATACGTTTGGAGTAGCAAGTATAATATGGCTAACTTACTACCTAAGGTAGATACTCAAGGACGCAGGCCCACCCTGAGCCATCACATTGCATGGAGACAACTGGGATTGTAATACAGGATACAGTAAAAGAACATAAAGGGAAAGCCCTGTGTTCAAATGCTTCTCTGCCCAATGATGTCACATTTCTAAGTCTCAGTTTTCTTACCTGAAAGTGGTGTAACCACCTTATAGCATTATCGTGAGGACTGAATGATATGAAACTCTCTGTGTGGCATCTGAAATCCTGTAAATGCTTGAAAAAATAGGGCTTCCCCCTCTCTCTGGCCTCTGAGAGTCCCAGCTCTCTGAAAACACTGCCTTCCATTCAACAAGTGTTCATGGAGGGTGGACCACATTCCAAGCACTGTTCTTGGCCTGTAATGTCAACATGCAACAAGATATCCAGGGGAAAGGGTGACTTTCAGGGCAGTTGCATCTAGTTTCTGACACTGTCATTTATAACCATAAAGAACAACATATCTGGTTCCCAGTTCTCTCTCATAGCCTAGCCATGTGAAGTAGGCGACAGCAAGAAACACCCGGTTTGCATTTTCTGGAGCATAAGGGATGCAGGTTCATTTAACTGACAAATGTCTGAGAAACTTAAAGTGGGGAAGAGATCCAGACAGCTTATGGTGGCAGAGTGAAGAGAGATGCTAATTGGTTATGTATTGCACTTCCACTAAACATGGAGCAGGGTATGTGTCTGCTGAGGACAAATGTGAAACCTATGCAAGTGGGTCATCCAGGGGCAGCCTTAAAGGGGACTCTGTCCACAAAGACCACCTACAGGAGAGAGAATATTCACTGGAAGAGTCTGGAAATGGACCACCAAAATCCAGGAACTGATACCCTTCAGCAGCCAGTTGGGTCTGCACCAAGGAATTGCAATTGGGAGTCCTTGGTGGGGGATCATCCAGTGGCCAGCTCCCAGATAAAAAATAAATAAATAAAACAGAAACCCTACCCTATGAAATGGCAGCATCTGGTAATTTGCCATACCTAGAGCACACCAAAGTCAAATTAGAAATGTACCAGCAATCCAGATCTTTTCCTTTCTCTTCCCCTCCCAACACCAATCTTCTATAGCTCTGGAGAATCCAGAAGTAACACTGTGAATGGGGAAAGATAAATTAAAGAGCAGAATGGAAAGAAGTTGGACTGACCATGTATTCTCTTTTGCGCTACTGAATTCTCAGGCTGAGGCACTGAGCTACTGAAAATGAGAAACTTTAAATTGGTTGAAAGTCTAAATTCTAACATTTATACTTCAGTTTGAAGTGTATACACCAGACTGAAATTTGTAATAAGTGAAAAAATGAGCCTATATGTTAATGGGTAATAAAAATGACCACAAAATCTATTCCATGTGCCTAAGCTTTCATCTAGATGTGGGGAAGAATGAGTTGATCAGATGTAAAGAGCAGTGTTAGGACAAGAATAATTTTTTGCCTACAGTCTACTGAGCTCAGCTTATTCACAATACAACAGTGCCACAGGTAATAAATCAAAGAATGTCTAGTTTATCAAGCAATAATGTAAATGCTACTGACCCACCCTCAATAGATATTGAAGTTGTTTTTCAGGTATTTGGGAGAAAAGTGTGCTGAGTTCGTCATACTGTCTCACAATGAGAAAAGTTCCTAATACCTCCTCTAAATAATTCATCATCAGAATGATGTATTTTTATACCATATATTTTTATATGCTCTCAATAGTGATCAAATAAATCTTTTTGTTTTTCAGTATTCTTCCTGGCCAACTAAATCTCTTTTCTTCAAAATAACTCAGTTGGACAGCAAATTACCTCCCACGTAATGACGAGTTCAGACCGACTTCCTCCACCTCCATTGATGTTTACTGGTGCCACAGCAGGGACTAAAAGCAACCAAGAGAGATGTGGGATGGCAATTATTAAAGTACATCTTCTTCAGGAAGAATTTTGTTTTTGAATTTCACCTTTCAAAATCTCACACAGGCATATTGTGAGAGTCTTGCATTTTTAATGAACTTAAATTATGTTTACACATATCCAAATTTCCAAGAGAGAGGACACAGTTGTGTTTGATACATGAGCACCCTGGCTCCAAAATTAATTAAAAATTGAGTAACATCGGGCATTTGACATTATTATGCATCATCTACTAATTGGCAAAATGATGTTCCATTCAGATGGTAACAGTGACACTGCTGATTTAGTGCCTAATTATACAGTTGTGCTGTAAACAAGTTAGTGAGGCAGTATAATAATTAATTTTTTTTTCAATAAACAAACTAAAATAGTTTTTCTTTTTATTAGTCATCAGGATATTTTAACATTTAAAATTAAATATTGAAAAATATGTAAATAAATACATTCTTGTTTTAAAACTCCTGGTTAGAATCTCAAATCTCTCAGGAGAGAATAAGAGGGATTTTCTTCCAACTTTTCACTTGCAAAGTCAGATTTTTCTCCTGTCAAGAATGTGATTGGAAGAGGTTCTTTCTATTTATTTCTTGGGATCTAAGGCTCTGTGGTAGAGGATTCAGAAACCAGTAATTTTGATGAGTTTTAAAAAAGTATGCCCTTCAACTCTATATCCTTGTGAGGACTAATACAATGAATAATAGTTCATAGAAACTGTAAAACTGAGGAGATGCTGAGTGTATATACGGTATTGTAGTGTCCAATGAGAATGAGGTTTTACTTTACACATGTGTAAGTGTTTAAAACCATTATTTTTCTTGACATAATGACAAAAAGTATCCTAAATCTGTGACAATGGCTAAATCAGCAGGGTATGCTTTTTAAATGTGGAATTACATGAAATTGTCTATACTGGACCATTTTTGAGCAATGTGAAAGGTGGTTGGTTGAGGAAGCACCAGGATATGTCTGGGGATTGGTAGTAAGGGATTAAAATATGTAAATTTTAATTCCTCATTTCAAACTTTTCTCCACTATGTAAACCATCTAAATAAATCTAGATTACTTATTTTATTTATTTCCATTTCATACTGACGTTTAGCTCTATAAACATGACCAGAAAATAGTCATATGATAATCTGACTGTTCTTCAAAATTGCACCTTTCAGATATACCTTTTCATATTTAAATTTATCCTTAACTTTTCCAGCTTTAATCTTCATAATTTTTTAGAAAAAAATTATGTGAACCTAAACCTTATTTTCTAAGTCTTCCAATGCCTTTGATCAAAAGCAATGTAAATCAGAGTGGATTTTACAGAGTTGCTGAATTTATAGTGCTTGACAGCTTACAGTGACTAACTGCACACTATCTCAGGACCTTTGCATAGTTTAGCTGTATAAGGAAAAGTGTTTTAAATTATATTTTGATTTACTTTCTACAAAGTTCCCAGTGTTCTGAGAAATAGAAAATTCCTTTCTCCATTCAATTTCAAATTAATTGTACTTAAACCTAAAACCATATTGAGAACAAGTTAGTCTTTGGTGATATTAGAGAGAGAGAGAGAGAGACAGAGAGAGACAGAGAGAGAGACGAGAGACTCAGTAGGTTTTCAATCAGTAGAGTTTGACTCAATAGGTATGAATATCACCAGTCTCATTCTGCTACTGAAACAAGAGAGTATTAATGGTTAGAAGGTGGCACACAAACTTAGCTATGAAAATGTAAGTGTTTCTCTCAACGCTGTCCAAAGCTACCAAAATATAAATCAATGGTAAACAAACAACCTGAAACTAAAGCTCATATCCAGAGTCATGGGCAACACCTGAAGATTCTGATCCAGGGGATATATAGGAGGGCCTGGGAATTTCTATATTTACACACTTTCTTTGGCTAATCTATTGCTCATCTACATTAAGATCCTCTTTTGTGGAGAATGCTGGGTGTAAAAATCAGGAAGTTTGGATTCAAATCCTAGTTCTGTCACAAACAACCAGCTAATATCCAGGTCTTCATTTTCCTCTTCTGTAAAATGAAGGGATTTCCTTTCAGCTGTAAGTTTCTAGCGTGATTTAATTGGATGATATCACTGTCAAGTAAGTCCTTTTTTCTAGCCCCAATTCTATGATAAACATTTAACATTATCTTTAGTTTAAGGATTGATTTATTGACTTCTGAAAATTGTGCACACTTTAATAAGGTAATTTGTGTTTGTTAATTAAGCCAGAGACAACAAAGTGATCCTTTGTTTATGTGACTGTATAAGAATGTGAACTTTGTGGGCTACATACAGCTAGCAGATTAAATGTCACCCTGGATGTGAAAGTTGGAGTGGAACAAAGAGGATCCATTGAAAAGAGCTTAAGAAGGCATGGTATCTGAGCCAGATTCTTGTGTTCTGCTGTTCAGTGAACCAATTAATGCTCAATTAGTGCTCCTGTTAAATGAGTTTAGGATTTACCTCATTTGCATGGAAAAAAATTTATACTATTGCTCAATGAAGCTACAACTAGGTCAGAGTTGAGAAATAGATGAAAACATATGGCTGACTGCACCAACAGAGTCTCAATTAATTCTTGGCTACAACATTTTAATGAAACAAGCAGTAACTCATTTGCATATACAAATCTACAGATTCTCTATTGAATTTTGACTGGAAAATAGATGTGATGCAAACACAGTTTCTTAAGAACTCTGCTTAAAGGCAATCGTCTCTTACTGAACCTACTACTTGGGGAAAATACACCTTGTCTTGTGTACGTAAAAATTAAAACATGAGAGCCACTCGTTTACTGTCAAACAATTTTGAGCCAAAAGTATTAGAAGACTTGTTTTCTTTTAAGAACTGTATCATACAAAATCTTTCACATTTTTAGAACACATCGATTCTTTACCTGATGCTTTAGTTCTTAACAATTCTGATGGTTTACTTGGTTCTCCAATCCCAATGCTGTTGCCGGCAACAACGCGAAATTCATATTCCACCCAAGGACTCAAACCAACCACTGTTGCATTGTATGTCTTACCATTGAGAATTTCTGGAACTAAAAATAATGGAACACTAAGGAACCGAAGTTGGGACTACTCAAAAACAAATAATTATATAAAATTATACAATTATTAATTTAAAATGTAATTGTATTTATTAAAATTATTCGACTAAAATATTATTTTTAAAGTATCCCAAAACACTTTTGTCACTCACCTGTAGCAACAGCCTGCCAACCCACAGAAAATGGTGTCCGAGTCTGAATAGTAAATATTTGAATGGGACTGTTATTATCTGGGCCTGCTCTCCAGCTTAGTTGAGAAGTAGTACTGGAAATCTCTTCCACTTTCACATCCTCAGGAGGACCTGGTGGACCTTGAAAAAAATGTTTTATCATGACTACACTGGATATACTCACATTCATTAATTTGGGACAAGGATGGTTTATTTTTACCTGTTGTGCTTAGAAAGTAAAATATTGACCATAATGTATTTGTAGCACATTATTAGAGATAAAGTTCTATTAATTCCATTTATGTGGTAAATGACATTAATGTAGTAGTGCTTCCTCTGGAGATTAGAAAATATCAGGCATATGATGATTGCATATCAACCTATACTCAAAAATTGAGAACCATCATCTTTAATTCCTCTTAAAATCTAACTCAAGTAAATGCAGCTAATATGAAGAACTACAGGAGCATGTGGATTTGATTCTGGATTGGCAAGAATGATTTATTATAAACAGAAGACATGTCTAAGTTTTAGGTACTGACACTGCTTGCCAAGTGTGACTGTTCACTATAGTCAAATCCTACACAATTCCATGTCTGTATCCACACTACCCATACCCTGGAGTCCTGGGGTTTAAAAAATAAAAAATCTATCTGATTTCATCTCACTTCCATATCATGATGTAGTTTCTCAGAGGTCTACAATTTAGACATGAACATTGTGACTGTGAATAAACAGTGTGATCAATTTTTCACCATTTATGCTTACCTCTAACAATGATATCGGCTACTGCAGATAAACTTTCTAGGGTTGTTTGTACTGTGCAGAGATATTTTCCTGAATGATTTAACTGAATATTCCTTATCATCAAATCCCCAACAGATTCCTGCAGACAGAAAGGGAGAAATGGATAAAAATATAAGCCCATATAACAAGTCCTACATTATTGTTACAGCTGGATAAATATTAAACATAAGACAACTCTGAAATTAAAAGATATACTGGTATCATTGTTGTTCCTTGTATCTAAACCCTTTTATTACCCCCCTTATTATAATTACTTCTAGACAACAAGTATTCCTACAGAAGACACAAAACAAAATAAACCAAAACAAAAACAAATACGGCTTCAAAAACAGTCAGTGATTGTTCATACAAACAAAGATGGAGAGAGTAATTATGAAAAATGGTGATTCATATAAAAGACTTGATTCATTTTATTAAGCACTTAACAATTTCAGTAACTTACTCCTCCGATCCTTTCAAAATGAGCCATTCCTTTTTTTAAGTCTATGACATCTCCATTGAAAAACCATACAAATACCACTTCAATGGAGGGGTCATGGGACACCTGGCATGGCAGCACTATGCTCTCGCCAACTGTAACATCCATTTTGGAAGGTGGGACGGTAATGATAGTTCTCTCTGTTGAGAAAAAAAAAATTTTTTTAAAGCTTATGAGATGCTAGCCTATGGTTATAAAATACATATTTCTGAATACTTTTTCATTCATTTGAAATTATATAAACACAACCTGGAGTTCTACAATGTCCAGTGTGAAATATTCTATTGCCTGTTTTTAAATATCCTGTATTTATTATTGTAACTTATTACTTATACTAAAATTAAAAATATAGTTATATTCACACCTTATATGAAAATAGTTTACAGAAAACTGTAGACCTTAAAAAATGGCATTCCATATGTACAGAATACACTGCATTGTTTTTGTTATATTTTATTCTAACATTTTAGTCATAACATGACAACGGACACACTGGAATCAGCTCTAAATACTCTCTTTTAACTTCACATATTATGAGACAAACCATGTTTCTGAGATAATGAACACCATAGTTTCTGTAGAGATTTAGTCATAGGTTTATATTTAAGAGGGTGAATGCAACATATTTATTCTATCTTTACATAGCTGTGATATAATTTTCTTTTTGTTAAACATGCAACATGAATAGGGAAGATGGAAGTTTTCTCTTTTATAATTCAGATTTTCCATTGTCAAAATTATTCATCCATCTTAAAAACCTTCCCTCTAGAAATGTTGGCTTCTTTGTCAATCTTTGTTCTACAAGATCTAGCATCTCACTGACCAAAATTTCCAATGACAATCCCAGGGTGTGCCAGTTGTACTTGAGAGTCCTATATTTCTTCAGATTAAAAGAGATTCACAATGTAGATCGTTTTTGACTACTTTGTTTATAATAAAGTTTTGATTCCAGAGTGTTGAGAATTGATTAAAGGGAAACTCAATACCTATGAAGGGGCCCTGGACAAATATTTGGATTTAGATATGTACCATCTTACCAAGGATAAAATGTTTTGAAAGATTTACATTTAAGAATAAAGGTTTTAGGCAAGTTATTGTAAAAAAGATATTGTACATGAAGAAGTTTAAAAATAGTGAAATGACCCTGGAGAATCTCTTTCTCTATGAGTCATTTATAAGATAAAGTTTAGCTGTCTCAGAAATGGACTAAAAGCTTCACTTTCTTCTAGCTTCTTCATTCTGCTCAAGAAACCAAATTAACATTGAGCTTGTATTTATACGTTCACATTGATTAATGTGCAACTGCATTTTACCAATATAATGTTTAATTATTATTTGACCATTTAAACATTTTTAATGGTTTTCTTCATTCATAAATATTTAGAAGTAGAAAGTAGGAAGTAATAATTTTGGGTTTTAAGGTACATATTGACAAAAGAGCCATAGAAAAATAAAAACATATACTATACTTCTGAATATGAATATAATGGAGAAAATCAAACTCTTAATCTATATCAGATATGTCTTCATTTTTTATTATTTAAAATCCTTTTTATATTTATATTAGATGCATGTACTTTTTATTTTTTATTTTTATTATTTCTTTTGAGATGGAGTCTTGCTCTGTCACTCAGTCTAGAGTACAGTGATGCCATCTCAGCTCATTGCAACCTCAGCCTACCAGATTCAAGCGATTCTCTTGCCTCAGCCTCCTGAGTAGCTGGGATTACAGGCATGCACCACCACGCCAGGCTAATTTTTGTATTTTTAGCAGAGACAGAGTTTCACCATGTGGCCAGGTGGTCTCGAACTCCTGACATCAAGTGATCTACCTGACTTGGCCTCCCAAGTGCTGGGATTACAGGGGTTAACCACCGCACATAACCAGATGCATGCACTTTATATTCTAATTATATCTAAGGAGAAATTTAAAGAATGGTTTTGTGGACTACGTCCATTCTTAACTCCAAGACTTCTTCACAGATATGCAACCAAAATAAGGGTAAAAGATATCCAGGCATCCAAGAAAAATTTTTAGGATTAGAGAAAATATTTTCCTTTTGTAGTTACTCTGAAAAAAAAAATCCCAAATTTCTTATTTATATTTGTAGGAGGAGAAGTTGGCTAATTGGATGTGTTGACAGAGCAAAACTGCCCAGATTTAAAGTTTAGATAATGCAATTAAAGTAATTTTCAGACATTAAAAATGACAGCAAGTCCTTCCATTTATGACACCACATAGTGGCAAAGTTAGACAAATTATTCCTTATCTACATAGTTCATTGTTGTACAGTAATAATGACTAAAGCTTTATGAATAAGAAATGTTTATTTCATCATTTATAACGGTTACATTTTTCACTAGTTAACTCATTTGTAATTAATATTTATTGAGCATGTAATATATGTCCAATCATCTGCTAAGTACTGGAGTCACGATGGTGAAAAAAATGAGGGAAAAAAAAATCCTGCAGCAAATCAGAAAGATAAGGAGTGTTCCTTCACAGAGATGAAAGTCTACAGAAGGAAGCTAGCATGAATCAAATCATATTAATTACTATACAGTAATGTGTGATAAGCACCATATACTAGAATTGACTTTTTTGAAATGTTTGGCAGATCCTGAGGAGATCAATTTATTGAGAAATAACTGTTTTAGCTGAGAAGTAAAAGGCAAGTAGTAATGAGCTGGATAAAGGTAGCAGGTAGAGAGGAAACTAGATTTCCTATGCAGGCAAGAGCATTCACAGAGGAACTATGTGAAAAAGAACTGTGATGGACAGATTCAGTGCAACCATGTTGCTGAAAAGGATAGGATTGAACAAAGAGTAACTCAGGAGTGAAAGTGAAGAAGATGAAGTTGGACCATAGCCATGCTCAAGATATAAGCCACAAATGTAATTAAGCTCAGCTACATAATTTGTGGGTCCAAGGGCAAAATGAAAGTGTGGGGTAACTTTTTTGCAAAAGAGGAAAAAGTGTCATTAAAGGTACTAAATACAAAGCTTTTCGCTTTAAAATAATTTATTACTTATACAATAAAATCAGGGTAAGACTCAGACGAGTGATGACAGGCACTTACAAATTACAAAATGCATGATTTTGGTGTCATAATTTTATATGATATAATAAATAATACTTTATTAAGGTTATAGCTTGATTGATTATATAATTTTCTCATTTACTTTTCTGGTCAATCATTTACTAGATTGACAGAATTTATATTTTTAGCAACTTCATTTTCAATTGATATAATTTCAGTGACATCAGTCACTCCTGGCAAATGCAAGATCACAAATACTTTTTGATAAATTTTTATTTTGCAAAGTATCTTTCTTCTGATGCAAGTTTTATGAAACCATTAAGACTGTTTTATAGACTGTAGCAACATTCATAAGTTTCTGATGAATTACACTGAAATATAAATGTTAAAACATCTAGAGCTGATGATTCTCTTCATCAATATTTTTCTAAAAAGATTTAACTCTATACAAATCTGATTTGTGAGAGCCTGAATTTAAGTATAAATGTATGCAATATAATCTTAATGTTTCCTCTGACATACACTGTAACTTGTGGAGGTTGTACAAGAAATTGAAAGGGACTTCATGATTTTCATATAACTCAAAATGCCCGTTTTTCCATTCCATTTTTTGTATCTTCAGTTACAAAGAAAAACTCATCAATTATTGGTTTCCCCAAAGCTTCATTTAAAACTAATGTTCTTATCATTGACTGGAATAATCTTTAAGTTTAATTTCTATTTCTAAGTCTGTGGATTTTATTGCAATGTCCATGTGTATGCCTTCCTCTTGCAATAATTTATTGACAAAGTTTATTGCCTGAGCACTAACAATTTCTGTTCTGGTGCTCAGGCTGAAGAGTTAATATTTCTGCAAATCCCACAGAGACAGCCTCCGGGGATGTATGGACAAGCTGGCCTCCCACCTTGGATCCTCCTGTTGACTACTTTTGAAGTATCCTCCTGCAGCCTTTGCTGCCATCCACTGTTGTTTCTATGGCTGCTACCACCATCATCTTTATCCCTCTAAGAGGCCCAGGTTCTGATGTGCCCATGCCCCCAGGATTCCAGGACTATGACTACCCAGGCATGCATGTGCACACCTGCACTTCACACCAACTGCTATGCATGCATGCTGACTGCTGCGTCCTCAGGCGTGAACCTGTGTGTGCATGCGCCGCTGCTCCTGCCGCTTCACGTATGATGCCGCACATGCATGTGGGTATGGTGAAGCAGCAGCAGCAGCAGCTCATGCACACACAGGTTATAAATAAATTCTTAATCATTTTACCTCCCAATTTGTGTTTTGTACAAAACACAAATGTACAGTCACAGCAGAACATTTCAAGCATGGGGACTTTCTCAGCACAGGGCTGTGTGTGACTGGATTGTATGTCCATGAAACCAGCTCTGGATGTCATGCTAAGAAATATATTCTTACATAGAAGTAGAGAGTAGCATGGTGGTTGTCAGAGGCTGGTGGGAGGGAGGGATGGGGAATGGGGAGATGTTTTTCACAGGGTACCAAGTTTCAGATCGGAGGAATAAGTTTTAGAGAACTATGGCACAGCATGGTGACTATAGTTAATGTAATACATATTTCAAAATTACTCAATTAGGATTTTAATTGTTCTCATCACACAAAAAATGATAGGATGTGAAGTGATGGCTGTGTTAACCAGCTTGATTTAATCATTACATGATATAAACATATATCAAAATATCACATTATATCCCACAAATACATATAATTATTATTCATCAATTAAAAATTTTAGAAATGCATTTTTTTGCTGAAAAAATTGGAAACATTGGAAGTATGAAGCAGAGGAATGATATGATGACATATCATTATCTGCAGTGTGAAAAATGGACTGTATTTAAAAAGAAGTAGCTCTACATAAGCAGGCTTATTATCCAGAAAAAGGGGATGCATAGTTCCTCCTGGGAGTAGCCTCCTGTGTGGGTGAAGAGGTGCTTGGAGAAGAACACTTTTTAACTGCTCTATCCTCTCCACACACCACAGGCAGACCTGTCCTCATCCTGTGCAGGTGGCTGTCTAATAGCCGTGAGGCCACTGATTGCTCTCTCAAAGAGTTCATTCTACAACCATGTGCAGCCTCAGCCCCAGCATTAACACGAATACCCCACAGAGACACAAATCACACTTGCAAGGACTGGGAGAGTGGTGCTTGTGCAGTTGAAATATACAAAACTGTTCATGCCACTTTGTGGAAAGAACAGTGGCTTTAGTCCATTAATTCCTTCATTAAATACACCTTAAATTCTTAAGAAACTCAAGCATCTGAGAGATGTCTTCAAATCACTCAGATCCCATATTCCAATCCTTTCCTGTGAGTGCATATGTACCAGTAGAGTAGCTGCAGTTACTTGAGGCTCATTGACACTGAAACACTTCTTGGTATTTATGGATCAGTAAGATCTTTAGGGCCTGAATTATAACAAATTAAAAAGGAAGGAAGTTGACTATGCTAGACTCTATTGTTTGTAAAAATTTGAGATTCTTTAAGTCTTTTCAAACAAAACAAATGGTTACTTATTCACTTTCATTTCATATCATTCTATTCTTCTTGCATATTCCTTAGCCATTTGTAAGAAGTTTGATCTAGTGGTTTTAAAATTTTAGCATGTGTAAGAATTTCCTGAGCATTTGTTCAAAATGTGAATTCCTCAGCTTGCACCAGAAATACTGATTCAGTATGTCTAGACCTTGAATATGTCCTTTTATCAGGCTTCTCCAATTGATTTTGATATAGTTAGTCCAGAGACCATGCTTTGACAAATGTTCCCTTAGCTTTTAAAACTTGAACCTGAAATTTCTGTTTAAGAAACATTCAAATATAAAATATATTGTCAGAAATTCTCTAATACTGTGGATTTAGGAAAAAATTATATCCAGTAAATGTTACCATTTAGTAATACTTCAAGAAAGAAAGATGGAGTCCCAAGGTTAACTGTAATGAATTCTGTATATTATCTCCTCTTTTATCATTTCTTAAACATTTAACATATTAAAAGGTCTGAGAATTCCTAGATGAAAGGAACTCTTACTTATTGGGTTGGTGCAAAAGTAATTGCGGTTTTTGTCTTGAAAAGTAAGGTTTTTTATTTTTAAAATTTTATTTAATTCAAGGTTTCCTACATTTGGTAGAGTACAGAATATTTTTAATCCATGTAACATTTCTTGATACATACAGTGTTCATGCATAGAAATGGAAGTGTATCTTGGTATATAAGGACTTCTGAGAAACGCCTGGAAATGTTGATTTCATGATTGAAGAGGATTAAACACGACATAAATATGTGTGTGTATATATATATTTTTTTCACATATAAAAATATGTGTTTCTATTTAACATGCATACACATATATGCTTACATATTTATGAGACTATTATGGAAATTTGAATTCTAAATAATTTATAAATAATAATTTGTTAAGATAAGAAAACTAGTTTTACGTTATATTAAAAAGAAGATTCCCTAATTTTTTAAAGATACATTCTGATGTATTTACGGATGAAATTATTGAGTTTTGGGATTTGCCTCCAGATAACTGGAGTTGTGGAAGTAGGTTAGTGTATAGATTAAACAAGGTTGATAAGAGTTGCCATTTATTGACTCTGAGTCATGTATACATGAGAGTTTCTTATACTATCACCTCTACATGTGTGTGCTTGCAATTTTCAATAATAAAAGACAGGAAGAATATGTTAGGGGAGAGTGAATGTTTACATACAGAACAGGGAGGAACATTTCTCATTCACTTTCTGAAATCATAAGAACTGGCCACTTTTTGAAGATTGCCCTAAATATAAATGACATTCATGAAGAGTTTGTAAAATTACAGAATTTTAATATTTACCATTTGCAATCTATGGCAGTGAGGTAAAAGTTATTATATAAGAACAATTTCATCTAGCAGTCCTATTCTTAAGAAGAATAATAGAATATATGATGTGACTCTTTTAATGAATAGCCTTACTCAAATTCACATTTCATAACAGTCAATGATGTTTCCAGAATGCATTTTAGTTACAAGGACCCCAGCAGACATGAAGACTAATTACATCAAAACTTATGTCAGGATCATTTAGTGTGACTTCCTTAAACACTTAAAAATGGGACTGCTTCTCTATATCAATGACCAAATAAATACACTCTTACATTTCATGATCTCTAATTACATTTTTAGAAGCAAGGGGATGTTAGTTAAATGTATAATTGGTCTTTCCTGACCATACAGAAAACATTATTTTGTTTGTTTGTTTTGGTTTTTGTTCCTTCAACTCAGTTGAAATCCTTATCAATGTCACTTTTCAGAATAACTGCTAAGGTGTTTCTGAATTTATAAACTCCTCTCAAAGGATGGACAAATGTATAAGAAAAATTATCAAACTTTTCCTTTTGTACAAACATGGGGCTCTTCCTTTATCTATGACATAGAAAATGTTGCTAAGAAATCAATATAAACTAGTATATAAATAGCACTTCAAACAGGTGACAAAGCTCTCTTATATTTTCTCTCACTAGTTAACTTGTGATGTCTAGAAATAAATACTTTTAAAAATTGGTCTTTTTTTTCTAATGAATTCCTCAGAATCTCAAATTATGCTACATATTAAGATATTAGTCCTTTCCATTGCTCTTTATTTCTTCCTCTCTATACACGGTCTTCCTTCTAACTGTAGAAACTTTTTTAAATAGACATTTTTCCAAAGAAGACATACAAATGGCCAACAGGTATGTGAAAATGTGCTCAACATCATTAGTCATCAGGGAAATGCAAATCTAAACCATGATGAGATGTCACATCACACCTGTTAGGATGGTTATTGTCAAAAAGACAAAAGAAAACTGTTATCTAGGGTGTGCAAAAAGAGAACTCTTACCTACTGTTGGTGAGAATATTAATTGATACAGCTATTATGGAAAACACTATGGAGGTTTCCCTAAAATTAAAAATAGAGATGCCATACAACCCAGCAATCCGTCTTGTGGATATATATCCAAAGAAAATAAAATCAATAGTCAAAGGAATGTCTGCACTCACATGTTCATTGCAGCAGTATTCATGATAGTTAAGATATGGGGATCACCTAATGTCCATCGATAGATGAATGGATAAAGAAATTGTGACATGTATACACAATGGAATATTGTTCAGCTCTATAAAAGAAGGAGATACTATCATTTGCAACAACATAGATGAATCTGGAAGAACTACGCTAGGTGAAGTAAGCCAGGCACAGAAAGAAAAATCCTGTATGATCTAACTTATAGGTGGCACCAAAAAAGTCAAATACATAGAAACAGGTAGTAGAATGGTGTTCACTCAGAGCAGAAAAGTAAGGAAAATGGGAAGATGCTGTGCAAAAGGTACAAGATTATTGTTATGTAGAATAAATAAGTCTAGAAATAGAATGTACAGCACAATGATTCAGTTATCTGTATATATATATCTGTATACTGTATCATAAATACTGTATTGTATACTGAGAACTTTCAAAGAGTGTAGACTTCAGGTGTTCTCATCACAAAGACACACACAAAAGAGGCAGCTATGTGAGGAAATGCGCAAGTTAACTTGCTTAGTATGTAACCATTTTAATAAGCATAAGTAGATCAAACATTTAAGGTGTTGTACACCTTAAATATACGCAATTTTTATTTTTTAAGTGACGGGGATTCTCTCAGGTTTTGTTTGTTTGAAAGCATATTTATTTTGCATTTATGTGGGGGGATTTTTAAACAGGGATAGAATTCTTATTGGTATTGTCTTCAGCCCATTAAAAATATCATTTCATTTTCTTCTGGGTTCCTTTTTCCTTTGTTATATCAACTGCCAGTCTTGTTTTTTTGGCTTAATGTATCTTTTTTATCTGATTTATTTTTCCTTTAGTTTTGCTACTATGTGCTTAGCTAGGCTTTTCTTGGCATTTGTCTGAACTGGGGCTCACATAATTTCTTAAATTGGATGCTTATTATAATTTTCAATTTTTAAAAATATCTGGCAAATATTTCTTCAAATATTGCCCAAGCATAGTTTTCTTTCTCTCCTCTCTGCTCCTTTTGGAATAACAATTTTATATATGTCAAAAGTTATTCACCATATTTCACATTTTCCTTATGATACATTCTGTCTTTCCCATTTTATTCTCTATGTTGCAGTTAAGATATTTTCTATTCACACATCCTCCCCTTTGCTTATTCTCTTTCTGCTATATCTATTCCGGTGTTAAATCAATGTATTGCGTTCTTAATGTTATCACTTGCAATTGTCAGTTCTAGACTTCCCATTGGAGTTTTAACAGATGCCATTTCCTTTCTGAAATTCTCCATCTTGTCATCTATTTTTTAAAATATATTAATCAAAATTATTTTAAAGCCCTTGAGAACTTCAAAACTTTAAAGCCCTCTGAGAACTTCAATATTTCTATCGCTGTGACCTGTTACTGTTGTCTGGTTTTTCCTCTGGGTTTTGGTCATTTGGCCTTAGCTCCAGTTACTCCTAGAAACATTTTATTGAATGCTAGACATTGTGGCTCAAAAATGTAAATGATTTTATAGTGTTATATTTTTACTGGGGAGATTTACTTTTTTAAGCATGCAATTAGAAAAATAGCCAGAAGGTGGTCCGAAACTGATATGAATTGAGTCTGGATCTTAGTCATTTTAAGTCCTGGTTAATTTTATTCTGTTTTGTTTTGTTTCTTACTAGGACATAGTCCTTCGGATGTCCTGACTCAAGTTTGAGTTGCTTAGCAGATCTTATTCTATTTGGTTTATTTGGAACCTCTATTTGTGTCTCCTTTCACTGTAGGTCTACCAGAATTTCTGCTTTCTGTTTGGTTTCTTCATTCCTGATTTATACTGCTTAGGAATTGGCAAATTTCTGAGAAGAAAAACAGCAGGGACTGTGGGGCTCACCTCTCTGTGCTTTTGTTTTCTCCAGGCTACTGCACCTCATGTTGCAAACACATTGGCTGTTGTTGCAATTCCTTAAAATAACTGTTTTTGTTTATTTTTTAATATTTTAACAATATTTGTGGTGAACATCAGCGGGAGGTTGGTGTGATAAGCTTACTTCAACTAGTTAAGACAGATTATTCTCCATTATTATTGTTTCATAATAGATTAAGTGTGTTGGTAGAAATATTTAGGCCATTTATCAGTAGGTTTTTAGATAATAGCTTGAAGAGTATAATAATTGCTGTCAGTTAAAGAAAGAAATAAATTTAATTTTGGACAGAAGTAGAGATTCCTAACATAGAAATATACTAATTGTTTATTCAATCATCTACTGAAAACCATTTAATTAGTATTGCACCCTTACCTTATTCCAAGTTATACATTAGTATGAATGCTGAACAAAAGGAGCAAAACCAAACTGAAGAACCATTAGAAGATTTCAACCCTAAGAGTGACAAAATCTTGCCTATATTTTAATAGGAACATTGTAGTTTCTAGAAGGGAAACAAATAATTAGGACAAATACTTTTGAAGCATTTACTGGGTTTCCAAGCTTAATATTTATGAACAGTTTGTCCAAATAATTCTTTCTTGTGTGTGTCAAGGGGTGGGTTTAGCGTGTGTGTGGTGTGAGGTAGTGGGTGGGGTCCGGTGAGTATTCTTTGACTTGTAGGATTTTTAGCAGTGTTCTTGGCCTCTATCTAGGATAGATGTGAGTAGACCCTTTAGTTGTGAAAACCAAAAACATTTGCATATTTTGCCAATGTCCCCTGGGAGACAAAAATCATCCTTGTTGAGCCACTCTGTGCTATAGCAATACTATGGGAAAGAGATGACATGGCTTAAAGTTCGGGCATTAAAGTGGTGAGAAGTGGTTAGCTTCTGCATGTACCTTGAAACTGAAACCATTTTGGGGCAATTGAATATGGGATTTGAATGAAAGAAAAAATTAAAAATAATCTCAAAGATTTGGTCTAAAGAACTGTCAGTGTAGACTATCATTAATATAGAGGAGAAAGAATACCGTAGAAACAAATTTGGGGAGTAAGAATCAGGAGTTCAAGGTTAGGATATAGTAAATTTGTAAGCGAAGATGATAAAATTGGCTGTTGAATTTGGAGATTAAAGAGAAATATTTGAGCTGGAATTAGCTTGATTTGAGTTTGGGAATTAACTTATACATAATATTTAAAAACAGAAAACTGGATGAGATACTAAGGGTAGGTACAGCTATAAAATGAAGACCAAAAGAGAAAAAAAAAGAAAAAAAAAAGACCAAGAGAGAAAAAAAAATTATGTATATAGAATATTCAGAATGTATATAGAATATACATGTATGTTTATATACATACATATAGATGAATATAACTATCAACTAGACTACCAGTTTAGAAAATATAACATTTTAATAATAGGGCTTTTAGGAAAAGGAATGGAATAAAACATTAAATCATTCAGGAAGATATTTTAGGACCAAGAAGTATGAGTTTCTAGAGTGACAAAGCCTGCCAAATGCCCAGTGTAATGGTTGATAATAGATTTAAAACATGACACATTATCTTGAAATTGTCAAACATTGGAGAAAACAATTCTAGAGAACAAGAGGGAAAAGATGTCACAAACAACAGATTAGAAATCAAAAAGGTTTAGGCTTTCAGAGCAGAGTAACAGCTCAAAATTTCTGAAAAATAATGGTTTCCAGTCTAGAATTCTATTTCAAACTAAACCACCAATAAAATGTAAACATAGAATAAAGGCATTTTCAATCATGAAAGATTTTTTAAAAATTGTATTTCTCTTGGATTGTTTCTCAAAAATCCAATGGAAGATTTAATCAACCAAAATGAGGGAGTATGTTAAGGAACAGAAAGGCATGGAGTTAGGCAATGGAGCATCAACACACAGGGCAGGCTGATATTGAAGGGAGAATATTGAGATAGATTTGGGAAATGAATTATTGGCAAGTCCATAGAAAACTAAGCAAACGAACAAAAGAAGGGAAAGCAAACACAGGAAAATCAAAGCTAATACTCTGAAATAAACCTTGGATAGAGAAAAGCAGGCAAACAAGGAAATCGGTGTGATGAGGTCTTTATTTCTCCAGGCCTAGCAAGCCAGAAATAAAGGAGTTTTTAGTCTTTCTTTAATATGCTTTTCCTTTTTGTATATACAATCCATAAGTCTAAAATATTTTATATCCTCTTAGACAAGTGCATGATTATCTACTCACATATGTGTATCTACAGATTAAAATCTACATGCAGCACTTATCATATTTCACCACAGAGTAAAATTTAATTTCAATGCATAAATTAATCATGGTCAATATATTCCAATTTACCTTCAGGTACCGTTACTCATTTATTTACTACTTCAACATTTAAATGGTTAGGAATAAATTTTAAAAGAATACTGAGAACCTCAGAAAAAAAGAAACAAATGAAGAACTAGTCTAGAGAAAGCATTGTCTAAAAGTTGAGATGTCTAAACGAGAAAACATGCAACGTTACCCTATTTCCCTAGCAAATAATAATGTAAAATGTAAACACAGATCTTTTATATTAACAAATAGTCAGAGCAGGGCCTGACATCTATTTAAACAGAACAGGCACTGTAGATTCTGTGTAATAAATTAGATATGACAACTACTCTGTTTCAAAGCTATTAGTACATAATAGGCAGTGACTACATATTTGTGGCACCATATTTATATTTCTTATAAATTGTCAGTGTTCTTTCAGACTATTATCCAATAGTAACTCCACGCTGGGCTATAGCGAATTATACAATAGAAGACTTTTGTACCTTTTCTTGTTTTGTTTTGGGGGACTTTTTTGAGACAGGATCTTGCTGTGTTGCCCAGGCTGGAGTGCAGTGGCATGATCATAGTTCACTACAACCTTGAATTTCTGAGCTCAAGTGATCCTTCCATCTCAGCTTTCCAAGTAGCCAGGACCACAGACATATGCCACCATGCCTTACTAATTATTTTTTATTTTTAGTAGAGATAAGGTCTTGCTATGGTCTTGAACTCCTGGTCTCAAGCAATCCTTCCACCTGGTGTAATCCAGCACCTTTTAAAGTGCTGGGATTACAGGCATGAACCACCACACCTAACCTGTAGTTTTGTAGAAGAGGAAAGTAGAAATGTTTCTTTTGCCTGGCAATAAGCCCTAATACAAATGATATTTTCTTCTGAATGTTTCATGTTGGGATGAGGGGAGTCAAAAATGAGAAAATAAAACCCAGAAAAAGAGGATAAGGCTAAGTTTGGTTCATGTGATTATTTTTCCCCTTTTCCACATCCTTCAACCCCATTCCTCTTTTGGACTTGAAAGCATTTGGTAACTACTTGTGTGAGCATTCAGGATCTAGAGACTGAAAACATAGCTTGCTTCCGGGGAAGTCTTTTCCATCTTAATAACACACTTTATTCCTAAAAAAAAAAAATGGCCGTAGAGCATAAGTGACTACTGAGTTAATTTAGGGATAGAATGCCTAAGAAGGAGAATAGTCTAATTGCTTCTTTTAGGGTCAGAATAGAGTCAAGGTAAATTAACAAATTTCCAATTCCTAATTAATTATTAATTAAAAACTCAAGAAACAAGTAAGCACAAGTGTTTGCAGGTTTGGGCAGAAAGCTGAAGATAAAAAAGACTTAATAGTTTGAGATATATATACACACACATATATGCATATAAGTATATACATATGTATGCATATATGTGTATACATATGTATGTATATATGTATGTATACATATGTATACACATATATGTATATTTGTATATAGTTACCTGCAGAATAAATGTATTGGTTAAAGTGTTTTTTATTTTAATAAAAATAGGAGATGGATAGCTAGTGATTTATACTGTATGAATGAGACCAAGCGCAAAAGAATACACAATATAAGACAGCATTTGAATGAAATCTATGGTGAGAAAATTATTACAGTAGCTGCTTCTAGGAGTGTAGTAGGAACCAGGATTAAGTGACATAAAAAAAAAGTTCTAGATGTTGGGTGATAATAATGTTCTATATCTTGTGTGTTTTGGGTTACAAATGCCATTTTCAAAATTCAGTGGATATACATTAAAATTTATATATTTTGGCCGGGCGCGGTGGCTCAAGCCTGTAATCCCAGCACTTTGGGAGGTCGAGACGGGTGGATCACGAGGTCAGGAGATCGAGACCATCCTGGCTAACACGGTGAAACCCCGTCTCTACTAAAAATACAAAAACTAGCCGGGCGAGGTGGTGGGCGCCTGTAGTCCCAGCTACTCGGGAGGCTGAGGCAGGAGAATGGCGTAAACCCGGGAGGCGGAGCTTGCAGTGAGCTGAGATCTGGCCATTGCACTCCAGTCCGGGCGACAGAGCGAGACTCCGCCTCAAAAAAAAAAAAAAAAAAAAATTTATATATTTTATTATATGCAAATGCACATAAATATTGCACTCTAACAAATTTTTACATATAAAAATGTACATACAAATATTGCACTCTAATGAATGAAGTCTGCAGTATTTAGGAGGAAGTACTAATATCTGCATGTTACTACATTTTTATTCCTGCTGGACTTTGTTTCAACACTGTCATGCAGTTTTTAATACGTACATTTGTTGGAAGATGGAAAAGAATGTTAATACGTAAAATTGTCTCATGCAGTTTTTAATATGTACATTTGTTGGAAGATGGAAAAGAAGGAAAGCAAAAGTTCTGCCACTTACTAACACAGGGACCTTGGGCAAGTGGTTTTAGCAACCTATTTCTCAATCTCCCTTGTATAAAACGGAGATAATAATATCTGTTTCAAAGCATTGCTCTGAAAGTTAAATGAGATGATATACACAAAGAACCTATCATGGTGCCTAGGACATAGAATGTGTTTAACAAATAGTAATGAATAATAATAATAAAGAATACAAGATGAATAATGATAAAAACTAAGTCGTCAAGTTCCACGTTAGTTAGTAATCGCAGGTTAACATAATTTCAGAGGCTGTGCATTAACCACTTTAGGAAGTGGTCTATACTCTTCTGTGTCTGATCTCCTTCAACTGGCATAAACCAATAGCTATACACCCCCTATTTTTATCAACATTAAACAAAACAAAACTTTGACCAATAATAGGTTTAAACTATGCAGTAAAAATATCTTGAAAAAAGTGGTAAAACCTATACTATATTAACATCCATCCTTTACATTATATTTTGTAAAATATGCATTAAGAAAAAACACAGCTGTATGACATACGTGGTAACTTAATCTGATTGACATATGCTACATTTTAAAAAAGACTATGAACTAAATTGTCATGAAGATCGAGATAACATTGATCTTAGTGGGTTTGCTTAAATCGATGCACGTTTTTGCTTGTTTTTACATTTTTACTTGAAGAGATTGTAGTATTCAAGTTTCAATAATTCACGTAGCATCACTTTCAATATTGGAACGGGAAAATTTTTCATCTCACCAGTATAATAACTCGTTATATATTTTCTCACCTTGAAGTAATTTTTACCATCAGTAATTTTTAAATCAAAATCTTCACTCTGTTGAAATGCTTTCAGTCATTCTGTGTAGGAACGCGGTGCGTGGAATTGAACATTTTTGGGGAGATTTTAGTGCTACTGGAGACTTCTCTGGTGTTTTCAAGTATTACGATATGACAAATGTATTCCAATACATCTTGTCATTTCTCTGAAATTGTACTTTTGGTTTTCTCAATCAAGCTGCGCTTGTCGATAAAGCTGGGCTTGATATGTCAAATCCTTCAAACTGCCTTTTAGAGCCACAAAGCCTCCAATTATCTGCATATGTTGGGCATTTCTCTTAGTAAACTTAGACCTGTATCATTCTGCTGGAGAAAATGGATAGGCCACTCTGTAATGGTGGTATAATAAAGACTTCTATCACAAAGAATAAACAACTAAATGAGCAGCAATAAACTTAATTTGCACATTAGATATGCTTTTCCAAGTTCCGACATTTCAGTTGAAAATAACACTGAAGCAATGAGGCCTATAATTGAACATCCAAAACTTCTCCAGTGAGGAAACAGAAACAAATGTTGCCTGCAAACAAGATCATTTTTATAGCCTGCTGTTACTCTGTTTTTTAATAATTTTCCAAATGCCAGATCAAATAATTTCTCCTTTTATGTGATTTTCATATACCTCTTAGTGTATGTACACATTGTAATTTTAATCTCAGTCCTCCAAAATGAAAACACTTAAACTCTCTTTCCTCTTGATTCCTTTTTTGTGCCTGTGAAACATGTCCTCAAATTATACTGGGCATCTTCTGAGGCACTGGAAAGGCTGCTGCTAATTGCACTCACAATGTTTGAATGGAAAATTGCTTTGTCCTGCTGCATTAGTGAAATAGAAATTTCCAACATACAGTGCAGATAACTTCAGAATCCTCTTAACACAGATAAGCCATATCAGCTAAAAACAAAGCTGGAAAATATCTCACTCTTGTAACTATTATCTTTTCCATGTTATCTAACAACAACATTTCTTGCATGACTGAGGCTGATAAGTAAATTCAAAGGGAGATGATTGTTTTATCAGCTTTACAGAAATTTCTCATTTGCTCCTTAACACTCTGTTACTCTTAAGGTCACTATACACCAATTTTGGCTTGAGAAACAAAATTATATTTGATTCTGTAACAACAATCATATGAATATTACTGATGAGAAAATATACACACACATATACACAACTATTAAGCCATCTTAACAAACAACCAGATGACTATACACCCAATAGTCAAGAAAATGGTTCAATTGATGTACACTATTATAATTTTTTCCTATGCTAGGCTTCAAATTTGTAGGTTGTAAAATAATAATTCCTTGGCAGTGATGTCTTCAACATTTTTACATGAAAGGGAATTAGAGATAACAGTCTAGTTAAGGGGACATGGTAATAATAGACTTATAACTGTGCTTGTATGACAGTCACACAATTTAATAAAGATTAAACATTACAGATAAATAATAAAGCAACATTTTTAAGGCTTCTTCAGACTGTACACATATTTTGTGTTTATTTTATTTATACGTATTTATGTGGTTAAGTATATACATGTTTATATTGCATAGGATAGGTCTTGTTAATGACAAAGAAGCAGAAGATCCCAAAATCCACTTAAAATGGGATTAAAAGTATTATATGTCATGAAGGTTAAAATATAACAAAATTTCCTTCCCATTATTAGGTGTAAATGCATGAAAGTAACTTGATAATCATGTATAGTGACATCAGTTACATTAGCATGTACCCTTTTTGCATATGTAAGTTAGTCTCCTGTACTGCACTAGAAATACCAAAACAATGAATTCTCTTCATAAATTTTTGGATTTTGATGTAGGTTCAGGCTTGTACCCCCTTAGGAGAGTGAGGTGATCGATGTCTGTCAGAAATATAAGATTACAAACATTACAATTGGAAAGTGAATGCATGTAAAACGGTTGGTAAAATGTTCTTTTTTTGCAAAGTGTCCTAAGAAGCTCAGACCCTGAAAAATTGAAAACTGTCAGATTTTAGAGCAAGGAAGCCAGTATGAAAAGTATCCCTATGAACTAAGCTGTATAAGATAATAGCATTTTATTAAATCAATAAATATTTACTGGGCACATACAGTTCCCGACAATGTTCTAGGACTTATGGTTCATCATTGATTAAAACAAAAATCCCTGCCCTCTTTATGCTTCTGTTCTAGAAGGGAAGAAAAGACAAAAAACCATAAACATAATAACTAAGTCAGTTACACTTATCTCAGAAGATAAAAAGTGGTATGGAAGAAGAAAGAGTGGATCTGACTAAGGTAACAAGGAATGCCGAGTGGGATAATTTTGTTTCAACAACCTTAGCAAAGGACACTAGAAATGAACAAACAAAAATATAAGTCAGTTTTTTTTTTTAATTGAGCTATCTTGATTAATTATTTTTTTACTTGTGGAAAGAGCAGAGTACCTGGGGATTACGGTGTGATTTATGGAACTTATTTCTATCATAAGAACTAGAAAACTAACTTGCAGAACACATGGCTATATTACACATCCGAAATATGCAAATGTTACATCCAGAATGCAGTACAGTGGCTTCCGAGTTTCTCAGTTGATATTTTTGTTAGTCGTCAACTTTTATTTTTCTTTCATCAATTATCAGTGGACAATGAGTATTATGATGTCAAAAGTTTAAGAAACACTGGAGGAAGAGTGCCTATTCATTCTGTTCAATCTATCCATTAACTTTTGTTTTTCTTATCCTCCAGAGTGAAGAAATCCCCATCATTGTATTTTAGCAGCAAAACCATTGGCCCTGCTCCCAGATCACCAGTATTCTAAAGAAACTCTCTTTTAAAAACTACGTTGCTACTGCTGGTATTTTCTATCCTTTCTATTTCATGTTTTAATGCCCTCTGGATTTTTCCATACCTAGAAGATTTAACTGCAATGACTTTTTATCCTTCATCACATTTTAATCTTCTGCTGTAATAAAATTAGTGCATACTACCTACACCTTCTTAATTTGAAATGCTGTAATAAATCCCCTTTTTCCCCTTAAAGAACTTGTTATTTTTTCAAATATAAAGCATCCACATTTTTCAGTGCCTGAGTATTGCCAAAACTTTGCTGGAGAAATGGTCTGTTTTTAAATATAGCCATAGCATCTATCTTGAAACACTTAAGTCCATCTCTGTCTTAAAAATTGATGACAATACAATCTTAAGGAAGATAAGTTTTTCAAAATGTGCCACACTGGTTGGATTTTGATGCATCAAGTTTTATCAGTCACATTTCCCCAGAGTACTTTAGACAATTGTCATCATAATGTAATACACTTGAGACAAGTTGGCAGAAATATCCTCCAGGCTCAAAGGTGGGCGTTTATTTTCCTTGAGATATTTTAAATGATGGTTGAAGTGTAGCAGCTAACTACTTTTTATTGAATATATTTATTTTTAATGGAAAAGATGAGAAAGCACCAAATGCTGATTTTAATCATTTGGGCTTAATTAGCCGCTTAAACTGCTTTATCAAGAGAGCCATTTTTATCATCCAGGAGGCAATGAAATGATAGAAGTGATACAGCTTCCAGTAAACATACTAGTTTTATGAGCTGAGATTCAACAAAATAAAGCAGCAAAGATAAGGAACAGATACTTCTAATATTAATTATGTCCCTTGGTGATAAATGTAGGAACATTTGGATTGGTACTGATTTAGAAATCTTAAAAATAAACTATAGAATTTATCTCTAGAAATTGTATGAGTTTATCTGCTAACTGTGAGGAAAATACAATAATGATTCACATAGATTTCAGTTTTTTCTCTTTGAAAAGAACTGCTTATTAAAGGATGTGACTCTGCATTTCATTAGTTTTGTACCTGGAGTTATATAAACAAATTAGCCAGTTATGTATTTGGTAGCCTTATATACATGCAAATGTTTCATACAAAAATAAAGCTTCTGAAAGACATTTGACCAAAAAAATGTTATCCAGTGACTTTATCAAAACGTCCATGGCCCCTAACATTAAGGCTTATGTAAAAAGCCAAATAATTTAGGTGTAGGTTTTAACTCTAATTATATTCTGACAGCATTTTCGATTGTCAAAGTATTCACATCTACTATGGTATCCCATTGACAAAGTGTGCATGCTGTTAATGAGTACAGTAATGGATCTCTTAAACAAATTGTGAAATCAACTATTTCACATATACAATATGGTACAGGCTTGACACCATGATACAAGTCATGATACTCCTGCAGATTTACAATGTTCATCAAGCACAAATGAAGATAATGTGATACCTTTTACAATGAGGCTGCCAGTGTTCTTTGTGGTGCCAAACTGATTTGTGGCTATGCACGTATATGATCCAGCATCTGACCTGGTAACATTATATATCTTGAGGCTGCCATCCTCCAAGAGAAATATTCTAAAAAGAAAATACATAATTAATGGAAGTAAGGCTCTTCAACATTGGTAAATCATAAGTGCTTATTTTTATTTTAAAACTTTACTAAAATCATGGGTATATGTGATAATATGAATTGATTCCTTTCCTATTATTCTGTTCTTCATTGTGAGCTATCTCTGGGTCTACATATTAGAGTAAATGGCGTTTGCTTTTATTCTGACAAAATATTGATAATTATCATTTCTATAATTTGGATTGTCATTATTGATGTCAAAGCATATTAAAAATAAAATCAGGCCGGGCGCAGTGGCTCAAGCCTGTAATCCCAGCACTTTGGGAGGCCGAGACGGGCGGATCACGAGGTCAGGAGATCGAGACCATCCTGGCTAACACGGTGAAACCCCGTGTCTACTAAAAAATACAAAAATCTAGCCGGGCGAGGTGGCGGGCGCCTGTAGTCCCAGGTACTCAGGAGGCTGAGGCAGGAGAATGGCGTAAATCCGGGAGGCGGAGCTTGCAGCTGAGATCCGGCCACTGCACTTCCGCCCGGGTGACAGAGCGAGACTCCGTCTCAAAAAAAAAAATAATAAAATAAAATCAGTGCTTGATAGTATAATGTCAAGTTGCTTGATGAATAAGAAATGCAACTATTTACTGTATATTTTCCAAAGTCAACTCACTGGTGAAAATTGAACTTGGCCTAGGAGAAACGCAAGCCGATTTTCACAATTAGTCTGTGTCTTTTTAAACGTGGTTTGTCTTAGCATTTTTTGTGGCCACACAACAGGATGTTGAACCATGACAGTATTTGCCAGGTTTATTTGCCAAAGAAGTTCCCATCTTTCATAATATAATCCATATTAAATTTTCTCTGAAACTCTAGCATAGTCTAAAGCACAATGCCACTGAAATCAGAAAAAAAAAAACAAAACCGAGGTTTGTTCCCTGAAAAATTCACCATCAAATGTAACAAGAAGAGACCAAAAAAATGTAAAAACAAAAGGATTTGTCCAATTTTAGGCTACTATATTTTATATCTTACAAATGTAGTTACCAATCTTTTAAAAACGTTAGTAGGTAGGATTGTATCAAAATAAGTGACAACATACTAATTTTTAACAACAGTTTTAAAGGCAAAAAAGGCTAGACAATTTGCATGCATGCCGTATCCATTAACAATAACAAAATAGTATTTGCTGCATTGCAAACATATCATTGTTTCTAATATATGTATAACATGAAATGTAGCTAATATAATTAATTACTCAATTCGAAACACAGAGAATACAAGCCAACTACAATTTGTATGAAGCCAGCTTCTGATATTGGATTTATTATTAATAACAGATTCCAAATTCTGTTATCAGTGAGTGGAAGGAGCCACATCTGAATTTAGAATGTTCCATGGCATGTAATCAGATTTTTTTAAGTCATTATCTTAGAGTATTCCCCAATAGCAGACATTTAATGTCTTATTTAATTTCTGAGATGTCTAGTGTACTAGATCCCAATTTACATAAACAATTGAATTATGCCATTATTGACAGAGTAACAAAACTATTCTATTATGCAGCAAACACGGGCCAAATATAATTCTTTATCTGATTTCAATTAGAAGAAGTAAATGTGAAGAGGTAAATTAGAAGAGGTAAATGAGAAGCTTTTGGGTGCATCTACCCCTAACATTTAGAAATAACTAGGAATTTTGAGCAACACAGAAACCTGGACTATTGGCCAATAAAAACACATGACAGAAATGATATGTCTGCTGATATCTAAAGGCCACCAAGCAGATTTTCCAGCCACTAAGTCAATGCCAATGTTTATATTTCATATAATTTTTCACACAACTTCCAGAAAGGGATAATTCATGTGTGCAGTGGTACCCTGAGTATACTACCCCTCTCAGGCTCAGTAGGTCTTCAATGTTTGCTAAATTGAGTTGAAATTGCCATCATTGAGGCTGATTATTTCTTATGAAATTTTAATCAATACCTCAATATTTCTCAAGTGCTTACTACTGTTTAAGGTACTGAGAGAGCAAACTAAGAAAAGTTAAAATCTGCCCTAGACTAACTAGCTAAGTGGCAGAGAATGCAATTATATCTAATTATCCTAGTACTCATGCTTTTTCCAGAGCCTTTACTTTGCCTTACATTTAGTAAAACAGTTCTGCATGTTAATTATATGGTCCAAGAAGTTTCAGCAGAGTCATCACTACGTGCCTTAAAGATACTCCGTGTGTTTACTCCTCAAAATGTGGTCTTATCCCAGACCTAATGAATCAAACTGCATTTTCACAAGACACCCTATGCGCTGTAGTACATACAGTGACTAGTATGTACAATAAAGTTTGAGAAGTATTGACCTATTTACTATTAAACTTTAATCTGAAAAATTTTTCTTTACTTCAAAGTAAGACTACATCTTGCTTATGATCTTATAAAAATAATTTATAAAAGAATAATAACATACATTTTAAATGTTTTATAAAATTAACCAAACTAGTAAACAAATTGATTATGATTTATTAAAATAAACTTTAAAAATTCTCTCTGTTGATCTACGATATAGAAATTCAAAGATGTAATCATAACTAAAGATTTTATGGCATAACAAGCAGTACAGAGATTTGAATGTATCACTTAGATTTCTCCCTTAATTATTAAGAGATATTAAAATATAGTAAAAAATTAATTAATATAAACAGAATCAAACAACTTGATCATTGTCTCAATTTTATTAAGAAAAAAATTAAATAAAAACTATAAAATTAAGAATTTCCAGTTTTTTAACATATCTAAACATGTCTTAACAGAAATGATTTAAAAAAAACAAAAAGAAGGAACACTCAGTAAATATCAAACTGTACCAAGCAATTGGCATTTTCAGATAAGGCGAAACGCACGTGTAAGAATTAACTGGAACATTTTAATTGATGGTTTTGGTAACATTCATAGAGGAAGATTGATTTTTTCTATTCTTCTGTTAGAATATGCAAAAAAGATACTTTATCTCGAGGATTGGTAATAACATCTCAATGAAAGATATTAAAATATTCTACCTTCATTTGCTTCTCTGGCATTTAAGAAAAAAACACACAGAGCCAGAAATAAAGATAAGCTTGGCTATCTGTAAAAAACAGGAAAACCTGATAACAAAAATAGAGATTTGCATGAATAATTTGTAAAAAGCATATAGTTATAGGGAAAACAGCAAAAGGTAATACCATGAATACACATATGTATATTATTATATGAGGACTTAAGGTTGAAGTTATACTACTAATCTACAATGAATAATAAATATATGTATGGAAATTTGTGAGCACCATGAAATGACGGAAAGGCTTCCAAAAATTCAACAGCAGTTTAAATGCATGATTGAAGGTGGAGCAATGTTAAGATATTTTTTCCTTCTTAATCAGCAAGTACTTACTAAATGTCTACTGTGTTTGAAACAATATGATAGGTGTTACAATGGGGATGTGAAAAAAAAAGTGTTAGATATAAAAGGTACTCTTTTCCACATTAAAACTCATTATTATGCATTTATGGAGGTTATGACTTATTATAGGGAGCTGACTCTGCACAGGCTCTCTAGTAAGTGTGTAATAAATGTTAACTCATTGAATGCTTAAGACAAACTTCTGGGCTAGTTATTGCTTGCACCCATACTTTGTAAATCAGGAAACAGGCATAAAGAGAAGCAATAAGTGACTCAAGGTACCCACTAGATGGTGGAGGGCTCAGATTCTAACCGTATCTTTCTTTAGACCGGAAAACACTTATTTTAGCAGGTTCTCTTTCAGTTCATTTCCAAAACATAGTTTACTGATAGCAGAGTTACTAAAAGCAGCATAAATGTAATCTATATGTGTATGTACATATGTGTGTGTGTGTGTGTGTATACATACAATTTTATTTTTATAGAATGACCTTTAATATTGGAGATTTAAAATCTGACCTTCAGAGTCCAATAACTCTCTAAAATGTGATGGAACATTTGTGTGTGTACATGTATATACATTTTCTCAAGATTCTTAGCCTATGTGGCATCTTAAAGGCAGGCTTAATATCCATTCCCCTGCTATGGAAGAGAGTTTTCACCGTAAGTATCTTAACACGGGAGGCACTAATGATGGTCATGCTAATACTAAGGATTTTTTTTCTTCTTTTCTTGTGCCATCCTGTGCAATTACAGTGTAATTAGCAGAGTGGATAACAATGTGGGCTTTGAGGTCAAACAACTTATGACCGAATCTGAATCCCAACATTTGATTTTTGTATTACTGGGCCAAGTTAATTAATGGCCCAAGTCCTTGTTTTTCTTTCTGTTTTTGTTTGTTTGTTTTTTGTTTTTGTTTTCTGTCTATAGCATAGAAATACTAACATTACCTGTGTCACAGAGTCATGAGGATTAATTGATATAAATAGTTCAAAATGCTTAGCACGATACCTGACTCCATTAGCAGTCAATAGGTAGGCTTTTAATGAACCGATTTCTCATCCTGCCTAAGAATGTAGGCACATCGACAACTCCATGAGGAATAAACAACAAGGAAAGAAGAAATTGTTTTATCACACTGCATTTTGAACAAAGAGGCCTAACTACTACTATATACTGGGCTTTTTGAAAGGAGTCTAATGCCAGCAAAACTGTTCTCAGCATTAAGTTTCACTGCTTAAAATCCTTCCTTGAATTCATGCAACCTCTTGTCTGTGTTCTTAGCTACTTAATCTTTTTGATCTACAATGCTCTAATTTTTATTTTAGGAATGATGATGTGATTGTTGTGAAAGTTAAGTTAATTAAATGCTAGATATTAATCTAATTCTTATTCTTAGTTGATACTAATATTTGGTATTTTCTCTCCTCCAAGACTCCAGTTACTATTTCTGATTCTCACTCTGTTTGTTGCTCATGCCTAAGGTCTTCTTAAAATTCTTGCCTATGGCTGGACTCAGAAGTATGTTACGTGGCTTCAACTAAGCTCCAGTTGTCAGTCCCTAGACTCTCCTTGGTTTTGGCGTCACCAAATTCTGACATTTGACTTATGGTGTTGGTATGTTTCCTCCTTATTTCCTCAATAAGTTTAGTGATAACACCATTTCTCTCATGTCTTTATTCTCTAATATCCACCTAATTAGAATAATTTAACTGTTCACACAATTTAATAGAAAAATATTCTGCAAATTACCAAACCTCAGCATTCTGTTTAGATAGTTAAATCACAGGTTATAGAATTTGCATTTAAAGTGTTCTGTAAAATTAGAATTTAAAGGCATTTACATGTGTAGATATAGTATGACCATTCAACTAATAGAAAAATTAATACCGTTTGTATTGCACCATGCTATTCCTCTAATTCATTATGGGTCAAAATTCAGAAGAACAAGCTGTGTCTGACAGTTAAGTGACACTGGGTAGATTTTATAGTGGCTTTAGAATATAGAACATGCACAAAACCAAGCCAATAACATATAAACATTACAAGGTTAACTGATAAGTTGAAGGCAGACTTCTTAGAGCAGTTGAACATGCAACATTTTAATCTTCCCACTGTCAGGGAAGGTAGGTAGTATACACAGAAAACAAAAGTAACAGATGTTCTACCCTTTTGCCTGATTTTATACCTATTACCTTCTACTCAATGGGTCATAATGAATAGAACACCAGAAAGGAAAAGGATCACATCAAATCCACTTGGAGGGCTGCTTTACGTGCAGCATGTGCATCAAATTTTGTGTTATTTTAAGGAATTACATCAAGACCAATGTGGAATGTTTTTATCCTGTTTTCCTGGTGTATTAGTCCATTCAGTGTTGCTATATCAGACTGCCTGAGATTGAGTAATTTATAAAGAAAAATGGTTTATTTGGCTCATGATTCTGGTGGCTGGAAGGTTCACGGTTAGGCAGCTGCAGCTAGTGAGGTTCTCAGGCTGCTTCGACTCATGGCAAAAAGCAGAAAGAAACTGGTGTGTGCAAAGAGGTCACATGGCAAGAGGGGAAGCAAGAGAGAGAGACTGAGGAAGCCAGACTCTTTTTAAAATGCTCTCTAGCAGGAACAAATCTATTCCCAAGAGAGCAAGAACTCACTCACCCCAGGGGGAGGGCATTAATCTATTAAGGAGAGATCTGTCCCCAAGGCCCAAACAGGCTCCACCTCCCAAAATTGCCACATGAAGGATAAAATTTCAACATGAGTTTTAGTGGGGACAATCCATATCCAAACCATAGCACCTGCATTGCATGAACTAATACCTGTTCATAATTATTTCAATACAGTAGAGATTAACATTCACATTCGTTTTTGTCACTACAGCAAATCTAATATCTACAGAATACTTAATTTATTTACATATAGAAAACAGATCTGTACATGTAGATTCCAAGGTGTGAATAGAAAATAAGGAATGCTCCAGATTTTTTGTTTGATATCAGCCATAACTTAGTGCAAAGTTTGAGGACAAAAAGGATTAGAAATAGCTAAATTTCTTAAACTAAAAAAAAAAAAAAAAAAAAAAAACTGGGTCATTGGGCAATTATAATTTCTTATTGCTGAAACTAGAGCAATACTGCTATTTTTATAGTTAGATTATTAACTGGAGTATTGCTTCCAGTTCTGTCTAAAGATAATGCTGTAGACCATGAAATTTTAATTGACTCTAATTTTACTGATATTTGGAAATCGTAAAATTGATTTGATTAAAATGAGTTAGATAAGAAGTAGAAATGTGGGTATAAATTCTTCCTGTTCACAATTTAAGTTTTAGGTAAAATCTCCCACTGGAATCTATTTTAGATCAAATACTGATATTGTGGTAAAATGTCCCACTGGAATCTGTTTTAGATCAAACATTAATATCGCATTTTAATGATTTTTCACATATTATACTTATGGTGTAATATCTATGCTAATCTCACTGTCATTTAATAAGCTATCTTTTAAAAATTTCTTATTTTAACAAACCACAGAAAAAATCAATCTACAAGCAAGTAAATTACAAAGTTTGCTCATTTAAATCAAAATAAAGGTTGTCCTTTCCATCATTTTGTGTCAATAACTTTAATTACAAGTAATTGTATGACTGGGCATGGTGGTTCATGCCTGTAATCCCAGCACACTGAGAGGCCAAGGAATCACTTGAGGTCAGGAGTTCGAGACCAGACTGGCCAATATGGTGAAACCCCATCTGCACTGAAAATACAAAAATTAGCCGGGTATGGTAGTTCGTGCCCGTAATTCCAGCTACTCAGGAGGCTGAGGCAGGAGAATCACTTGAGCCCAGGAGGTAGGCCAAGATGGTGCCACTGCACTACACAGCCTGGTGGACTGAGACCCTGTCTCAAAAAAAAAAAAAAAAAGTAATTGTACATAAGTAGTTATACACAAAAAAAATCTGATACCCAAAATTCAAAGATTTAATCAATGGATTAGTGAAAACCTAATTTATAATTCCTTATAAGATTGTCAATGTAGTAAAAATGAAAAAAAAGCAAAAGAGATAGACATGAAGTGAAAATGAAGTACTATCTCAAGAGAGACAGGATAGAGGGAACAGAGGAAAAAATCTAAATCTGGCCACTGTACCAAATAATGTAGATCACATTTGCCGCAAAGCACATGCACAGACAATTGCTCATCAGTTCTGAACAAGAGGAAACACATATCGAAAAATTCAGGAAAATTTATAGAAGGGACTGTTAAATATTGTATTCATCTATTTTTTTTGTCTGACTTTGGGGAAAGAACACAAATATTTATTTTCAGGGAAGAGTTGTGTGAGTCCCAAAGAGGAAAGAAATGTTTATAATTTGCAAATCTTTCTTTGAGTACCCTCCTTCACAGAACCAGCCAGACAAAAGCCTAAACTCTCTTCTCCTCATATCTAGCAGAGGTTTTGCTCTCCAATCTGCTTGTCTGAATCCCATTCACCCTCAAAAACCTATTTTGATTCCCAGTGCTTCAGACACACTTTATGAATCTTTTCGGTTCTCTCAGTTCCACTGACTGTCAAAGGTTCAGGTAATGCAGCTCTACCAGCAAAGGGGCAGTTAGGTAAATAAATCCCTTTTTCTTTCCTTCCACAGACTGTTCCCAAATGGTTTCTCTCTACAGCCTGTCCGGAAGCAACCTATGTGGCTGACAACCTAAGATGCCAAGCTACCAGTGATGTGCCTGTGGCTTGAAGTGAGGCAGCAGCTGTGCAGTAAGATACAATCATTCATTGCGGCCCTGCAAGTGGACCTCCCTGAGAAGCAGAACCGAACACTGTTTCCTGGGGAACCCCACCAGGGTTTACAGCTTTCTCTAACACACCCTTCTCCAATCACTACTGTTCAAGATACGCTCTTTCTCCTCACATCGAAAAATTGAGAGGCAGGGAGATTCAATAACTAACTTAACCATAGCCCTGATAAAGGTCTTCTGATATGCAGTCAGTGTTTTTTCCACTGAGTCACTGTCTAAATCATTTTACTGTCTTGTACTTTTAATTTTCTTTTTAGATAAGTTTTTGTTCTCCAAATATGCTGTAAAAGCTAAGGTTTGTTTGAGGCAGGTGATACAGGGATTATAAGACCATGGACTCTAAAGTCAGATTACTTTGAATATGTGCCTGGGTTTCCCTTTTTGGCCATGTTAATTTAGGAGCAGTTGCTTGATTTCTATGCCAACTTTATATAGAATGGAGATATGAGTAGTAATAACATCATCATCTTGTTTTGAGAATTAAATGCATTATGCTATATATATAGAGAGAGAGAGCCTAGAGCATAATGGGTGTCCCAAGATAGTAACTAATATTCTTTATTTGTTTATATTCTCCAGGAACTCCAACAATTAGCAGGTACTTAATAAATATGCATTTTTTTCTGATTGCATTTACTGTTATTCAGTCTTTTCTTTCTAGACCCAGATGTATATTTGTCAATATTATCAATAAAATCAGTCCCCTAACAGAAAGCGATTTAGTCAAACAACCACCTTGTTTATAAGTATAAATAAGGAGTATAAACTTTATACTTAGAAACAATGTGGTTATTTAATGATTGAAGTGACTTTCTGTTAGTCTGCTGATGCTCCTTAAAGCAGTACAAAAGTTGATGCAAAGAAATGGAGTTGGCCTTTGAACAATGCAGTGGTCGGGGTGCCAACTTTCTCACAGAGTTGAAATTCCACCTGTAACTTTTGACTCCCCAAAATCAACTACTAATAGTTTCCAATTGACCAGAAGCCTTACTGATAACATAAACAGTCCATGAACAAGTTTTGTATGTTATATGCATTATACAATGTATTTTTACAATAAAACCAGCTAGAGAAGATAACATGTTACTAACAAAATCATAAGGAAGAGAAAACATATTTACTATTTATTACGTGGAAGTGCATCACAATAAAGTTCTTCATCATCTTGACATTGAGCAGGCTGAGGAGAAGGAGGAAGAGGAGGGGTCTAGTCTCACTGCCTTAGGAGTGGCAAAGGTGAAAGAATTGGAGGAGGTGAAAGGAGAGGCAGGAGAGGCAGGCACACTCAGTATAACTTTTAATGAAAACAACTCAAGTATAAATAGACCTGCGCGGTTCAATCCCCATTGTTCAAGGGTCAACTCTACATTCAAATCACTAGGAAAAGAGTCGGTGTATAAAACAAATCGTAATCATTCTTTTGTTCAGTTCTGATCATGAAACTAAAGGGTATAATACAAGCCAGAGTAAAATGTTTTTAATTATTATGACAATATAGACCCTGTTTATTGGTTCCTAAACATTCATCTGACTCACAGAATTGTTACAGTAAGACCTCTAGTATTTTTTTTAGCCACTGTCCTAGCTCCAGGCAAAAACTAGTGTTGCTCTGGGCACCTGTATCGAGTTATATTAGGCATAGTGTAATTAAATCTATATGGGCAGTAGGAAGAGGGAAAGGAAAAGAAACAAAAATGAAAACCTACATGAAGTGACATCATAAAAAGGTAACAAATAAATCCAATTTGCTATGTTTTGCTGGAAAGCAGATGCTTATAAAAGAAATAGACAGACCAGGCAGGGTGGCTCACACCTTTAATCTCAACACTTAGGAGGTCAAAGCGGGCAGATCACTAGGCCAGGAGTTCGAGACCAGCCTGGACAACATGGTGAAACCCCTTCTCTACTCAAAATACAAAAATTAGCCAGGCATGGTGGCGCTCGCCTGTAATCCCAACTATTCCAGAGGCTGATGCATGAAAATTGCTTGAACCCAGAAGGTGGAGGTTTCAGTGAGCCGAACTCAAGCCTGGGTGAAAGAGTGAGACCACAAACAAACAAACAAAAGAAATAGACCTGAGTAATTTTATGTTACTTGTTTTTGCAACTCTCAACAAAATCTAGAAATACATATTTTTAACATTAAATAGCTAAGGATATACTTCTCATTAACTGATTTTTCAAGGATGATTCAGGGTCTTAGGTAGTTAACTGAAAGGGTTTTATCAGCAAATAGTTGTTCAGAAAGGTTATCTAGATATTAGAAATAGACTCAAATACATTTTAATTTAAATGAGAATGTTACTGGTGCCAGTTTCTACTTTTTCAGAATTCCTAGTGTCTGTAATTGTATTTACAACTAGTGTGTAGTTACTGGAGTGAACAAATGATTCAATCTTAAGTCTTTGGATCAACTATCTTAAACTCTAAAGAAGAAAGCAAGCATCAAATATTCAGACTTCTAAATGTATCAAAATGTGTCTCCTTGTTTAATATGCACAAATAATTGAAGTGTCATCTTTGTAGTGGCTGACACAACACAGACAGATTCAGGGTGACTGAATTATGGCACAAATTAGGAGATGGTAGGTAAGAGCAGTTGCTAAATAACGTAATTATTTGGTTCCATGATGTGTCTTTATTCTGATGGCATGCCAGAATGTGTTGCTATGCTGACTCCCATAAAATGTTAAGGAAATACAATTTAACATTAATAAAACACATCAGATGGAAAGCCCAACTAAATTAATCCAGTGAAATAGGCCAAAGAGAAATATTTAGCTTTTCAGTAGAAAAAGGGAAAGATAGAGTGTCTCCATTCGCTGCAGCATTTTGGGATGCCTGAGAAAACACAAAAGATAATTAATACAGATTCATATGCTAACATGCCTTACAGCCCAAGTAAATCAAAAGCAAAGATGAGAAAGTACGAAGTTGGCAAATGATTCAACAATTTGTGAATGCAGGACTTTAAAGAAACAAATTAAAAAAAAAAAAAACAAAACAAAACAAAAAAACCAAAAAACTATGCTCCTAAAGTAACTAGAGGAGAACCAATTGAAAATACAGTGGAGGAGAGAGTTATGCAGAACATAATGGAGAAATCTGAACATTGTGAGGACATTCTGGCTATGCTATTATTACATTTATGACTATGAACCTATTGTGTGATTTCCTCAGGGCTTTGAGGTTTTATAAATGTTGTTTCTGCTGAAAACTTCGGGATAGACAGATGAGATTCAAGTCAGATGACCTTAAACCAGCAACTTGAACCTTAAGGTTCTCAGCGTCCTTCACATATAAAAAGGTGAGAGAACGGGACTGGAACACTAATGATTATTAACCCTTTCACTCTAGCTCCCTGTAATCTGGTGATTTCAGAACATGAGTATCTGAAAACTTGAGTATCAAGATTGAACACAGTTTTGAAAGTGAAGGATGCTAGTGGAATTTCCAATCCTGGATTCCCTTTGGCTACTGAATTACAGCATTCTTCAGAGTCTACAAAATTAGGTTTACAAAAGTGACTGAGAATAGGGGACCAAACTGGGTATGACACTTTGTTAACTTTAATTCTTTCTTCTTCGTTATAATACACAGTTTTATAACTATTTTAATTCCTTTGTGGAGCTTAGCAACTTTATACCTGTTTATTGAATTTGCATATCTATCTCTCCATGCCATCAAAAATTACATTGGATGTTACATTAAAAATCCAACCAGTCCGCCGGGAGCGGTGGTTCATGCCTGTAATCCCAGCACTTTGGGAGGCCGAGGCGGGCGGATCACGACATCAGGAGGTCAAGACCATCCTGGCTAACACCGTGAAACCCTGTCTCTACTAAAAAACAGAAAAAATTAGCTGGGCCTAGTGGCGGACACCTGTAAGTCCCAACAACTCGGGAGGCTGAGGCAGGAGAATGGCGTGAACCTGGGAGGCAGAGCTTACAGTGAGCCAAGATCGCGCCACTGCACTCCAGCCTGGGCAACAGATCGAGACTCCATCTCAAAACAATAAAAAATAAATAAATAAAATAAAGAATAAAAAATAAAAAAATCCAATCAGTCTTTTGAACATTGTGTATTCAGTATGCTGCGCCACTGAAAGGACTGAATTTTTTGTATTGATGTGAATAAATAAGACTCCCATCTTTCAGTATTTGGACAACATGTTGATTTATTCTATACCTTTTAGCGACATAAAGATAGAGCTTTACCTTGCATATCATTATTTGCAGAAGTTTTTTTAGTATAACTGTGAAGAAACGAAAAAATGTATATATTGTGAAGGACTGCCTTTAGTTCCACAGATGGACACTATAATTCACCAGAAATCTAATTAAGATCCTGCAGTATGATGTTTAAGATTATACAAGGCTTTGGAGTCAGATCTTCTCAGAACTGAATGTTTTTCTGTCACTTACTGGTTGTAGTATGATACTTAACTTCTCTAAGCCTTAGTTTTACTCATCTAAAAATATGAATAAATGCCTCACATAGGTATATTGTAAGAATTCAACGAAATGATGTATCAAATATCTTAACACATTATCTGCCTTTGATGGATACCATATCAATGGATATATCATCATCATTATTATTCTTATATAGTGAAACTCAGGGTTAAATATGGGGAGGACAGATTTCTAGCTGTATTTGGTTAATTTAATTGGAGACAGAATTAAAATATATGTTATTAGGTACATCCAAGCATTCCTTGAGTAGTTGAAGAGTCAATTCTTGGATGCTTCACAAAATGATTTGAGTCTCCTTTACTGCATTTAGAGGACTCATGGGAGAAGTGTGTCTTGTATTGAGGAAGGGAACTCTGTACCCAAAATTCTGAAATGACACCTAGTCTGGATACCAAATACAGAATAAGACAGTCACATAATAAGCCTGTACCTCCTACTTTTATCTTCCAGGAAAAATTTTCACTCACTCTTCAACTGCCAGATCAGTTACTTCCAACCTGTTGAAGCCTCTCTAGACTCCTGTAAGCCAAGTTAGTGAATTGCCCTCACTCTCTTCACGTTCACCACGTGTTGGTGGTGACACATACCCCACTGTCTTGGAGCTGTGGACTTGTCTGTCTTCCCCAGGAGATTCTGAGGTCATTCAAATGTATAAACCCAGAATCTTTCACAAGGCCTGTCAAATTGGTTGCCACTGTACTTATAAATACGTGAATAGTTTGACAAGCCACACTTGAGACTCACATTTGTCACTTCAAATTAGTAGTCCTCAAACTATGCTCCCTGGAGAGCTAGGGGATTTCTAGGGCACACCATGGAGCTTTAGGGTGAGAGGAAATGAAGAGGGCATTGAGTGGGGTTCTGGTTCTCCCTCCAGGACATTAGCCAGATTAGTACAATTTTATCTGTGGTATGAAAAGTTTTCTTGCATAAATTTGATTTGAAAACAATTTTTAAAAGTTCTACTATGGTAAAAAAGAAAAATAAAATTGAAAAATTCTAGTCAGTGGCTAAAAAAAAAAAAAAAAGTGCTCTGACAGCTTCACTGCTTGTTTAGAAGATATTAACAAGACTGATTTCTACATTGTTACTCCAGCTTTTATTTCTTCACCTGGATTGTCATAGACAGCAATTCTCTTTCTAATGATTTATTTATTTATTTTTTAAATACACTCACTGGCATTAGAAGGTGTGGGTGGAACAAATATCTGTCATCAACCGTTTGCTTTTTAAGTAAATATAAAAGGACATTATACTTTAAAATATATCAAGTAACCACTTCATTTCTCAAAAATCAAACCAAGAACAAAGGTCATTTGTATAAATTACATGAATAATTGACCTTTTCTGTCTATAAAATTATTGCTGTTGAATATTTATGTAAAATTTTGAAGAGACAAATGTCACTCAGAAATTAGAAGCAAGAGGTAAAAGTAAGTAGACACCATTCTAGAGCCAATTATATTCATATTTTCAAAAAGTGAGAGAACTAAGGATTTACATCTCTTCAACAGTGAAATAGAATGAATGGCTGAACTGTTAGGATAGGAAGCAAAGTTCTGGGGTGGAACAGAGATAAAATGAAGCACATTTCTATTTAAGCCGAATGTATGTACCAAACCAGTGCTCCTCTAGGTAGTATTCAACAACTTCAGCCTCTCTTGAAGGCAGAGGTAGTGAACTTATACAAATTCAGATTCCTTAACCTATTCCACACCTACTAAATCAAAATCATGGCCACAGCTCTGGGATCTGCATTTTCCACAAGATTCTTATGGTGTATGATCAAATTTGAAACTGATACAGCAGCCCATGAATTCACGGCCACTCTACAAGGAAGCCTACCCATTTTCTGTTGTAAGATACTGTTTAAGAATTTATAAGATGTTATTTATTTTGTGAAACTTCTTTGCTTTCTCCTATTTACCCTTGGTTGAAAGCCACAGGATGTCATTACCCATCACAAAAACATAGGAGAGGGACTACAGCAGTAACAGGCCAACATAAGGCAGCGGGGGAAAACAGCACACATCGACTTAGGCAGGCTGGATTTAAAGGCAGGCTTTATATCTTTAATGAACTGGAGCTTTTTCAGACCATTGCAGTCGGGTGGTTCTGTAGGCACTGTGTGAGAGGTGAGTGCCCCAGACCAGTGGAGGTCAGTGGGGATAAAGAAAGGAGAATTGGATGGCAAGAGGGGAAAATGAAAACAAGACTGACAGGGGCACACACAGGATTTTAGCTTGTTACATCTTCATGTGACACAGGCAAGACTATCAGATGGCTCTTGACATCTTCAACATGTATTCCCTTGGAAAGACTCACCTTAACAAGGCTCTCAGGAGTTGAGTACGAACGATTTAAAATTTTATTACAAAGAGGCAGCACAGAAGGGAGATTGTAATAAGCCTAGCATTATGCAGACTGTCATTCTTCCTTAAATATGGGAACATATGGTTCATTTGCCTATTTGATACTCATGCTACCTGATGTACTAAGCACTATTACATTAAGTAGTTGGTGATACAAAATAAAATTAAGTTTATTTGCTTGTTCCATTAGGAAGCTCTGCAAGGAGGAGGAAGAGATAGAGAAGCCTGCTTTGCAGTTACTGCACAATGGTTAATGTTGCCTTGAAAAGGCATGTGCAACGGAGATATTTTATTAAGACTGAGCACTTGCAGGTAAAGGCAAAAGTAAAAGGAACAGTAATAATTTAGAAGGTAGATATTGTAAAATATATAGAGAAGTGTCAGACAGGGAGGAAGGATCATATAATTGGCTGTCTTGCATTCTGGCCGCCAGACTCCCGTTAGCTGGTGCCTCCACAAGATAAGATGATCAGAAAAACCTCCAATAAGGAAATGTGATGGTAGCTAAGTACTGGGCAACGGCTGTGTAACTAGAAGAACTGCTTTGTCTACATGACTTAGCTATGAGAATAATAAAGACAAACTAATTTTTTTCCTGTCCCTTTTGTGTGTCAGGCATTATGCGAATGGTTTTCAAACAAGTCTTCCCAAGGGGACCTCTGTACGCATGAAGAAATGAAAGATCCAGTGACTTGCTCAATAACTAGAACTTCTTTCTTGTCACAGGGAATTCCCTGGTCCTTTCTCTCATTGTTATTTCTCTGTCATCTCCTTCTCTCTTACTTTGGCTTCCTTCTCCCGCTTTCCATGTTCCCTACCATCTTTACACCTTCCTTGTGTAGTTCTCACACGATGGAATAGGGTGCCCAAGAGGAAGGTGTCTGGGCATTGTGGAGCCAGGCAGGTGGAAGTGCAGTGGGTCTGCTCTAAATTTGAGGTTTGAAGGCAAAAATATTGAAGAAGCACCACTTGTTCAATAATTGAATAAGACTCCAATTCACCTAATGGGTTCACTCTTTCCCACAAGGTACATGCATTTGCCAAGTGCCCAGGGCCACACAGGTTTTAACAGTAGCATTATTGTAGGATAAATCACACAGAATGCATGATTTGATAACACCTGTCTGCAAATATATATACTTGGGGTAAGCAGGTAAAGGTAATGGAATTGGTTCCCAGAGAGTCCAGCTGTCCGCTTATTTCAGTTCTGGGGAATATGATCACATTCTGAAACCAATTGCCAAGGGGTAGACTCACTATAATTGAGTTAGTTTGATTCTCTGTAAATTTTAAAATGCTTTTGTATTTAACTTTTTGAGATTACTAGGTTAAAAATGATATGAATTTAATCATATAATCGGTGACAACTGTGATCCTCAGAAATATATCTGAATAGGAAAAAAAATGTGCTTTAACGTTCTGAGATATGTAAAGTGCCTGGTACACCATCTAGCATATAGAAGGTGCTTAAAGTGGTTATCATCATTATTAATGAGAATTTTTCTGACTTTTAGCTGAATTTTATTTTATTTAATTTATTTGATTTTAAGAAATCAGGACAAAGTACAGTAGATGTTTTTTAGGAAAATGGGAGAAAATGCTGTCAATTACTTATAGATTCAGTTTTTTTTGTTTGTTAGTTTTTTGAAACAGGGTCTCCCTCTGTTACCCAGGCTGGAGTGCAGTGGCACAATCATGGCTCACTGCAGCCTCAACGTCCTGGGCTCAAGTTATTCTCCCACTTCAACACCCCCACATCTCAACCATTAGCTGGCACCACAAGGTTGTGCCACCATGTCCCAGCTCATTTCATTTTTTTATTTTTTTGCAGAGACACGGTCTTAGTATGTTGCCCAGGCTGGTCTCGAACTCCTGAGCTCAAGCAGTCCTTCTACCTTGGCCTCCCAAAGTGCTGGGATTATAGGCATGAGCCACTGCACTCGACCAGATTCAATTGTATAATACTATTCTTCCAATAATAGGACCAAATTTCTTTTCTCCATCTCTTTGTTTTTATTGTTGCTAGCTTGTATGTCCACTATGAGCAAACCCCAGGTAATTCAGGCATTGTATTTAACGCTGCCTGTCAGAGAACAGCATTGAACTGTCTCTCCAGTGGGTTAACATTTCCTATTAAATTCAGGAGGTGATTCCTGAATAAGTAGCCAGCAGTCACCGGGCATAAGGAGGCAAATCCAGGACTTTGATTTCTGTCAGTTCACTTGCTAAGTAGATCCACAAGGAAAAAAAAGAAGTGATTAATCAAACTTAGCAGATGTGGAATTGATTCCCTCAGTTGCCTGAGAATGCCTTGCAGAGATAAACTTAATCTGTATTCATCCTGATTTTCCATGGTTGTGCCTTGATTGCCAGAGGTAAGCATTCACAACTGGGATATGCATACAAGTTACAATGACAGCAATAAATACATCCAATGTAGCAGTGTGTGTACAGCTCACCTGTCCTTCCACACACATTATTTGAGTCTCATATAACCTCACCAGAGAGACAAGTACTATTTTCTCTGAAATGAACCAATTGAGAACCTGTGAAGTTAAAGGACTTGCTAGAAGTTATCAACTAAGAAGCAGAATTGGGTCTTTAACCCATATCTTTTACTTCAAATAACTTTAAAGAAAAATATTATCATAAGAAAGGACAAGAAGCATGTTATATGTCATGTGGCTATCTGGCTTAACATTTTATCCCCAGCACCCAGTTAGGTTATAATAGGTGTTCAGCAAATATTTGCAAAATGAATGAAGGAATTAATAAATGAATAATCATACCACTGGTCTATTAATTATTAAAATTTTTGGCTTAGCTGAAAAATCTCTAAAGTTAGTTAAACAAATTAAATTTTAACTTTTATTAATTTAGCAACACAGAAAATATTTATTGAATGTGTGCTATATTCCAGGTTTGTGGTGGATGCTAGGCCTATAACGGTGAATTAAAGAATGGTGCTCGGTGCCTTCATGGAGCTTACAGCCTAGCTGATAGGGCTCTCTGTAAACTCTGAATCCATCCAACCGAATCATTTTAGCTGTTTTGACAGTTCACAGCAATTGCCATGTTTGGCTCAGTCACTTGGTCACCCAAGCAAGTCATTAAAACATATATAAAGTTATAACTAAGATAGAACTTTCAATTTCAACCTCCTGGGCTGCGGTTTGCAATTGATTTCTAAAATGTAATCTCTGTGCAAGCAGACACTACATGAATATAGTGTTTCATATTTCTTAAAGTTGTTTTCATATTATTTCATCTTAAGATAAATCCAGGAAACAGTGGCCTAAAAAAAAAAAAAAAAAAAAAAAAAAAAAGGAGTCTAGCAATTTTACTCAAGGTCATGCCACTTATCAGTGATGGATCTGAGACCACAACCCGTGTTTTCTAATTCCCAGTGCTTCCTGGTTCTCCTGCAGGAATATGCCTTTTGCTTCTCTTCAATATAAGTGCTATTTCTAAACCACTGGTGGGTCTACAAAGAATGAGACAGATGCTGCATGACCATCCATTCCTAGCAGGAAATCAGGCAGTCTTCGGACTCTGTAATGCCATCTACCTATTTTTGGCTCAAGAAATACTTTTCTCCTCTGACAGGCTACTATAAATATAGATCCTTGCTTTAGGAACAGAACTCTTAAAACAGCCAAGACTTCAATTATGGCACATAGGCTAATAAGAAATATGTTCACTGTATTAAGAAATGTTACTTAAACTGAATTATCAACACATCAAATTACGTTGAGTCATGTGACAACAGCCTTTCAAAAACTGAAGAGCTGAGTGTATTCTCCATTATCCATAGAGAGGAAAAGACGTGAATACAGAGATGGAGGACTTGGTACCAAGTCTAAGCTTCTTCACTTACTAGCTGTGTGATGGAAGCTGTTTCAATTTATGTAAGACTAGAAGAAATTGTCAAAATATATATACTGCCACCCTTTTTTATAAGTCAGCAATTCAGTCTGATTACTTTGAATAGGTTTCTTTAGAGCCCTCTCAACCATCTCTAGGTAGTTATACTTTATTGGCTGCAAGAGTTAGTGACAATGAAATTTCAAAGTAGACAGTACCATATAGAAGTTTTATAACAGAAACTAAAAATGTACATTTCCTCGCATAGGTATTTCCAAGGTCAAGAACTAGAAACTATTTCTACTTGGAATCATTGTAAAATTTTGAACTTTTTTTCTATATCTGACTCTTTCATTCTTTGTATATATACAACTATGTCATGTTTTAACAGAGGTATGAGATGGTAGAAGATATATATATATATATTGCTATTTGAGTGAAATAATCTGTCTGGTGTGGCATTAAAAAATGTTTACTGGGCTCAGTGTTCTGTGTTTGAGTTGAGGATTTTGCACTGTAAATTCAGAAAATGGGCTACAGTATCTCTAGTGCTCCTTGCAAATATAGCATTGAACAGTGTATGTACACATGCAATAACCCTTGCATTTGTAATCAGATCTAAAGATAAATTGCCCAGTCAGCCTTTATGCACAATACTCTGTCCCTGACTCCTAATGTATTTAATTTTGTTTGCTTTGGAAATCTGATGCCAATTCCTAAACAACCATCTACCCACACCCCACCCACACATACATTCATACGTACATACTCAATCAAATAAACTTCTTTATGTATTCAGATATAAAAAAACATATTTTGTGAAATTAACTGCTATTTTAATATTGTCTTTGTCAAAGCTTTCTTTAATATTGTCTTCTTAAAGGCATGACAATTTGAAATCTAAATGTAGGTACTTTGCTAGGAGTTAGGATCTGCTCTGTCAACACTCTTTTGAAAAAGAAGAGGGGGTTCTGATCAGGGAAAAAAGAATTTGGCTACCATCTAATGGTTCAGACCAAAGATGTAGAAGAAATAATCAACCTTGGGCCTGAACAGGCTTGAAGAAACCATTTGAATTTCTCTCCTCTTTTAGGAAAATGAAGTACTTCTAATTCATTTTACATATGAAGGTCTATAGAAGACAAATGACTTGCCCAAAGTAACGCTCTCAATAGGGTGTGGGCTGAAATCTTTTTAGTATCTCACAACACATCTATAGTAAACAGCAGTGCTGCTTCTTGCCCTTCTTGCTTCCTCTCCTTCTTTCTTTCCCCCTCTTTCCCTTCCTTCCTTCCCTCCCTCCTTCATTCCTTGCTCGCTCCTTCCTTCCTTCCTTCCTTCCTTCCTTCCTTCCTTCCTTCCTTCCTTCCTTCCTTCCTTCCTTCCTTCCTTCCTTCCTCTCTTTCTTTCTTTTTTATCACTACTCTAACTTTTTACCTCAATCTGTTTGGAAGTCCCATGATAAGACTATAAAAAAGGCAATAGGCCAACACAAACAGAAGCATAGATGCTGTGTTTCTCAACAAACAGCTTGAAGCCATGCACTTAACAAAGCCAGTCAGATCAGATGGCAACAAAAGAAGGGACAGGCTAGAAAGTGTGCAGGACATAGACTCATGGAGTTGACTGTGCGACCTTTTGAAAATTACTGCTCAGTGTAATCTCTACCAGGTGGAGATGTAGTGACTGTAATTACTACATTCTGCTACAGCTCAATTATTTTCAACTTTTAAGAATGCACAGTCAGGAGATTGTTTGTTTGTATGTATGTTTTCTTTTGTTAAGACCTGCAGTGAAACCCTAAAGCAATGAAAGGATAGAATGAAAGAATAATGTATAAATAGAACTCACAGGGTTCATTCCCTTAATCACAGAGAGACAATGCTGAACTGATATGACTATTAGTAACTGTGGTGAGGTTAAAATGACCCCAAATTTATTCTATATGGGGCTAAACAAAATAAAACAAAAACCTGAGAAGTTTTTAAAAAGCAATTTCCCTCGTGCTTTTTTTTTTTGTTATTATCTTAGCTTTTTTTTTTTCCTCAGTATCTTAGCTTTACTCAAATTCTCCTCTTCCTTTTCTTTCTCATTCCCACATACTTTGTGTTTGGACCTTTAAAGGCTGTGGAAGGTAAATGTCATCATTCTGCTCTTTGGGTGAGTTACTTTATTAAATGAGTCACAGTTAATCAATTTGTCCAGACCCTCAGTACAAGGTGCTGTGTTTGATACTGCAGGATCTCTTGTGTTTTTCTGTTCCACAGCAGTGTGTTCAAACCTTGATTCGATTTTAGGAATGAATGCGGAAACATTTAAAAAGAATTCACAACTAAATCTGTTGGGAGCAAATCTCCCAGGCAATGCACACAGAAGAGACCCAAACTGAGTCAGGACAACAGGTTTCCTTTCACCTTTTCTTTCACCTTAGTTCTGAAGCACCTGTTCTTATGTCTTGAGGCATTTCCCCAAGAACAGCCTTTCTGTAAAGCAGGCAACACCTTACATATTCACCCTGTTTGATTCATTCATTTATTCCACAGATATTTATTAAGTTTCGGTTCTGTGCCAAGGCACAGGACATACAAAGATAAATTTGACATAATTCCTGTTCTGGGAAAAGCTTTAGTCCAGGGATGTAAAGAAATGTAGAGAATAAGGAAAGAAAGAATGCCCTAGAATGGGGCTCTCTGGTGTACACCTCATTGTGTAAATGGAAAGGTTCTTCAAGGCAGCAGTTATAACCATGAAGGGACTCTACACAAACCACAGAGACCCCTGATTTTGTTTGTTTTAACCTCTTATCTTTCTTCGTGGGTCACAAATGAAATCTTGGGATTAGAAGTGATAAAATGATGTCCCTCCCTGGCATGGGAGATTCAACACCAGAATGCAGATTTCTAACTTTCTCTGAAACACTGGAAGTTCTACAAACCTAGTTCTCCTTTCCCATAAGACAACCAGAATTTGGAGTTGTGACTTTCCCTTTTAGTTATGGAACTCACTTTCTAGTCCTTCACAGTCATTTCTTCCAAGACTCACGATTGTCATTTTTGAACATACTTTAGTTGCCTTTTCTTTCACCTGGCTTTTTAACCTGTCTGTACTGGTATACACATAAGTCATGGAACATATGATGCTGAAGAAGAGCTCCTTGAAATAAAGGAACTATTTTCATATCTTTAGCACAATGGCTTGTTCACATTAGGATTTAATAGCATATCTGATTATATAGTAACACATGTGAGTTATTAAAAGAGAGCAGCATCTGTGGTCTAGTCACCTCATGTATACAAGGCTCTACAGTACAATAGAATAAAAGATATTACAAGTAGAGAAAAACACCTTTTTTTTTTTTTTTTTTCTGTCAAACTCTCCTAGAAAACATGCCAGTGCTGACCTAGGGTTTCTCAACTGCATCCATTATGGAAGGAAATCTCTCTTCTTTCTCTACAGGAACCTCTCTACATTTCTTCATGTGGTGAATTCATTTTGTCATGGGGTGAACACCTGTGTGACTATTTAAAAACCACAACACCAGGTGTGTGCCAATGAGTGTCTCTCTCCTTTGTGAAATGTTCTTCGCACTGATTTCTCAGCAGGCTGGGTCGGGAAAAAGCCTTCAAACTGAATGTAGAAAAAGGTCTTAAAAGATTTTTTAAAATCTATCTATTACAAGTGCATGCACTGAAAATATTGCAGCTAACTTATATAAACAGGTCTTCATTTTATCAGATCCTTTTGTTTTTTATTATTTTAAAATGATGAGAAGAATGTTGGCATCTCTGGGTATGCCACTGAAAGTTTATCATAAAAGAGGAAATTTTGAAAGGCCCATACTAAAACCTAAAAATTTGGAAGATGTTATATTATAAACGCTTAAGAATAGTTTTAGAAATAAAGATTGGTTTACCTTTTGCTTTGTCTAAGGGTCTCCGTTCCTCTTTTCCAAGAGATAGCTGCCCTGGGAAAAGCATTTGGTTTGCATTCGATAACAATATCCCCACCAACTTGAACAAATGAATTTTTTTTAATTGGACTTTTGGAGAAATCTGGAGCTGAGGCTAAAAACAAAATTAAAAACAAAATTGTTTAATTACTCAGTTAATATATAGTGACTCCAGGAGTGACTCGCTGTGTTAGACAGAATCGAATATTTATAGCTGTAACCTCTTTTCAAGTTACTTTGCTCAAAGTGTTCTCAGACCAAATATTGACTTAACATTTTAGAGTTTATGTTTTGTTTGTAAAATGAAGATGACAATAGATATTACCTTAGGAAGTTAGTGTGGAGATTAAATGACGTAACAGTTGCAGTGGACTATAGTATAGTGCCTGGCACAAAGTATAGGCTCAATAAATGCAACTTATTTTTGTTTTGTTGGTGGTCATTGCAATAATAAAAGCAAGTTGGTAGGGAGGAGGCAAGTTTGACAAAGTCACTTTTCTGATAGCATTTGCAATAAAGAGGATTAAGATGGTTTCATAAGAGGCCAAAGAAGGAATTTTAATCCTGACCAGGAAAGTCTATTCCAGCCAAAACAATGATCATATATGTCATATACATATATATGATTAATCAGAAACACACATACATACACACATATATACCTGTATACACATACATGTATACCCATATATACATGTATACACATACATGTATACATATACACATACATGTATATACATATATACATGTATATACACATACACATACATGTATCCCTTATATACATGTACACACATACATGTATATGTGTGTGTGTTTCTGATTTATTATATATGTATATAAGTCATGGGACATATGATGTTGAAGAAACACACATGCATGTATACACACACATATATATGTGATTTATATTATATATATATCAATGTGATTTATTTCAGTGGTATTTTATTGCAGTTAACACTGACATAAATCAGAAATATTTTATTGCTATTAGCAAAAAAAATACTATTGAAATAAATCGGAAATACTGTATCACTATGTCGGCTTTTTACCCATTAAATAAATGTTGAACAAATGCCAGCTCATAAGGACAAGAAATTATTAGGCTATCAGGGTGCATCTAAATCTTTCCAACTTCATGAATGTTGGAATCCATGTGTCCAATCTCCATTTCTAACCTAAAGCTCAACTGAACTGAAGTTCTTTCAGATAGGCCATACTGTCTTGCTTCTGGGCTTTTCAGATGTTACTTCTCTGCCCTTCACCTTACTGATGCACATTTTTACTTTTGACCTTAGATTAAAGGGAATGTCCTCAATTTTGGTTATGTTCAACTTGTCGTGTGCCATAATAGCAAGCAACTCCTCAATTCTTAGCCATAAGAATTGCCACATTTTAAATCTGACACTTTTTTTCTCCTTGAAATTATAGGTTGAGTGAAGATAAAGATCACTTCATCTTGGTATGGCTCAGTACATAATAAATGTTCAATCAAACAGTAGTGATAGAAAAAAATGAACAAATGAATGAGTACTCATCACTCATAAGCTCATAAAACTGTGTGTCTTGTTGTTTGATCCTCCCTCTCTTTTATCTCCTTTGTTCTTCCTACCACTAAGAAAGCCTTGAGTGGGAAACTATCAATGAGTCACTTATTGCGGCAGATACCACTGGCTGGATTTCCCAAAATATCATTCTCAAATTGCTTTAATCTCAGCACTTTCCACCATAGGGACTTATTTTTCTACTTCCTCTTGATGTTTGGATGGTCATGTGACAGAACTCTAGTTAATGACATAAAAACGTTTGCGGTGGAAGCTAAGGGAAATTCTGCTTTTCTAATAAAAGAGATAAACGCGATTAGTTCTGTAACCTCTCTCTTCTTCTGCCTTGAGCATAGACATGATTTCTGTAACTAGAGCAGCCATCTTGAAACCATGAGGCTTTGATTCTGAAGGAAAGGTGTAAAGAATAACATTGTCAAGTTGAGGTGCCATACCCGGCAGCCAATGACCCTCTTGTTAAGAGATAAAATAAATCACTGTCTCTTTTAGTCACTGTGAATTGTAATTTTTTTATTACTTTTTAATTTGTAGCTGAAAATATTCCCAATAGATATTCTTTGAGTTATACTCAAAAATTCATGCTAGAATCAGCTTTGGAAGAGCTTCCTCTAGTTTGGATGCAACAAATAATGGGTTTTTTTCTCAAGCCCCAGTGCATTGCCCAAGCAGGATAATAACTACCACCTTGAATTTTTTAAAAAGCTAATTTAGACATTTCCCATTAATTGATGGGACAGGAATTTCTAATTAAAAAAAAAAGGGGGGGTTGGGATTATGTATAATTATAGCTTGTTTAAATGTCATTTTGAATTTGTTGGTTGTAAATGAATGACTTACCTAAAACTCTCAATTCAGCATTTGCATAAATTATCTGATATTTGTTTTCTGCAGCACATTGGTAGACACCAGAATCTGATACATTCAGCATCGTTATGATGAGCGTCCCATTTTCTATTTGAATTCTCTCCTAATAAAGGAAAAAGCATATAAAGATGCTAGTATGTTAATATAGCATCCTCTTAACCAGGATATGTTATTAAACAACATTTGTGTAAATCTATGAGATCTGATATTTTGGTGTATTAATACACTACTAGATCCTGAGCAGCATTTTTAAGTTTAAAAAATGAAAATATGTTTAGGATAATGTTAGTGGTTACTAGTGTGTTTTATGTTATCTCGTTTCTTTGACAATTGACATACTTTGCATAAAATGTATGTTAACTTTCTGTTATTTGGTATACATAATAATTTGGAATACTCTGCCATCCTAATTATTCCAAAAAACACGGTTAACAATAATGTTAGATATGTATATTATGACTAGAACATCGCCTTGGCTTTCCATTTTCCAAAAGTTTCAAAAACATTTGAAATGTGATGATGTGATAATTTTCGAATTGAGTCCTGAGTTGGAGTAGTTAAATCCTTCCTTTCTACAGCCTACTATAAAGTGTGCCTGAAAAGCCAAAATCTGATTACAGAACCCCATTTGGGGTATAGAAATACAATTTCGAGTGCAATAATGACACAGTTAATAGTGCAAATATAACTTAAGACTAAATATTTCAAGGTACGAATTACCATACTCTAAGGAAAAGGAAAACAGGCTGGAGGAAACAGAGTGCTATATGCAAAAGGCATGCAGGAAAAAATTTTCACTGATGCTGAAACAAAGAACAGCGTTATATTCAGCTTCCAAACAACAGATGTTCTTTGTGTCTCTGGCTATGCCTACATGTGCAAAGTAAAATGGAGAATTAACACAATTATCTGGATAATGTATTAGGTAAAAAACAACTCTTTCATTTCCTAAGTGTTGTAGAAAAAAGTATGCTTTAAATTGAGAAATGTGGATAACTGCCTTTGTTATTTACTTTCCTAGGAGTTTAAAGACAGTCATCAGTGTTCATAAAAGCAACATACTGGGTAGTGACTAAGAGATTGGGTCCTGATATCAGACCTAAATAAAAGTTTAAAATGCTAATTCTAACATTTCCTAGCTGCTGTGTGACTTTAAACAAGTGGCCTAACCTTTCTGAACTCATTTTCTTCATCTATATAAAAGAAGAATAACTGTATCTCTCTCATAATGTTTTCATCAGGGTGATGATGCAATAAAATAATGCATGGAAAAATATTTAACACAGGGCTTGGCTCATATGAGAGTTCAATAAAAATTATCTGTGTCGATGATGACGATGATGATGATATTTAAATGTGAATCTATTACTGACTGTGTGATTTTGTGAAAGTTATTTGTCTTGTCTACACGTATTTTTATCTTTTGAAAGATGGGTTACTTTGTAAGTTTATTTAAGGATTCAATAAATCAGTTTATGCATCCTTTCCTGAAACATACTAAAGACTCCATTAATATTAGCTGTTTCTGTTAGTTACCAGTACTGTTAGTAACAAAATTTACCTAGTAGAGTAGGTAAACTTTTAATATCAACATAGTTGCTTACCTCTGGGTTGAGTCGTTCGCCATTTTTTAACCACGTGTACCAAGGGTTTGGCTTTCCACTAGCTTTACATTCCCAGAGCAAGTTGTCATAGATAGAGAGGTATGTATTTTGGATTTTCTGTTCCCATTCTGGAGGAGCTGTTTCAAAAAGGCAAGTGCAACTGTTTGGTAAGGCAATTATCCAAGACATTATGCTATATTCCAACGGTTATAGAGATCAGAAGGGCAAGGCTAACTGGGTCCGGTTGGATTGCACACACATGATTTAAGGGACGGGAAATGCAGGAGCTTCAATGTGGGGTGACAGAAATCCTGTTGCAAATATCATTGGGCATTTGGCTCAAGTTAAATGTTTGTCATCTGTCATTTTGCTGCACCTGTATAACAACTTGGGAGCTGTGGGAAAAGGGCAAAATGTAGAACAGGGCCAAGGAATAAATCGGTGCTAAATATTAGAACATAGGTCAAGTTAGAAAACATATATCAAATCTGAACCTGTGTAATAAATCTGAAAGTTCAGTGATTATATTTGTTCTAAACTAAAAGTAATAAATCTGTATCTATTTCAGACACAATTACAACTCAATATCTTGAAGCATAAATCAACCATGAGCCTCCTTGCATTTTGGTAGAAAGATAATCCAGTATTATTTTTTCCTAGATAAAACTCTTGACAAGGAATGTGAACATTTGGGGTTTTATACAGGTTCAGTATCTTACTTTAATTCTGGGTGTGAGTTTTACAAATTTTCTTTAATTTCAGGAAGTTCTTCAGTAGTACTGAGGCAACAAGCAACTGGCATAATTGATGTGAAAGTAAGATTGCATTATTTTTACCATCATTTATGGAAACAGGCAGGTTGGAAATTAAATGTTTTCACATGAATATCTCTTTCATAAACTGACTGGAAACTTTCTGGAGGTGCCAATTAATCCCTTTCCTTTATTTAGTTCTGTCCTTGGATATATAGAAGTATATGATGCTTCCTTTGGACTCTCAGGCTGTGGCAAGCCAGATGTTTTATATTTGTAACTGCACTTAATTCCCTCTATAACCTTTCAGTGGATTCTTGCAGAGATGTTAGGTAACCTGTTCAAGATGACATGGTAGAAAACAGGGAAGCCAAAATTTGAACCCTAAAAGCAGAGCCTAAGTAAAGGGCTTGAGTTCCACATGTTTATTTGACAATGCCAAGGGAAAAGTATAAGGAAAAAAAGATAGTCACAGGAAAGGAAAAAAAAGTCAATGCAAGGATGAGTTATTGAGTTGACCACCAACATGATTCATTTTTCTCCATCTTTTGCCAACTTCAAAGCAGTCTTTATGAGCTGTCTACCCAGGAAAATAAAGGGGGATCATTTAGTTCCCATCCATGGTCATCTAATGGTAGTACAGGTGTAAACTACTGGCACAGCCAAACTGCGCATGCTTAAATGCTGAGTAGACTTGCGAAGGAGCCAAAGAAAACCCAGAACAGAAAACAAGATGTACTTAGTAGTTTGGCACCTGAGACAACACTCTTTCAGGTTACACCTACAAAACACAGTGCTGAACTGGTCACTGTAGCAATGGCTGAGGTAAGAAGTAGGATTCAAAATCGTATACAATATGAAACCCAAGTATGTCTGATTTCTAGTTTTTCTGCTGCAAAACCTGCCTTCACCAAGACAGAAGACCCTTCAATGAGCCTACAAATGAGTAAAAGAAATTATTATGTCTCTGGGTGGTGGGAACTAAGCCTAGGATTACCTCTTGTGGAAATCAGGACAACTTCCAGTTATAGAATATGCTTCCTGCAGCCTTGAGGGACAAATCAAGGTAAAACTTAGAAGAACTAGGTGTATTGATGAAATTGAGACATGTTTCTGGGTATTATTAACAAAATTATATAATTCATAGGTATTTGTTTAGAAATTGTCCTAATATATGTTTGACCTGGGAAAAGAAATGCATGCTCATACATAATTTCACATAACTTAAAAAGGTTTCAGACATATTTGATTTTATGCTTAATGCAATAATTGTAGCTTTAGAACACGTTTATTTATCTAACGTGCACATTCTTTGGATGATTAAAATTCTGGAGAGCAAAGTTCTACATTTTCAACTAGGTAGGAAATTCATGGGAGAAGATGCTTAGGATTTTGGGTCTACCACAGAGGTTTGAGTTTTAGATATTTTTTCTGCCATGTTGACTGGTTATAAAAAGCCACTTACCTCCTCTGAACATGTTCTATTTCTATGAATAATATTTAGAGATTTTGTCTGGAGATTATAAAAACACAATATAGATGGATATATAATATTACTTGGCTCTGAATTATAATGTAAACACAGCAATATAACTGAGACTGAGAGATTATTTTCTTGAATTTCTCAGTTATTCAGCTCTGAGGTAACTGAGTCAGTAATCCTCTTTTCTTTTGAGAGAACTTCAGAAAGTAAATTAATACGTGACTTAGAAGCATAATGATTATGTTGTTGACCAAGTATCCATTATTTCCCCACAAGGACCATTTCAGGCTCATTAAATGGCTAATTTGGTTGTGGTGAGGTATAGTACAATGAATTTAGACCACCATGTTGAAATGCTATGGCAGAGTCCAGTTTCAGAAGACCTTTCAAGGTTCTGATCTTGAATCTGACAATCACTATCTGTGAGATCCTGCACAATTAACTTGAGTTTTTTTTGCCTATAGTATTACTGAACATTGTTTCTACCTCTTAAGATTAACCTTAAGATTTCTACTTCTTAAGATTAAGAATTCTATAAATGAATATTTGTAAAATTGCTACGTAAGCCAGCATTTGCTACATCAGTATAGAGAAAAGTACTTTATCATTGATTTCCAGTTTATGTATACCTTTGTGTTCTGGTTCATCTCTTGATTATATCTTTGTCTATTATATATAAAATGGAAAATATCTCTTTAAAACTAGCCAAAGCATTCAATATCTTCATTCTACTAAAACTCCCATTTGTATCCTATTTTATTTACAAAGGATACTAAATTCCAAAGACTTTCCTTTAAAGTGTAGGTACTATTGAAAAAAATATATTGTTTTTCTTGGCTAGCTTTGCTAAAACTGTAAGAGAATAATGAGTAGGAAATTATATTCTATATATAAAATAGTAGTTTTCACTGCAGGGTAAAGTTGGAAATTCTTAGGAAAATGGAAAATAATATTACAGACACACAATATGTTCTCCCCACGGGCACTCAATCAACATTCCAATGGGATAATTACAGTATCTTAGATTTTCCTAGTTATTACACACACATATTTTCTCCAATTACTTTATCATTGATTATAAACACATCACATAGGAAAGTATTTTTGGCTGTATATCAATACTTTTAAAAAATTATCTAATACAGATATATTAAATTTATCAAAGAAGTTAAAGATATTTTAATAGTATACAGCATTTTGAGAATTCTGAGGTATATTTTATTGTTTACTTAATGTAAGTAAGAGAAAATTTCAATCCTGGATGAAAGAAGACACGAAGACAGCTTTTAGATAACATATGCATTCATCATCTCTCTTAAGTTTATGAGAGCTTTTTGTAACTCAGACAAACATAATTTTAAATAATGTAATCACCTTAGTTTTATATTGCCTACTTAAGGGTAGACAAAATATGAAAAATAGAAACAAATATTATAAACCACCATGCAGTATTTATATATTTTTCATATCAATTTTGTCCTTCATTTATTAATTCTACTTAGAATTAGAATCAAGATTGCTATAATCTGCTGCAGAATGTTTTATGGGAAATATGTGGAGTTTATGCTACCTTTTATTATAAACTTTTATGGCTTTAACATGACACTGCTGATATTTTCAAGGCAATTATAATAAACAATAGCATTCATAGACCATGCTAAAATTAAAACTGTATTTTAAAGGTGGTCATTCCCAGCTGCTAATCATTGTATTAAGCATTCAAACCTGGAAATATGCCTTCCTTATTTCTCCCATGACACTTTTTCACAACATGCTAATGACTTCCACAATTTATTACGAGGGGCATTACCAAATATTTTATATACATTTGAAATTCAATTAGCTCACCATAAAAAATGAGTTGACCCTTTGCAAGGTTTCTTCCTCGAAGGTTACTTGCAATACACTCATAAAAGCCTTCATCTTCTTGTTGAAAGTTCGGGATTTCAAGGATAGCTTGGGATTTGCTGTACTTGACTTTCCCTGGCAACGGGCTCCCGTCCAACCTTCTCCAACTAATATCAGGGACTGGACTAAACAGTTATACCTCATTAGAATGGAAGATGGTTTAGTCTTTATGACAGCAGAATAAAAGAAGAGCATCCTTACAAATAACTCTCAAGAAAAATATTCTATCAATCTGTTGTATTATGACTAGTTTCCAGATCATGCAATCATTCACCATTCACTCAATCAGTCATTTATTTAACACTTTATTAAGTGCCTGCCATATGCAAGTCACTGTGCTATGTTCAGGGAAAATACTGGTGAATAAAATAGACATGTCCTCTGCCTTTATGTTGCTTATAGACTAGTGGGAAAACATACCATAAACAAATAATAAAAACAAGTACACTTGCAAACTGCAATAACCAAAACAAAAGAAATAGAGTGCAGAGATAGTAACAAGATTATGTCAATTTATTATAGTGCTCGAGGGAATTATTTGTGAGAACATGATATTTAAGACTAGGCAGGCTTTATATATATCTATTTATGGTTTCTAAGGCAAAAATGTAAAGTATTCCAGAACTAAACTGGTACTAATAGATAACTGAAGACATGTGATGAGTGAGGTAAATTATCCAGGGAAAACAGCACTATAAAACATACCCATATAAATGGGTAAATAGGTTCTATGATCCTCAAAAAAAGTACTTATTTATACACTATTTTAAAAAAATAAAATAAAGATGGATTTACATCACACCCTGTCTCCTGTTATAAAGAATTTGTAAATAAAGTTACCTTATGAATATGAATTTAGTCTACTTTCTCATATCTATTATTTTTAGTCCAATATGGGTATCTTTTGAGGGAGCAAAAACACGTTATAATAAATGAAACTAAGTGTTTAACAATAAGGAATGAATTCAGAAATTAATGGTTTAGAAGGGATAATGTAAGAATGGGCAGTTTGCAAGCAGAGTTCCAGAAGGAAAATATTCACTACTAAACTAGTGATTTGTAATACGAATCCCCAGTCTGTTCACATTAATATCTCTCCTTTCCTCCTGTCAAATCATTTTTCATTCCCTTATAGATTTTTAGATGATTTAAATGATTCTATTCTAATTATATTTCAAATTAATAATAATAATGGTAGTAAGTCATTTTGCAAAGTCAATTGGTAAACCTTGAAGAAGAGGCAGAATTTCTTCAAGTCAGCAGAAGGAATGTGGGAGACTCATCCAATTACATGCAGTGTTTGGCAAATAAAGATTTGGAGAGTTTGAGCAGTAAACAACTGCAGGAAGCTGGGGATGTCTCAGTAGAAGCTTCAAGCAAGAAAACTTATGAAGCCTTACACATTTTTATTGGAAAAAATTATGATCCTCTTGTGTACATCAAGGATAAAGTAAAGGATAAAAATCACATGCCCTCAAACATATTTGTCAGAAAATGTGCTACAAATCAATGTTTGATTCATCTATTATATTCAGAATTAACATACAATTACAGTGAAAACTTGAATTTTGAATTGTCTTAAGTACAAAATAAATTAATTATCATACAGTAAGTTTTTGTCCTTTTAAAAAGCCTTGGCACTTACCACAAATTTAAGTTGACATTTCAGTAAATTGGTATATTCTTGGCAACAATTAACCTCAGATAACTGATGTTCTTTTTCATTCATTTTATGGCATACTAACCAATAAGAATGAAATTCTAGAAGTAACTTTATTCACATAGATATTCACAAAGTCTAGTGAATTTTATAGGATATGAGGTATTATTCAAGTAAAAATACATATGTTGTATGTATTGCATGTGAAGTTTTTATCTATAGGTAGTTGTGATATAAATGTCTTTTATTTTATTTTATTTTCTGCTCTCTGCTTATTTCTAGTTTTCATTATTTTCCTACAATGAGCATGCATTACCAGTGTAATAAAAATTTTCTAAAGAAGTTTTGTTACAAAGAAAAAATAGAGCTGTAATATTTGTCTGAATTCATGATCCTTCATCTTTTTATAACAGCAAATCTCTGAGATTTATGACAAATACATGCAAAGTATCCAACTGAAAAAGCTTTAACCTAAAACATTCAGACAAAATATAAGTAAAAATAGTGTATTTTTCCCACTGCTCTTAGTTCTTTATGTTGATTGTGAAGACAGAAGTCATTTTTGTACGTAACTAAATACCTAAGTAATTGAACATTTTGACAATTATGATAACTGCAATAATATTACAACAAATAAATGCATATATTATGCAGACTCACAGTACCTGTACAATACATAGTACCAAGTTCTCTGTATCTGTATAATATGTACATATAATTTCACTCACTTTTCCTAAAGCTAAAGAGGTGGAGCTGGGATTCATTTTCAGGTTTTCTTGAAGTAGAAGCTACAAGTATAATTCAAAGGAATACTGATTTCACAGCCATTGTGTTAGGTTGGTGCAAAAGTAATTGCGGTTTTTGCCATTAAAAGTCATGGCAAAAGTAGGATTACTTTTGCACAAACCTAATTAGACCTTTCCCCTTGCATCCTAGGTATTTGTTACTTTACAAAAGTGGATCTCCATTTGGGTGTAAAGAGAATTCCACCTTTTCCAAAGAAAAATAACTCAGTGACAGCATTAAAGTCTTACTGGACAAGCATTTTCTCCCCTTCATAGGACAAATGGAGTATCTTATTTAGATATACTTTTCTTAGAGGAGTAATGTGGCAGAGAATGTCAATGCTGGACTCATATCCCTTCTAACTCCTCTTCTGCCCCAGATTCCTATGTACTTTGCACCCTAAAGAGCCAGTACATGTTATCTCTTTTTTGGACACTGTCCTCAAGCTGCTATAGCTAACTTTTCTTCACAAAGAGAGAACTCAAAGTACCTAGGAATTCACATGCCCCCAGGAGCACTTAACCAATAACTGCCTGGCTTCTAGGATATAACTTCTCCAGCTCCCGTGCCCCTAGTTGTGAGACAACTCTAGGTGTGACCTGTATTCTCTCCAGAGCTATAGGATTGAGTCAAATTTACCTTCTGTGGAACTTTGCTTGACACTATACTGAGCTTGGCTACTGTCTCTTCCCTGCCCCACTTCCTTCTTTTCCTTTGGGTTCTTTCTGAAAACTTGTCTAATAAATCACTTTCAAAAAATTATACTTTCAGGGTCTGCCTCTTAAAAATTCAATTAATTAGAATTCCCGATAGGCTCTAATCATGTGCTAGTTTAGTTACAATACCAACTGTAGGAAACCTTAAATATTTCTTACTATAGTATTTTTATATAGGCATTAGACACACATCAAAATGGAAGTCTAGAGAACTGAACATGAATGGCATATAAGACAAAAAAAAAATTAGTAGTAGAACCATTGTGAAAAACCATGAATTGTGGAACATATGTTGAGAACTTATTGCTCTGCAGAGCTACAATCACACCAGAATGATAGCAAAAGGCAAGAAATGCAAGGGATATGTGGCTTAAAAGAGACATGAAAATCTCACTTAAAAAAGAAACTCCTCTAGAATTTTCTCTTTCCTTTCTCTCTCTTTCTCTCTCTCTCTCTCTTTCTCTTTCTTTCTTTTCTTTCCTCCCTCCTTTCTTTCTTTTTTTCTCTTTCTTTCTTTCTTTCTTTCCTTCCTTCTTCCTTCTCCTTCTTTTTCTTTTCTTTCTTCTTTCTTTTTCTCTTCTTTTCTTTTTTCTTCTTCTTTTTCTTTTTTCTTCTTTCTTTCTTTCTTTCTTTCTTTCTTTCTTCTTTCTTCTTCTTTCTTTCTTTCCCTTTCTTTCTCTTTTCTTTCTTTCTCTTTCTTTCTTTTCCTTCCTTCCTTCCTTCCTTCCTTCCTTCCTTCCTTCCTTCCTTCCTTCCTTCCTTCCTTCCTTCCTTCCTTCCTTCCCTCCTTCCTTCCTTTCTTTCTTCCTCAATTGTGTTTGGAGTTGTAAGTCTGATAAACCATTCAATTAAGAAGAAGGTTATAAGATTCAGGGTACAGTACTGGGCTTTAAAAGTTATATTGTTCAATTTTGAAGAAGTTTACAAGAATTAATGTCCTGGATTCTAAATCTGCGGAGGGCATGTGTTTGGTTTTTTTTTTACCCGCATTTTTATTTTCCTTAGAAAACCCAATCCTCCCCATCTCATTTGAGTTGGGCTGACCACACCTCTGGCATTAAGTGAGAGCACACAATTCAGGTCTTGCCATGAGAGGCTCGTAGGGCATAGCCACCTTGACTAGACAAACATCGGGATGAAGACAAACCAACCAGAGACAATTAGACTCAGTTCAGGGACTGCTTGTAGAATGGCTCTTGAAGAGGATGTCTCTCTCCACTGAGGTTTTTTGAAACAGTGAGGTATAAACTCCAAGATTCTAGTCAACAATTTTCCACCAAATACAGAAAGCATCTCTGAAACCTGAAGCTAACACAGGTGAAAGAATACCTAACTAAAGGCATGCTTGATGCCCACCCCAAAAAAACAAACAAGCAAAAACCTTTTTGAACATTTCAAGTAGCCAATATATTCTTTTTTTCTTAAATCCATGTTGAGTCATTTTCCTGCTATATTCATCCAGAAGGGACCTGACAAATAGATTCTGAATGACTCAGTTCAAATGCTAGCCAGGTTAGTTTCTATCTGTGTGATTGACTTACGTGATATGGTGGATTCCTCCTGAATATTATAGTGTGTACTCTAGATATTTTAGAATCCTCACAGCAAAAAAACCAAACAAATTATCAAAAAACAATGATAAAAACCTTTTAAATAGAAAAGTCTAATCAAGTGCATTTTGTGGCAATAGTTTGTGTTAATAAAATTTTTAATGGGAGAAAAGTCAAGCAGGTTTATACAATTTCACAGTTCCTAATTAAATGTTGAGTTTTTTCAGCTCAGTTATGTAACTGCTAAATCTGAATGCCATGTTCTTCTTGCTTATCGTTGGTAATGTAAGGTACAGAGGCAGAAAGAATAAATGCAAAACATGGGTTATTTAAAAATATGTATGCATTTTAATGAACAATTCCCATTTCATCCCAGAATTTTTTATGAAGACACTAAGTAAACTGCTTCAGATTTGACACCATTTCTCTTTTCTGAAGCCATCCTAAATGGACAGTGGGTGGGAAAAACTGGAATCAATGAAAAACAAAATTATTTTAGTAGTGAGCTTTAATGTTTTAATGTAAGTATATTTTTCCAAGAGGTACCATTCTGTGTAAATAATACTAATAACAATTACAATAAGGTTTACTAGTATTATACTATGCATGTAGTAAAGACAGAAATGTGACTGTCATCCTTAGCTACATTTTGTTGTACATTCATGAGAAAGAATCTTACATGGTTTGGATCTGTGTCCCTGCCCAAATCTCATGTTAAAATGTAATCCTCAGTGTTGAAGGTGGGGTCTGATGGGAGGTGGTTGGATTATGGGGGTGGATCATTCATGAATGGTTTAGCACCATTCCCTTGGTGCTGTTCTCATAATAGTGAGTGAGTTATTGTGAGATATGATTCTTTAAAAGTGTGTAGCACCTTCCCTCTCTCTCTCTTCCTTCTGCTCCAGCCATGTAGGACAAGCCTGCTTTCCCTTCACTTTCTACCATGATTGTAAGTTTCCTGAGGCCTCCCAGAAGCAGAGGCTGTCATGCTTCCTGTACAGCCTGCAGAACTGTGAACCAATTCAAACTCTTTTCTTTATAAATTACCCAGTCCCCGGTATTTCTTTATAGTAGTGCAAGAGTATATTAATACACCTCTCATTTACAGCATGGTAATTAGTAATAGTACATAATTCATAGGCTTATTGTGAGGATTAATGTAATTCGTGTCACATGCTTATCACACTGCCTGGCACATATTAAACAATATGTTTGAGTGTTCAATTAATAAAAATATTTTAATATTATTATAATGTGATTACTATCATTTCAAAACCAATAATCTTAATTCGCATGTATTTGCCTTTTACCCTCTGTTAAGGACTCCATATGACCATGCATTTTATATAAACTGATTTATGAATCATTTATACACTGAAATCAGATCTCCACACTATTAATGAAATGGCTACATCTCATTAATTACACACTGAGTGTGTGTAAATTTCCTGCATCTCACCATTTATTGTCCTAGCTGCTATGGAGATACAAGCTTGATCATAGTAGTCATGTTCATTTCGTCATGACAAGGGCAGGAATCTTTCAGGTGAGACACGGGTGCGTGGCTATGGAGGACCATTTTCTTTAGCGTGGTTAACCATCTACTACCATTTCATTAGGGAAGAAAGCAATTAGACAGTGCTCTCCAAACAGAAGAAAATTGGTGTAGGAAAATTAGATATTTTAAAATAATATTAATAACCATTAACTGAGTACTTACTATATACCAGGCATTGTGACAGATGACTTCCATATGTCATTTGAGCTAAATATCCAGCTTGCAGCTGCTAACAATGCTAATTAACTTTCTGGAATGATACTCACATTTAGACAGGTAATTTCAACTAAATTATTACCTGCCAGTTCTCCTCCACTCCTCCACTTAGAGTTCCAGGGCAGGCTAATTTATTGTTATCTACCTTCTAATTCCTTTGAGTTGCCACCCACTAAATTATAAGCACTAGTGGACTCTTTCTCCTACTGTGGCTTCAGTATTCTTTTTAGACTCTATGTAGTTTGTCCATGTTGATACTAGTAACGCAGTATTCACTAAGAGTTCATTTTGCTTCAAGATAAATGATCTCTTTAAAATGAAAAGTTAATATATTAATCAGATAAAGAACACCATGGAGCAAGGTGGATCTTTGAAGGGGTCTTCAGAATGGATATTATTGTTAAATCTCTTGCAACCGATGTTACAGAGTCAAAACAAATGGTGCCATTATCATTTTAACTGTAGAGATCAGTCGTTTCTGGTAACATTTCCCTTTAAACTCCAATTCTACACTCCTCTCCTCTCTCTTTTTACAGAAATTGAGCTTGGATGCAAATCTCAATAAAGAAAACCAATATGAAGGAATTCTCTTATCCAAAGATTTCTCAGACCATAGATGAGGGATTCATGAACCTTGTAGTTCAAAAGGAGCATTGCAAAAGCCTTTTCTTATTTTGTTTCTATTTTCTAAATGAAGGTTGCCTGAAATGTGATCTTCACAATTGTGAAATACTACTAGATGATAAAAGCAGTTTTTCTTTCTTTTTTTTCCTCCACTGTGGTTTTGTGCTTCTTAAATACACTTTGTCATAAATATGGACTTTTACTTCATCCTGTCACGTCAGTATGCTTTTACAAAGGGAGCATCCTATTAATTTTATCTGAAGACAGAGAATACATTTCTTAACCATCTGGCCTAGTTCATCCTGATTTCGAAGTCAAATTAAAGCTCTCCACACACTAGTAGGAACTGTGCTTCAATTCTATACCTTTAGCCCATAAATAGAATTTTTATTACTAGTGATATTTGAGAAAGCTTGTATTTCTCCCCTAGATTTCTTAAACCTCATTATCTACAGCTTAAATCCAGGCCATACTAAGTTTTTAACTAAAGACTGGTACAGAGAACGAGTTTCTTAAAATGCTTGTATTTGGGATTATCAACTTGAACCTCATTTCAGGAAATCCCATCAGTGGGCCAGTTTTAATCGAAGAGAGTGAAGCAGAATAACAAAACCAGCAAAGAATGCCTTTGTTACCTTTTCAAACTGTTCAGCTAGCTGCTTTCATTTCCCCAATTTGAAATATTCATACAAAGAGCTTGGAATATAAGATTGTCCTATGGGAATACAACATGGATAAATTCATGAGTTCTGTAGAAAAGCAATCTCACTGTTATGGAAAAAGAGAAAACATTTTTATTGTACTCCGAGTGGTGTAAACGGAGTCATGATTCTGTCCTTGCGGTCAGTTCCTACTATGAAATGAATGTTTGTGTCCTCCCAAAATTCATAGGTTGGAAACCTAACCCCTAAGGTGATAGTATTAGGAGGTGGGACTATGACATAAAGCTAGAGTCTTCATAATGGGATTAGTATTCTTATAAAATAGATCAGAGGGAGCTTGTTTTTCCCTTCCACCATGTGAGGACACAGCTAGATGAGCCAGAGATCAGCCCTCACCAGACATCTCACCAAACACCAAGTCTGCTGTTGCCTTGATCATGGACTTCCCAGGCTCTAGAACGTGTGAGCAACAAATTTCAGTTGTTTACAAGCCAATTCCTGTTGTTTACAAGTCTATAGTATTTTGTGATGGCAACCCAATAGGAATAAGATGATGCCTATATCAGCTTTCCCTTGGGGAGGCCATCTTTGAAAAGCCACAAATGGTTTATTTATAACAGCACTGGTAACAGAATGGCACCTGCAGTTGGAAAAGAAATAAAGGAACACGGGCAAATTTTATAGAACTGAATGCAAGTTACCTAACCTCACTGAGCCTCACTGTTCTCTTTACATTTACTAGAAATAAGAATGAGTACACAGGAAGAGCAAATGAGGAAATATCCATGAGAGTACATTCTAAAACACAATGTTTGAAGCATAAATAAGGCTTAGTAAATTGCCTTAATGCCAAGACTATGAACAGAGACATGCAGGGACCATTGTCCAAAGATTCTGTAATAATTTTATTACCAATTTCTACTCCTTTTAATGTAAGTAATCTGAATACTAATCTGCACATGAAACATGAATTGAAGCCCCCTATTTCAAGATGTGGTATAGCTGAAGATGATACTGCACTTAGCAGTTCATTGACAGCTTGTCCATAATTTTTTATTGATAAATAATACTAAGCCTAGATAAATGCCTCTGCTGCTCTTGGGAGAGAAAATGATAATTTGGTAAAGGTAGGTGGGCCTTGTGTTACCTCAAATTTATTCAGTTTGATTTTGTCTCAGTTTGGAATCCTAAATTTCCATAAAAGAAGTAAAAGAGACACTGAAAATGGCATATTAATTGTTTATCATTTTATCATTATTTAACATGTATTGAGCACATATTATATGTTAGCTCCATGCTAACATATGTATGTTATATATGTAACATAATACTATGTATAATGTTATATGTACATAGTATTAATATGTACATAGTATATAATACATAGTATTATGCTAACATAGTATTTTCTTTAAATCATGCAATAGCACTATCAAACATATGATTACAATTGTTAACATTTTGTGGGTGAACAAATTGGGACTAGGATAGTTTGGGTAATACGCCCAACATCATACAGTAAATTTTAAAAAAAAGGATTTGAACCAAAGTCTGTCTTTCCACAGATACTGAGCTCTAAATCACCATGCTTTGCTGCCCCTGTATGAATTAATCAGGTACAAAATGAAAGCAAACCTTATTAGGATGTATAGCATGTGCTTAGCAATGTATTCTTTACCTAATGAACTAATGTATTTGCAACCAGTCAATAGACTCTTTTTTGTGTGTTTGTGTGTAAGAGGCAAAAGGTGAAATCACAGAGATTATCTTTTTTAAACATATTGAGATGCCTCCAAATTTCAGTAAAAGCTTAGAGATGGGCTCCAAGGTCAGCTGGAAAATAGGAAACAAACAACTTATTATTTTCCCTGAGCTCAGTTCCAACTTAGATTTGAAATCCTTCTCTACTGTAAACTGCCAGTTACTTAAAAGTAAGAACTGTGGGTCTACTGAGAGAGGTGGTGATAGACTGGGATGGAAAGGATGAAGAGTTGCTTCCAGAAATATATATATGTGTATATATAAATATATTTTTTTCTTCTTCTTCTTCTTGAATGGTTTTTAAGAGTCTTTAAATTAGTTTAATTTTGGAAACAGCACTGTAACAATCCACTCTATATTCCTTGAAAAAAATTTTGAAAAATTCTATGGAAAGGGATGTTTGAGATTAGATTCAGAGTATGTCTTTAAGATTAAAAGAGGGCAACTTTTAGGGCAGGTCCCTGGTCTTTGACAGTGACCCCTCTATAATCTTTCTTGAGAAATTGGCAAGACATTTAGAAATCTTAGTATTTTACATGGTGTTACCTTTACCAATAATCCTAATTTTCTAAAAATATACTTAGGAAGTTTACATGAGCATGAGCAAAATATAGCCACAAGAATATTCATTACATTATTATTCATGATAACAAAAAATTGGAAACAAAACAGAAGGAAACTAAATGTCCACCAGTAGGAGGTTGGCTGTAAACATATATTGAAATACCTTACTGTCATTACAAATGAGGGTGCAGAAGACTGTTAAATGACCTGCATATATGCTCATGGTATATTTTTAAGAATTAAAAAAATTACAAACAAATATGCAGTGTATTATACTAAATATGTTAAAAGTAAAGACTGGAAGGATACAGGTATACCAGAATAAGAGTAGTTATCCTTTGGAGGAGAAATTAGTATAAAAAGGATTTTATTTTCCTCTTTTTTCTTGCCTATATTTTCAGAATTTTCTCAAATGAGTATATCTGACTTTTGCAAACTTTATATATACATATGTCTATATGTAAAGACATTATATATATAATATATATACACACTCCTATGTTTATATAAGAACCTAATTAAGTAATTGTTTTGTTTTAAGCAAAGGATGTAATTCTTCCTGGTCTTCTTGCTTGTTTCCTTGCCTGCCCTCAGGGCTCTCATTTCAAATTCACTTCTAGAACTCTGGTTCCCCTGCTCGTTTTTGTCCTGTGGGAAGTGCAATGGCATGATCTCGGCTCACAGAAACCTCTGCCTCCCAGGTTCTTCTCCTGCTTCAGCCTCCCAAGTAGCTGGGATTACAGGCATGCACCACCACATCCAAATAATTTTGTATTTTTAGTAGAGATGGAGTTTCTCCATATTGGTCAGGCTAGTCTCAAACTCCCAACCTCAGGCAATCCGCCCGCCTCGGCCTCCCAAAGTCTTGGGATTACAGGCATGAGCCACTGTGCCCGGCCTCTATATTTTCTTTATGTACATAAATTTCTTCTCCATGTACATAATCTCTTCTAGAAAATGGAAGCAGAGAGAATATTTTTTAATTAACTCTATGAGGCCAAATTACCCTAATGCCAAAATAAGATAAAGACATTTCAAGAAAGGAAGACTACAGACCAATATCTTTCATTAATACAAATGTAAAAATCCTCAACAAATATTAACAAATTGAGTCCAGCAACAATTAAAAAGACTTACGCACCACAACAAAGTAGGACTTGTTTTGGGTATGCAAGACTGATGGTTCAATATTAGAAAATTAATTCATGAAATCCACTAATGAATAGAAGAAAAATCACATGATCATATAAATTGGTGCCAAAAAAAGCATTTGGAAAAATGCAACACCTACCCAAAATAAAAATTCTCAATAAACAAGGAATAAAGAGGAACTTCCTCAACTTGATGAAAATGTCTGCCAAAAAAATGTAGCACTAGTATCCTACTTAATGGTGAGAAAGTGGATGCTTTAATTTTGGATAGGGGAAAAAGGCAAACATGTTTACTCTTACCACTCATTGTCATCATTGTATTGGAAATCGTAGCTGGTGCAATAATACAAGAAAAGGCCAAAAAACAAACAAAAAAAAAAAAAAAAAAAAAAGAAAAGAAAAGTATATAGATTGAAAAGAAGGAAATAATACTTGTTCCCAGGCAGCAATGGAAAATCCCAAAGAATTAACAAAAAAATAATTCCAGCACTACTAAGTGATTATAGCAAGGCAACAAGATACAATGCTAATATATCAAAGTCAGTTAACTTTTGTTTATACCAGCAGTTAACAAATGGAATTTGAATCACACAATTAAAATACAATGCCATTTATATTAGCACTAAAACAGGAAATTCTAGGGTTTATATAAAATAGTATTTCAAAATGTATGTGCAGAAAACTACATAATCTCAAAAAATCATTTAAAAGAGATCTAAATAAGTGGAGAAATAATCTGTGTTCATGGATTAAAAGACTCAACACTGTCAGTATGTCATGTCTTCCCAACTTGATCAATAGATTTAAGTCAATCCCAATAAAAACCCCAACTGCTATTTTATGGATATAGACAAAATGATTCTAAAGTTTATATGGAAAGACAACGAAAGCAAAACAAAACAAAACAAAATAGCCAACACAATGCTGAAGAAGAAGAATAAAGTTGGAGTACTGACATTACCTGACTTCAGGATTTACTGTAAAGCTACAGTAATTGAGGCGATGTGATAATGGCAAAATAATAGACAGCAATGGAACAAAAGAGAGTGCAGTAATATACCTGTACAAATACAGTCAGCATATCTTTGACAAACGAGCAAGCACAATACAGTGGAGAAAAATTAGTCTTTTTAACAGATACTAGAACAATTGGAAGTCCATATGTTATAAAATGAATAGACCCAGAAGTCACATCTTTCACAAAAATTAATGCAAAATGGACCATCAATGAAAATGCAAAACATAAAACTATAATAGCTCTAGAAGATGACAGAGGAGAATATCTAGGTAACCTTGGATATAGTGATGAGTTTTGTATTTAACACCAAAAACGCTTTTCATTGGAAAAAAATTGATAACCTGCACATCATTAAAATAAAAACCTTGTGCTTTGATATTGACATTGTTAAGGAAATGCAAAGACAAGCCACAGACTGGGAGAAAATATTTGCAAAACACATATCTGATAAAGGGCTTATATTCAAAATATGCAAAGAATTCTTAAAGCTCAACAATAAGAAAATAGACATACCAATTAAAAATGTAGCAAAGATGTAAGCAGACGTCTTACCAAATAAGATAATTAGATAGCAAATAACCACACTAAAAGATGTTCACATCGTTTGCCATTAGAGAATTACCAACTAAAACAAGAAGGAAATACTACTATACACCTGTTAGAATGGCTAAAAACACAAAACAAAACAAAACCCCACACAATATCAGACGCTGGTGTAGATTAACAGAAATAAAAATTCTAATCTATTGCTATTATAGATATAATCTATATCTTTTCTAATCTAATGGGACAGCACTGTATGGAGTGGAAATTTACTGATCAGTAAGTGGAGGAGAGCAGAGTGGTTCATGTAGTAATGGATTAGAGTTGGAGACAACAGCAAGATCATATGTTTAACTTAACATAATACCAATAGCTGTATATAGAAATACTTATAGATATATCTACATAAGTAGTATATACACACATATTTCTTTCCTCTGTCATCTGAGAGTGCCTAAATAAATGACACTCTAGTAGCAACAAGCACACCTAGCACCCAGATATTGGTTTCTAATGTCATTCTTCAATAAAAAGAACCAGGAATCCTATCCTTGGAGACATGACTGCTTCTATGACTAGGGCATGAAATACACAAGATGAACCTGGAACATCTTTAATGCCAGTAAATAAGAAAGTGCTAACAGGCACACACACACACACACACAACAACCCATACATTGATGAGTGCATAACAAAGGGCACAAGATCCAACTTAAAAGGCTCCCAATGGCAAAAGCTAAAACAAGCTGAGCAGCAAAATAAACAAAGTAGCATAGAATTACAACTCAAAGTCTAAAATAATTATATGTGAATCAGTACTGATGTAAGTAAATTACTAAATATTAATAAATTAAGAAGTGACACATTTCACAGGTAAAAGAATTCTGTAGGTTCATTATTCTGCAAAAGGTGAAGCACAAGACTCTATTCATCAAGTGTGGACTACACATAGTCACCTATTTCTGAACAGTCAGTATGGAGTGGGAGAAAAGAGTAATTTTACAGTGGAGAACCCTGATAAAAAGTATTTCAGCCAGGTAATCAAGGCCAGCATCATCTGTCATAAATCATTTTGATAAAGTTAACCTTGATATGTAATGAAAATTGTTCCTTACCTTTATATTATTCCTCTCCAAAACTTGTAACCCCAGTCTAATTATGACAAATACAGGCATAATCTAACATAGGGGCAGTCTACAATAAACTGACCACCACTTTTCAAAACTGTCAAGGACATCAAACACCAGACATGTCTGAGATACTGCTACAGACAAGAGAGACTAATGAGACAAGAAAACTTGATGTAATGTGGTACTCTGGATGGAATCTTGGAATAGAAGGGCATACATACCAAAGACATTTGAATAAAATATGGACTTTATAATAATCAGACAACAGTACTGGCTGGTTAATTGTAACAAATGCATCATAATAATGTAAGATTTGAGTAATAAGGGAAATTGTGTGGGGGGTTATATTGGACCTCTCTATACTATCTGTCCAATATTTCTGTTGTAAAACTATTATTTAAAATCCATGAGTTAAAAAATGCATTTATGAACAAAAGGGAAAAAAAGAAGAAATAATTTTCCATTTCGCAGAAATACGAGAAGCCTTTAAGTAATAGCTTAAAATTGGCTCTGCTAAAGAAATGACGGTGACCCTCTCCAGTCTCTATTTGATAAAGGGCAGCGTGGGAAAAAGATAATCAGTAAAGTTCCCAAAGTGAGGAGCCTTGACTCTTCCTTCACTGAAAGGGGAAAGAGCTGATCCTAAGAGAAATGTGTGATCACACATTGTTACATCAATCTTATTTTCATTAGCCTGCAACCTCCCCGGACCTTTATATAATATTTTTTATCTCCCAGGGCCAGGTGTCTGTCCCCTGACTGACTACCTAAATGAAGAAATGAAGGAATTAATGATTGAATGAGGTATTCAATACATATTTGCTAAGCGAATGAATAATTGGTGCTCAATTTGTCAAATGAGTGAGTGAGGAAATGTTAGTAACCCTTAGAAAGATTGAACAGAATTTAAAATAATAAATCTATTCTTCTAGGGAAGTCCCTTAACACAAAAATATAACACAGAAACCATTTTGCTCCTTCATATGTGTTCCTTTTTACCTCCTCAGTCAAAGCAACTTTGACGATTCCCAGGATTCATAAAGTAGTTACTATTTAATGCCTGTTATGGGTCAGGAATCTTAGTAAGTGAGCTAAATAGTATTTCCAGTCCTTACAAAAATTCTGCTGTATCTATTTCTTCTCTCTCTCTCATTTTTGCCTTCCTTATACACATAAGAAAACTGACCAAAGTCATCCAGCTATTGACAAGTGAGGTTAAGACTTTAATCCTGCTCTATTTGAACGTAAAGTCCACACTTTTCAGCATACCATTTGCCTTCAAACGCTAGTAAATTCACTAATAAATTATTTCTTGCTAGGGTGAGCACTTGTGTTTGTGAGAGCATGGTGGGGTTAATGTTAACTTTCAATTTCTGAATAATTGGCTTGAAGATTTTTTTAGTTCTCAGATTTGTGAGCATGGTCAACAGAGGTGAGTGTTCTATAGAGTTTACTTTATCATTTTATGCCAGGCAATACCATGTCATGTTAAAAAAAGTTATTAATAATATCATGTTTTAGAAAAAGTCATTAGCAAGAGTCTAAAGATTAGGTTTCAGTATACATTTCTGGAGTGAATGGGGTAAACTATGCCTAGGAAGAGATTCTGTTCTCTATCTACTCAACTCAATATACATTTCTGGAGTGAATGGGGTAAACTATGCCTAGGAAGAGATTCTGTTCTCTATCTACTCAACTCAATGAGGGGAAACAAAAGGTAAACGACTTTTTAGACATCCAGTTTCAAAATCATTAAGATACCTGAGTGATTAAAATGATAAACCAAAAAAATTGCTAAGGAACTGAAAAGTTTCAGTGTGCCTAGCTTGATTTAAAAACATTATTTTCATCTTGAGTGACTTGAGAAATCTTTCTGCAGTATAATCTGCAATGATGTCCACATTTGTAAGATGAAAAGCAAACATTATAAGAAATAGCTCCTCTGTCACCTAAAAATTCTGGAACACCTAACAACATCATGGTGAGACTTCAAATTTGCTGCTTGACATTCATAGCCAAGCTGGGTATCTTTTGCTTCACAAATTAGAAAAAAATAAATAAGATATACATGTACACATAAATATAGTACTCTGTGTGAAGGCTTCAGAACACACAGGAACATTCAGTGCTGCTACTAATGTTATTTACATTCCAGAATACTGACAGAAAAGATACTAAATTAAGATTTTTTTAGAAAAAGGAAAATATGTTTGGTTGTTTATAAAAGCAGTAGAATAGAGTTATGGGGGATATCAGTTCAATTTCTTCACTCAGCAAGAGCTCATATTTTTTTCAAAGGAAACATACATATCTATCAGTCAATCATACTACATTTGCATAGCACCTATACAAGGAGCTTCTCAGGGTATTTCACTATACAATTAATTTGGAGCTTTCATAATTAAGAGTCTGCCATGTTAAACAAATGAGACAAAGCTGAGAGTTGAAAGCTGTGATCATGTCAGCTCTGAAACTCCAACATAGAAAGTCAGTTACATATCCCCAAAGTCCTAGCAATTAAAGTTAAGACAATTACTTGAAGCTTTTTCTTAATTATTCTGTACTCACATTAGCATTTGGTGGTTTAAGATTGTTAGATTATATGAGTAAACACTTCACCAATTCTTCTCTAGACTTCACTTTTTATACATCCTGTCTGCATGATGGTTTCTGTGACTGAAACTATGTTTCCTGAGTGCTACCTAATCAGGTATACCAGACTTTTAGAAATGGTGTACATTGCCATCATCATCTATATAACAACAAAGTATATAACCCTGATTTTTGATGTGTTTTTGGAAACACTTTTTTCTTCTCATTAAAACACAGCTTGAATTTTTACAAGTTTATCTTTTGAATTTTAGTTATTTTTAATATGTAAAATCAAAACTTACTTGTTGCTGGAATATTAGTTATTATGGATAATATAAATGGGAACTATATCTATAATTTCGTTCCCCAGATAAAGCATTTTTTAACATTTTGCTGAATTTGTTCAAGCCTTTTTCTAGCAAAATATTTAGATAACTGAGGGTCATACTACATCTGCCCATGGAGGATTAAGTAAGTCAGACACTTAGAAGAGAATTCAATACAAATATGAAAGGGTTATAAGCATGAGTTTTGAAGTCAGACTCTATGAGATGTAGCTTTGAATCCCAGATATGCAACTTATATTGGTTAAGTCACTTAATTTATCTAAGCCTCACTGTATTTACCTTCATAATTAGCATTTCAAAAACAGTGAAAAACTAGATGAATATATGAAATGAACAAACAAACAAACAAACAAAAAACCTCTTTCTGGAACTTGAACAATTGACGACACAAAAGTATGATCCTGAAAGAGGGGAAATAAATGAAGTAAGGTTTTGGTAGCCCTTATTTTCTGTGTAGAGACACTTTCCATCCAGATCAGGGAGTAGGTAGGGGAGACATAAGTAGTAAAATACTGTGTCACTGAGCTGAGAAGACAAAGATCAGATTTGGAGAGGCTGAAGTGGCTGGAATTGCAGAGCATAGTATTAGAAAGAATGGCATTACTTAAATAATGTACTCTAAAGATCTGCATAGGAGTGTTGCATGAGGCTGGGCAAAGAATAGTTTTCAGAGCTCAAATAAGCCTGGAAGACATTAGAGCTCCACTATGCCAGAGAAGAAAAACTTGGTGAACATTTGAAGCATTCAGTTGGGGATTTCATCTTAGTAGTAAACTAGCCTTAATAACCACACAAAACTCGAGGATTCACAGTAGTGTAACAACTGCCTATCAAAATAAAGTTCAAAAAGCTTTTTAATAAGTACGCCACAATTTAGCATTCAACAACATGACATTTATGATGTCTACTATTCAATCTTAAATTACTACATATTCAAACAAGCAGAAAAATGAGAACTGTAACTAGGAGAAAAAGCAGCCAATAGAAACAGACCCACAAATAACTGAGATGATAGAATTAGCAAGCAAGGACTTATTTAGGGCTCCTATATAATTACAGCGCAGAGAATTACAGCTGAAATAACTGCAAGCTTTAGATGCTATTTAAGAAAGAGTCTCTGGGGAAACCCAAGGGCAAGAGTGGACATAAAAGCAAAGGTACTCCCTAAAATTTAACCTCTGATGCCACAGCTAGAGCCAACAGAAATTACAGCCTAACTCTAACTAGAAAAACATAAAACCTCACACTAAAAGTTTAGGTATTGAAGTTCCTTTAATCTGATATAATAATGTTCAGGATTCAAATAAAAAAGTACAAAGCATGCTAAAAAACAGTCTGAAGAGACAAAAAAACCATGATAACTAGACTCAAATATAATGAAACTTTTAGAACTGTCGGGCTGAGGATTTAAAATTGAACTAGTTATTATCAGACAGTAATTTTAAATTACTATAATTAATATATTAAGGTCTATAATTAAAAAGTGAACAGTATATAAGAACAAATGGATAATGTAAGCACAGAGAAGAAAACTCTAAGAAAGGATCAAAAGGAAATGCTGGAAATAAAATACGTAATAATACAAATAAGGGATGCCTTTGATGGGCTCACCAGTGGACTGAACATAGCTAAGGGGGAAGTAAATGAATGACAAGCAGTACCAATAGAACTTCCCAAACTGAAATGCAAAGATAAAAATAATTTAAAAATTTTAAAAGATTAAGAACTTGGACAGAAGGGAGATTACAAATGGCATAAAAGATAATGTAAAAGAAATACTAAAAGGAGAAAAAGCAAACAAATAAATGTTTAAAGTAATCATGCCTGAATAGTTTTAAAAAATAATGACAAACACCAGGCCGGGCGTGGTGGCTCACGCCTGTAATCCCAGCACTTTGGGAGGCCGAGGTGGGCAGATCATGAAGTCAGGAGATGGAAACTATCTTGTCCAAGACGGTGAAACCCCGTCTCTACTAAAAATACAAAAAAAAAATTAGTTGGATGGGGTGGCCGGCGCCTGTAGTCCCAGCTTCTAGGGAGGCTGAGGCGGGAGAATGGCATGAACCCGGGAGGCGGCGGAGCTTGCAGTGAGCCAAGATGGCGCCACTGCACTACAGCCTGGGCCACAGAGCGAGACTCTGTCTCAAAAAAAATAATAATAATAAAAATAAAAAATAATGACAAACACCAAACCATAGACTCAGAAAGTTCAGAGAAAACAAAGCAAGATAAATAAACAACAAAAATAATCTACAACTTCAAGAGAAAAAATATTCCCAGTGATAGAGGGTGATATTTCCTAGTTATGTGAGCACATGTATAGGGTACATTAAACAAACATTTAACGAAAGCAAATTTTTCATTTCAGGAGCTCTCTTATGTCCTAAAAATAAAAAATTTCATAAGATCTGGCACTGGAGCTGGTCTTTCTATATTTTTATTTATTTTTCCTTCTACCCACATATTGATTTTCTTTCTCCCTCTTCTCTCTCTCTTCCCCATCTATAAAATATATACATCTTAGTTTAATAAATGTGTAGTCTATAGCTGAAATAGCAGTCAATAATTAGCAATATAATCAGAAAAAAATATTTGATTTTATTCCTCGAGTCAACTAGTTTTCTCAGTTTTGAGGTTATGGAACATCTTAAAAAAGAGTAAAGTATCTCACAAAGTAGACAGGAAGATTTAGATGGATTAGTAAAAAGAAGTCCTCACATTTGGGGAAAAAATGACTAAAACCAAATGCTGCACAGCAATATTTTTATGAAGAGATGTTAGAGAGTATGATTTATAATAAACACTCAATAGACTTTATAAATTATAAACACTTGGCAACAAACTTGCAAATATAGATTTTTAATTTTGAAGATAAGACATTTGACTGTTTCTATTTTCAGATTGTTAATTATACCTGTAACATAGTTAATCTAGTGAGTGTGTTGCTTTTTATGTTTGTTAATTTTATATATTTAGAAGACAATATGGCATTTGGTAAATACTGTAATTTATAATGGACTAAAAGGCATTTTCAGCATGTTTGCAATGTGTTAAAGATAACCTAATTTGTTTTCTGAAAACTGTTGGCAAGCATATATAAAACTCTTTTTGGTAGTAGCTCACATTTGTCAGTTTTCCAAAGTAGTCATAAAGTATTTTCACATACATTTTGTTGCTTTGAAGAAATGAGAAATGTATCTGCACTCCAATTACACAAAATGTAACATTGTTATACAGGGCATTTTAACACTGCCACTTCGACCCAATAGATGCTTCAGACTTTCCATTTTTACTCCAAGGTATTTCAATTCTATGTTAATGACTTCCTTTAATAAACATAATCTCAACATTGATTAATTTTGTTAGATAACAATTTAGGGAGTGGACTCCATTAAATCAAGTATTTCCTTGACTATTTTCTATGAGGTATGGTTTGGTAATTTCTATTATTTTCCTATTCCCATTTAACATTATTTCATGTTCAACAGTTATTTTCTGCATAAACTTAACAAACATGATTTATTTATCAGGGAATTTCTTTTGTACATACACATGAGATTTTACCTTTTGAGCGTTTTTTAAACTATTAATTTTCCAACTCAAATTTTTCTGGGTCAAATATTGCTAGTTTAAATTTTGTCAAAAGTTTAGGAGCCGGCACGGTGGCTCACGCTTGTAATGCCAGCACTTTGGAAGGCCGAGGCAGGTGGATCAGGAGGTCAGGTGTTAGAGACCAGTCTGGCCAACACAGTGAAACTCCATCTCTACTATAAATACAAAAATTAGCTGGGTGTGGTGGCAGGCACCTGTAATCCCAGCTACTCGCTTGGCTGAGGCAGGAGAATCACTTGAATCCCGGAGGCAGAGGTTGCAGTGAGCCGAGATCGTGCCACTGCACTCCAGCCTGGGCAACAGAGTTAGACTCTGTCTCAAAAAGAAAAAAAAAAAAAAACCAGAAAAAGGTTTAGGGACTCTTGTATGTTTTTAAAATTATAAATTTTACCTTGTGCAATTTAATAATGTATTGATTATTTTCATCACCATGGGGTTAATGGAAAATAAGACACTGCTTTATTTACTTTTAAATTATTCCATATAACTCATATATTCCAAGCTTCATTTTTCCTGATTAGATCTTATCACATATCTGGTTAAATACATTTGTGTGTGAAGAAAGAAAGAGAGAGAGAAAGGCAGAGAGAGAGAGAGAAAGGGAATGTAGCACAGGTTTATGCTTGGTCAATTCAGGTAGAGTATATGATGTCCATGTATTACTCTTTCAACTTTTCTGTAGGTTTAAATAATATAACAATAAATAAATTTAAGAAACTGGTATGTGAACAGTTCAAAGACTATATTGATCATGTTCTTTCTCCTTCTCTCTCTCTTCTCTCTCTTTCTTTCCTTCTTCTTCTTTTTTTTTATTTTTCCAGAACTGACCCTAATTGCTCCTTTCTTACACTGTCATCAATCCTGAGACACAGAGAACAAGACTGGGCTGGGAAACATGAGAATTTATACCCCCTCTGAGATACCTACTCTCCTTCGAACATCCTCACTAACTCAAACATTGTTTATATAAAAGTAGAATGCCTCCGGCACCGTGGCTCACACCTGTAATCCCAGCACGTTGGGAGGCCGAGGTGTGTGGATCACGAGGTCAGGAGATTGAGATCATCCTGGCTAATGTGGTGAAACCCCGTCTCTACTAAAAATACAAAAATAAAAATAAAAATACTAGCTGGGCATGGTGGCGTGTGCCTGTAGTCCCAGCTACTTGGAAGGCTGAGGCAGGAGAATGGTGTGAACCCAGGAGGCGGAGCTTGCAGTGAGCCAAGATCACACCACTGCACTCCAGCTTGGGCAACAGAGCAAGACTCTATCTCAAAAAAAAAAAAAAAAGTAGAATGAAATTTGGATTTTGGTTTTAGAATAATTCAGTGAGCATTTATTACATAAATGGCAAGCCCAAGATGTAATGTTTTAACATGTATTATCCATTCTAGTCCTCACAACAAACATACAAGGTAGGAATCATCATAACTCCTTTTGGATGAAAATATGATAATTCATAGAGATTATAAGCATGTTTGCTAACAATCAAATAACTCTTGAGAAAATTGGAAATTGAATCTGTCTCCCAGGATTTCAAAAGCAGTTATCTTACCATTTACTTAGAAGTTCCTAAATTCAGAATTTAAAATCAGGTGGGCCTAGGTTTGAATTGCTCGCTTCCTCTGAATAGAAACATAAAATTGAACAGGTTACTTCTCCAATCTGAGCTTCAGCTTTCTCATATGTAATGAAAACATAATTTGCCCTGCAAGATTATGACAATTATATATATTGTGTCATAAAAGCTTAGTTATAGGTGCTTAGCAAATGAAATTATTTTCATTAGATTCTTGAGAAATAGCCTCAACATTTTCAATTATTTTATTGTGAAAAACCATTTTTTATTTTCAGCAATCTATATTTCCTGATGCCAAATATGATTAAATAAGCTATTAATATTCTTTTCAGATACTCTCTTTCATTGGTTTTCTTTTTAAATTAGTTATCTAATTATCAAAGAATTTGATGACATTTAATATTTTTATAAACCTTAACTTCTGAAAAAGACTGAAAATGGTGAAAGTTCATCATGTCTTAAAAGGCAGGCAAATAATAAAAACTGATGTAAAGCCCCTGTTTGTCACTTTCTTAAGAATCATTTAATCAATCAATAATTATGTGTTTGATAAATGCTATGAGACCCATACTGTACGAAAATAAAATATGGTCTCTTAAATCCATGAGAAATGACTATTCTGAGAAATTTAATTTAAAGATATGCAAAATTCCATCTATAGAAAACAAACTAAGATTTAGTAACCATGATTATTTGGATTGCTGGGTATGTTTAACTTAATACAATGACTGAGACATTTAAGGATGTTTTCCAGAATTTCGACACTAGGTCACTATTTCTAAATGTGATGGCCACATTAGGAATAGACTTTGGATTTAGAGGTAAGCCCTCCGAACTTACCTCTGAGTCAGTCAAGTCTTTTGCTATTCAAAGTATGTTCTGTTTATAAGAAGCGTGACTAATATATGGGAGCTTATTAGAAATGGAGGAATCAAACATCACCCCAGACCTCTAGAGTCAGAATATGAATTTAACCGTGTCCCCAGGTAACTCACATGCATACTAACATTTGAAAATGACAGTCTAGTCTGTCTCTCTTTTTTTTTTTTTTTCTGGTGTTTATAGGCACAACAATGAAATTTGTATACCACCAAAAAGCAAAGAGGTGTTCTAGATATCCCATGCAAAAAATGTAGGTATTTTGATGGCTTAAAAGTATTCCAAACCTGTTCCTAATAAATACTTATCTGAGTGAAACAAAATGCCTCCACTATCAGGGAAGGTTGGGCTCAATTCTAATTATCCACTACGAACAATGGACTTTAATTAGTCTTATTTTGGAAACGAGCAGTGGTTTTTTATTTATCAGAATTGTTGGTTAATTAAGCAAGGAAATACTCCAGGCAATGTATTTCTGGATATAGGACAAGACGGAGTGAAGGATATGTGAACGGTTTAGTGACTTGCCCATCATCTTATACAAGTGCACTTCTTTCCTTGCAATGTGCTGCCTAAATGGGTCTCATTATGCTTAAACTAAAGGAAATATCAGCACCTGTAGGGGAGAATTGCAGCCCTGATTATTTTCAATTGCAGCCCTGGTCATTGTCTCAGTATTAGACATGTTTGCATAAATTCAAATCAGAAAGTTCCATTGAAAGTTCCAGCATTTGAAATCTACTTGGTAATTTACCTTAGAGCAATATTTGAATAACAAAAAGCCTTTTTAATAAAAAAAATTTAAAGCAACCAGGAAAACAAAAACAAAAACCTTACTTTCCAAGGGCAAAACATTCCAGTTTTACAGATGAATCCTTTGCAGCTTGTATAGTTTCAGGAAAACGCACTTCAATCTTTGGTTCATATTCCCCCATCACACCTGTTAAATATCAAAAGAGCTAGCAGCATTTCTGGAGAATAGAAGTTTTCTATGAAGTAAATGCTTCATTAACCAAAACCTGATTATTTCTTCTTAATAAGAATTAGGGCTTTCAGTTAAGAATTGGATACATATAGATTCTAAAATGCTTTTGTGTTTTCAAAAAAGATACTTTTCTCGTAATATCCATGTTTATCTACCTTTCAGGAAACTCAAGAGAGCCAGATCTGATTAATAAAAAAAAAAAAAAAAAAAAAAAAAACAGGAATTTTCCAGCTAATACTGTAAGAAGTCCACTGTAGTAGGTCTTAATCCAAAATAACAGTAGTTCTGCATCAAAACGTATAAAGTCATCACATTAATTGAGATAAAAATGTAAATATTCACATATTAGTACAATAAAGTTTTGCTGCTAAATAAGTTTGCTGTATACCTATAAAAATTTGTTTTAAGTTTTAAAATTTTCCATCCAAGAAACTGGGGATATGTGCTAAGATAAGAATGAGATAAGGGTATAGCCTATTGTAAATATACTACCTACCAGAGGAGTTGTCACAGAAATATATCTGTATGCTATTCTCATTAACTTAATTAATTTAATCAGTGACATCTCAAGATTATTTAAACACTTTGATCATTTTTAATATACATACACCAAACAACAGAGTAATACATTCCTAAAATAAATACATTGTTGGTTGCTAATATAATTGTAGAAAAAGTAAAAATTACAAAATATATATGAAACAAAAATACTTCATTTTTAAGACCTTGACCATTATAAACATTGAAAGAGCTTATGGTGAGAAGGTAGTGAGTACTACTTCAATCAACTAAGTTGGTAGATTTTATTCTTTTTCACTTTCTTGATGTCTGATATTTCTTATATGCTCACGTGTAAAAGAGGTTTGATTTTTGTGTTATATATAATGCTTTAGCTCTACTTTTCCTGTAAACGTGTTCAAGGGAATAGAGTGGATAGAAAAAGGAAGAAATTAAGGAGGGAAGAAGCAGAAACTCAGAGTAGACAGCAAACAAAAAAAGGAAAAACATGGTAGAATCTCCAAGCGTACTGTTGGCTCATGAATTCTTCTGGTCATAAACAGGAGTATTCATTGAAGGAGAGAAATTGAACTTAGGAATAAGTCTAATGGTTGCTGAAATCTTAATGAAGACCTTTCAAATATATTTGGGTGGTTAGTGATCATAAAAGCTCTATTATAAGAACTCCTTCTATGGGACTTGTTCCACAATTCTGTTATCCTTTATTAGCATTATATTCTTGCTTTTCTTCCGCTCTTCAGAGGGGAGAAAATCTCCACGAGGTATTGCATTTCAAGTCCTGAATACAATCATAAAATGCACCAACAAATTTTCTATCTTTACGAATCCCACTGTGAACATTTAATTAAAAAACAACTAGACAATTTTTCCACTTCAATGACTTCCTTAAACTTTCTGGCTCTCTAAATCTTGTACCAGCTATGACTCGACCAAGCTACAAAACTCGTCAGAGACTAATCTGAATTATGTTCCTTGGAGGAATATAATTAATATAAATCTTGTGTTTCATTTTTCTCTGGAATGCTCATAATTAATGTTGGCTTGCTTTGCTTTCCTTGGATATGAACTTTTCCCTCCATTTTGCCAGCCATGTAAACAAAGGGTGAACAAAAAAAGGGCAAATATGAAAAAAAGGGGGCATTAAAAAGTAGCTGCAACATATGTTCATTAAAAATATATTAAGTCAATTATATAAGTTTGGCAGCACCCACACGTGCACACATACACACACGCCAACTCCCCCAAATATCATTTTTGTTTTTATAAAGTAGTCTTTAAGCAAAAAAAAAAAGACAAGCTGTTTCAATGCCAGAAAGGAGATGGCTTGGTATACCCAGAACCATGTCTACTGCACCATGTGGATGAATTAGATAATTTTCTCTTATATTTTTGGTTTACATATTTGTGAATTGAACCTAAACTCATAGATAACTTGGCTCCACCAAACAAGAAGGAAACAGAAAGCTTTACGAATCTTCCCAGGCTTTAAGGAACACAGATAAAGTATATTCCCAAGAGAACTCATTCTCTTACCATCAGTGCGCTGCACTAATGGAGTGGGTGGACCTTGAACACTTCTTTGGGCCTCTTTGTTTGTTATAAAGCAAGTATAGTTGCCCACATCTGATGGTTCCACTTTGGCAATGTACAAATTTCCCGTCCCTTGAGATACAAATCGCCTATTGTCCTCTTGGACGTATAAGGGGTTATCATTGAAGGTCCATGCATAAGATAAATCTGAAAAACAAGAAAAAAGAAAACAAAACAAAACCATACATCCTTACTGCATTCTGAAAATTCTTTGTCCTACTTCCCCATAATTAGAAGAAAATTGTGCCTCTATTTGCTCAGTTGATAGCTGTCATCTGGTGTAATTATAATATTTCCTTATATCGAAATATAGCTCAGATTAGATGATAAATTATGTGGGCACTCTGCCCATCATTAACTTTTTGGGATTAAGGATGTAACAATAAGACGTTATGGAAATAAGTGGATGAGTTTATTAAGAAATGCCATAAGATGTATAAAGTAATAATGGTTCCAAATGTACACTGAATTCCTTCAGAAAAACTTATGCTGCTTCAAAGCAGTGTTTCTCAATGCATTATCAGAAGAATTAAACATACTTACAGGTACTTGTTTAAAATTTAACTTAAAAATTTAAGTTCAAAAAGTCTATCACAGACCTTGAAGTTCACTCATTTGATCATTACATAATTTCTTTTTTATTTTTATAGAGACAGGGTCTCACTATGTTACCCAGGCTGGTCTCGAACTCCTGAGCTCAAGTGATTCTCCTGTCTCAGCCTCCCAAAGTGCTAAGATTACAGGCATGAGCTACTGCACTGGCCTGATTATTACATAATTTTAAGCAGCTATTCTGTGACCATTTTAGGTCTTAGAGTAAAACCAAACAAAACCTGTGCCCTATAAAGGTCACACCAGTTACTGCTAATTGCCAATAATGTGGATAATCTCAATGTAGCATGACATATGCCTTGACAAAGGCATTATAGGGAGCCCAGAGAAGGAGCCTAGAATGGTGTGTCATCAGAAAAGACTTCTAAGAAGTAATTCCATTTTGAAACCAGCAGGACAAACTAGAGCTATCCAAGTGATGGAGGAGTAGACAAGTATTTCTCCAAGTAACTATTAAGAGCATGAAGATGAAACAGGGCACACATTGCTTTTAGTGAACATCAATCAGTTCATCTCTGGAAATCTCGTAGGTAACTGTATAAATGACATAATGAGCATATGTTAAAACGCACAGAATTTGTCTTCTGTTTAATCACTTGTGACCATTATATACCCCCTGTAACCATCATTCCCCAAGTAAAATAAGGAAGATTTCCATGTCATCAGAAATTTTGTCATGTTTTTTTCTACCACTGCAACCACTACTGGATTTCTGTCATCATAGATTATTTCTGCTGTCATTTGTATGTCATAATAAGACAAAAAGAATGTACTATTTTATGTCTGATTTCTTTCATTTAACATGATTTTAAGGTTCATCTATTGTTTTCATGACTATAAGTCCTTTCTTCCATTATACTGTGGGTAGTATTCCATTTTATGAATACACCACAATTTGATTAGACAGCTTCCTGTTGATGAGCATTTGGATTATTTGCAGACTGAGGTCATTATGTATTAGGCTGAAATAAGCATCCTTGTCTAAGACTGTCAGTGTACATTTTTATTATTCTTGTCTAGATTCCCGGGAGTAAGCTATAATGTAGATGTATGTTTAACTTTATAAGAAATGACAAAAGAATTTTCTAAAGTGGTTGTACCAGTTTATACTTCCACCAGCAACATTTGAGAGTTCCAATTGTCCCACAGCCTCACAAAATTGCATGCTGTCAATTTCTTTTTTTAGCCAGAAATCTTTTAGCAAAGGCAAATATTCGTATATATTAAAGCTTGGTAAATATATTTCTTCCTGAAGCTAAGACATTAGGTGTACTGTGGAAACTAGGTAGAATATCTAGGGAAGTAGAAGAATATAGCTGGTCCAAAGAGGACTCTCAAAATAGGTGGAGTATATCGGTACTCAAGGTGGAGAAGGGGAATATACTGCAGCTAAGTCAAAAAAAGTCTTCACTTGGATGGACCCTCATACACTTTGGAATTGTAACTCACAGGGGAGTAGTAGTTTATGCTTCTTGGAGCCTCTTGTCCAAACAGAGAGCTGAGCTGCTATTTGCCAACTGTACTTCCATTAAAAACTGGCACAGAAGCAAGACATGGCAGAGACAAAAGAAGCTAATTATTTCTGATATGTTCTAGTAGGTTTCCTCAGCTGGGAACAGACCACCTGAAACATTCTTCACTAACCTTACTAAATTTGAATTCCCAAAAGTAAAAGGTGACAAAACAAACTGACAGCTATTTTGGACTTAAATCTGATCTATAGAGACAAACTCTTGAAAATGGGAATGAGAGAATATTGTCATTTTGTCATTGCTTCCATCAAGAAAAATATTGTGTGAAGCATGAGCCACATACTTAAGGAATGAGATTTTAGGAAGGAAGAAATAAAGGGAAAAAGGAGAAAGAAAAAAGGGAGAAAGGAAAGGTGGAAGGAAGGAAAGAGAAAGAAGGAAAAAGTTAAACTGTTAATAGTGGGGAGGAACAAAGTAATTAATTTCGCACAACAATTTATAAATGATGGCAGTAAAAAGAAATTTATCTCTGCAGACACAACCCTGATATCATTCCCAGGAGTGAAGAAGACACGAAGTAAAGATTTGACCAGGAACAACGAGAACACAGAAATGCTACTTGTGCATGAAGAGAGAAAATGCAAAAAGTGTCATTAAACCATAAAAGTAGTTTCAGGTGGGAAAAAAACCTAAGTAGTATTGTTATGCAAAAAGCATGTTACGAGTGTGGGAACTTGTGTGTGTGTGTGTGTGTGTGTGTGTGTGTGATGGTTATGCAAATTCTTACATTTAAAAACCTGGAGATGTATACAGTGGTTTTCTCAGAGTGAGTGGAGGGAAATACAAAAGGCTTTCACTCTCTTTGTAATGTGTTTCTGTCATATTATAATTTTAAATTACAATGCACTTTTTTGTGTAAATGGAAGAAAGAATCAACAGGATAAGAATAGTGTCAGAAAGGCTAAACACTAGAATGAGCTGCAACTTGTAAAAACAGGGTGGATAACATTTCTTATTCTTACTCTGAACTGTTCAAATTGATGTTTTATGTTTTATGCAGGCATTGATTCCCAAACCTGATTCACATTAGAATCACTAAAGAAGCTTGCTAAAATACAAATAGCTAACTCAATTCTTAGCAATTTAGTTTTATTTATTCTGTCTGAGCCAGATATCATGGAATCTGTGTTTTCAACACCCACCAAATGACGCATGCAATTGACTGAAATATTTTGTTCAGAGCACCCATTATTGAAAGAGGAATTAAGGCCGGGTGCGGTGGCTCAAGCCTGTAATCCCAGCACTTTGGGAGGCCGAGACGGGCGGATCACGAGGTCAGGAGATCGAGACCATCCTGGCTAACACGGTGAAACCCCGTCTCTACTAAAAAAATACAAAAAACTAGCCGGGCGAGGTGGTGGGCGCCTGTAGTCCCAGCTACTCGGGAGGCTGAGGCAGGAAAATGGCGTAAACCCGGGAGGCGGAGCTTGCAGTGAGCTGAGATCCGGTCACTGCACTGCAGCCCGGGCGACAGAGCGAGACTCCGTCTCAAAAAAAAAAAAAAAAAAAAAAAAAAAAAAAAAAAAAAAAAAAAAAAAAAGAAAGAGGAATTAAAAATCTCAAGTTTATCAAGAGATAAAAAACAAAATGTAGCAAAGGCCAGTCACAAAAGAAAGTGATAAAACTTTGATTTTGGCTCAGGAAGAAAAAGATTTTGGAAGCCTATTACAACTGTCTTTTTACATTGAAGGGTTGCCACGTGCATAAAAAGTTAAATAAAACCCTCTCTATCAATGTCCAGAAGGCAAAAGTAGGACTCGGGACTGTTGGAGGTGACAGAATGCTGTTGGACTTAATATAATAAAGAGCAGTCTACATTTTAGAAGGATAGCAGTAGATGATTTACTAGGTTGTGAGCTCTTTCTCATTAGACATGATCAAGCAGAGTGTGGATGAATACTACTTGGGATGTTGCAAAAAAAGATTATTTTGACAACGGATGGGGACTAAACCTAAGCTTCTATGGTTTACTCCACCCTCAACATTCCTTTGATCTCCCTACGAGTCTATGCTTTTGGATCAAGTATGCATAAACGCAATTTGCTTTTAATTTTTGAAAAATGCTTTGAGATTCTTGTGCTATTCTCATGTATTGAGTCTTTATTTTCTTTTGCAAGTCCCTATTGGAGTCTTTCATCATTCCATGTGGTCTCTTGCTTCAAAGTTTCTTTACTGACGTTCTTTGCTGCCTCACTTCTAAGCCTGTTGCTGTCTCCACCAAAGAGATGCTCAAAGAGTTTTTGTTTGAAACCAGAATCATCTAGATAGTAAATTTTTCTTCAATATAAAGAGGAGGGAAAAAATGTAGTTCAGATTCCCCTGTTGTCATTGACTCCTCATCTTTTGAACCTTTTTGTGAAATAAAGACAATCTCGAGCAAATTCCCAGGGCCATGTCTCAGCTTACGGATCCTTATTCAATGCCTATTTGTGGAGAGAAATACGCTTTAGCTCTGTGAAATCCAATGTCACCCCTTTCACTTAACAAAAATTACAGGTTGCCGCTAGTGCCCAAGAAATCTTTGTATTCTTCAACCTGTAATCTTGGGACCTGAGACTGTAATTTTCCTCTCTCCCTTGGTGAATTCATTTTTACCTTAGCTGCTAAAACTTTCCAATCTATTCCTACATGTGGTGTGTCCTTCTTTAATAGTGGGATATTTAGAAGCTGCTGGAAGAATCTAGTCCAGAAATAGGGAAGATTACATAAAGATTAATAATAAATTCAGAAAAAAACCTTGCATTTCATCATACCAGCAATTGCTTTATGAGGCAAAAAAAAAAAAAAAAAAAAAAATATATTGCTAATAAGCCCGTTATACAGAAAGGGTGCAAGAACTAACAGTACAAAGGTAATTTCCCAAAATTGTATTCATAATGTGTGGGAGGAGTAGGGCTTGAACCTAGATTCTTCACATGCCAAATCTTTGCTCTTTCCCTAAAAATAGTGTCAGAGGCGTTTGAACCAGAGCAACTCCATCTTGAATAGGGACTGTGTAAATGAGTCTGAAACCTACTGGGCTGCATTTGCAGGAAGTTAAGGCATTTTAAATTACAGGATGGGATAGGAGGTCAGTACAAGATACAGATCATAAAGACCTTATTGATAAAACAGTTTCAGTAAAGAAGCCGGCTGAAACCCACCAACACCAAGACAGCAATGAGAGTGACCTCTGGTTGTCCTCACTGCTACACTCCCATTAGTGCCATAACAATTTATAAATGCCACGGTAGCATCAGAAAGTTACCGTATATGGTCTAAAAAGGGGAGGCATATAATGATTATTTAGCATATAGTCAATAAATAACCATACAAATGGAAAACCAGCAGCTCTCGGGGCTGCTATGTCTATGGAGTAGCCATTCTTTTATTCCTTTACTTTCCTAATAAACTTACTTTCATTTTGCTCTATGAAAATGCCCTGCATTCTTTCTTGTGCAAGATCCAAGAAGCCTCTCTTGGAGTCTGGATCTGAACCCCTTTCCCATAACAATAGCTTTCTACTTTTCAATGTCTTTACAATTGATCCTCTTTTTCTATGTTCATTTCCTCTCCTTGACTCTTCCTCCGCACCTTTAACCTTCCTTCAAAACTCCCAAGCTCCACAAGTAACCAACCTTACTCACATTCTAAGACATATGTTCCTCACTGTCCATTCCCTCCTCCATTAACATTGCCTGTCCTGCAACCAATTTCTTAAGTCATAGATTAATAAGTTAAACTGTCATTTGCAATTACTGTAAAGTACTTATTGGTGATATTATCAGGGAGTAGAACTGATATAAAAACTTGAAGAAGTAAATTTTCCCTCTTAAATGGTCCTCTCTGAAGCAGAATTTCTAAAACTTCACGCATCAGAACCCCTTGAAAGACTTGCTAAACCACAAGCTGCTGGGCTCCACCCTCAGACTCTGTGATTCAGTAAGTCTGAGGAGGGGTCAGAAAATCTGTGTTGCTAACAAGCTCCCGGGTGACAATGACACTAGGGGATCTGGAGCTACGCTTTGGAAATCATTGATAAAAATGATAAACTTCTGTCTCCTCTGCATAATCACACTGGGAAGGGAAACACCTGGATTTTGAATGGTGGACCACCTTGTACATTTGCGTTTGAGTGGTGTGTTGGAGTCTGGAGAAAAGGCTATTTCTTAGTTTATAAATTCATAAAATGTCTGGGATGGCAGGAATTTGTGAGACCTGCCAGTCCTACTCTTCATTTTTACAAGTGAAGAAGCAGAGGGGAATAGATTTAGCAGCAGCTCTGGGAGTACAATCAAGGTGCCCTTTTGTGCCCTCTGAATTGGTGAAGATGTAAAGCTGCAAGTCTTTGCTGTCATAGTATTTCTCACCCTGCCCTGCTCCCTTCTCCCCATGGGCTGGCTCTTCCCATTCATCTGAACAGCCAGCATGCACTGGGGGCTTTTATCTATTTTGTTCCAGCATCAGCCACTGCTGTGCTTAATTTGTATATCTTTTAATGGGGAAAGAAAAAAAACCTTCCAAATTGGAAGTTTAAAAACCTTCCCATTTGGCTTTTCTTAATTAAATGTATAATTCATGAGCCACTTAGGTGGAAACCATTGAATTTTTAAATATTTTCTCCACCATGGATGACATTTATCGGTTATTAATGGTTGTGATGCATTTTTCCTGTGATGATTCAGCAGTAGCATTAGAGTTGAATGATAATTGGTCCTTCCTGAAGCATTTTTTTGTAGTTTCACAATGACACCATCCTCTACAATTGTATTATTATTAGAAACGGCAGATCTGCAGTAAGCAATTGAAGACTCTATCTGCTGCTCTCTCAAGCATACAACAAATCCTATTTTCCCCAGAGCATGATTATGTTTTGACATCTTTTACAGCCCTATGTCTTGTACTGTAATATTTAAAATACAAACAAGAAAGATATATTCAATTATACCCATTATATAGCATGTAATTTTTATTAGATGAAAAATATCTCATGTGAAAGAGAACCATCATGATAAACATTGACACTGAGAACTTCTATTGGCACTGTAGAACAGATCTCAAAACTGGTAGGATGTTTCCTGAGGCAGAAAATAAATGAGCAGAATAAAGAACTTGAAGTATAGTGTTCAGATTTACCGGGTAAATCCCCCCTTTGGAATATTTCAGAATGTGTGTACTTTACTGCAAACCTTGTGTAGTGCTCCAGGGTTAAATGTGACTGACTCTTGGGTGGTAAATCATGGTTATGCTAGCTCAGTGGCAAAAACCTAATCCAGGAAGAATAATTCCTTTTCTGGACTGAAGTCATTGATATTAGGGCTGAGGAAGTTTATGATGTAACCCAGAAAAGTGCCTAACACCTTTAAAATCCACTCCTATTTGAATTCCCAGTCGTTCCACAATTACTGCTTGATCACCTGGATTTTATTGGATCCCTTCTGATTTACACACCTACTGCTTGGAATCAGGGAGATGGTGGTCTTTATGGCCTACGAATGACAGTTAAATAAAGGTCTCATGTGTTCCTAATATTGCTAAGTTCCAAATAACTATAGAACTGGTTGTAGATTGGCCAAAACTACTTGGAGAAGGAATGAAAACACAGCTGTCTCAAGGCAAACCCCCAAGCTGGGGTTCAGCCTGGGAGGCCACATGAGTTCTTGGCTTCTCAAGAGCAAGTCAACAGCGTTAAGTGAAAGCAAGTTTATTAAGAAAGTAAAGGAATGAGAGTGGCTACTCCATAGGCAGAGCAGCCCAAAGGGCTGCTTGCTGGCTATTTTTGTGGTTATTCCTTGCTCATATGCTAAACATGGGACAGAATATTCATTAGATTCCTAGGAAAGGGGAGGAGAATTCCCAGGACTGAAGGCTCCCACTTTTAGACCATTATTGCGTAGCTTCTGGAAGTTGCCATGACATTTGTAAACTGTCATGGCACTGGTGGGAGTGTCTCTTAGCATGTTAATGCATTACAGTTAGCTTATAATAAGCAGTGTGGATGATTAGAGATAGCTTTTATCACTATCTTGGTTTTGGTGGGTTTTGACTGGCTTCTTTACCACATCTCATTTTATCGGTGGGGTGTTTTTGACCTGTACTTTGCAAAACCAGTCCTATCAGACTCTTATCTCATAGCCAGTTTCTGAGTGAATTGCTGGGAAACCTCCAATTCTAAGGGAGACCAAGCAAGTCATAGGATACAAATATACGGTGAATACAGCACGCGGATGAGTCTTGACTCTTTATTCAATTTGCCAGTTTGTGTCTTTTAATTGGGACGTTTAGCCTGTTTACCTTTAAGGTTAATAATATAATAGCAAAGACTTGGAACCAACCCAAATGCCAATCAGTGATAGACTGGATATTATGCCTATCTATCTATCAATGATAGATTGCCACATTTTCTTTAAAATGTGGCACATATACACCATGGAATACTATACAGTCATAAAAAAGGGATGAGTTCATGTCCTTTGCAGGGACATGGATGAAGCTCGAAGCCATCATTTTCAGCAAACTAACACAAGAACAGAAAACCAAACACCACATGTTCTCACTCATAAGTGGGAGTTGAACAATGAGAACACATGGACACAGGGAGGGGCACATCACACACTGGGGCCTTTTGGGGGTTGGGGGGCTAGGGGTGGTATAGCATTAGGAGAAAAACCTAATGTAGATGACCGGTTGATGGGTGGGGCAAACCACCATGGCACGTGTATACCTATGTAACAAACCTGCACCTTCTCCACATGTGCCCCAGAACTTAAACAAAAAAAGAAAGAAAGAATTACTCCCTATCTCCCCGACATCTGGCCCTTCTGTCACAAAGTGTACCAGTGTTGGAAAACCCTGGCTCCTACAAATGGTAACAGGCTGCAACAGGAGAGTTCTGTTTGATGTGCTGGAAAGCAAGGAAAACAGTCTTTCTAAGAGTGAATGGAGTCTGAAAGTGGAGGGAAGGAATGTACAAACATGGGACTTAAAGAAATAAACTTCCTAGAGAGCTGACTTTGGCCAGCTATGAAGATTGGGAAAAGCCATGAGCTTCCTGGTCCTAACAGTGTACACTCATTTTAGGTAAATCAGTCGACCTCTCTCTGTGTTGTTTACATAGTCTCCAGTAGAGTAAAGAACTCTTGCTATCTCCTTGTATTATTTAACAACTTTTAAGTGTCTCTTCTAGACCAGATTATGCCAGAGAAAATTAGGCAGTGGAATAAATGCACTGGTGTTTAGATAGGATCTTTAGAATTCCAGAGACAAGATCTTGGTCAAGTTATGTTATTAGTTTAGTTCAGTTAACTATAGTTGTTAGTTAACACTAACAATTTTAACACAATACTCAATTTGTAAAATTGACATATCTTTCCTGAAAATGTTAAATGAATTGAGGTATTGCAAATGCTGAGTTGAGTGCCTAGTACATAGTAAGTATTCATTATCTTATCCAATTATGTAGTATTAAATATTACTTATATAAGGTGAGTTCCAAATTTAGCTCTTCAAACCAGATCTTTTGCGCTGAACATGTAATCCAGCTGCCTGCTAGAAATTTTCACCCTTGTATCTGATTGGTATCTGAACATTAACATCTCCTAAAACAAATTCCTGATTTACTCCATCCCTAAACCTGCTCCCCCTTCATCAACTCCACCCCAATAAATGATACTCCATGTTCCAGTTGGTCTGTCCCAAATTCTTGGAGTTATCTTTTACCCTTCTCTTTCTCTTATAACCCACATTCAGTCTTTCAGGAAATTATTTTAGTTATACCTTATAAATACATATGGAAGATTGGTAATTGTCTATCTGTCTACAGCAATCCACCTGGTCCAAGTCACCATTATCTCTCATGAAATAACACAATCACTTTTTAACTGCTATGTTCTTGCCCCTCTGTAGTCTACTATCCAGAGTAAATTTTTAAAAATGAAAGTCAGAGAAAGCATGTCACTGTTCTGAATATAAGCCAGTGAATTTTCATCTCACTCACAGGGAAAGGCAAAGTACCTAAAATGTCTGAAAGTAAGGCTGTGTGTCCTCATTTACTCTCCTGTTTGCTCATTTTACTTCACCTATGCTGACCTCAGTGCCATTCTCCCAATACGCTGGACATGGTTTCCCCGCAGATTCTTTGCACATGCTATTTCCTCCACCTGAACTACCTTTACTTAATATGTCTCACTCCCTCACTTCTTTAGTTCTCAGCTCAAATGGCAGTGCAACCTTCTTTTACCTTAGAATTTACAATAGCTACAGCTACTATTTCCTATCCCCTTTTATTTTTCTTCTGGCTTTTATTACCACCTGTCATGCTTTACATTTCTTTATTATAAGATTCATGGAACTAAAACTTTGTCTCTCCTCTCCACTTTATCACTAAAATACAGAAAATCGAGAGGCACTTAGTAACTACACAATAAATATTTGTTGAGTGAATACTCAGTGTACAAGTTCAATAATATGGTTATTATCATTACTATTATTATTATACCAACAGGGACTGTTGGGCCTGTCTGCCTTTTACACATTCAAAGGGCATCAGAGTAACATATCCACTGCCAATTTGACCTACCTACTAAGACAAAAGCACTTTCATTTACTCCAGAAACAGCAAACGCACCAACTGGAGGAAGGGGATATTAAATTTTAGCACTTTTTTCTCTACATAATTTTCCTCTTTATTCTATAACACAGTTGTGAGCCTTTGGTGGAATTGTCAACTTCTTTATTGATGCAAATACAAACAGCGGGCTCAGACAGTAGTGCTATCTTCCTGCTACAGACATAGATGATCCAAACTTCTGGCATTAATTCAATTGTTCTACCAACCTGAAAGTTGGATCTGAGGAGGGAATGGAACATTTCCTCTAAATCAAATTTTAAACTTATAATTTTTATGAACTCAGGATTTAGAGTTTCTTTTTTGTTTGTTTGTTTGTTTTTTGAGACAAAGTCCCACTCTTGTCCCCCAGGCTGGAGTGCAATGGCGTGATCTTGGCTCATTGCAACCTCCACCTCCTGGGGTCAAGTGATTCTCCTGCCTCAGCCTCCCGAGTGCTTGGGATTACAGGCACACGCCACCACACCTGGCTAATTTTTGTATTTTTAGGAGAGACGGGGTTTGACCATGTTGGCCAGGCTGGTCTCGAACTCCTGACCTCAAGTGATCTTCCCGCCTCGGCCTCCCAAAGTGCTGGGATTACAGGTGTGAGCCACTGCACCCAGCCGAGAGTTTCATATCTATCGAATAAAGGGAAAGAGTGTTCTTTACTTTGGATAAAGTGAAACTATTACTACATAGTGAAGGAGGTTTTAATTATTGTAGACAACACGTATGGTTGCTTCATTCTGTCATTTTTAAATAAAATTTCCTATGAGGCTGGACTAACTCACTGGGCCCGTGAAAGTTTATTGACTGCTTGTTTTCATATTCCTCCTTCAGTTTTGGTTTCAAGGGTGTTATGTCTATTCCAAAATTTAAAGGAAATTCTGCCTTCAGCTCTGTTGCAAATAGTTTGTGCAGACTTTTTGTGACGAGTGACTGAAACTTAACAAAAGCTCACTTTTGAGGTAAGTGAGAATCCATGGTGGAAAGACTTCTCTGCATACAGCTCAAAGTTCAACCAAAGGCACAGTGACATCCTATGCCCCATAAATAAATAAAATAAATATAAAATAAGTTTTGTGGGCTGAGCGCAGTGGCTCACACCCGTAATCCCAGCACTTTGGGAGGCCGAGGCAGGCGGATCACATGAGGTCAGGAGTTGGAGACCCACTCCGTCTCTACTAAAAAAAAACATAAAAAAATTAGCCAGGTGTGGTGGCATGCACCTATAGTCCCAGCTACACAGGAGGCTGAGGCAGGAGAATCACTTGAACCCGGGAGGCGGAGGTTGCAGTGAGCCAAGATGGTACCACTGCACTCCAGACTGGGTAACAGGGCGCGACTCCCTCTCAAAAAAAAGAAAAAATAAAATAAAAGAGTTTTATGTTGTCTCTTTCTGTTGCATGAACCAAGGGATGACCTTGGAACCCTGCAGGGACATAGTGAAAGAAATAAAATATTTTTGTTTGGCCAACTACTAAATTTCGTTCTGCCAAGCACTGAGAAGCTAAAGGAGTAATGAATTTTTCTGAGTTAGGTGTCCAAATGGAGAAGAATTATAATAGATAATCAAGGGAATTGTTGGAGATTGTTGGGAAGATGTAGGAGTCATAGCCTACCAGTGAGAGAGCGTTTAGGAGGAACGAAGGAGATGTCTAACAGGAATCTCAATGAAGTTTTGTAATCAGATGTGCCTTGTAGTCCTCTCTGTGCTGTCCTTACAAAACTTCGTGAAACCTACATTTCTCGGAAATATTTTACAGATAAGATTTTTTGGAAAGATGGGAACAAGGGCTGAGTCTAGTCCGAAGGACAGAGATTCAGTTACAATCACAAAACCCATCTCTGATTAGGGAATAGGATTAAAAGAGAAATATACTCCTCCACTCAGATTACAGAGAATGGTGCCTATTCTGCTTCCACATTTTGAAATGATGAAATAGGGTGTCTTGAACTGTGTGCTGGCATTATTGCCTAGGTTCTTTTTCTTTTTCACTATGATGCCTTCTCTGCTAAAATAACCTTTCCGGGTAAAACCCTTCCTTTCTAGAGCACATTTGCGTTTAAGCTTCAAAACTGGGTAGAAAGCATTCACAGAAGGCCTATGCTGGAGTCAGGTCTCCGTTTGTGTATGCAGAAGAAAGGACAGCTCTATAAAAGTACCTGTTTATTTGGTTTATGTTGATTACTCTATTTCATGGGGTTGTGGCCAATCATTTACATGGAAAAACCAACTAGACACTTTTCTGTTTTGTGGAGCCATTCTTTGCTGGGTAAATTTATAAAATTTAGCCACATTGATACTTTTTCTTACTGTCCTATAAAGTTATACACGTGTGTGTGTGTGTATATATATATATACACACAAACATATATCACACTAAAATATATTTGATAGGCCTGCCTTGTCAAAAAAAAACGTTTTCTATAATTTATGTGAATACACTCAAAAGAAAGCATAAATAATTCAGAATATTCTGATAATATCAAGCTTAACGTGATTTCTCCCTTGTTGCAGAACTCCCCGTGAGACTCATTCTTGCTGACTGTTTATGTTGAAAAAGACAACAGAATTAAATTATCAAAAATTTGATGTAAAAATTTCAGTCTTGGCTGGGCTCGGTGGCTTATGCCTATAATCCCAGCACTTTGGGAGGCCGAGGCAGGCAGATCATGAGGTCAGAAGTGAAACCCCATCTCTACTAAAAATACAAAAAAAATAGTTGTTCATGGTGGCATGCGCCTTGTAGTTCCGGCTACTTGGGAAGCTGAGGTAGGAGAATCGCTTGAACCTGGGAAGCGGAGGTAGTGGTGAGCAGAGATCGGGCCACTGCACTCCAGCTTAGGCATCAGAAGGAGATTCCGTCTCAAAAAAATAATTAAATAACATTTTTAAAAAATCAGCCATTATGACCTTCTATCTCTGGGGATTCTGTGGCACTTTTCTTTATGAGAAGCTTTTTAAATATTTACACATGAGATTTAAAAAATAATTTGGCCATGCCAACATTTACTTTACAGTGCTCTGTTAACTCCGTCCGCCCCCATTAATATATTTCTAGGACATTGCTCTGTGAGAGCCATGTGTGGTCGGAAATATAGAGCCTTTAGGGAGATTGGAAAGAGAAGAAATAATATTTGAGAAGCATATTGTAGGGCAAAATTCCGAGATGACCTTCAAAGACCCATGCCTTTGTGTATTTCTCTTCATTTGAGTGTGAGTGTGACTTGTAATAGGATGAGAGATCACGTCCATGATTAGATAAGATTAGATGGCACAGGTTGATTTAAAGAAACTGACTTCAGCTTTTGTGGGCATGGTCTATATCAGGTGAGTCCTTACAAGAGATGAGGCTCTTCCTGACTAAAGAGATTTGAAGTGTTCGAGAGACTTAATGTGAGAGAGATTCTCTGTTCCTGGCTTTGACAATGGACAAATGCTCATGGCCAAAAATTCATCTGCCTCTACAAGTTGAGAGTGTACCTTAACAGCCAGTCATCAAGGAAACAGGGACCTTAACGGCAAGAAACAGGATTCAGCCAACAAATATGCCTGGAATTATGAGGAGATGCTACTTGTAACATAAATTAAATCTGGGACCAGGCGTGGTGGCTCATGCCTATAATCCCAGCACTTTGGGAGGCCGCGGTGGGCAGATCACCTGAGGTTAGGAGTTTGAGACCAGCCTGGCCAACATGGCAAAACCCCGTCTCTACCGAAAATACAAAAATTAGCTGGCTATGGCAGTGTACAACTGTAATCCCAGCTACTTGGGAGGCTGAGGTAGGAGAATTGCCTGAACCTGGGAGGCAGAGTTTGCAGTGAGCCAAGATCGAGCCACTGCACTCCAGCCTGGGAGGTAGAGCAAGACACCATCTCAAAAAAAAAGAAAAAAAAAATTGGTATTAGACAATTTGCCATTACTCCCATGCAGTAAGATTATTCAATTACAAAGGTCTTAATTTAAGGCAGTTTTTTGGATATCTGTGACTTAATTTTATGGCATTGATCCCAGGGGCACTACTATAATGAGGGCCTCACATGCTTTAAAAGATCAACATATCCTTTAATGTTGATAGGTGACAAGGTAACAAGGACAAGCGTCTCCTGTCTGGCTGCCTTTTAATTTAAAAAAAATTTCTACATATGGAACTGGTTCATTTACAAATATTTTACATTTCTTTTATTCCCGATTAAACAAAGTTGAAAACAATCTTCAATAGTGTAAAGAATATTTGAATAATATCATAAGAGCATAAAATGACATAGACTGACAAGACAAACTGATATGATTTTGCATATTTTGTCATCTTGTATTATGGTGCTGGAAAACAATTTTCTATACTGTTAAAAAATAAGTACCAAAAGAACCTGAGCAATTGTTGTGTGTTCTGAAACAATATTATTTTATCTCAATATAGCATTAAAAGCATTGCAACTCTTCCCTGTCATTTCAGGTGAATATAATGCTGTAATACTCTGTAATAATACTGAATAAGATACTGTTAACTTTGAATTAGTTTTCTTTTCTTTTGGTCATGGCAATTCACGAGGGTGTGTAAAAATAATAATAGAAAAATGCTTTCAAGTTTTTCAAGGCTCATAAATAATATATGGCTTAACATTAAAAGTAAATTGCTTAAATTTTATTTTTAAACACCTGTCCTATGCATTTTAAAAGTTCTCCCATTCCAGAGTGGAAATCAACTATAACAAGGGCAGTGATAGTTAAGAGCTGAGGGTCTGGGAGCCAGACTTCCTGGATTTGAGTACTGGCTTCATTGCCTGTCAGCTGTGTGACCTTAAACCAGTTAATTAACGTCTTTCTACTTCTCTATAGTGTACTGAGCCTGTAAAACAATAATTGTACTCATATATCTCTTAAAAGTTTTTGTGAAAATTTAAGAATCTAATACATGTTAAAGTCCTTGGGTCTGTGCTGTGTAAGCCCTTGCTGTTTTTACGCTTTCTATAATATAATCAGTGTGATATTGGTTTGTAACAAACGACCCCATGGATGTTTTCACACCACCTCCTTCATGTTCACTGTGAGTTGAGAATCATGACAAAATTTACCAAATCATGTGAAATTTGAGAAAATTCATTCCTAAGGGGATGAGAATCAGTAAGTAGTTTCAATCCCTGACAAGGGGCCAATCCACTGACCAATCCAGAGTCTTCCAAAGTAGAGGCTGGCATTTATTGCTTGACTTTTCTGTTGCCAGGAGACATTCTGATTTGGTCGTATACAGAATTTGCTTCCAGTTAATGGGGTCTATCCTTCCAATAATTAGTGTGACATTGCCAAGAGGAGTGTTGGTTGGAATTTGCTTCTCCATAGAGCCCCAAAATAAAAATGTAGTAACAATCTTAACTTTATTTACTTACTAAAGTACTAGTTATTACACTACTCAATTTACACTTATTAGCTCCTTTAACATTTACAGCAAAACTAAATAAACAAACAGACAAACAAAAAAACAGTTAATGTCTCTATTTTATACATGAGAAAATCAAGCCTCAAAGTGGGTTACATAAATTGCCCCATTGTCATGAAGTTTGCCTGTCACAGCGCCAAATTACAGCTGCGGTTAGTTTCTCTACAAAGCCCTGGCACTCACACTATGTACAATGCCATGCTGTATCTCTTTAAAGACATATTTGCTGCGTGGCTGCTTGAACAAATATTTTAAAAAGAAAATATTTGGATACAGAACTATTTGTTTGCAGTAAATGCAATTGATGAGATTCACAGTTTCATTGATTTGATAAAAGGTGATCATTGACTCTAAGACCTGATGTGCTCACATCACTCTCCAAGTGACCGCATTAATGATGTGACCCAAATCACCCCATCATACCTCCAAAATGTGGCGGTGGGCCACAGAGAAGCACCACACCTTGACCTTCTCGGACAGATACTGTGCTTCTTGTTTTAGTTTCAAAGTCTTCAATATCTTGGAAAACAAAGAAAAGCAGATTTGTAATTAGTTACTTTGCAGAAGAAATATTTTAAAGAAGAATCTCAAGAATATTTTTATTATGAAGGGGAATTAATCTCATACTTTGCTGACCAGAAAAGTTAGTTGACAATCAATTTAACTGCACTTATTATTATCTTGCAAAATTTTGTGTTTCTTTCTTTTTAATTAAACACAGTATGTGATAAAGACAATACTCTATCTGTTTGCTTTTATTCTTCCAGACAGTGTAGACTAGCAGGAAATCTGTTAAGCCCAACACATATTTACTTTGTCTGTCCAAGGAAGGTGTGATTTTAAAAAGGTATATCACAAGTTTGCTGCAGTCTTCCAGAGTCTTAGATTAATGGTTGCCATTTTAAAGTGTGGTTGGCATCTATGTGAATTTAGGATGTAATGGTGTGAGGGAAAGCGTTCTATGTGACAGAACCAATGAGACAGAAAGTATATTTTCAATTTTCTCTTGATTTATTCCTTTACAAAGCAGGCTCATGATCTTATTTGGAATGTGGTGATTTCCTACATAACAGAATCACAGAAATTCAGAGTTGAAAGAGTGCTTACTAGCTACCTTGTTAAGCCGTCTGAGGCATAAATCTTTCCACCTTCCTGAAGAATGGTCACCCATTCTCCTAAATTGTTTAACTTCTTTGAACCTCAGTTTCTTTACCTGTAAAATCCTTTCATTCATTCAATTAGTTATTTGATGCATTAACCTCCTAGTCCGGGTGTGGTGGCTCATTCCTGTAATCCCAGCACTTCGGGAGGCAGAAGCAAGCAAATTGCTTGTGGCCAGGAGTTTGAGCCAGCTTGGCCAATATGACAAAACCCCATCTCTACTAAAATTGCAAAAATTAGCCAGGCATGGTGGCACATGCCTGTGATCCCAGCTGTGTCAGGAGGCTGAGGCATGAGAATTGCTTGAACTCAGGAGGCGGAGGTTGCAATGAGCCGATATTGTGCCACTGTACTCCAGCCTGAGCGACAGAGCTAAAACCGGTCTCAAAAAAAAAAAAAAAAGAAAAAAAAAAGAAAAAAAAAAAAGAAAAAAAAAGGACGTACTGAAAGACAAAAGTAGTATTAAAGGGAGAAGGTTTATTTATGAATAAAACAATAAAACAGGCAGATATTTTACCCTTATTGTGTTTACTATCTAATAGGGAGACCAGAATATTGTTTTAAAAAGAAATACATCATTTACAAATTGTGGTTAGTGTCCTTGAGTGTAGACTGAAATTGTCTACCAAGATCTATTCTCCCTTCTCCCATAATAGTAGATTTGTTGATCAAACATGCTTGTCTAACCACAGATCATATTTCCCAGGCTTCTTTGCAGCTAAATATGGCAAGAAAAAATGATGAATGAAACTTTCACTTACTATGTTTGAGAGGAAATCTCCACAAATTTTGATGTTCCTGATCCACCTACCACCACACCCACCTAAATTGCCAAATTGCCAATGATATGGGAGGTCTTGAAAGCCACTTGTTGAACACAAAAGAGCCACCATTCACCTGGGTATTTGAGCGGACCTGAAGCAGAAACATAGCTAATCTGGAACATCAACTTCAGATCATTCTACTACATATAAGTAAACTTCTATCTTGTTTTGAGGCATTTGTTTTGGGGTCTCTGTCCCATCAGTTTAACTTTTTACCCTAAGGTACCCTGTAAAAGAAAAGAAGAGAGCACTGATCTGACAGATGAGAAAGAGAGAGCCATGCAATGATGGCAAGGTACAGGGAAAGCATTGCTTCCAGAATGAAAAAAACAGTACTAAATTTCTGGATAAAAAAAATGTAGGGAAGTTTTGTGGTATTGAATAGAAGTCAGTGTTATTAGTGCATAATGGGTAAAGTTCCGTAATGAAAGCGCAGTAGTAAGCAGGATATCGTGGGTTATGTATGTATAATACATTTGGCTTGAATTTAAAATACAAATAAAATGCATTGGAAATAATTTAATAATACAGCAGTGCACATCATTGAATCATACCTGGAACATGCATAGAATGTCATGTCATTGAAAATTAAAAAGAATACATCAAATCTAAATGGTCTGACTTGGAACATTCTTAATGTCATGTTCTTTAAAAAGTCACTAAATATTGATACATCATTATCCTATTATGTAAGAAAAACAGTAAAAAAGTAACATAAGTTTTTTACTAAATTGGCATAAAGTTACAGACTGGACTTCTAAAAAAATGCACATTGGTTATCTTAGAGAAATGGCTGGGAGATGTGAAAGTGGAGATTACCCATCTTTATTTACATCTCTCTTTATCTTTTAAAGTCTTCTAAAGATTACATATTGTAGTTTTTTTTGTTTGTTTATTTTTTAAACAACCTTACTGTTGTCTAATTGGAACAAATTATTGGTATTGTTTAGAGGAATTCAAGAATTTCATTTTGGATCTATTAAATTTGTTTTATCCATGAACTATCTAAGTGACAATATTACAAATACTATAAAACAGGGATCTCCAACCCCTAAACCACACAGCAGGAGGTGAGTGGCAGGCAAGCAAACAAAGCTTCATTTTATTTACATCCACTCCCCTTCACTCACATTACCTCCTGAGCTCTGCCTCCTGTTAGATCGGCAGTGGCATTAGATTCTCACAGGAACACAAATCCTATTGTCAACTGTGCATGTGAGGGATCTAGGTTGCACACTCCTTGTGATAATCTAATGCCTGATGATCTGTCACTGTCACCCATCACCCCCAGATGGGACCGTCTAGTTGCAGGAAAACAAGCTTAGGGCTAAGAATTAGATTTATCAGCATATACACCATATTTGAAGTCATAAGTATGAATGTAAACCTGCTGGGGTGACTCTTAAACTTTTGGCATGAGCAAATTGGTGGACAGTTGTCTAGGAGCTAAGCTTGAAAACTTCCATATTTAGAGGTAGAAAACCCACAGAGATGAGAGAGAGAGTTTGTGTAAAAAGCTAGAGGTGGAATAATACATGAACATTAAAGATAAGACAATGTTGGTCATATGTGATCTTGCCAAGAAAAGCTTCAGTAGAGTCTGGGGAAGAAGCCAATATTAATTGAGAAGTGGATAGTAGATAGCAGATAAGGACATGGAGATCACAGTCATGAGACCTCTTTAGAGTTGGCTGTGAATAAGTGGTGAGATTTAGGAAGAATACCAAAAGGTTTGGAGGGTGAGGCCACTATGCTGAAATAAATGATCAAGTAAAGAAAGAGACTGATTATTCAGGAAACAGATAAAATAAGATCCTTGTAAAGCCTGAAGGGTGATCCTCAGAACCCACATGGAAGGATTGACCTTTGTAAGGAAAGAGAAATTAAAACAAAACTTATATGTGCTTATATAAGATGGACTGCAGAGTTTTGCTGGGTTAGATGAGAAAGTTTTCGGTGATGGTTTGAAATTTTTCAATCAAACTGATGGGAGAGCGTTGGGTGGTCATTTGGGAAGATAAAAGATGCAATAAACACACTTATTTTTAGCAGGGTTGTTATGGGGATTAAATAAAATAATGAATTTAAAGTATCTAGACTAAAGCCTGGAGTATTGGTAATTACCATTACTTGGTAATTATAACTACTTGGTAGTGGTAATTACCACAATTATGACATTCCAAGTGGTTAGGGCCAACCATACATTTTCCTCCGACTGATACAAAGTTCAGATAGACTAATGTAAAAATACAAGCTAAATATCACATTCTAGTTCCAAAAAAATTTTTGGAGGCAGATGATTTTATTTGAAACATTCATGGTTTATCTCTGCTAACTACATTACTTCCCATATCAGTGTTCTTTTTGTAAGCATTGCTTTTCAATCCATGTAAAGTATGAGTTCAATAAGAAAGATTCAGCAGATCTGATATGTAAATTGAGAAAGTCTTTTTCTGTACTTTTAATAACAAAAGTATTTGACTAAGATAAACTCTACTGATCCTCAACTACACCTGCTTCCCTTTCTCCACCTGCTCTCAATCAGTCGTCATTAGCTTTATACTAATTTAGAACCTGGCATGCCTACCATGTTTCTCATAGAGGAATTTACATCAAATATGCTTCCTTTCTTCTTTAGCCATGGAAAAACTAAATCAGCCTACATATGTTGGCACTGCTGATGTGAACTATTGCCTTGACTTGGGAGTCCTTTATGGCTTTGGTTTGTATCAGTTTAAATGT